>NC_140583.1:51911615-52533064 GCF_964204655.1 Triturus cristatus | reverse complement strand
GGAGATCCGAGTCATATGTAGCTGATAAGGAATTATTAGAATTGAGGCAAGGTAACAAAGATTTAATCACATATCTAAATGCCTTTAGAAGGTTGGTAACGGAAACCAAGTGGCCAGAAACTAAACAAGCAGCCATCTTTCATCAAGGGCTCAAAGATATAATAGCACAGATAGACCCACAGCCCGCTACTTGTGAGGATCTAATAAATCTGGTCTTACGACTAGACCACCGGTTAAGTGAACGCCAAGGCGATCACAAGAGGAAAGAAAGAAGGGTGCCTCAGTGGGATCGCCCAAAGACTACGGAAGCTCGAATGGTGCAAGCCGGAGAACCGATGGACATAGGATCAATACGAGCAGCTCTCACCCCAGAGGAAAAAGAGGCCAGACGCAAACAAGGGTTGTGTCTTTATAAAAAAGGGAATTTTGTCAAGGAATGTCCAGTAAAACCAAAGGCCAATCGATTCAGAAGCAAATCAGCCTTGGCATTGGGGGATATGGCCCCGGAAAACTAAAGGAACCAAGAACAGAGGAAGGGACTTCTTGGGAAAAAAGGTATATCCCTTCTTTGTGCAGTCCCAGGACTGTGGAACAAGGACATTTGTTCATTTCTTTGCTATTGTTAATATAAACGGAATGGATTATGGTGACAGCCATGATTGACTCTGGGGCAACTGGTGTCTTTATGGATATCGGAGAAGCCAAGCGCAGAGATATGCCCCTAGTACCGAAAGACTGCCCTGAACATATATATGCCGTTGATGGGAGGGAACTAATCACAGGACCTGTTGGGTACAATACCGAAGACATCCAGGTGTAATATGGTACCTCTCATCAAGAACAATTATCATTCAACCTGATTCACACCCCGCAGTATGGCATCATTTTGGGTCTGCCCTGGTTAATACGCCATAACCCCACTATAGATTGGGAAGCCCGTACGGTGCTCATGAACTCACCGTATTGCCAGGCATTCTGCCAAAGGAATCTTGAAGGGCCCGCTACAGCATTAGCTTCAGGACTGGCGATCGCCACTGCGGCAGAGAAAAACGTCCAGTTACCCATGGTATATCAAGACTATAGTGAAGTGTTCAATGAGGGCCAGGCGAAAGAACTACCACCACACAGACAATACGACTGTCAAATCGATCTGGTTCCAGGAGCGGTAGTGCCCAGTGGGAGAATATACGCTTTAACCGAGCCAGAGAACAGGCACCTCAGACAATATCTGGACAAATATTTGGACTTAGGCTTCATTCGTCTCTCCAAGTTCCCAGCGGCCTCGCCGCTTTTCTTCATACCAAAGGCCAATGGCGAGCTACGCGCCTGTATAGATTTCAGGGCGTTGAATGCCGTCACGGTAAAGAATCGTTACCCCTTGCCACTCATCCCGGTCTTACTCGAACAGGTAAAAAAGGCCAAGATATATACCAAGCTCGATCTTAGGGGGGCCTATCACCTCGTGAGGATGAGGGAGGGTGACGAATGGAAAACGGCATTCAAGACACGCTATGGCCTATACGAATACCTGGTCATGCCGTTTGGGCTATGCAATGCCCCTGCCGCGTTTCAGTATTTCCTGAACGACGTATTAAGAGAAATTCTAGACCACTAAGTGGTCGTCTATATAGACGACATCCTCATATATTCCGAAAACCCAAAGATCCACGTTGAGCACGTAAAAAAGGTACTACAAATTCTTCGTAACCATCACCTGTTCTGCAAATTGACAACATGCGAATTCCACGAGACCACGGTGGAATTCTTAGGGGTCATGCTCACCCCTCATGGACAAGAGATGGCTGAACGAAAGATAGTAGCAATTAAAGAATGGCCGACCCCGTTGAATGTGCGGAATGTACAATGTTTTATAGGGTTCGCCAATTTCTACAGGCGCTTCATCCATCAGTTTTCAAACCTCGTGGCACCCATAACCCGATTGTTGAGGAAATCTCAGAAATTTCAGTGGTCAACAGAAGCGCAAGAAGCCTTTGAAGCCTTGAAAACCGCCTTCATCACGGCTCCGGTACTTTCACATCCTGATCCCGAGAAACCCTACATCGTAGACGCATCTGATGTGGCTTTAGGAGCGGTGTTATCGCAAAGACACCCCACCACTGGACAAATGCATCCAATAGCTTTTATGTCAAAGAAATTGAATGATGCAGAGCGGAACTATAACATTTCGGAAAAGGAACTATTGGCCATTAAAGTGGCATTTATGGAATGGAGACATTTCCTGATGGGGGCCAGACATGTGGTAACCGTGTACACAGATCACAGAAATCTGCAGTTCATGGCAGCGGCACGTCACCTTACACCGAGACAACTGAGGTGGATGCTATTCTTTTCAGAATATAACTTTATAATCACCTATAGACCCGGAGTGGAGAATCGCAAAGCCGATGCACTGACTCGACAGACGTCCTCCTTGGAAGAGAACACACAGGAACATTCCATCATTCATCCCACGAAAGTAATAGGAGTAATCCAGCCGGATGTATTCCTCAAAGGAGTACTAAGGGGAGTGAATACGGGAATATGGAGAACATGGTTGAAGAGCCATAAGGAATGGCAAACCAAGGATGGCTTCCCGATGAACCAAGGCCACCTATTGATCCCTACTCAACAACTCAGGAAACAAGCCTTTCGGTGGTGTCACGAATCTCCTAGCGCAGGGCACTTTGGAATAGAGAAAACCCTTGGTCTGCTCAATAGACCATTTTGGTGGCCATCCATAAGATACGACGTGGGATCATGGATCAAGGAATGCCACACATGTGCAACAATGAAATCAGACCATCAACGCCCACAAGGTCTATTACAGCCTCTCCCCACTCCAAGCAGTCCGTGGGAGAACATATCAGTGGACTTTGTAGTGGGATTGCCCGCAGATAACGGGTACACCGTGATAATGGTGGTCATAGACTTTTTAACCAAGATGGGACATTTCGTGGCTTGCAAGGCGGTTCCTACGGCGGGACACCTAGCCACAATGATAATGAAAAATGTAGTGCGATTACATGGAATACCCAAGATCATTGTGTCGGACAGAGGGTCCCAGTTCACAGCAAGGTTTTGGAAACAATGGTGTTCAGCTCTCCACATCAACACAGCCCTATCAACGAGTTATCACCCTCAAACCGATGGGCAAACCGAACGCCTCAATCAGACACTAAAACAATACCTACGGTGTTATGTGCACCAAGACACAGAGAAATGGGTAGACTACCTATGGCTAGCGGAAATAGCATACAACAACGCCACCCATAGTTCCACGCAAACTTCCCCATTTTATTGCACTTATGGGTTCCATCCACGGTTCCTTCCATTTATTCACCCAAACAACTCCACCAGCATACCCGAAGTATCCAGGAGAGTGAAACACATTCGGGAAATTGTAGAAACGACACAAAATAAATTACGGACCGCGAAACACAACTACAAATTAGCAGCGGATAAGCACCGAAGACCAGGACCAGTATATCAAAAAGGTGACTCCGTCTGGTTGTCAACACGTAACATATGCTTAAAAAAGCATAGTGTGTTTCATCCTAAATATATCGGCCCGTACAAAATAGAGAGGTGTATCAGTCCGGTAAATATGAAGTTGCAATTGCCCTCACACCTTCGGATACACCCAGTTTTTCACATCTCTCTACTAAGGCCCGCTTGTGCGTCGCACACTGCTCGCCCTCCACCCGTCATGGTGGGTGATGTTCCGGAGTACGAGGTGAGAGGGATTAAAGACTCCAAGTTCTATGGACGAAGATTGTGGTATTTTGTAGCGTGGAAGGGGTACGGGCCAGAAGAAGACTCATGGGAACCAGCATCCAATGTGCACGCTGACCGTCTGGTGGCCTCCTTCCACAGGTGATACCCACAAAAACCAAGTCCTCTTGCACGCTCTCATTGAAGAGGGGGATGTACTGTTACGAGTCGTGCTCGAGCGCGCTCCACAAATCAGACGACACCTTCCCATGAACTACATTACCCAGATGCCCCAGGCACGCAGCACACATGCCGAGAGAAGCGTCATCACGCACGAGCGTCTGCTACAAAGACGCCATCACCACCACATCGCGCGTCGGAAATTCATTCCTGCAGCAGTAATCCTGGGTCGCGGTACCTGTGGAGCCAGTGCAGTACCGGTGCGCAGTCCATTGGTCACGGAGGCGGATAGGAGGAACTCCTCGTGAACATAGCGCCCATCGTCTGGTGGAAGGTCCGGTAAGGGTGCAGTGCACCGAGTCCGACACAGACCCTCAGTTCCCTTCAGCCCCTACTCCGTTGGCGAGCCTAGTTCCGGCTCATGCGGAGTAAGGGGAAGTGGTTATTTCGAGTTTTCCCTCGATGTCAGTGGTAACGTTGTCACTGACTCCTTGACTATTGATTGCTACGTAGGTCCGGTGGCTTCCGGCTCTTCTAAGTTTTATGGAACTATTCTTGATGTTGATCTCCTTGCTGTTTGACATTGGCCAGTAAGGCAGCATACTCCTTGGCATCATAGCTAGACACAGTGTTGGACCTGTCAGCCCTAGGGTGGTCTCCCCTTCCATTTTTGATCGTGCCTCATTTTTTCCACCCTCATTTTTATGTTGGACTAGGTCTCCGGGCGCCTTTTCATTGCCAATCAGTGTTAAGGTGCAGGTGTTCCCTTCTCCCAAGATGGCTGCCACAGGCCCCTGCTACTGCAGAGTGGTCTTTCATAGTGGCACCCTAGCTGCCAGGAGCTGGCTGGAACCCCACAACAATGTTGCGACTCCAGCTCGCCTTTTTGTCCCATAGGTAGAGTGGGGAAGCTCCTGGAATGTGCTGGAACCTTCTAGAAGGGAGGTGTGGTTTTTCTTTTGCCGCCTTTGCCAGAGGTCACCTGACCTAGGGCTACTTAAGAGAGGGAGGGAAACTTTTGTGGGGAGTTGGCCATTGGGGTGAAGCAGAGCTGGAAGAATCCACCAGGAGTGTAGGCAGTAGGGCCTAGCCAGGGACTTGTGCCTCTGAGAGTGACAGGATTTAGGTGCTGCCTCTTAAGTGAGTGAGGGACCCTGTGAAACCCACTGATCTTGCCCAGTAGTAGGAGGACCCAGAGACTCTCTGCCAGCCTGACTAGGAAGGATCTAGTCGCCCTCTCCATTCCTAACCCCCTGTAACAGAACCCCTTAAGGGCGCCAGATACATCTGCGCCAACAAGACTTTATCTAACATCTGAGAACAGAGACTTATATGCCAAGCACTGAGACTGCGTGTCCAGATTGAACTCTTAAACTTATATGCCAAGAAATGAGACTGCGTGTCCAGACTGACCCCTGAAGCCGTATGCAAAGCAGATTGAAGAGCCACCGGGGATCGACCAGGTATTAGCGCTGTGACCCCTGCACTCCCTGCCCTGGTCTGGGACCCCCGGCAGCGTGCTCCGCTGAGCACAGAAACCCCCATCCTTAATTTTAGCCCCCCCCCTGTGACGACGAAGCCAGCGCGCTCACAGCCGCGGCCTGGAGGCCAGGAGAAGTGCCCTGCCATGTCACGAGGCCTGCGGAGAAGCCCGGGGCCCCGTCGCTGCCGTCGCAGGTGCGTGAGGAGGTGTGCAAGGCCGGGGCCGAGTTCCCCCATCATCGTGGGAGCGGACGCCTGCTCACGCCGAGATCGAGGTAAGCCCGGAGGCTGGGATCGTCCCCGGTGCGCCCCCTGCTGGTTGGGAGCCGCACCGCACTCTTAGCCCGGGTTCCCCCCTCCGTGGGAGTCCTCCCCTGCTTTCGCGACGGAGAGATCCCGCCGAGGGATCCTTTCCGTGTGCCCCCTCGAGCGGTACTGAAGCGCGGTGCCCTACGAACTGCACCGGAGCCTGGAGACTCGCTCCTCAGGTCCCGTTGCGCTCCCCGCTGGAAGCTCCGTCCTAAAGTATTGACTATCAGTGATTACGAGGAGCGCTTGGATTTATATGCTCCGCTTCAAAGTACCAAGAGTCAGTGATTACGAGTAGCGCTTTATTTTACATGCTCTGCTTGAAAGTATTACCTGCCATTGATTACGAGTAGCGCTTTATTTTACCTGTTCTGCTTGAAAGTATTGCATGTCATTGATTACGAGTAGCGCTTTATTTTACCTGCTCTGCTTGAAAGTATTACATGTCATTGATTACGAGTAGCGCTTTATTTGACGTGCTCTGCTTGAAAGTATTACATGTCATTGATTACGAGTAGCGCTTTGTTTTAGGTGCTCTGCTTCAAAGTATTAAGTGCCATTGATTACGAGGAGCGCTTTGTTCTACAGGCTCCGTGTTGAAGTATCCAGTGTCACCCCTCACGAGTATTGCCCGGTGCTAGATGCCCCGTTCAGAGATAGACCTTGCTTAACGCGCACAGCGCGATAATCACCCCCAGGGCCCTACAGGTAGTTAACCCTCCTAGGGAGTCCCGTGCTGGTATAAGTGAAGCGTGCCTCGCCATATTAATGAAGTGAATGTATAGATTCTGAACTGCCGTTACATCTCATGTCTGGCCTGTATACCTTGATGGATTGTATTACATCGCACGCATTGCACTGATATCTCATGAACTGCATCTATCTGGCTTTACTTGGATAAACTTGAAGTATTTGCATAATTTAACCTGTGTGGCGTCACTTATTGTGTGTGTCTCCCGTCCATGAGAGGTGCGTGGTGTATGGTTGCTTAACACACAGACCTTTGGTGGCCCGACCGCTCGTGTCACGTTACCGCCCCATAGGGCCTGGAGACCCCAGGTCCTACTTTGTTGGCGAGCGGTGGGATCCTTAGGACCTGTGACCATACAGCACCCTTCCGTGAGGCGGAGGGCGCCACAATTAAACGCCTATTTGTTCCAGAGCTTGAAAACCATTGATTGCTGCATTATTATTTCCACTGTCCAGGTTGAGAGTGCAAGGAGCCTGGTTAGCTGATAACTGTTGCCTATACCCTAGGAATTTTTCTCCTTAGTGTCTAGGTCCCCACCTGCCAGAATGGAATTCCGGTTAGCTGACCTCGAGGGGTACTCAGTGAAGCAACTAAGGGAGTTCGGGCAGGGGATGGGGGTGCCTGGGGTACGGAGGGCCAAAGGACCGGAACTCCGCACCACCATTAGGGCATGGGTAGAAGCCCACCCAGACGGGAGAGGGGATGAGGGACAGGAGGCGCCAGATGCACCTCAGGAGGAGAGCGCCCAAGAAGTGATCGACATATTGAACGTAGATGTGTCTGAAAATGTGCCCCCAGGGAGACGTTCTGGGGCCAGTAGTAGGACAGGGTCGAGGAGGAGCGCGTCTCTAGAGGAGTACGAGGACAGGAGGGAAGAGAGGCAGTTAAAGTGGGAACTGGCCAAGTTAGAACAAGAGAAAGAAATGGAAAGGGCCAGATTGGAACATGAGAAAGAAAGGGAATTAGCCAAATTAGAACAGGAAAGGGAAAACAAGAGATGGGCAATGGAGGAAAAGAAGCTGGCGCACGAGCTTCAGCTAAAAGAACTGGAGTTACGCGCCATCCAATTGAACGTGTCCAATAAGGACAATGGTGGCAGCATACCTAAGGAACCTCAAGAATCGAAATTCTACCTACCTAAAGAGGTAATTGCCAACTACACAGTGGGGGACGACATCATGAAATGGTTGGAGGCATACGAGGTAGCCTTGACGGCCCATGGGGTACCCGAGAGTAATTGGGGAGGTGGTTTATACCGGTATATACCTCCCAATGTTAGGGACACCCTGTTATATTTGGCCAAGGCGGATCAGGTAAGGTATGCCCCCATGAAAGAGGCCTTGTTAAAAAAGTTTGGTCTCAACCCCGAGAGGTACAGGCAAAAGTTTTGTGGCAGCCATAAGCTGTCCACCCAGACCTGGGTAGATTTTTTTGATTATGCGAGGAAGGCACTAGATGGTTGGGTGCGTGGCAGCGAGGTGCAGGACTACCAAGGGTTGTACGATCTTTTTTTAAGGGAGCACCTCTTGGATAAGAGCTTTCCGGAGCTGCGTCAACATCTGGTGGACCGCAAGTTGATGGATCCCCGTGAGCTTGCGGAGGAGGCAGATATTTGGGTGAGCACCCGGGTGTCTCACAAGGGCCAAGGGGGAGATGGCTCGAAAGGCGGACAGGGTTTCCCCCAGAAGAAAGAGGGGGGAGATAAAAAGGTGGAGTTCTCGAAAGGTCCCCAAAATAAGTTTGGGAAGGGAGTAGGAACCCCACCCCCGTCCAATTCCACAAGACCCACTTACCCTGACAGGAGTCAGCAGCCTAGGATTGTACGGTGCTACGAGTGTGGGGAGATTGGACACTACAGGGGAGATCCCAAGTGTCGCAAGCGACCACCAGCCCCAACGGGCGGGAAAAGTCCCGGGGTGAGTAGTATAGCGCTTGGGGTGGAGCTGCCCTTAGATAGGGAAGGGGAGTGGACAGGCCTGACGCTGGTTTCACTCGGGGATAGAGAGGTGGTCCCCGTAGTGTCCCTGCCCCCGAACACTGCTAAATATCAGCAGAGGGTGAGAATTAATGGGGAGGAGGTGGAAGCTCTGAGGGACACAGGGGCCAGCATGACCACTGTCGTGCGGCGGCTGGTGTCCCCAGACCAAGTAGTCCCGAGGAGTTCCATCCGGCCGTATTGGCTGACGGCAGTATGAGTCACTATCCAGTGGCTCGTGTTCCATTTGAGTGGGGAGGAGTCAGAGGCCTGCTGAGAGTTGCTGTGAGCCCTGCCTTGCCTGTGGGGTGTTTGCTAGGGAACGACCTGGAGCACACCAAGTGGAAAGATGTCGAGTTTCACGCTCACACCGAGATGCTGGGATTACCAGGGTGGACTTGCGTGAGCACGCGGTCCATGGCTGCCCGGCATGGAACTCACCCTGGGTTGGAGCCTGGAATCATGGCCCAGCCCAAAGCCAAACTTGGGAAGAAGAAGGTGGTAGAGGACATGCCCCGTGAGATGGATGGGGAGGCCAGAGAGGTGCCCCCGGAGTCCGCGGAGGTAGATGTCGTTCCTGTGGAGGACTTGCCGACCCTTGCTGACTGGCATGTGGAAGGAGGGCCTACCCGGGAAGAATTTTGTCAGGCACAAAGGGCGTGTCCCACTCTTGAAGGCATGCGGCGACAGGCCGAAGCCCAAGTGGCCAGTCAGGAACTGGGAGGTTATCACGTGTATTGGGAGGATGGTCTCCTATACAGTGAGCCCAGGGTGCCGGTACATGGATCTTCGAGGGCCATAGTGGTCCCCCAATGTTACCGGGCCTTTCTGCTGGAGTTAGCGCACGAGATACCCTTAGATAGGGACCACCTGGGTCAGGGCAAAACCTTTGCACGGTTAGTCCCCCATTTTTATTGGCCCAGGATGAGGATTGCATCAGATACCTTTTGCAAGACCTGCAAGTCTTGTCAGGCTAGTGGCAAGACTGGGACTAAGTTGAATGTCCCGTTGGAACTGCTCCCCGTGGTCGGGACCCCTTTTTTAGAGGGTCGGTATCGATACTGTTGGGCCATTGGACCCTCCGACCGCAGCGGGACACCGGTTCATCTTGGTTTTGGTGGACCACGCCACAAGGTACCCAGAGGCTATTCCTCTGAGGACCATCACTGCACCGGTGGTGGCGCGGGCACTGTTGGGGATTTTTACCCGAGTGGGATTCCCCAAGGTCGTGGTGTCGGACAGGGGCACCAATTTTATGTCGGCCTACATGCAGGCCATGTGGAAGGAGTGTGGGGTGACCTACCGGTTCTCCACTCCTTACCATCCCCAGACTAACGGACTTGTAGAGCGCTTCAATAAGACATTGAAGGGGATGATCCGAAGCCTTCCAGAGGGCTTGAGGCGTAAATGGGACGTCCTCCTCCCCTGCTTGTTATTCTCCTATCGGGAGGTACCGCAGAAGGGAGTCGGGTTCAGCCCGTTTGAATTGCTCTATGGCCATCCCGTTAGGGGTCCCCTCAGTTTAGTGAAAGAGGGGTGGGAGAAGACTTCACAGAAGCTTCCCCGTGACATTGTCAGCTACATGCTGGCGTTCCGCAGCCAGATGGCCAAGCTGTGGAAGGCAGCCACAGAGAACCTGGAGGCTAGCCAGACCGTGATGAAGGAGTGGTATGACCGCAACGTTCGGACGGTCGAGTTGGACAGAAGGTGTGGGTTATGGAACCTGGGGAGCTTTGTGCCCTCCAGGACCGGTGGACTGGCCCGTTCGACATTGTGGAGCGGCGAGGCCAGACCACGTACGTAGTCGATATGAAAACCCCCCGTCAGCCCCTCAGGGTGCTCCACGTCAACCGCCTGAAGCCGCACCATGAGAGATCAGAGCTTGCTCTCCTTATGGTGATGGATGGGAGCAAAGAGTAAGAGAGTGAAGCTCTTCCTGACCTTCTAGCGGTGCAAGAGAAGGATGGTTCGGTGGAAGGTGTAGTCCTCTCACCATCCTTGACCCCAGAGCAACAGAGGGACTGTCGCCATGTCCTGGGACAGTTCGCCTCGTTGTTCTCCCTCACGCCTGCAATCACTCATCTGTGTACCTAAGATGTGGACACAGGGGACAGCCCCCCGGTGAAGAACAAGTCTTACCGGCTCTCTGACCGAGTGAAGGATAGCATCCAGCGTGAGGTGGCAAAGATGCTGGAGCTGGGGGTGATAGAACCTTCCAGCAGCCCGTGGGCTAGTCCAGTGGTGTTGGTGCCGAAAGCGGCCCCACCGGGTACGACACCGGAGCTTCGGTTCTGTGTGGACTACCGGGGGTTGAACTCTGTCACGAAGACAGATGCTCACCCCATCCCACGTGCAGACGAGCTGGTGGACCGGCTGGGAGCAGCCCGGTACCTCAGCACCATTGACCTGACATCCGGATATTGGCAGATTGCCATGGCCAATGGAGCACGGGAGAAGACAGCGTTCTCCACCCCCGAGGGCCACTATCAGTTTCGAGTGATGCCCTTTGGGCTTAAAAATGCTCCGGCCACATTCCAGCGGTTAGTGAATCAGGTACTATCTGGCCTGGAGTCCTTTTCAGCGGCCTACCTGGATGACATAGCTGTCTTCAGCGGCACCTGGGAGGACCATCTGCAACACCTCCAGGAGGTATTGCAGGCGCTGCAACGCGCTGGCTTAACAATTAAAGCCAGCAAGTGCCAGATTGGACAGGGATCTGTCGTGTACCTGGGACACCTGGTGGGCGGAGGTAAGGTGCAACCCCTCCAGGCCAAAATCGAAACCATCTTGGCTTGGGAGCCCCCCAAGACCCAAACAGAGGTCCAAGCTTTCCTCTGCTTCACTGGGTATTACCGCCGGTTCGTCAAGGGAAATGGCACCATCGTAGCCCCCTTGACGGAATTGACCTCAAAAAAGCAACCTCGCAAGGTCATATGGACAGCTGCATGCCAAGAAGCCTTTGACACGCTGAAACAGGCGATGTGTACCGCTCCAGTACTAGCAACACCAGATTTCAGCAAGGAATTTATTGTACAGACAGATGCCTCAGAGCACGGCATAGGTGCGGTGCTCTCACAACTCAATGCCGAGGGCCAAGACCAACCTGTGGCCTTCATATCCAGAAGACTCCTCCCTCGGGAACGGCGATGGAGCACCATTGAGAGAGAAGCCTTCGCGGTGGTCTGGGCGCTGAAGAAGTTGAGGCCATACCTCTTTGGCACTCACTTCCTTATTCAGACCGACCACCGCCCCCTTCGCTGGCTCATGCAGATGAGAGGCGAAAACCCCAAGTTGTTGAGGTGGTCCATTTCCCTACAGGGGATGGACTTTCGGGTGGAACATCGGCCCGGAGTTGACCACGCCAATGCTGACGGTCTCGCCAGGTTTTTCCGCCTTAGTGATGAGAACTCCCTAGAGGTTGGGTAGCTCTCCCCTCTTTCGGCTGTGGGGGACGCATGTTGGACCTGTCAGCCCTAGGGTGGTCTCCCCTTCCATTTTTGATCGTGCCTCATTTTTAACACCTTCATTTTTATGTTGGACTAGGTCTCCGGGCGCCTTTTCATTGCCAATCAGTGTTAAGGTGCAGGTGTTCCCTTCTCCCAAGATGGCTGCCACAGGCCCCTGCTACTGCAGAGTGGTCTTTCATAGTAGCACCCTAGCTGCCAGGAGCTGGCTGGAACCCCACAACAATGTTGCGACTCCAGCCCGCCTTTTTGTCCCATAGGTAGAGTGGGGAAGCTCCTGGAATGTGCTGGAACCTTCTAGAAGGGAGGTGTGGTTTTTCTTTTGCCGCCTTGGCCAGAGGTCACCTGACCTAGGGCTACTTAAGAGAGGGAGGGAAACTTTTGTGGGGAGTTGGCCATTGGGGTGAAGCAGAGCTGGAAGAATCCACCAGGAGTGTAGGCGGTAGGGCCTAGCCAGGGACTTATGCCTCTGAGAGTGACAGGATTTAGGTGCTGCCTCTTAAGTGAGTGAGGGACCCTGTGAAACCCACAGATCTTGCCCAGTAGTAGGAGGACCCAGAGACTCTCTGCCAGCCTGACTAGGAAGGATCTAGTCGCCCTCTCCATTCCTAACCACCTGTAACAGAACCCCTTAAGGGCGCCAGATACATCTGCGCCAACAAGACTCTATCTAACATCTGAGAACAGAGACTTATATGCCAAGCACTGAGACTGCGTGTCCAGATTGAACTCTTAAACTTATATGCCAAGCACTGAGACTGCGTGTCCAGACTGACCCCTGAAGCCGTATGCAAAGCAGATTGAAGAGCCACCGGGGATTGACCAGGTATTAGCGCTGTGACCCCTGCGCTCCCTGCCCTGGTCTGGGACCCCCGGCAGCATGCTCCGCTGAGCACAGAACCCCAATCCTTAATTTGAGCCCCCCCTGTGACAACGAAGCCAGCGCGCTCACCGCTGCGGCCTGGAGGCCAGGAAAAGTGCCCTGCCGTGTCACGAGGCCTGCGGAGAAGCCCGGGGCCCCGTCGCTGCCGTCGCAGCTGCGTGAGGAGGTGTGCGAGGCCGGGGCCGAGTTCCCCCATCCTCGTGGGAGCGGACGCCTGCTGACGCCGAGATCGAGGTAAGCCCGGAGGCTGGGATCGTCCCCGGTGCGCCTCCTGCTGGTTGGAAGCCGCACCGCACTCTTAGCCTGGGTTCCCCCCTCCGTGGGAGTCCTCCCCTGCCGCGCCCCCTGCTGGTTGGGAGCCGCACCGCACTCTTAGCCCGGGTTCCCCCCTCCGTGGGAGTCCTCCCCTGCCTTCGCGACGGAGAGACCCCGCCGAGGGATCCTTTCCGTGTGCCCCCTCGAGCGGTACTGAAGCGCGGTGCCCTACGAACTGCACCGGAGCCTGGAGACTCGCTCCTCAAGTCCCGTTGCGCTCCCCGCTGGAAGCTCCGTCCTAAAGTACTGACTATCAGTGATTACGAGAAGCGCTTGGATTTATATGCTCCGCTTCAAAGTACCAAGAGTCAGTGATTACGAGTAGCGCTTTATTTTACATGCTCTGCTCTCTAACCAAACGTCATCAAGTATTGAAAGGTATTATGTTGGGATTCTCTCTAACCAAACGTCATCAAGTATTGAAAGGCATTATGTTGGGATTCTGACCTCAAGAAGAGGCTAAGTACCCCCTTGGCGTGATACTCACTGTGGATACTCATTTATGTTCGTTGTTGTGTTGTGTGTGTGCTCTTGACTCCATCTTTAAAAGGGATCCTTCATAAGATAGCAGTCAGCGCGCTCTTCCTGTGAAGCAAGGTGGAGCATTGCTTGGGGTAGGTGCGGGGGTTAACAACTAGACTGCAGTGTGACATGTATTGGGGAGAACATGTGCCCAATGGTGATGCTGTGTTATTGTCCTATGATTTCCTTGTTGCTGTGTATCCTCTAATGTAGCCAACCAAAGAGAACATCGGGTATGATCACACTTCGAAGAGTTACGCCATAAAGCTGCATGTTCTTTTATTTTACAGGTACACCGATATTGTGGTATGGTTATGAAGCATATATATAGGGAGATATTCATAAGAGGTTAAGGAAGATAGGTAGGGTATTAATCGTGTTCTTTGTGTTTTGCAGATCTCCCTCCCTGCTGTCCCCTTCCTTTCCTTCCCTCACTTGATCCTCCTAATGACCTATGCCATTACGGCTATCTAGGCTTGGGTAGATCAAAAGGTGGACCACAATTAGCAACAATCCGATCCCGAGGGCTGAACCAACGTGACACCACCCCGCCGGTATCTTTATTTAAACTAGCGGTAGCCCACCCCGCTTTACCTTTATTTTAATTGGTGGGTGCCCACCCCGCAGTGTTGCGCTTTCGTGGGTGCCCACCCCGCTTCAGAGAGAAATCACCGCTACTGCCCAGCGCGACCCGGAAGGCAGGCAAGGCTGTGACGTCGTGGGCGGGGATTCCGGGACGGAAGGGCAGCTCCGCGACAGAAGAGTCCGGCGCTGGGAGGAATGCGGGGCCCCCAAGTGTGAGGGAGAGTCCCGCGGTGGTGGCTGCCGGAAAAGAGAAGTCCCGGGTCCCAGGAGGGGGCCCGGGTGAAGTGCGGAGAGTTGCCGGAGGAGTGCCCCGTCAGCCCCGGTGAGTGAGGGCTGGGCGGGATCCAGTGCCGGCATCTTTTTCTTGAGCGGCCCCGCCTACCAGAGGGCCGCTCCAACGCTGGGTGCAAGTTCTTTTTGCTGGGCATATTTTTTTGGAGCCCCAGTGCACTCCAACGAAGGGCAAAGCTTCTTTAGAAACCCCGTGTGGTGCCAGTGAGGGCCCCGTGCCAGACGACAGAGCAGCCCCGTCTAGTAGCTGGCCCTACTGTGATTTTGGGTGCTAGGAAATGTGATTCCTGTAGAATGATTTACGCACCTGTGTTGATACCTCTCAATGTGTTTTATGATTATGAGGTTGATTCACATATTATGGTTTATGCTAGTGAGATTTATTCCCTAATGTAGTTATACTTAGGAGGTCAGGATCTAATGCGTTTAGACCTGTGAGATGAGTGCCTCATGTGGTTATGATGGTGAGGTTGACGCAGAATGTAATTCGCGCCTGATGTGATGCTGTGCATAATGTAGTTTATGTTACAGGGCGATGCTAAGTACAGTGATTACTAGTAGTTACTGGTTGTGTTCTATGTTTATGATAAATTCTACATTTACTATGTTCACTTTGTGATGGTACTGACAGTGGTCCAGTTGGCCCTGTCAGGTGTAAATAATCCCTTGTAGATATGACCCAGTGCCAGATGGCACCCTGTATAATATGTGCTTACTATTCTAATGTGTTATGATAATACAAAGGCTATTTTTATATATAACCTTGTGTGGAGTTCCTTTTGTGGTGTGCCTGGGATGTTGTTGCTCTGTGCGTGCGCAAATGCTTTACACATTGCCTCCTGGATAAGTCTGACTGCTCGTGCCAAGCTACCAAGGGGGTGAGCAGGGGTTATCTTTGGCGTGTAACTTCCTTGCCCTGACTAGAGTGGTGGTTTCTGCCTGGCTTTGGCGCAAGCCTTAGCCAACCAGAAATCCAATTTCTAACATTGGTGATCAGCGGTGGGATTAGGACTTGCATTTGCGCAGTACCACAGCGACGACTGGCTGCACTACAAAACTCTGCATTTTAGATAGTCACATGGAAAGGGATTATTGTTCTACGTTTGTTTTAAGTGTCATTTCTTTAGAAATGTGTTTCTTGTTGCACTATGAGTTGGGTGTCCTGCCAAGGACAGAAACCAGAGAATCTGGAGGAGTGACTGCCCTTGTGCAGACTGCTATTTCTAGGGTTGGCCTACAGTGGTAACTTAATTGGCATGGAGTAACTAGCTTGGGAGGGTAGATTATCCCCTAAGTGCAGTTTTTTTTAATTTAGTTTTCTGGTATCCCCAGTAGGGTGGGATCCAGTGGTGGCAGCAATTTGTAGTCCAGTGCAAGAAGTCCCATTCCCAGTTCCCAGAGTATGGTACCTGGTTGTCAGTTGAGTGAGGTACAGGTTGTGTTTCAGGGGCAGTGAGATGCTGTCTCACGATTGGGTGTTAAATGGTGTTAAAGGGTTCTTCAGTCTGTTGTGTCAGAGAGAATCTCCCAGTAATTGTTTTCCGAAGTCGCACCAACACCGGGAGTGTGTAAATTCTTTTGAGTCTTTGGAGCTTGTTCTGGGGAGTGACCCTAGAAGAATGGTGCAGGTATCTCCACAAACCCTTGCGGCAGAGATGGTTCAGAGTAGCCAAGCTAGGTACCCTTATTGTGAGGAGGTTGTGTGGCATCACGCCTGAACTGGTTGAGGGCGTGAGACTGGGTCGCATTCCAAACCCCAACCTCAGTCTCCAGGACTGGTTGGTTTCATGAGGGAACACCAGGTAGGGAGCCTAGTCTAGCCTGTTGGACCATTCGTCGAGGTGGTTCTTCCTGTTTTAGGTAAGCTGGGAGTGTCTGAAGTCAGGCCTCCATCAGTTTTGGTGTCTAGCAGTGCCACTCCTAGGTGGAGGGTGCAGAGGTTCAGTTTTGAGGGGTGAGAGAGGGAAAGAGTCCCCAGTGGGAACCAGTGGGTCAGGGGCCAGCCAGAAGGGCTGAGCCACCAATGAGTGATCATGGTGATGCCACTTCTGTCCTGGGGCATCTTCACGCACTGTCAGAGGGACAGGAGGTTGTGAGCTCTGCACCAGGCAGACTGTCACATGACACTCTAGGTATGTGTCACCCTCTGGAGGGTATAGGTACTCCCAGGAAGTCCTGGTTCTCCAGGCAATTGTGAGGTGGTACACCCTGAACGCAGGTGGGGTCCGGTTTTGAGGGGTGAGAGGGGGAAAGAGTCCCCAGTGGGAACCAGTGGGTCAGGGTCCGGCCAGAAGGGCTGAGCCACCAACGAGTGACCATGGTGACGCCACTTCTGTCCTGGGGCATCTTCACGCACTGTCAGAGGGACAGGAGGTTGTGAGCTCTGTGCCAGGCAGACTGTCACACGACACGCTAGGTATGTGTCACCCTCAGGAAGTCCTGGTACGCCAGGCATCTTACCAAAGGGTACGTCCCTGGGTTGGGGAGACAGTAGCCGCTGTTTCCGGATCTGGACGTAAGGGCGACTGTAGTTAGTGTCCTGGACATTAGTTATGTGTCAAACTCGTGAAGTCCTGGTTCGCCAGGAATCTTACCAAATGGTACGTCCCTGGGTTGGGAAGCCAGTAGCCGGTGTTTCCGGATCTGGACGTGAGGGCAGCTGTAGTCAGTGTCCTGGCCGGTTTGCCTTCTAGGGGTACCCCGGTGAACACAGGTGGGGCTCATCTTAAGTGAAGAGACCCTGTGTTTCCCAGAAGGGGTGGTGCAGGCCTAGCCGGGATCTTTAGGGTCCCTGGCCGAGTGTGGTAGAACTACTCTGAGTGCAGGTGGGGCCCATCTTAAGTGAAGAGACCCTGCTCTACAGTGGGAGGGTGCAGAACTCTGGAAGGGGGTGCAGAGGGAGGGAGTCCTCTCCTCTGACCCCGGTGCATCCGGTGAATGTGGATCCCAGGTGGTAGACCAGTTGATGGAGAGAGGTCCTGAACTGGTGGGAGAGTTGTGTTCTGTGGGGTGCTTACCTGGGAGGGTGCGGAACCCCAAAAGTAGAGGTAGGGTGGGGCATTCTTGCCTGTGATCTCTGGTCAGCCTGAGGGTGCGGACCCTAGGTTGAAGGATCAGTGGTAGTTTGGAACTACACTGAGAGGGAGAGTGGAGAATGGTTATTGTATGCCAGGGGTTACTGCCCCCACTCTGTGGTTTGGCAAGGACCAGTGGTATCTGGGTGGCCTAGGGCCTGGTGCTGGCCGTGGACAACTAGGGAGTACCAGTGGGGTAGCCTAGTTGGGCCCGAATTCTTTTTTTTCTTTCTATTATTGTTGCATTTTATTATTTAGGGGGAACAACATGAGTTCAGAGTGGCATAGAACCGGAGGGTGTCCTTGCAGTGCGGGCCCGCGTCCATGTTTTCTCACCTGAAGCAGGGAAGCCCATCAAGGGAATGATTGGTCTACCCTGCGTTTTGGCTGGAAGGGGGTCGTGTTGGACTTGGCCCTAATGGTGGTAGTGGCTTTAGGCCTCTGGGTACTTTAGCACTGTGGCGCAGTGTAATGTGCGTGCGCTATCTGAGTGCGTGTGGTGAGATTGGCCTGCCCTCCCATAGGATTGCATGGAGGATGTGTGTGTCCATGGTAATTCCTGATGTGAGTGGAGTGCAGGGTCGAGTTTAGTATCTGCGAACTTGTGAGACTAAATGCTGTACAATGGTGTGCGCAGATTTATTGTGACTAGTGGAGAAGTGCCACTTTTAGAAGTTGGCATTTCTGTGTGCTGTGTGATGTGAATTGCATGTCTGGCTTGTGATTGACAGGAGCTGAGAGGGCTGGGGAATTCCAGGAGCCAGGGTGAGTCTGCCCGGTGGTGAATAGAGAGATCTGCATGTAAATGGGAGGGAGGAGTTGCACCTGGGACCTGGATGGGGCTGGGCCTTCCCTCCACAATGCTGGCTCTACCTCCTGTGGTGCATCTGATGTCCCTGGCCTGTCCTGTGAATAGAGAGGGGAGCTGAGCAAAACAAAGTGCTCCTGAACCAGCTGTATCTGGTTCTCCCCTTGCCCTACATTTGTAGAACAAAGGAAAGTGCTGTATAAAAGAAGGGGCTGTGACCCCATGAAAACTTTCTTATTTGTGGACTTGAATCTACCAGGGGCATGCTGCTGCTGGGGCTCAGGAGAAGGCTTGCCTCCCTGGGCCCTGCCCTGCCCCTGGATTCCTGGAGGACTGCTTCTTTGGACCCTTCTTGCTTTTCTTGATACCCATGGACTTATTCTCTTTCTTTATTTGGGGAGAACCTTTGCTGTAACTTGTCCACTTTGGAGAACAGGGCTTTTGGTGCTTCTAGCGCCCTGTGATTGCTTATTTTCATTTTGCCAGGAGAGAGGAGCTGGCACTGCGCTGCCGGAGGAAAGAGAGGGAATCCCCAGCGTAGGGATTCCCCTGCTGTGTGCCTTGTTCTGCGGGTGCCCACCCCGCCGGTATATTTCTTTAAACCAGCGGGAGCCCTCCCCGCTTTATCTTTATTTTAATTGGCGGGTGCCCACCCCGCAGTGTTGCGCATTCGCGGGTGCCCACCCCTCTTCAGAGAGAAATCACACCGAATCCCTTCCGGGCCGCTGCCCAGCGCGACCTAGAAGGCAGGTAAGACTGTGACGACGTGGGTGGGGCTTCTGGGATGAAAGGGAACCCCGCGAGAGAAGAGTCCGGTGCCAGGAGGAATGCGGGGCCCCCATGTGTGAGGGAGAGCCCCGCGGTGGCGGCTGCCAGAAAAGAGAAGTCCCGGGTCCAAGGAGGGGGCCCGGCCAAAGTGCAGAGAGTTGCCAGAGGAGTGCCCCGTCAGCCCCGGTGAGTGAGGGCTGGGCGGGATCCAGTGCCGGCATCTTTTTCTTGAGCGGCCCTGCCTACCAGAGAGCCGCTCCAACGCTGGGTGCAAGTTCTTTTTGTTGGGCATATTTGTTTTGAGTGCCAGTGTGCTCCAACGATGGGCAAAGCTTCTTTAGAAACCCCGTGTGGTGCCAGTGAGGGTCCCGTGCCAGACAGAGTGGCCTCGTCTAGCAGCGGGCCGCTCCAACGAGAGGGGCATGATGATCTTCAGAGCCCGTACGTGGCTCCAACGCTTGGGCAGAATTCATTTAGAGCCCCGTGTGGCCCCACCATGTGCATATTTATTTAAAGCGCCAGTGCGCTCCACAGTGCTTGTGGGCAAGTTCTTCTTTTCTTTAGTGGCGCATAGTTATTTCAGGAGCCCGTGCGCTCCATGGGGACATGGTTATTCTCAGAGCCAGATGGCTCTAACATTTGGCACATTTAATTTCAAGGGCCAGTGAGAGCCCATGCCGCATTTTAACTTTTACAGCTGCCCATCAAGTAGTGGGCAGCTGCACCGTTTAGGTCTTTCATTTTAGGGGACATGCTGAATTCAGGAGTGAGATGCACTCCTTCGCCCCCATCTTTTCCTACACAGCTGCGCAGCACTTAGTGCCAGCTGCTACGTTTAGGCCTGCGCAAAGTGCGCACCCTTGACTGTCGCTGCATTGGCAGCAGCCCTGACTTTTGGACAGAGGGCAGGTGAGCCCCTTTGGGATGGCCAGTTGACCAGGGGGATTGTTAGGTTTATAGGGCGCCAGGCCCTACTGTGATTTTGGGTGCTAGGAAATGTGATTCCTGTAGAATGATTTACGCACCTGTGCTGATACCTCTAAATGTGTTTTATGGTTATGAGGTTGGTTCACATATTATGGTTTATGCTAGTGAGATGTATTCCCTAATGTAGTTATACTTAGGAGGTTAGGGTCTAATGCGTTTAGACCTGTGAGATGATGGCCTCATGTGGTTATGATGGTGAGGTTGGCACAGAATGTAATTCGCGCCTGATGTGATGCTGTGCATAATCTAGTTTATGTTACAGGCCGATGCTAAGTACAGTGATTACCAGTAGTTACTGGTTGTGTTCTATGTTTATGATAAATTCTACATTTACTAAGTTCACTTTGTGAAGGCACTGACAGTGGTCCAGTTGGCCCTGTCAGGTGTAAATAATCCCTTGTAGATATGAACCAGTGCCAGGTGGCACCCTGTATAATATGTGCTTACTATTCTAATGTGTTTATTATAATACAAAGGCTATTTTTATATATAACCTGGTGTGGAGTTCCTTTTGTGGTGTCCCTCGGATGTTGTTGCTGTGTGCGTGCGCAAATGCTTTACACATTGCCTCCGGGATAAGCCTGACTGCTCGTGCCAAGCTACCAAGGGGGTGAGCAGGGGTTATGTTTGGCGGGTAACTTCCTTGCCCTGACTAGAGTGGTGGTTTCTGCCTGGCTTTGGCGCAAGCCTTAGCCAACCAGAAATCCAATTTCTAACACTTGGCATCTTATTTCTTCGTTTTGATCAGCAAAGCTGCACCTGCTGGCCAATTCTTTCAGCCGGGTGTGAAAAGTGTTAATGGATTCTTCCGCTTGCTACCTGGCTTGGAGAAATATTAATCTTTCAGTCTTTATTCACCATCAGCTCGAAATAGGCGTTGGGAACTGCAATATGTGTGAGATGCGTCCCGTCCCGTGGATGGCTTCGGTAATTGTCTTAGAGACTCTACGAATGTCCTTGCCTCCCAAATTTAGCAACAGTACCCTTTTTTGGGTGCTTTCGGCCTTGGTGGCTTCAAAAACAACATCGCTCTCTCAACCGAGTCCTTCCGCCTGGGTGCTTGTGTCAAGAGGGCCTTCAATAGTGAACGGTTAAACAGACGGTGTGTTAACTTCCGCTATGAGATTGTCAGAAACAACCTTTTAGCCAATTGGCTGTGTTCTCTTTTGGATGCTACAGCGAATGGCCTGTCACACTGTCCTGGGATGTGAGGACTGCAAGGAGGACTGCATGTGTCAGTAGCGAAGTGGCAATGATAAGCATGTGACAGAGGCCCTCTTCCGCGTAGCCCTCTCCTCCCCAATACGGAAAATAGATCATTGCAGCTCATCGCGTGATATGCAGAAATGGCCGGCAGGGGGCGCCCTTGCTCCGATTCTCCTCTGTTTCTCACCAGGTTCAACAGACCACGCTATGGAGCCAGCTGAAGGAGAGATGTGCACCGCACACACATGGAGTAGTAGCAAGGTTTTGTGATGCTCGCGGATCTCCACACACGCA
This sequence comes from Triturus cristatus, assembly GCF_964204655.1. Lineage (NCBI taxonomy): Eukaryota > Metazoa > Chordata > Amphibia > Caudata > Salamandridae > Triturus > Triturus cristatus. The sequence continues at coordinate 52,511,459 of NC_140583.1, read as the reverse complement.
GATCGGCTGTAGTGCACCACAAGGTGAGGTCACTGACCAGCTGCGAGCAGCACGAGCACTGCCCACCCAAAAATGGTACGCAACCGCCACGGCACACCAGGTACCATGCTAGCCCCTTCAGAGCCAGTGTGATATCGTGAGCCCCATGGTGATAGGAGGTGTGCCTGGGACATCGGTGTCTGCAGAGCGGTTCTTGAGGTGCGGTGGGGTCTATGTGGAAATTTAGCGTGCAAACTGAACATTATCTGCGCCATCTTGCCTCTCCCCAGCGCCACGCACAGCGAATGCACGGCCGCCATTTTAGGCACCCCACTCTCTCCCCGCTCATTTTCGATCACCAGCGCTTTTTCCTAGCGCTGCGAGCATCCCCCGCGCGCCGGCCACCCCCGCTCTCTCATACAGGCCATAAACCCTCTCCTTCTGCGCGACCCTGCTACGGAACCACATCCGACCGACATCCCATACATGGTCATGCCTCTCCTTTGATAAACCCCTTCCTCTGCGCCCCATTGTCCGAACTGGTCCCAGGCCATCACCTAGCCCTGCGGATGCAGTTTATTGCCCCTACTGTAAGGGAAACACCCCGCATCAAAGGGATTACAGTAGATCAAAGCCCCTACCCCCTGAGACCCGGCCGGTTGCACACACCCCCGGGAATTAGCGGAATTCCCTGCTGCGCGATAGCCATCTCCCACTGCGGGTAGGGTGGGAACCTCTAATGTAACTATGTGTGGGATCGGATCTGAGCCGGGGCTTCAGGGGATATTCCCCCATACATCAAGGGAATCTCAAGAATGTACTATGTGTAATAAAGCAATAAACCTGTGTATAAGAGACCAGGTCTCAGAGATGCAGTTAGAGCACCTCGTGACGATACCTTGCTGTCTGATCTGATGTGTTCTGCTCCGACGGAATAAAACTTTGTTTCCTGCCTTCCAGTCTCCGGCGCCTGCCTCTTTCATTGGTAAATTATCGAGTGGTATGAGAGGCGATTACCGCCGGGCAAATACTTGAAAGGTTATCGACTGAAACTGCCGCTACCATTTAACAATTGGCGTCCCAAACGTGGGGCCCATCAGCGACACGTGGATCCAGTGGGAGAGGTCCCGACGACAGAGTGAACGACTGCAACGATCGGGAGAGCTCCTGCCCAATAGACCCTCGTCTGGCAGCCGATCATCCGAACTTCACTGGTTCCGAGCAGACCTCTCTCGAGTGATCTACGGTCCTGACTGGGAACCATCAGGAGTGCCGCGGCGAATACGGAGAGTAGAGGACGATCGGGCGCTGGAGGCGGAAGACGAGAAACTGTCCACGCGGTCCGGGTAAGGTCGTGATACACGACAAAATGCGAAATAATTGATTGATTGTTTAAAGCTTTGGAAATACTAGTATTGCTCATTGATTGTGCTCATTGATTGTTCTCTTTGAGATATTCGCTGTCTACAAACGGGGAGGAGTAGAAATACTCTCTCTCTCTCTCCCTTTGCAGATAGTGAAGGGTAGGTAACGCAGACTTTTGTCCCCGTTGAAACCCGTCGTGCCTATCTTTATCTCCCCATTGATTGATTGTCCGAACATTGATTGTTTTGGAGAATAGTGCTTTTGAGATATTCTCTGTTTGCAAATAACGTAGAATAGGAATATTCTGTCTAGTCTTTGCAAATAGTGAAGGGTAGGTAATGCTGACTTTTGTCCCCGTTGAAACCCGTCATGCCTATCTTTATCTCCCATTGATTGATTGATTGATTGTCCGAACACTAGTTGTTCGATATTGGTTCTTTGGAGGTATTCTCTGCTTACAAATAACGAGGAATAGAGATATTCTGTCTAGTCTTTGCAAGCAGTGAAAAGATAGGTAGTGCTGACTTTTGTCCCCGTTGAAACCCGTCATGCCTATCTTCTCCCCACTGATTGGTAGTTGGTTCTGCCCGGACCGCTTATTAGAGGTGAACCATCCGGCTCCACTGGAGGGCACCCCTAATAAGGACATGTTTACTAAATATGGACTAGTCGCCGTAGCTTATACCAAGCTATGGCATAAATATACTAAGAAGGACCCCGAGAGTCAGTGGCCACTGATGGGATCCTTCGACGACCATAAGATAGAAACGCTAGAAATAGCTCTGCGTAGCAATAAGACGACGCCTACTATGCTTGACAGTATCGGCATGTGGCACAAAGAAGCAACGCAACGGAAAAAGAGGGAAGAAGTAAAAGCAGAAAAGGAATTACGAAAGGCAGCTCACCTTGCCGCTAGAAAGTTAGAAGAAAACATAAAGGAGAGAAGGGAAACTAAACAAAGACAGGAGCCCGAAACCTCAGGCCAGTACGCTGTTAGGACCCCTTCTTTGCTCTACCCTGAGTTGTCCTCCAAGCAGCGAACGAATGACGAATTACTGTTAGGTCCCCCGATCATTTACATGCCCCCTCCGTATGCACCCTCCCAAACAGTAGTGCAACACCCACAACCCCCGAACACGAGCGAAAGCAGTACAGGGGCCTCGGTCCTCACGGCCTCCGCGCCGGCCGAGCCTCCTGTGCTGAACACAACGTCGGCTATAACGTTAGACGACCCAGAGATGAGAAAGAAAGAGTCCACCAGAATGAATCGGCTAGCGAAGGATGAACGAACAGGAATCGATAAGATAGTAAAGGCACTGGTAGGATCCTTTTTGACCTTACAAAAACTAAAGTAACGCTAGGAGTTAGCCCTTTGTGGGACATATGGAACCAAGGGAAGGAGTCAAGCTCACGGTCGAGACGACCACGAGGTAGCCCGACTCCATTACTCTCGCTACCTAAACATGTCTGCCCTACTGCCCACCCCGCCCAATAAGCATGACAAAATCCCGCACAAACGGAAGCCTGCTGACACCCACCATCGACGTCACCAAACTAGGGCTAGATCGCACACAATTGGGCTATGTTATTTTTCCGATTGCACAGTAACCTCCTTGTGCTCGTCATCAGATTGCAAATATGTACAAACACTCCAACGAAGTAGTATAGTTATAACATTTTAATAACTTATAGGATATAACAAACACACCAACAGGGTAAACAGGTTAAAACACGTTTTAAAACAACTATTTACATGACAGTCTGCTGCAACCTCCATCCCAAAGCCTTAACGCCCACGTGACACCGTCCTCGCCTCTCCTTCCTCGAAATTGCAACATTGGCCAGTTTTGGGCGGTTCTTTTAGTCGGCTTTGGGCTATAAAAGCCATGCAAAAATCCATTGACCTCAGTGGCGGACGACTGTGCGAATAGGCCGGAGGCTATACGAAGCGCCGAAGTTCTGGCAACCCAAGTCGGAGCCCGCCACGCTGTGCGGGGCTTTCCGCTTTCTCTTCTTCTTTCTTTAATGAGGGCTGATGCCCTGGCGGGGGGAGGCGACGCAGACGGGCCTCCCCCACCTCCCCAGGTGGAGGCTCGCCAGGCACCCCAACCATCTTTTTCATCGGCCTGCTGAATTTCACCCTGGCACGCTGTGCGGATCTTCCCATTCTCTTCTTCCTCCAATAACGGAGGGGTGCCCTGGCGGGGGGAAGCGACGCGGACGGACCTCCCCCACCTCCCCAGGTGGAGGCTCGCCAACCGTCTTTGACTCACCGGCCAGCTAAGCTGCACCCAACCGTCTTTGACTCACCGGCCAGCTAAGCTGCACCCAACCGTCTTTGACTCGCCGGCCAGCTAAGCTGCACCCAACCATCTTTTTCATCGGTCTGCTGAATTGCACCCTGGCACGCTGTGCGGACCTTCCCATTCTCCTCTTCTTTTAAGGGCTGACGCCCTGGCGGAGGGAGGCGACGCGGACGGGCCTCCCCCGCCTCCCCAGGTGGAGGCTCGCCAGCAGACGAGGGCACCCCAACCGCATCTTTCACACGTCAGCCAGCTGAGTTGCGCCCTGCCACTTCATTCGCCGTTCGGCTGAGCCGGCGCCCCTGCACGCGGCCGCCAGGCAACCACCCAAGCACCGGGTTCACCAGGACTGCCGCTAGCACCCGACGTGAGGAGTGGGCCCCCGCAGCAAGGTAATCGGGGACCCACCCCGGTGGTGATACCATCCAAACTGCTGTCGTCACTGCTACTGGAATCACCCCGGTGGCAGTACCATCCGAACTGCCGCTGTTACTGCTGCTGGCTCCTCTCCGGTGACTGTACCGAAGAGCTGCTGCTACTGCTGCCCTTGAACTCCGGCGGTCGACTCCTCCGGATCCAGGCCTAAAGCCCACCGTGAGACAATTCTGGACTCGAAAGCTTGTCTGCTTGGGCATGGGCCCCACCCTTGACAAGATGCTCCCCTCAGCCTTGCAGAATCGGCTGGAGTCATTTGACACTCGACTCCCGCGGACTTCCGGTAAGGACAAACCGCCGCCATTTCTCTTTGCCCCGGACGGCAGCCACCTTGCCTCCGCTTAGTGCAGTGAGAAAGACTGGTTCGAAGCGTTGGCGGAAGAACCCACCTCCTGCCCCGCCCCAAGAACGAACCATGGCATTTCTACGGGGTCGCAGTGACGCCATGCTGACGCAAAATTGACGCTAACGAAAGTTCTCGAACTACTGAAAGGGATTCTGGTCCAACAGCAAATTCATGGGAAGACTTAGACTGTACTCTGGCCCGACTTCGCCCCAAGATGGCGCCGATGTAGGAGAGGCCTACACACCCTTGTGGCGTCCCAGTCACGTGACATTTGTGTTAAACAGATATATATATATATATATGCGATGCTTCCACACATGATGGTCGGGGAGGGGCGGCAAGGGAACCGATTTTATGCCGTAGTAGCGTTGCTCATGACACTCGACGCCTCCCCACCACGTGGCCGGCCTGAACGGTTGTAGGCCCGTATCTTGTATGCTGACATTGTTTTAAATAAAGGGTCTCTTGAAAGAATTACGGAATCAGTGCCATGACTAATCACATAGGTTGATAGAGCTCTCTTCATTTGAATAAATGATTGTTACCCCCAAGCAATAGAAAACAGATAATGCAGTCCCCATTTGCCTGAATCTTTTTGATTAACGGAATTTGTACCCATCACACCTATCTTTTCCAAGAGTTGTTAAACCATGGTCAACCATAGCTCAGGGTATATGCCGAACGCAAGGTATGGTATCTTGCACCCTAATACACGACCGATTGAGAAATGCATATATGACAAGGGAACCCGAATTTAGGAAATGAAATAAATTAGAGCATCTTTGTCTCGGTCAAAGAGAATAATAGGTCTGTGGTATCACCCATTCCTACGACTAGCTTGGTACGTGGTAAGTAGAACTTTTTTGTGTCCGCGCGCGCTGGGGTACTTTGAATACTGCACATCCCCTCCCCTCTTTTTTCCCCTCTATAGGTCACAACGAAGTTCCGACTGAAGAGTGGAGTGGACATGGACCGCACCGAGTTCAATATCAGGGAAAAACATAGACAAACGTTGTGAGATAGTGCGTAAAGTTACAGACCACCATTAGGAACATAAAAAACTGTATGATATGATTGTGCGTGTGTACTACGATTATACGGCATGAATGTGTATGCATTTTATATTTGGGTCACTTGAAGAGAGCGTCACTGTATGATTGAAGCGCTCGTCCACCGATCAAAGGGAGGAGAATAAAGGGTCCGACACCCCCTAGGATGAACTACAAAATACTGAAAGTACGCAGCATAGAAAAAGAGGACAGGAAAGGAGAGGTCCCCATACTCAACGTAGCCCTGAGTCTCCGTCTTGCATGCATGTACTGTCACACCCTACCCGGCATTTGTGTTCACGTGATCACCGAATTTATGTCTTTTCCCCGCCTGTGTTTTCTTACATGGAACAAACCCATGCTCCTCCATGTTGTGTGTGCACCAAGTGGCCTATTATCTTACCCATGTCTCTCTCTCTCTCGTTTTGTGTCGTATGTATGCCAAATAGCCTACTTGATGCACACGTCTCTCTCTCTCTCTCTCTCTCTCTCTCCCTCTCTCTCTCTCTCTCTCCCCCTCCCTCACAAAAAGGCTCTTTCTTGCCCTCTTTCTTCTTGAATAAATTAACGACACATACCTTTTCGGTAAGTGTATAATTGGCCTGAACACGGTGGTGTTCGAACAAATTGACAGAAACAAAACGACCATACTTTACCACGTTACTACCTCTCCTTTTTGCAAATGTTGAGCCTAATCGGCTGAGAAAGAAAGGACAGGTAAGACGACTGATGTCCCCCAATCTGACCCTCAACACGGGGACTATATGTCAGTGGTTTTTGTTTTTAAGGGACACCATCTCCGCCCTCCCAAGATAACCCCAGCCCTATATTAGCCGCCTCACTTATAATACATCGCCTAAACTGTTAAAGGGTTACCTATTGTCGCCAGCAAAAATAATGCTTAGCCTATGTTCCTCCCCGAAATGGATACTCGTGAACCCGTGACAGTAGCCCCTCGCACTTTCTTTTCATAAACTTAGCAGTCCTCGGAAGGAAATATATATTAACAAAACTTGTGTTGAGACGAACGAGCCTCTGCCGGAGAAGCCGGTTCGAATTTTTAATAGACTAGAAGGTTGACAGATGTCAGGCTTCCTGCAACCAGTATCGGGCGCAGGAATCGGCACCTAGGGGGCCAGACGATGGACAGAGACACCCACAGAAACTTGCACCACAGCAATGATTAATAGATTAGTAACGCACACACTAACATCAGAGTTAAAAGACACCAATCATGCAGCAACCGATAAAAACATGTCCGCAACTACTCGGTGGTTGGGAAAGAGGATGAAGTATGTAAATGTCTTCCCTGCCAACTCTCTAAGACTTTTGTTTCTTGTACCCATTTAAAGATAACGTGCTGCCATCGGAAGGGAGGGGTCGGACGTGACGCACAGCCTGGCTGCAGACCTTGGAACATCTATGACATCAACCAAGGGGGAGGCTACGAAGCAAAAAGGGCATGGGACGAGACACCATTTTCAGGATGATAAGCGCGAGGGGCTACATCGAGACCCCCTGCTCACCGACCAGCGTGCCTGAAGTCCCAACCCGTCGGGCCCGATTGATGGGCCCAGTGCTGGAAGATTCTGCTCCCCTTGGTCCACATTTTTGATCTGATCCCACTCCACCCCCTCTTCCCTCGGCGTCCCGAAGCACGTCACACCCTTCTCTCTCTCACCATCTTTTATATGGATTATGAATCTGACCTACCCACAGAAGAACAAAAGGCAGGTACCCTGTCTCAAAGTACCTATGGTGAACTGTGTTAAGGAACAAGGCTGTGATCGGAGAACAATGAATGATCACACCCTGCAACGTGAGAACTTAGATTTGAGCTGGACCTTAGCTCCACCGCCGGTGCTCAACAGTGCCAACGAAAGAAGAACAACAATGAGAGCTTACCAGTGATAGCTCTTTATCAAAAGGACACTGGAAAGAAGAACCCATGTCAAAGTCGAAAATCCTCTCCCAACCACCTTTTTATACTAACTATCTTCTTATCAAGTTTTTATGGTGTTGCATCAATCACTTCCGACTGTGCACTGAGAAGTTAAGGAAATGTAACTTTGTATAGTAACATCCATACAACACCAGCCATGTACACGACTACACTGTAACTCTGTATGTACTACCTCCTCGCCTACTTTATCACCTGTAAATAACTATAAGCAAATGTGTCAGATTACTCCTGCATGCCCTAAAAACTCTGTATCTTTAAGGAATGTACGAAAGACATTAACAATATTATAGCTGAAGGTTAACGAAGAATAAATGACGGCCAGGCAAGCTGGCGAGACATGTTAAAAGGGAGGACTGTGGAAATTTAGCGTGCAAACTGAACATTATCTGCGCCATCTTGCCTCTCCCCAGCGCCACGCACAGCGAATGCACGGCCGCCATTTTAGGCACCCCACTCTCTCCCCGCTCATTTTCGATCACCAGCGCTTTTTCCTAGCGCTGCGAGCATCCCCCGCGCGCCGGCCACCCCCGCTCTCTCATACAGGCCATAAACCCTCTCCTTCTGCGCGACCCTGCTACGGAACCACATCCGACCGACATCCCATACATGGTCATGCCTCTCCTTTGATAAACCCCTTCCTCTGCGCCCCATTGTCCGAACTGGTCCCAGGCCATCACCTAGCCCTGCGGATGCAGTTTATTGCCCCTACTGTAAGGGAAACACCCCGCATCAAAGGGATTACAGTAGATCAAAGCCCCTACCCCCTGAGACCCGGCCGGTTGCACACACCCCCGGGAATTAGCGGAATTCCCTGCTGCGCGATAGCCGTCTCCCACTGCGGGTAGGGTGGGAACCTCTACTGTAACTATGTGTGGGATCGGATCTGAGCCGGGGCTTCAGGGGATATTCCCCCATACATCAAGGGAATCTCAAGAATGTACTATGTGTAATAAAGCAATAAACCTGTGTATAAGAGACCAGGTCTCAGAGATGCAGTTAGAGCACCTCGTGACGATACCTTGCTGTCTGATCTGATGTGTTCTGCTCCGACGGAATAAAACTTTGTTTCCTGCATCCAGTCTCCGGCGCCTGCCTCTTTCATTGGTAAATTATCGAGTGGTATGAGAGGCGATTACCGCCGGGCAAATACTTGAAAGGTTATCGACTGAAACTGCCGCTACCATTTAACATCTAGACAAGCCTCGGAGGCAGAGATATGACTCGCTTGAGGGTCAGAGGAGGCTGGCTTATGCTGACCACGCCCTGCGGCTTCCAATATTTACTATCAAAGACTCACGTAGCTTCTGGGTCTCACCATTGTAGTGTAAAGTAGAAGTTGGATAAATAAGAGACCCATGCTCGCAATATCTTTCTCGTAAGCCCTTCGGTCCAGTTACTGTAGTGTCCGTGCATGGACACGTTCTAGTGTTCCAACTCCTTGTACTACACTGTACACCCACCCACCACAGACGTCACTGTGTCAGGTGACGCTGTCAATAAAAAGGCCGAGCGCATGTGCTCGTGGCCATTCCCACTACCACCAACTATGTGTCATGTGTCAGTGATTGCGCACAGCATGCGGGCCTAGTGCCCAACATTACAATGGCAACGAGGGGGGCACTCCACCACGCATGTGCAGCCTCCGATCGGCAAGAAAACGAAAAACAAAAAGAGGGTGAGAGTGAGCTGCCCGCAGTGAGGACACCCCCCCCCCTCTGCATGAAGGCGCAATGGGCCGAGAAGCTGCAGGGCGAGGCAGAGCCCGCAGTATGTCCCGTGGTGACCGGGAGCCCACCCCGCACCTACAGAGCCAGCAGTGCCGGAGGGAGAGAGGCGATCATCGCAGCGGAGCCCCCCCGCGAGGGTAGCGATGTCCGGCCGTCACCCGCGACCTGTGCCCGTCAAGGCAAACACTACATCCAAAGCGGGAGCCCACCCCGCGTGAGGATAATCGTGACCGGAGGTACGTGGGAGCCAACCCCGCCTCCGCGATCATCGCCAAAGATAATGAGGGCTGGGGTGGAGTAGCTAACCACCCCCCACCCCCATTGCCAAGACGAGCGAACCAAGTAAAGGAAGGCCAGCGGGAGTCCACCCCGTGCCTTCAACCCCGCGACCAAGTGTGGCCTGCCCGGAGCGCGGCACAGTCCGCGGGAGCTCACCCTGCATCGACGGAGCTCACCCGGAGTGGACCACCTGCAGCAGCACCCCGCCGCACAGCGTATGAAGGTGAGGCTCCTGCGGCGGGGGCGAGAAGAAGAAATAAAGTACCCGGCCCGCGGCCGGAGAAGAGCGGCACTAGCACCCCTTTCCCCCCCCCCCCCGCGCTGCCCGTGAAGAGCGAAGGCTGCTGCAGGGGGCGGGAAGAGATTAAGCAAATCAATAACTCACGGCTGTTGGAGGAGCCCCAGTAGTACCGGCAGGGTACGTGTGCTCCGGGCCCCCACTCGCGGCCCGCGACGCGTGAAGAGCGCAAAGGCCCCTCATCCTCGTGAGCGAAGTGGAGACAGTAGTGCCCACCCTCCCCCACCCCGGGCAGCGCGTGAACTGAGGAGCTGCTGCGGGCGGGGAGGGTAGGGGCGGGGCAGCGGGTGGCTAGCAGCGCGTGAAGCGCGAAGGGCCCCAGGCGGGAGCCACCGAGAACTCAGGAGACGTGAGAGGGCTGCTGAGCCCCTAATTAAGTACAAGTGCACACACAAGGAGCATTTCCCTCCCCCAACTCGCGCACACGCGAGCGATGCCTCATCCTCCATGCTGCTCAATGGCAATGCCTGTGCCCTCCAGCTTTCAAATAAATAAATGCAAAAAGACGTACCTGTGGCTCCAGCTCCCCTCCACAGCCCGAGTGAAGCCTGGAAAAGGGAAGACATTACGGCAGAAAGTTCTGGCAGCAAAGAAGGTTGCTGCTGAATGGAGAGGAAAGCAACACTGCCATCTAGTGGCCGGTTCCAGCAACTGCACTGGAAGGAATGCAAACAGCATGGTCAAAGTCTGAAAACAAGGGGAAGCCATGGAGGAAGACGACAGTGTGCCAGAGGGATGCAGTGCCATCCCACAGTGACAAGGAGGAAGAGAAAAGGGTCAAGCCACATCCACCCCAGCGAGGATTGCGCTGTCGCCGCATCAAGTGGAGTGAACCCCCGAGAGAGCCAAAGGACTCAGCGCAGATGTACCCCGGACGCGGAAGGTACACAGCAGCGCCTACAAGAGAGGAACTCACTGAAGAAGATGTGCGCGGCAAGTATCCAACGACACTGAAGGGTAAGGATGCAGAGGGCACACCCAGTGGCGCCAAGAAGCCACCACAACCAGAGATCACACGGCGCAAGGAGCAACGCTACACTGAAGATGTACCGCGACGGTACGAAGAGAAGCACACCCCAGAGCCCGACAAGTCAGAAGACGCAGGTAGTAACACGACGTGACGCACCTCGTGAAGCCGACCAGCCAAATGGTCGCACTACAAAAGCCAAGCCGACCAGCCAAATGGTCGCACCACAAAAGCCAAGCCGCCCAGCCAAATGGTCGCACCACAAAAGCCAAGCCGACCAGCCAAATGGTCGCACCACAAAAGCCAACCCACCAGGGGGTTGCAAGAGGAGGTGACCGACGCATGGGTCAGAGTGGACATCACACCAAGTGACCAGCCAGGTGGTCAACACACAGAAGCCAACCCACCAGGGGTTGCAAAAGGAGGTGACCGACGCACGGGTCAGTGAAACTACGGAACAAGAGGTCTGACGAGAAGACCAAAGGTATCCTGCCAGTGATCGGCAGAGTGGACCGTCAAGTGGTCCAAGAAGTTCAAGAACGAAGAAGACCAAGAGCATGGCCCCGCGAACTTCGACAACCAAAGTAGCCAAAAAGGAGAAGACGAAGAGAAGGTCACGACACTAACTCGGGATGCTGAGGAAGATGGAGAGAGTGTCCTCGGACGAGGACAAGACCAGGGGGAACACGTGCAGAGTGCGCGCGCTGCAAGGAGAAGCCTGGCCAGACCAGAGGAAAACAAACGGTCCAGATTACGTCGTGAAGCGAATGAAGATATCAGAGTGGCACGTTTGCCACTACAAGCAAAAGAAGATATCGGAGTGGCACGTTTGCCACTACAAGCAAAAGAAGAAAGAAGATATCGGAGTGGCACATTTGCCACTACAAGGAAAAGAAGAAAGAAGAGATCGGAGTGGCACGTTTGCCACTGCAAGAAGAAGGAGAAGTCAGAGTGACACGACATCCTCATGGAGAAAAGAACCGAGGCAAAGAGAGAAGAGTGTGGCAAGACTACTCACACCTCGAAGATAAGGAAGGCGACAAGTGCCAGAACATGGAGCGCATGTCCTGAGAACACCCGTGGCACGGAGAGAAGACCATCTGCTTCACGATGCTTAAGCACACCTGGGATCTGCAGAAGTGAGCAGGCTGGACCATTAGGAACATCCACCTCTGGGGTCACACGGACACTGGACAACGCCAACCGTGGTGACTCAGGGGCAGAAGCCTCAGGGATGCCAGTGAGAGAGCGTCCCCGCGACGAGAGATGGTCATCAGCCGCCCTCCAGCAAAGGTCCCAGGAGGATGAAGACATCGCGCGCGAAGACAGGAGCCAACAGCTACCCTCCAGGTCTGACTGCGGAATCTGAGGTGAGACTTGTCGTCTCCTCCGCACCCGCACCCGCACTAATCGGCATGGGAGTAACACGATACAGGACGCTCAGCCCAGGACAAATCTGATGAAGAGGGCCTCAGGGATACCCCGTGGCAGGGGAACACCTGCGAGAGGGGCATCATGGTGAGAGGGGTGTCTTGCAAACAACCCGTCTTGTGCCAAGCAGAACACACGCTACTGATGAAGAAAAGGACAGGACTGAAAGATGAACCGCAAGAACTCCAACTGCGTTTGTCGCCATGGAAGTAAAGTGAAGAAAAGACTGTGAGGACAACTTCAAGGCAGAGCCGTCAACAGACAGGATCCATTGAGCACCCATGGCTGGTGCCACAGTGAACTGTTGGTCTCCGCAGCAGGAAGGAAGTCGTCTGTGACTCCAAGCAGCTGAGGCGTAAGAGACTCTGCAGAAGTTTGGTCACTGTATTACATCTGTGTATATCTTTCTTTCTCCCACAGGTTGAATTTTGACTTTGGGTTTTCGTCATTAAAAATTGGGAGGGATGTAGTGTCCGTGCATGGACACGTTCTAGTGTTCCAACTCCTTGTACTACACTGTACACCCACCCACCACAGACGTCACTGTGTCAGGTGACGCTGTCAATAAAAAGGCCGAGCGCACGTGCTCGTGGCCATTCCCACTACCACCAACTATGTGTCATGTGTCAGTGATTGCGCACAGCATGCGGGCCTAGTGCCCAACATTACAGTAACGTCACTGGAGGCGACACCACACTACCAGACTAAATGTTATGCAAACTGTAGCTCGTCCATATCACTGGGTCTCGGGTCCAGTTAGAGACTTTGTAATCAAAACTTAATATACCTCAGCGTAATTGGTAGCAACTCCATCAAACCGCTGCCCTTCTCCCATCTTCCTCACACCTCCTGCTGTCACACAGAAACGACCCCAGAGCCCAAAACAAACACCAAATGTTCTTTCCTCCGAGGGGGCTATCCCAGTCAAACCGATCTAGGGCTAGCCCTGCGTGTGAAGAGGTGATACTCACACATCAACAGACCTCGGCTCTCTCGCTGGACGCAGCCACGTGTGATCAAGGGCAGATTCCCTGAGCAGGGCGAGCTCTAGGGCGGTGCTACCAGTGCAATTCCACTGCTCGCTGACTTCCGGTGGGGGCGTCTGTTTACAGGTATAATATGGTTTGAAAAGAACCTGCTGCCGCAATCCCGGCCTCCAGCAATTTTCAGGCAACAATAAAAATGTCAAGATAACTTTGGGGATTAATGGTATTTCTAGGGAGAGATCGGAGGTTTGTCAAGTGAACGTTTTGACTCATGCAAAGTAGCGCAGAGGGTTAATATGCCTGCGTGTACCATGTAGATTAAAAAGTGCATATAATTGAAATAGGCCAGTTGGTTACTGCTTTTGTCAGTTGCTACTTGCAGTTTATAAGTTAAAATCTTAATATAGAACTGTGAGCTATTAACTGTCATCAAAGAGCTGCATGCAAACTGCAAGGTATAGGTCAGCGTGTTATGATTTTTTCCCCGTCTTTTGTTATCCTAATGTTGGAAAAATGGTTCATTTGGATAGAAATCAATTCCAGTGGCAGCTCCGCCGCTAAGGCGGAGGAGCGTCGCCCCACTGCTTTAAAGCAGTGGGAAAAAGGAAAGCTAAAATGATTATAACATGCAAGTATTATCATTTTATTTTTCGTTACAGAAGCAGTTTTGGGGCGGGCGGGGCTTGGCTGTCTCACAGCCAGCAGGGGGAGGAGTGGTTCATGCAGCATAGTTTGCATGATGGTTTGGTCGGCCGTCTTGGGCCGGCCAACCGTCATGCACACTTAGCATGTTCTCCACCGGGTTGTAATGCACAGGCTGGGTGGAGAACATGCCCAGCCTCCCACTGTCTGTGTGAGTGCCGAAACACGTCACTCAGACCAATCACGACGCTGCTGTCATGGTGACAGCAGTTTTGACAGCAGTGTCGTGATTGGCTCAGGAGAGTCTGGGTGCTTCCTGCTTCCCGAGGAGCGCCACCGCCGAAGGAAAGACGGAGAAACGGCAGCCCTGCAGAGGAGGTAAGTCAGATCTTTTTTTTTTCTTTCAGGTCACCCCTAGCCTCCTCACCACCCCTGTTCTGTACTAGCCACCGCTGATCAATTCTGATCATTAAGGCAAACTCCCAACCATGGAGTTACATTTTAAATTCTGAGTTTGTGCTTCTCCAAAAAAAGAACTATTAAACTATACTGCCTACCAGTATGGATGACATGTGACTCCTACACCTTGTTGTCCTCAGTCTTATGTAACATTTCCTATCCACTAATTCAAACACGTATGATTGATTGTCTCTGTGTAGTGTGTGAGATGTAAAGTGCTCTGACACCCTACACTGGTATGACTGGCACTATAAAACTAATGAAATGAATCTGAGAGAGAGCGTGGTTATGGAGACTTGAGGGGCACTCAAAGGGGGGTAGTGAGGGAATCCGTGGCTGAGGTGGTCATTAAGGGTAACCCTGGGCGTAGTTCGCGAAGTAGCACTTCGCGAAGATACGCAAAGTGCAGTTCGCCCTACGCGAGCTACGCGTAGCACTTCGCGAACTGCGTAGTACCTTGTTCGCACTGTGCCAGATGTCATTTTCAATGATTGCACAGTGCGGACAAGCAACCGGCACTGTGCAATCATTGAAAACGGCATCTTGCACAGTGCGAGCTGTAGTTTTCTGCTGCTCGAGTAGATTTTTACTCGAGCGGCAGCTTTCTCAACGCGAACTGGTAGTTTCTCATCGCGAGCGGTGGCGAGCATACGCGACCACTCGCAATGAGAAAACTGACCTCCTCGCGTTGGGAATCTCACCGGGAGGTTTATTTTTCATGCTCGCGATCGCCAACTTGATGTTGCTGATCGCGAACAAGGAAAAAGTCTCGCCGGGATGTCATTTTGCTTGCTCGCGGTCGCCAACTTGACGTTGAGGACCGCGAGCAAGCAAAAAATTACCGCAGCACTACGCAACACTACGCTACGCGTGTTCGCACTGTGCTACGTGCAGTCCGCGTAGTGCGAAGTAGCGCGAACTTCGCAAACTACACGAGCGTAGCGTAGTGCTTTGCCCAGGCTTAATTAAGGGGCGCCAACAAGCATTGTTGCACCGGGCGCCACCAGCGCTAAAGTCCGATAATGAATGTCCCAAAACCTGCTCATCATTGGAGGCAAGCCTCTGGTAGGATTATGTCACCACGCCATTCTTCGCTGCTGTCTAATAACTGCCCGCTGTCAACATTTGGAGGTAATGAAGGCTAAAACTCGACAATACCAGACCTTTCTGGACAGTCTGGAGAGCCCCCACCCCACCGCCTCGCCCATCCCCTACCTTTATTGGCCTCTAGGATGTCATCCTCCGGCTCCAGTTCAACGCTTATTCCTGAAAGGGAAAGGAACACCTCGTGACGACCACACCGAAGTCTGCACATCTCTGGCACTCGCCACCGCCCCCTCCCGGAGCACTGAACCCCGCCCGTAGCCGGACTTTTTTTGTGTGCATATAGCGCGAACTCGACCCGAAGGTATTGGAGCGCTTTACATGAGCACCGTATTTACATCACACATTCAGGCACGGGGAGATTAAGTGATTTGCCCGGAGTCGCAGGATGTGGACGCGACCCCCAGGCTCGAACCCTGGTTTCCAGCACCAAAGTCGGCAGTCTAGCCGACTGACCACATCCTCGTGGTGTGTGGGCAAGAGGGTGAGTATGACAGGCAGGTGTTGTGGCGGAAACATTTATAATATGAAAGACAAGAAACCCCTCCCCACCGGCACCGTTCATGGACCTACCCTATTCACAGCGTCTCCGCCATCACCTGTGTCTGTCCGGGCCTGAACCAGCTGGAAGACGCTCCAACCCGGGGAGCTCCGAGAGAGGTCCCCTCACTTCGAGCAGGGGTGGGTGAGGGCAGGGGGCTTGCTGCAGCCCTCACAGCAGCACTGCCCAGCCGAGAGAACACCCTCACTCCCCGAGATACCTGTACAGTAACCCTCCAACCTCGCCTTCACCCTCCGTTTCTGCCTCTCTGTCTCTCCCTCTCTCACGCGCCTTCTCTCCGTTGCTTTCTCTCTCTTTCACTCCCGCCCCCTCTCACACGCACACCCGAGTCCGAGATGAGACACTTACCGGCGGGGCTGACAGCCTCGATCTTGTGTGAGAGACCCCCGGCCGGAATCTGCAAAAGGAACAGACGGGCGAGTGTGTTAGACTAGCAAGGGGTGGAGGGATCCCCGGGAAACAAAGGAGTGACGGACAGTGCCAGGGACGGACAGTGCCAGGGACAGGGACACCTCGAGGGAAAGAAAGACGTGACGGACATGTCAGGGACAGGGTGTCCTCGAGGGGAAACAAAGAAGCGACGGACAGTGCCAGGGACGGACAGTGCCAGGGACAGGGACACCTCGAGGGAAAGAAAGACGTGACGGACATGTCAGGGACAGGGTGTCCTCGAGGGGAAACAAAGAAGCGACGGACAGTGCCAGGGGCGGCGGGGGTGTCCTCGAGGGGACAAACGGAGTGACGGACAGTGCCTGGGGCGGGGGTGTCCTCGAGGGAAAGAAATGAGGGGCGGGCAGTGGCAGTCATGGACAGTGCCCGAGACGGAGGTGTCCGCGTGGGGAAAGAAATGAGTGATGGATAGTGCCAGGGACGGACAGTGCCAGGGACAGGGGTGTCCTCGAGGACAAGAAAGGAGTGACGGACAGTGACGGACAGTATCAGGGACGGAAATGTTCCCCGGGGAAAGAAAGAAGTGACAGGCAATGCTTAGAACAGCAGGGGAGAAAGAGGGGTGTCGCATGAGCAGTGTCGAGGGCAGTGACCCCAAAACTCACCGGACGCGCCAGGGCAGAGCAGAGCAGGAAGGCGGAGGAGAGGAGAGCGCCTGTGACCAGCATGTTGTGAGGTGGCGGTCAGCTGTCGGGCGGGGCTTCAGCACCTTTATGTACACAAAAGGGGGTGGGTGTCACTGCGTTTAATGGGATGACAGATTTCGGGCCAGGTCGCCCGGGTGCCCCCCGCAGAGACCAAGCTCGTCTCTGGCTTCGTCCATCCTATGGTGTGAAACCCCCAAGGGCTCCTGCACACTCCAGAGTTTTGTGAGAAAGTTGCCAAGTCTGAAAATACAAACTGGCCCGATGCAGAAAGAAGTACAATGGGATCAGGGAATCTTTCAAAGACTAGATCAGCCGCCACTCTCTGGTGACGTGGCATCAGAGCCGCCCGTGCTCCAATAGCGCCCTGGGCGGAAATAACTTTGCCGCCCTCCCTACTGCTGGAGAGGACAAGCATTGGCAAAGCCAATAGCTCTCATCTATGCAAGAGCTATTGGCAATGTGTTTTAGCCATGCTGTACACTGTTGGGGCTGCTGTTTAGCACAGCTAAAAGTTAGTGGGGTGCGGTGGGGTAGATTTAGGTAGAGTTTAATGGGGTAGATTGGGGTAGAGTGGAGTGGGGTAGATTGGAGTTGAGTAGTTTGGAGTGTTGGAGTGGAGTTGGATAGAGTGGAGTGGATAGATTGGGTTAGAGTGGGGTGAAGTGGAGTGGGGTAGAGTGAAGTGGAGTGGGGTATAGTGGGGAAGAGTGGTGTGCAGTGGATTATGGTAGAGTGGAGTGGGTTAGATAGGGATAGTGTGGAGTGGGGTAGATTGGAGTGGAGTAGGGTAGATTGGGTCAGAGTGGGGTGACGTGGAGTTGGCTAGATTGGAGTGGAGTTGGATAGAGTGGTGTGGGGTGGGATGGGGTGCAGTAGGCTGGAGTGGAGTGGGGTAAGTGGTGTGGGGCTGGAGGGGTATATTGTGGTGTGACGTGTTGTGTCCTGGAGTGATTGGCATAGATTGTAGTTGCATTGAGTTGAGTGGCATGTCGTAGTGTTTTGGAGTAGAGCAGCGTAGAGTGGAGTGCCATGTTGTAGAGTGGAGTGGCGTGGCATAGAATGGAGTGATGTGGCATAGAGTGGAAGGGCAAAGAGTGGAGTGGCATAGAACGGAGTGGAGTGGAATAGTGTGGAGTATGCATGGTGTGGTAGCGCACTGCCATTACAGACAACACATTTTCAATTGAAATGATCATTATATTTGCACTGAAATACAGTTTTACTGCACACAAACGAGAATATATACAAATGTCATCACCTAGTGTATTGATGAGTTTTGATTGTATTTGATTATTTGTTTTCGCCACACTTCAGAATTACAAAAAAATGTGCTTCATTTGTACCAATTCTGATATATTCTAAAACATCAGCACCCTTCATGTTTAAAGTCGAGCCTGGGCAGCGCATGCGCTGCTCTGCGAGCCATGCTGTATTGGAGTATGTGCTTAAACCCCGCCCAGTCTCTGCCCATATTTGTCATTGGCTTAGGTCATTGACCTTTGTAAATGCTGGCTTCTGATTCGTTTACAGAAAGAGAGTTTGTGGAAGAATAATGTAAACAAAATGTGGGGCAATGGACAGCTTGAAACAAATTAAGCCAGAAAATATGCATTACAATCCACAAATCCAATGGTTAGCAATGGAAGCAATGGATGGAATGCATTTCCAGCGAAGCTGTCAGAATATCCCCAAGTTGTCATTAGCAAACCAGACAGCCGCACTGTCCGATAGGCTTCAGCCTAAAAATGTGGCAGCAGCACCTTTTCACAGTCCAGTCTGGCTGGAGACGCGCCTCGATGCACACATCCTCGCTCTTCTTGTATGCTCGTCTGAATCATATAAGCTCTGTCAGCTGGTTCCAAATTCTTTGGAGTGGATGTGATGATGTGTAGGGCAAGGGAGGGGCCTGAAGAGGCGCGAAAACAGCAACAGCAGCACGTAAAAAATGATTGCAAGCACTTTAAACAAAATCACGGTAGCCAATGAACAGGGGCGTTTCTAATTGCAGGACCTCTATCCAGGCATTCCTTTTGCCCCTCTGAAGATTGGCACCCGGAGCCCAGCTCGCCAATGCCAAAAGCTGGCCCTGGCTAGCATTCCTCAAACAGAAAACACACATAAAGGACCCTCCCTAAAGTGACTCAAAAATATGATAGGCTAAAACCAGAGGTAAAGGATGGAAGGATGGAACAACACAAGTGAAAGACCTCACCACATAAGAGGGCCTTTACAACATCACAGGCTGCAACCTAATCCCTAGAGAGCTTTGAACATCACAGGCTGCAACCTAATCCCTAGAGAGCTTTGAACATCACAGGCTGCAATCAGAGGTAAAAAACTGTTGGAAGTGGCCCTTTCTGCAAGGTCAACCCCAAACCTTTTGCCTTCCACTTCCCTTTTTTTCTGACCTCATTAGGTCGAGCCTACAGCAGCGCATGCGCTGTTGCTCAACTTTTACTAAGGGGCTTTTCAAAGTGCTACCCACAAGCTTTTCTTGGCCTGAAGCTTGCGTGCATGTGCGCGTGCACGGGCGCAGCCACCATCTGCCTTTCTTATCTCTTCCTCCTCGCTGGCCATTACTTTCACTTTCGCGGCAATGGCTCTCCTCCAAGAATATTGAGGAGAATATTCTGAGTTCTAGCTACCAAAAACTCAAATTTCAAGCAATGACGGAGTGTACTGCAGCAAATACATCAAATATTGGGAGCCCTACATGCAAGGTAATGTTTTTGTACAAAAGGCACATATATTTTGTCCTTTTTACAATACATGTAAAACTTTCGAGATGGCCTCAAACTCCTTCTGAAATGACTTCACCAGAGGTTAAAGATGCTTTTCTTGAAACTTCTGTGCTCAGTTTGGAAAGGTGGCCCAAGAATCCACGGGTGTTAACTTATTTTTAATACAGAAATAAGCACCATACTTTCAACTAAGTGCATGCCAACTGTGGAGCCCGCTGGAACCGACTTCATTAGCAGCGAGCTGTGTGATTCCCACATCTAGCCTAACGTAGAGATGTGGCTTCACTGCTATTGCATAAACTGCATGGACAGTGTGCGTTTTATACACAACGGGAATAAGTCCATTAGAAGACAGACCACTGCTGGGATCGTGTGAAATCGACAAGTGCATAAAATTGCAACTTGGTGAACTCTTTTTTTAACCTACAAAGCTTCGGTTTAAGCGGGTATTTCTCGTGGCGGGAAACTGTGAGTGGTTTCTACGTGTAGGCAGAATGGAAGAGCCCACGCCAACTGGCTCTCTCATGCCCACTCCACCTGACCCTCTCCTGCCCACTCCACCTGACCCTCTTCTGCCCACTCCACCTGGCCCTCTCCTGCCCACTCCACCTGACCTTCTCCTGCCCACTCCACCTGACCTTCTCCTGCCCACTCAACCTGGCCCTCTCCTGCCCACTGCACCTGCCCACTGCACCTGGCCCTCTCCTGCCCACTGCACCTAGCCCTCTCCTGCCCACTGTACCTGGCCCTCTCCTGCCCACTCCACCTAGCCCTCTCCTGGCCACTCCACCTGACCCTCTAATGGCCACTCTACCTCACACTCTCCTGCCCACTCCACCTGACCCTCTCCTGCCCACTCCGCCTGACCCTCTCCTGCCCACTTCACCTGACCCTCTCCTGCCCATTCCACCTGACCCTCTCCTGCCACTCCACCGGACCACTCGCCTCGTCCTCTTTCACATTCCCCATGAAATTCATGGACCTCAGTGCGTAATAATAAAATAAAAATAAGTGCAGGTACCCAAACGTTTTTTAGGAGGCCACCACCCACTTCAGCACTGGTGCTATATCACTCATGGCATAGATACTGCCCTAAGTTTGGTTGGAGCAAGCAAATTAAGAGAGCCTGCCTTCCACCAAGGGTCAATGTGTTACCTGCGCTACCCATCTTTCGAAGTCACATGTCCGATAGATAACTCACTCCAGAGGCCTTTCAGAGACCTTACTTAGATCTGAATTCACCAAACTGACTGAACTATGACCATCACTCTGGAGTCCTGCTAGTCAGACTAACTCCTGCCTGACATCTGACTGACTACCTCTTGTCCAGCTCTATCAGTCTTTCACTCACTGGCGTGAACAGGGCACTTTTTTTTATCCCCCATTCCCTTTAGGGTGTGACTGTAAATGTTATCAGATTCATTACAGAACCAGGAGCATCATCTGCCTCTAATTCTATCCCCCAAACCACCATCACAACAAGCTCTGAACTTCAGCAGGGAGGCCAAGCAATGGATGCTCATGCATGGCCTCTGAGCTCCCAGGCTGGGCAGCTCGGTAGTCCATCCGTCAGAATCCTGCAGGTTCTTTGGGCTCTTGTTGTACAAACCCGGCACCTTTTACAGCAGCAGAATCCAGATTTGCACTAAGTTGGAATATAGTGCGCCAATCACATGTTGTACGCTGTACGTGGAAACATACTCGCCCGTCCAAGCTCCGCACAAGTCTGGCGTCATTTATGTACAAAGCAATCTGTGGCATGATAGCATACAGATACAGTTACTATATCACAGCAACACGGATGGCGCCTAACTCCGCCTTAGCCATGCCTTCACGGCATAGCCAATAGGTCCAGCTTTTGGGACCTTATTATAAGTATTTAGTTATGCAGCACAATATCCTTGGTGCAACAACATCAACTGTTGCATGGCTAAACACTTATAAGGTCCCGAAGGCGAGACCTATTGGCTATGCCAACGCTTGTTTTTGTTTGTTTTAGGACTCTGGGCACTTTACCACTGCTAACCTGTGGTATATGCATGTTCCGGTTCCCTAAAGCATGATAACAAAGGCATCTCCACAATTGGCGTAGTTAATTAACTTATAAGTCCCTAGTAAAGTGCACTACATATGCCCAGGGAATGCAAATTAAATGCTACCACTGGGCCTGCAGCAATGATTGTGCCACCCACTTCAGTAGCCCATTAAACATGTTTTAGGCCTACCATTGCAGAACCTGTGTGTGAAGTTTAAATTCAACTGCCATGTCAACCTTTCAAGTAACCCTATTGCCGGGCCCAAACTTTCCTTTTTAATGCATATAAGTCACCCCAAGGTAGGCCTTGGACAGCCACAAGGGCAGGGGGCAGTGTATTGTAAAAGGTTGTACATGTACTTTTCCGTTTTAAATGTCCAGGTGGTGTGAAACTCTTTACATTCGTTTTCACTACTTCAAGGCCTATCTCTCCCATAAGTTAATATTGGGATTACTTTATTACATCTTATAAGTGTAATTACCAATTGAGACAATATGGCTATTTCGAGTTTGGTTTCAATGGACTTACAATTTAAATTTACAACTTATAATAAAGTCATATTTTAAACGGTAGGTCTGAAAATACCACTTTTAGAAAGTTTGCATTTACTTACTTTACCCATTCTGTGCCTCTGCCTGTCTCTGAATACTAATCTGGGGTGGGCGACAGCTGGGCTTTGTGCATTCCATCTAGACAGTCACACGCAAAGGGAGCTGAGGTGTGTCTGATGGGCCATTCACTCTATTATGGCCCATCACCAAGCTGATGGGTTTTCTTGGGTTAGATGGGAGGGAGGAGCTGCCACTTGCACCTGAATAAGGCTGTGGCTGTGCCTGTCCCCACACAAAGAGCTGCATACCCCCCTGTAGTGAGTATGGAGACAGGGCAGGAGGGGCAGGGACCTTGTGTACTTTAAAGGCCTCTCTTTGAAGTCTCCCCAACTTCAAAGGCCCAACTGAGTATAAGAACTGGACCTCTGACACCACCAACTCAGTACACTTCTGGACCTGAGAACAGTCTGCCAAGAAAAAGGACTGCTGTGCTGCTGAAAGGACTGTCCCTCTGCTGGAAATTGCTGACTCCTGCTTAGCTGTGCCAGCCCTGCTGCCTGCAGCCCTCCTTGTGTCATGTAGTTCCTAGGACACTCCAGGACCTGCAAGTTTTGGATTACCTAAACTGAGGGCTTAGTGATCAGACAGACTCTGGACACCCCCACAGGATGAGTCAGCCGTTAGACCAGCTAGCTCTATGGTGCCACTACCATCCCCCTGTAGTATACAGTGTGGTAGGTAGTTTCTGGCAACCACTGAACATGACAACCCTGATTCCTCAGGTATCGCGGAAACAATACAGTATCTTTCGCTCAGTCACTCGTGCTTGCTTTTCTCAGAACACATATGTTAGACCTGGCACCATTGGCGTGGGTCTCCCTTCCATTTTTCGCTGTTGTCTCCTCTGTTTTTGCTGGTATTAGATGCTCTGGCGCTTTGCCACTGCCATTCAGTGCCACAGCGCGAATGCTCCCTGTGTAAATATGACATGTGAATTGGTATATCCATGATTGGCTTATTTGGTTTACCTGTTAGTCCCTAGTAGCGTGGCCTGTGTGTGCCCAGGACTGGTAAACCAAATGCTGCTGGTGGGCCTGCAGCGCTGGTTTGCGCCACCCACAGAAGCAGCTTGTAAAGTGTGTCTCAGACCTGCCACTGCAGAGTCTGCGTGTAGTCCAGAACTGCCATCTTGGCTGTGAAGTGCACCCACTTCCCAGCCCCTGAACCTTCCCTTGGCATCATGTGAGTCACCCCTATGGAAGGGTGCATTGTATGTGTAAGGTAGGACATGCTCTGATGTGTGTAACATGTCCTGGTAGTGAATTACACCCAATTTCGTTTTTCACTACTGTAAGGCTACCTGTTCTCCATAGGCCAGAATGGGAGGTTTGACTATTACATTCTATAGTCCTAACTGACCCAAAGAACATGGTAGAAAAACGAATTTAGTATGCCTGAGCTCAGAATATTAAAATACATCTTTTAGTGAAGTTTATTTTTATATTCTCTGTTTGAAAATACCACTTTTAGAAAGTAGGTATTTTCTTGCCTAAGCCTTCCAGTGTGCTCTGCTGTTATGTGTATTGACTGTCTGGTTTTGGAGGGATAGCGTAGACTGAGTCAGACCTGGGTTGAATAGAGAGATCTGCATTGGAGTATGGGGAGGGGTAGCTCCTTGACCTGAATAGGGCTGTGCCTGGCAAGGTGAATGCTGGCTCCACCTCCCACTGTGCGTCTGATGGCAGACCCCCTCTCTCTGAAAGGAAGGATGCAGCCTGGAAAACAAAGTGCTCCAGGACTGACCAGAACTGGGTCTGGCTGGGTTCAGTGACTTGTAGCTTCTGAGAACAAAGACTTTTGGGGTATAAATATCTGTGCTGAAACCCCTACAAATTGTATTGCTCCTGGACAACAAGAAGAACTTCTGTCCGTGTAACTGAAGGAATCTGCAGAAGGTGACTCTCCTTGTGCTTGTGTGCTCTTTCTTGGATTGGCCTGCAGTAGTTACTACTGGACTTGGAAGAAGAGGAAAAGGACTTTGAAGGAACTTTTATTTTTATCTTGCTAAAGCAATCACCCAAGGGCTAGAAGAGAGCTAGCCTCCTGCTGGAGTCTCAGGCACATCAGACTCCACCACCAGCCTCCTGTTTCCTCCCAGCGAGGATTTCTATCTGCAGGCTCCTGTGAGTTCCAGGACCTCTAGTTCTACTACAGAGAAGAGAATGCTAAAAATCGTCGCACACACCCGTTTGCGAGCCGTCGTAGCTGAAGCACGTACGAAAAATCATCGTGCTGCTGCCGCTGAGTGCTCGCTACCGGAGATCATCGCATCACACGTTTGCGGGCTACCATTTGCTCGCTAACCAAAGATCATCGAGTTCATCGCTTCACGACATCGCAGCGCGGATGCCGGGCGTCCGCCATTTTCATTGCATCAGGATCATCACTCCCTCGCGGAGTGCCATTTCTTCTCATCGCAACAGGGTCGCACACGCAACAGGCTCGGCGCATCATCCTCCCTTGCGGCAAGGATTTCAACGCATCGCCGGATTAGGGTGGAGAAGTTTGTCGCTTTGTCCTGCACACAGATCAGCGCATCATCCTCCCTTGCGGCAAGGATTCAACGCATCGCTGGCCTTGCATGAGGAAAATCATCACTACAGCTCCTTAGCGACATTTTGGTTGTATTGCTACAAAATCCAGGTACTTTGTAAGTAAAAGGGTTGCAGAGACCACTGCTTTGAACTGAACTTCTCTGTGCAAACTTGAACTATTTTTGCAGCATTTCAAGAGTAACCCTATTTTTATAGTATTGTGGCTGTTTACTGTTATTGTTCTTGTGTTAAGTCTATATATAAAGATACTTATTTTTTATAACTACTTGTGTGGTGTCCCTTTGTAGTGTTCCTCACTGTGTTACTGTGTATGGTCATAAATGCTTCACACACTGCCTCTGAGATAAGCCTAGCTGCTCGTGCTACCTTACCACAGGGTTGAGCAGGGGTTATCAAAGGGTGTAGCCCACTTACTCTGACTTAGGAAGAAGGGTCCCTACTTTGACAGTGGCCAGCCATTGCCAACTAGAAACCCCCATTTCTACCTTTGGTGATCAGCGGTGAGGATCTGGACTTGCATTTATGATCGCATACAGTAATTATAGTGTACACTACTAGTGAGAGCAGACCATAACATAACCACATATGTTTGTGAGGGTGTTTGATTCTATTTTTGATTGATATTGCCAGTTATTGCTACAATGGGCAAGCCCAGATCCAATGCCTCTGAGGATTTCGCCTGGGAAGAAGAGAAAATAGGCACCTACACTTCCAAGCAGCTCAAATATTTTTGCAAACGCTTCACAGTCCCTATCTTGGATCTCTCTAAGAGGGAAGAGTATTTCAAGGCGCTGAAGGCCTGGCTAGAAGCCAGGGATGCCCCTAGGAAAATGGGAGAGCCTGTGGAGGGGGGAGAGAATGCAGGAGAGCAGCAGGATGAAGTGGTAGATTTGGTGGGGGATAAAGCAGTTTCCAGCCCGGTCACTAGTGTGTCCTCAAAGGGTCTGTCTCCAGAAGAGATGGAGGACAAGGAGAGAGATAGGCGGCATAATATGGAGATGGCTAAGCTTAAAATGGATGGTCAGAGGGACCTAGAGAACAAGAAGTTGGAAGTTGAATAAACTTGAGCATGAGAGAATATTGAGGGAGTTGGAGATTAAAGCAAAGAGTGTAGAGATCTCCCCCTCTGGTGGCAGCATACCAGTAGTGCATACTGAGAGTAGAGTGTATATACCCAAGGAGGTTATTAAGGCTTGCCATAAAAGTGAAGATATTGGGCAATGGTTTGCCGCTTATGAATTAGCCATGGTGTCCCACCAGGTCCCTGAGAAGGATTGGGGAGCGGGGTTGTGGGGACGCTTTGTGAGTTAGGGGAGGGATACCTTTTTGGACCTGCCCCCAGAAATTAGGATGGTTTATGCCCACATGAAAGAAGCTTTGATTCCACGCTGTGGTTTGACCCCTGAGATGTATAGGCAGAGATTTAGAACCTGCAAGAAGCTAGAGGGTACCACGTGGGTTGAATATGTGTCTTTTTTTTGCAGAGCAATGGAGCTCTGGGTAAAAGGTAGCAAAGTAGAAACATTTGAGCAGCTTTATGAGTTGATTGCATGGGAGCATTTATCTGGTAACTGTTTTCCTGAGCTACGCCAGCACCTGATTGATTGCAATCTAACTAACCCTAGGAAGCTTGCTGAGGAGGCGGCCCGCTGGGTGAGCACCCAGGTTCGCAAGGGTCCAGTGGGATACTTCACCAAAGGTGGGCAGGGTCCCCAGCAGAGAAGTGGGGGGGAAATGGGTAAACCAAGGGAGTTCCACAGAGGGCCCCAAAGTAATTCCCAAGGGAACCAAGCAGTGGTTTCCCAGCCTCCCCAAGATAGGAAGTCAGTGCCCCTGACAGGTAGGCCTGTTCAGAGGGGGCCCCTTACTTGTTTTAAGTGTGGTCAAGTGGGCAACAGATACTTTGATCCCCAGTGTCCTCAAAGGGATGCTCCTGCACAACCCCGTGCACCACCCGGCCAGCTTGCTAGTGTAGCCCTGGGAGGGGAGGAGATGGGTGCCCAAGGTGGGTGGGATCCCGTAGAGTTGACCCTTGTCTCACTAGGAGACTTTGAGATGGTCCCTAAGCCTGCACTGCCTGATAACACTAAAAAGTACAGGCAGTGGGTGACCATCAATGGCCATAGAGTGGAGGCTCTAAGAGACACAGGAGCCAGTGTAACTGCTGTCAGCTCCCGGTTGGTGTCCAAAGAGCAGGTTGTTCCCCATGCATTCTACCCAGTACTGTCCGCAGATAACTCAGAGAGCCAATGTGAGGTGGCCCAGGTTCCCTTTGAGTGGGGGGGGGGGTCTCAGGAACTCTTCAGGTAGCTGTGAGGCCCGCCATGCCTGTAGACTGTCTGTTGGGCAATGACTTAGAGAACTCCCCATGGGCTACGGTGGAGATAAAATCTCACTTGGAGATGTTGGGTCTGCCTGAGTGGGCGTGTGTTACTACTCGGTCCATGGCAGCCAAGGAGGGTGTTGAGAAAGACCTGGAGCCTGAGAGTATGGCCCAGGTCCCTGCCTTAGAGAGAAGGGGCAGGGGGTGTGGGAAGCCGGCCCCCTTGGTTCCCACGGCCCAGGAGGGAGCAGACCCTGAGGGGGATGCCCTGGAGCCTACCGGGGAGCAGAATGCCAACCTGGGGGACCTGCCTGAGGTGACCCATTGGCAGCAAGAAGGAGGGCCAACCAGGGAGGCGTTTTGTGAGCAGCAAAGAGGTTGGCCTTCTCTTGAGGGTATGCGGCGGCAGGCTGCAGCCCAGGCAGCAGGTGACATGTCTGGTTCACATCTGATTTAGCTTGGAGCTGAGTTCGGAGCTGAGTTTATCGCTGCTGGCTTTATGCCCGACCGACCCAAATCACCCCCACTGTCTAAGCTATCATCTGTATCATCAGTTTTAATCAGTTTCCATCAACAATTACAACACCGCCGGAGCCGCCATCATACCACTCGCCGCTGCCTGCCTGCTACCCGTCTTTCAACCATTCCGTGGTTGTTACCTCTCGGACCGCTGGTCCGCTGCCTGGCGGACTGCGGACTTCGGGCTGGTGGCCTGGTGAAGCTTTGTGTGGCTCTGTGTGGCTCTGTGTGGCCCTGTGCCGCAGCGGCAAGGTGAAGCGGTGAAAGGTTGAAGAGGTGGAGCGGAGAGTGGGAGGCGGTAAGCGGTAAGCGGCAAGTGGGGGTTTGCGGAACTGTTATTCTGCCATTCGCCTGATATCTACCTCCTGCTCCTGCGGTCATCTACCAAGGGTTGTCCAGACTTGTTGTGCCTTTGTTCGCCTGCTCCTTGCCCCCTGTTCTACCTCTGCCCTCCCCACTGCTCGTATTTGTGGGCTCCCTCGATTCCCCGCCGGCGTGTGGCAGCGGGAGAAAGTAAGCGCGAGTGAGCTCGAGAAAGGGCATGAAGGAGCAGTGAGGAGAACAGCATCGAGGAACAGCTGAGGAGCAGCTGAAACCGTGTGAGCCGCCACTACAGCCAGAATTTGAGCTGGGATCCAAGCTAGGAACCGCGTGGCGTGCCTCTGCGGTTAGAGTTGACAAAATTGTTTAACATCGTTCACCGATACCAGGAAGCCCAGCAGGGGGGACGAATATAAGCTTATTCAATCTTCAAACTCTTGACCTAGCCTGTAGACAATGAGATCAAGCCGATAGCTAGGGGCGCCGCTCAGACCCCAATCAAAGCGACGTCAAATGAGCGAGGAAAGCTTTGATATTTGTGCCACTACAAAGAAGTGCACGTTAAAAGAAGCCCCCCTGAATGATTCAGTTAAAATAGCATTCACCCCTACAAATTCTGGTCAAGACTATAAAAACCAAGTCCACGCTAATCAGCTGTCTATCAAGAGCTTCTTTAAGCATCACCAAAAACAGTATCAAAAAAATAAATAAAAATGATGAGACTGACAATGGCCTCTCATCACCTTCATCTTCAACAAGTATAAAGAGAGACTGTCCGTGTGCAATACCACAATCTAAGTTGCCCTCAGAAATAGAGGAGTTAAAAGATGGTGGCAAACTCTAAGTTAAGATCAAAAATTCAGGCTCAGAAAAGTTTGAAGTGTCTCCAACCCTCAAACCAATCCTAAAATCGTCTAGCCAGTTACAGGCAAAAGCCCAAATTAATGTGCAAGACTCCGCTATGCAATCCGTTGCGGTATCTATGGCCGGTGAATCTTTAGCGGTAATTCCAACTAGACGGGAGGAGCCTCTCAAATAGCTGGTTTCTTTTCAAAGTGAGATCAGCTCAGTGATTAACATCTCCTCAGGCCTGGACCAAAACCTAAGCGACGAGGTCTTCATGTTAGGCTATGTCGCTGACGAGACAGAAAGTAACAAGGGGAAGTCAAATATTGATACCAGTGATACCTGAATTATCATCCAGTCCAAATGGCCTAACTAATATAGTCGGTAATGTAAGGTCATTTAATCTGGATCAGTCAAGTATAATCCTGGAAAACAGCTTTATCAATAACAAATCACTATTGGTACCAGGTATTGTCAGTGCTGAGAATGTGCTCACTTCAAATGAGCAAAGCAAATTCACACAAGTAGTTCCAAACAACCAGTTTAACCCGGTGGACTTATCATTATTAACAACATTTGATGGGAATTATCAAGCTAGATCTGGCGACATAGAAAACAACCCTTCTAGTCCCGATCGTGGAATATGGGAGTGTTTACTCCATACTATGGATTCGATCACAAAATGCTCTTAGCTTTCATTCAGATAAATTAAATATCCAAGTAGACATTTTAAATACATTGGCTATCCAAGTAGTAGGGATCGATGCAAAACTTCTCCAATTGACTAATTTGATAACTAAAGTTCAATCGAATAAAGAGAACCAACTAGTAACTTGTACTTGTGCACAACTGATTGACAAAATTTCAGATCTTCCGTCAATTGCTAGTTCTATGGTACAGGAAGTAAAACTGATGTTGGGTAGAACAGCTCAAAGCAAAATAATTCCCGACGAAGATAAAATTAATTTATTTGTTGAAACAAATTATTCAAATTACCCAAACCAATCGGGATTGACTACCATAGAAAAGTCAGTGAATTCACAAGAAAAGTGAATAGAGGAAACCAAATTACAAATGTAAACTACCCAATGAGTAAAAGTCAATTCCAAAGTGCAATTATCGCAAATAGTAAAGTCGCTGATACGAATCAACAACTCGTAAATGATGCCATTATCCTGAAAATGTCTGAGTTATCTCAAGATAGGCTCAAAAGAACTGAACCTAGGGAACAATTAATAGTGGATGAGGTGAACACCATTCAATCTAAAGTAAATCAAGCATCAAGTGCTACTACAAACTCTGAGATCCTGTCCAAAAGGGCAAGAAAAAGGCTAAGGAAAACTCACAATAAATTATCAAAGGGAAAAAAAACCCTTACGGAGGCTGTCATTAAAGAACCCAATGAGCCCAAAGAGCCTGATACGAAAGTTCTATTTCCGATTTTTAGATCCGTGGAAGCATCTGCGGTTAACCCAAAGGTTAACCGAAATAGACAATTTATCGGCATTCCCACCCATGACGTGTCCAATGACAGTATATGGTCTAAAATGTCTGCTCCATCAAAGTCAGGGGTCATTAGGCGAGAACAGTCACCTAAAGAATTGGCCGATCGATGTGGAGAACAAAATACCTTCACACAGAAAATTATAAATAACGTCAGCCATCAGAGTCATAACGAGATCTATATTGAACAATCAATCATCCCTGACCAAAAGACATCAGAAGTCCATCTACTAGGAGAATCGGCGTTCCCAGTTTCGGATCCTACCATTGGGAAGAGGGATCCAGCCCATGTACTAGGAGAATCGGCAGTTCCAGTTTCTTCTCCTACCGTTGGGAAGAGGGATCCAATTAGTCATATAAATAGGGAGAAAATAGAGGCTACAGATTACTCGCATGAACGGAAGAAAGTAGTCTTTTGCCCTCAGTACACTAAAAGAGGCCCCTACGATATCGTGAACCGTGGAAATATTATGAAATTATTGAATGCAATTGCAGATTTGAAGGATGTAACATCAGATGATTTGGAATCAGTTGAGTTTAAGAAAGATTGTAATAACCTCTATAATGAAATAACTTTTACAACTTGGCAAAGTGATGAAATCATCAGCAAAATAATTACCAATAATAATCAATTTGAGAAATGAGGCATCAAAGTTTGGAGAATCTATGGGTCTCAATACCCGACTTTGTTGATTCCGAGTAGGTCATCTTGCAGCCCGTACTCAAAGATCAGTGGGCAAAACACAGGTCCGGATCCACACGTTAGAGTTTTGAAAGGTGCCTCAGGTCCATCAACAAAGTTGAATTTGTCGTTTGGTGTTAAGATCAGGAGCTTTCAACCAGGACTTCGAATATGTGAAGAGTCAAAGAAAGAAATTAATCCGGTTGAAGATTGGAGTTGGCTCCCGTCTACATTGGCAAATGGAAATCTTGTGAAGCACGATTGATGCCCGAATTCTCTTGATAAAGCATTAAAACTTTTAAAAATCTGTTCTTGGAAAACAAATGGTCTTAAATCACTTCTCGAGGATCCAGATGTAATAAGCTTCCTTAGAGACTTCGACATATTAATGTTCCAGGAAACTTGGAATATGGTCTGTGAACCCCTTATTGGTTATTTTGAATATTTAAATGTGGCTCTCTGTAAGGCCTCTACTGGTCGCCCCACTGGCGGCCTCTCCACTTATGTTTCTGTGAACTTGGATGTTAAACATTTTGAGATTGACTTTGAGGTAAAATGTCTACGGTGTATTAAATTAATTTCCAAGCAACCTATTATCTTTTTAAATATTTATAGAAGTCCAAAACATAAGGTTAAATCTACCCAATTATCAAGCTTGTGGGAAATAGTAAAAGTGTTATACTATGACAATTTAGACTCATTGATAATCATTTCCGGTGATTTTAACACGCATCTTTTTACTTGTAAAAAGCTGAATATACACCCGAAAATTCTATCTCAGTGGATTAATTCCCAGCTTATAAAATTTAATTTTAAGATATTGCAAGATGAGGATCACACACCGACATCCAAAAAAACGTGTAATCGTTCTATTATTGATTACTCCATAATTTCTGAGAAACTATTAAATTTGCTTCAAAGTTATCATGTATTACTAAGGATAGAGAGTGATCATAATCCACAAGTTATTTCCCTAACTTTCTCTTTTGACCACTTACCGGAAACAAGAATAATTAAAACTACTCCTACTCCATTTAATCTTAAAAGGTTAATATGGAATGAGAGAACTGAAAAGGATATATTGGAAGCCCTTTCTTGTTTAATTTTAAAAGCTCAAGACGCAATAGCTGAAGGAAAATCTATGGTTGCTCTCTGGCCTTGTTTGTGTTCCGCTCTTTTGGTTAACTTTCCTAACTCTAAACATCAAAAGGTGCAACTTTGACTTCAAATAATCTTCAACTTGGTAATCATAGAGGCAATAGCGCCAATATTGAAGAATCAAGCTGGGTACATTTTTTCTATAACGTTCACGCTGCTCCTCCGGGCCCACAGTTTGATTCTAATAAATTTGATTATGCCCATCATGGCTCGCAAGAAAAAATAAAAGATGGCAGGTCAGACTTAAATGTCCACGATCCACTGAGTCTATTCGACAAAGAGCCATAGTCGGTAGAGAAAGTTAAAAAAGTAATAAATAATATTAGATCAAATGGAGCTCCCGGACCGAACGGAATCCCTAATATAGTTTTTAAAACAAATCTAAGGTATTGGCCAGAGGTTTTAACATTTTTATTCAACGATGTGCTTAAAACGGGTTCCATTCCTTAATCATGGCAGGGAAGTATCATCCAACCAATATACAAAAGCGGTCCCCAAGACAATCCCGCAAACTACCGTTTAATTGCCTTAACGGATGTGGAGGCTAAAATAATTGCTAGTTGTCTTTTGGAAGAACTGGAAGCATGGGCCCTGAGAAAGGATTTGATTCCAAATTTACAAACTGGTTTTAGAAGAGGTGAATCGACTAACACAAATTAGATTTTATTGACGTTATTGGGCAATAGGGCCAAATACAGGAAACAAAAGTTGTATATTTGTTTCATTGATTTAAAAGCCGCCTTTGATTCTGGACCGCGAAATCTATTATGGTCGAAATTAACCAATTGGGGCATATCTAACACCTTACTAAATATGATTAAATTATTATACTCCAACACATGGGTACAGATCAAAGTTGGGGATGGAAAACACATAACTCGTCTTGAGACCAATATTGGATTGAAACAAGGTTGTGTCTTGGCACCTTGTCTTTTTAATCTTTTTATGTCTGATCTCCTAGTTCATTTTAAACATGTCAATGCCCATTCTCCTGCTATTTTAGGCAAGGAGATTAAATATCTACAATATGCTGATGACACCATTTTTTTAAGCCAGGCTGTCATAGGACTAAAAAGATTAATAGATTCTTTTAACCAATATGTTTCTCAAAATGGCCTAAAAATAAATACAAAAAAGGCAAAAATAATGACCGTAGGAAAAACAAAATTAGAAATGAAGGAATGGAATATCAATGGTTTGGTCGTCAAATGTCTAAAATCGTATAAATATTTAGGAATCACATTTGACGATAGTATGACTTCTAGGCAGCATTTTAATAACCTTGAAGCTAATGGAACATCACTATCATTTGCTTTTAGGAAATTAAGGGATAAGCTATCATGCCCAAATTACGATCACCTGTTGAAGGTCATGAAAGCAAAGTTGATTCCATCCTTGGATTACGGATCTATTATCTTCTGCGGCAAAGACGCGAAAACCCTTGACGACATTGAAATAAGAACATATAAATCAGTTTTTAGGATTCCCAGATATATTAGCCGTGCCAATATAAGACTAGAATTTGGCCTAAAAAGACAAACATTGGCCCGACAATCCACATTTTTAAAAACCCTATTGTCATTGTCTCGTGCTGAAGAGGGTTCCCTCGCAAACCAGTGTTGGCACGTGTTCTGCTTGGGTTTTCGGATCAGATAGAACCCGCTCATCAGAGCCTCACTAACCCAGCCAGAACGTTACCCCCCTCCCTAGAACCTATTTACAATCCTGCAACCACATATATATCTACCACCTAAGGACAGGGGATTCCTACTATACATACCAAGACCTCTTACAATCGGCGGCCTCGCGATCCCATACGGATCCAGACCTCTCTGCCCATACGACAGTATCACAAGTGGCGGCCTCGCGGTCCCATACGAACCCAGACCTCTCTACCCAGACGGCAGTCTCAGCACAATCGGCGGCCTCGCGATCCCCTATGAATCCAGACCTCTCTACCTAGACGGCAGTCTCATACGACAGTTCATCCTATGATCACCATAACATACAAAAAGGGAATCAGTCTCACTATTCATCAGATCACACAAGGATTGCCAGTTCGAGCATAGCCTGTTCTCAGGTTCGAGGGGCTCCTCTTTCCCTTATTCAGTTACCACTTACCTGATCAGGGTTAACATCTGTTCATGTAGCCGCAGCTGACTAGAAGAATAGGCTACCCTCTTATACAAGAACACGCAGCACATGTTGGTTCACTACAAACTGGATACTTTATTACTCATTACATACACAATCACATAACATTACGATATAACACATAACCTGCAAAGAAAAGTGAAAGATTAAGTTGTACACTCTAATAAGAAAGGGTCGACATCACCTTAGTAGTATGTAGCCTGCACTCAGTGGTCATCTAGGCTCCCTTCTCGTCTGTGCCTCGGCTCGCCTGGAATCACCCTTCTCCGAGTCACTGGGACCTCTTCCTTATCGGCTACTCTCTCCTCTCTGGCTATTCTGTTAGGAAAGCATCTGTCTCTCGGTTCTTCTCCGCCTTCAAGATGGCGTCTGTCTTCCCTGGAAATAAGTAGTAGCTTTACTGCTAACGGCTAGATGCCGCCTACGGACTGAACATGTAACTGCCTCAGACTTTCACTAATATAGAGGTGCGTTTCCTCATGGAAAATTCCGGCCCGTAACCTGACGCCCACCAAATTCTTGTACCTCCCCGTACCAAGGACACGTTCCCAGCCGGCCGGCCTGATGTAGTGTCTTCGGCATGAAGAAAAATACAATCCTTCGATAAGGGCCGGCCTGAACCGGTTCTCTCCAAGCGAATAACACCTCATAACTAAAACATTACGTTTGACCTAGAAGCATCCCAAGCTGCCGGAGCAGAAAGAAAGATGGAGTCTCTCCCGTTTGAGGCCTACCAGGCCTGAATTCAGCACAGCTCCATGAAATACCCTCGCTACAGGACAGGTTATCCCTAATACTAACGAATCTATCCCCTAGGCTATGTGTGCGAGCCCTGATCTATGGGGAAGAGCACAGAATCATGTCGAAGTGCCTAGTAAATAGGCTCCATTCACTACTCTAACCCTTAGACTTGAATGGTAAGAGACTGAAGTCACATTTAATAATCTTTTCCTCACAAGAAGGCCGGGAAAATCGAGCAGAACATTTCACCCTTGACTTCAGTCTATTATACATTCATTAAACAGAACTAATATCTGTGGAAGAATAATATGAAACAAGACTAACTGATCTATGTCTAGTACCAGGTGTGCAGAATTGAAGTAGTGAAGGAATACACTGAATAAAGCAACAGATAGAAATCAAAATGCCGATAGCAATCAGAATACCTCCTAATATTTGACGTAACAAATGCAAATCAGGTAACCAATTAAAGAGCCAGTCAAACCAGCCCTGGTCACTGTGTTTTCTAACTTCTTCTGTCAAGTCATGTAATTTATCAATGTGAGCCTGAATGGATTTTGTATGATCCGACAAGTTAAAACAACAAAGACCCTCAAAATCAGAACAATCGTGTCCATGTTTAAGCAAAAGATAATCAATGGCCGCTCTATTTTGCAAGATAGCCCTACGTTCACCCTGGGCGTCTAATAGCATGTCAGGCAGGACTGTAGAAGTATGATTGATGGATTTTACCATCCAGCAGGCCATTTTCCCAATAGATTTGGCATTATAAACTGCCAAAGCAGGAACACCAACAATTGAAACAGCCAGGCTAAGGTATTCAGACTTGGAATATAAATGCAAAGATGAGTCACAATCCTCCTGTAACCTCACTGTATCTCGAATCACACGAGAGTTGGCATTCGGATGTGATGAGAACATTAGTAAGCTCAGTCTAGTAATGGCACAAGGGCCTCCAGAAATATTTGCGGGGATATATGGCCAGGAAGTATTACCACATGAGAAAAGCCATCCGGCAGGTAGTAACATCGTGCGATAGTGACTGGGGGTAACTACCATACTCTTGCAAGTCATGGTATTCTGAACAGAAGTACATGTTTTCGGTGTCCTTTGAAGGCACAAAGTTCGTTCATGAGCGGTGAATGAAGTGGCACCTTTCAATTTTAAACGCATACATTCAGAAATCGCACTAGGATCACAAGTAAGGAAAAAACATAAATCACCCTGTGTGATATTATAGGTAACTATTTGGGACGGGACGGGCGGTATCGGGTCTGACAGTACAGTACACAAGGGGCAATACTCATGGGCAGCGAAATCGCCCAGAAGAACATTGGGGCGAGCATTTGATATATTAAAAATATGAGTCAAAGTCTCCAATGAAGCAGGGACAGCAACCAAACAAGTTGCCAGTATATCCGTCACCGATCTCATCGGTGTCAAGCAGAAATGAGGGGCTTTAGTCACTTGCTTGGCCAATGTAATCCAAAAGTTCGGCGACGAATCCCACGCAGCGAAGGAACGCGACACTCGGGTTCTCAACTCAGCCCGGGTTGATGGGATCCCTCCTCTCTCGTCGTACCAGCCCAAAAGGAGTCCAACGCCGACACATCCTGCAGCAACAGTCCAAAGAATGATCTGAAAAAGAATCAAATACAGGCATTATTCATTCTCGTAAGTAACATTTGTCAGCCGGGACTGCTTCCCAGCTATCTTTCCCTGGTCTCATAACTAAAATGGTGTTGTCTTGACCGGTTGCAATGACTTCTGCTTGTTCAGGGGGATTCTTAGGCGACTGCACCCAAACTCTGGCCCCAGGATTATCTGTGGAGCCAAAACCTTTCTGGCCTCGTACAGTTAGCAACGTTGGGGCAGTGCCTTTTGTCATCTCACCACTGAAGACAGGCATTATTAGCAATTGAGCCACTCGGTCAGTTTGATGTATCAGTAAGTCAACCTCACTGCTATTCAGCAGGAGCACCTTAATCTCTCCCTGATAATCACTGTCAATGATTCCTCCAAGCACCTGAATGCCTTTTACAGCCAGCCCCGATCTAGGGGCGATTAATCCGAAATTTCCAGTTGGTATATGAACACCAACACCGGTTTCAATGATGACTCGATCCTTACTTTTTATAACGGTGTCATTCATGGCATGCAAGTCTAAACCTGCCGACCCTGGGGTCGCTCTACATGGAGCCAAAGCTCCGGGAGTAATCTCCCAGTGCATTACAGTCTCTCTGA
Organism: Triturus cristatus; assembly: GCF_964204655.1. Taxonomy (NCBI): domain Eukaryota; kingdom Metazoa; phylum Chordata; class Amphibia; order Caudata; family Salamandridae; genus Triturus; species Triturus cristatus. Next base: position 52,474,033 of record NC_140583.1, on the reverse strand, counting down.
TCTCATTGGGCTTAGCATCAACATTCGGAGGAAACAAACGCATAAGTGGGGATTCAGCATTTAGAAAAGGACGGTTATTTAAAATCAATAACGCTTGAGGCAAAAAGTCTCGCCAATTCTTATACTTGTCATCTGTTAATTTTCGCAATTGGTCTTTCAGTAGGCCATTCAACCTCTCCACAAGACCCGAGGCCTGTGGATAATATGGTATATGAAACACCCATTCAATATTGTTTTCCACACAGAATTCCTGTACCAATCTTCCACGAAAATGGGATGCATTATCAGATTGAATTTGGAATGGCACACCATAATACATCATAATCAATTCCAATGTTTTAATAGTATTCAATTGGGTAGCTTGCTTACAGGGAAGGGCCACCAACAGGCCACTGTATGTATCAACAATGGTGCAAACATATTGACAATTCCTACTCATAGGAAGTGGACCAATGTAATCAATCTGCCAAATTTGAGCGGGCAATTTCCCGCGATGTAAATGACCTTTAACAATTTGGGGCACTTTGCGCTGCCTGATATGCTGACAAATGGGACAGTGTAGAATAACATTTTTGATTACATCTAGGGGAATATAAATTCCTCGATCAGCAGCCCACCTGCTAGTGGCTTTCTCTCCAAAGTGTCCTGCTTTCTGGTGGGCCCATTTCGCCAATCCCGCAATATCAGAATCTTGCGTGTCCACCACTGCCTCAGCAATTTTAGATTTCTCATCTGCAATATTATGAAAGAATTTGTCAAGAGAGTCTATCGAGGTATGAGCATCCACATGGAAGATTGTAACAGTACTCTGTGGGAGCATTTCCCAAATCTCCTGCCATAATTCTTTTCCCCACAGTTCTTTTGAATGGATTTTCCAACTATGGGAATGCCAAGTCGGTAACCAAACTGCAAGTCCATTGGCAGTAGACCAAGAATCGGTAAAAATATGACATGTGCCAGGTAACTCTTGTTTCAGAACTTGATAAACAGCATAGAGTTCAGCAACTTGACTGCTCTTACCCTCACCAGTTGTACTCAGCAATTTTTGTGTGATCGGATTATAGGACACTGCCTTCCAATGCCGTTTCGTCCCTATGAACCTTGCTGAACCATCCGTAAACCAGACATGGTTTCTGTCCTCTGCGGACAAATCATCAAAAGGTCTACCCCACTTAACAGGAGACTCCTGTACTAAAGGTACGGAACATTCACTCTCAGTCTCAGTTGATGGCGCCCGTGCCACCTGCTCATGCAAAGATGCAACTCCTTTTTGTCCCACACGTGCCCTGTCTTGTATATACCATTTCCATTTAATCACACTCGCCTCTTGAGCGTGTCCAATTCGGTGAGTTTTCGGCGAACTCATAACCCACTGCATGATAGGAATTTCAGGTCGCAAAACTATATCATGTCCCAAAGTCAATTGCTCGGTATCCACCAGAGCCCAATAACATGCAAGTAACTGTTTCTCAAAAGGTGTATAACGCTCACCAGCATCAGGTAACTTTTTAGTCCAGAAACCTAACGGTACTCTACTCTTGCCTTGTTTCTGCCACAAACTCCAATTCGCATAAAGGCCTTGTACAGACACATTCAAATCCACATCACCATCACATACAGGCCATAAATCCAGAGCATGCTGAATTGCTTCTTTTGCCAGACTGAACGCATCTTGCTGTGGTTTACCCCATTCAAATGCATTCTTTTTACGAGTGACCTGGTACAAAGGGGCCAATATTTGACTCAAATGAGGAATATGCTGGCGCCAAAAACCAAACAAACCAATGAAGCTTTGGGCTTCTTTCCTATTTCTCGGAACTGCAAAATCAAGAATTTTCTGTTTAACCTGAGAGATCACTTCTCAGTGCCCTTCATGCCAATTAATACCCAAAAATTTCACAGCCTGGGACGGACCTTGCAATTTATCCGGGTTGATTTCCCAACCTTTCTCACGCAAGCACTCAATGACTCTATCCAATTGGGTCTGAACTTCCTCTTGTGATTCGCCTTGGATCAAAATATCATCAATATAGTGACATATCTGAATTTGCGGATGAACCGGTACCTCAGCCAGATGCTCTGCCACCAGCCGGTGACATATCGTAGGACTATGCACATAGCCCTGGGGAAGACTTCTAAACGTCATCTGACGCCCGTTCCACGTAAAACTGAATTGTTCCTGACACTCAGGGGCAATCGGAATCGAAAAGAAAGCATTAGCAATATCAATGGACGCATACCATGTACCTGGATGTTTTTGGATTCTTTCAATTAGGGTAATAACATCCGGTACTGCAACAGTCAAAGAGGGTGTGTGTCTATTCAATTCTCGATAATCAACAGTCATGCGCCAAGAATTATCACTCTTACGTACAGGCCAAACAGGATTATTCCAAGCAGAAGTAACTGGGGTTATAACTCCTGCATCCACCAACTCCTGAATAGTGGTACTAATCTCTTCATGACCACCTGGAATACGATACTGCTTCTGACGAACCACTTTTGTCGCCTGGGGAACTTTTATGGGGGGCATTCTTAAACGACCAACCCGTACAGGCCTGGACGATATATAATGTTTAGTTCCAAATTGGTAACATCCATCATCTAAGTGCAAAGTCATTCCTTTCAAAATATCAATTCCAATTATGAATTCTAAGAGTGGCACCACTAATACAGAGTATTCTTTTCTAGGAATTCTACCTATTCTCATTTCAAGTAAAGTTTGAACTGCGGGAGTTTCCTTTCCACCTAATCCGGTAATTGTAAAAGGCTGACCTTTAAACTTCTTTGATTTTCCATGAATAAGAGTGGCCTCCGCTCCTGTATCTACCAATGCTCGGGCCCTTTGGATATTACGATGTCTCCAATAAATATCAATATCTACATAGGGTCTATTATCTCTGTGAGCCCATCTGTGTACTGGAGCTTGACCTATTTCCTAGTCCTTTTTACTGTGTTCTGTGTACCAGGATAAATCAGGATAAAGACTCTCACGTTTCCTAGGTATCGATACCTCCTGTTCATATCCATCTCCATTACGAAATGGATTACTGTTCTCTGCATTGTACTGCGGGTTTCGATCGGCCAATATGTGTCGATCCTCTCTCCTTCTCAACTCAGGGGATTGATCCCTATCATCTCTACGTCTGCTGTTAACATAATCATCTCTCCCCCTCTCTCTTTCCCCCTCTCTCTCCCTGTCTCTCTCACGACGGGGGGACAAATCACGCATATAACGTCGATCATCACGACGATCAGAGCGCCCACGGCGGTCGTCATCACCGCTACCGTCAGAAAAACCACGATCACACTCAGTCGTCCGAACACGCCGGGCACCCTCCTTTCGATCCAAGCCACGTTTGCGAAACATTTCCCACAAACGAGAAGTAGTCTCACCATCAATGTCCTCCTTCCGCACACCATCGGCCATAAGACCAAAAAACATATCACGTCTAGTAAGTTTATTGTCACCAGGAGTACGAGTGTCAGGCCGGGACTGCCGTTCAGGTTTAAACCACTCACCCAACTCACCGAGTTGGCGTACCGATTCCAGCACCACAGATAACATGTTACCAGTCTGATTAATCAATAAAGTCATCATGACCTGCTTATAAGCAACAGGGGAAGAACGAATAATACGATTCCGCACAGAAGATGTCAAGAAACCATCAAGCAACCTGTCGGCAGTATTTAGAAAAATCGCCGTTTTCATCACCTCCTCTTTGAGACGTTGCGCAGCATCGCGCAAAGTATACCACGGTTTGTCATTCATAGGCCAGTCAGACTCAGTAGGATATTTTTGATTACAACCCTCAGTCGCCAATTGAAGCAAAGAAATTTGACCACCACCATTAAAGTTACGAAAATGATCCTGTACAGTAGAATCCGAACTCAAGGAACAAAACTTCAAACAATCGCCAGCATCCAACATAATGCCAGCAGCACCCAGTTCATAAAGGCGCACCATCCATGTGAGTAAGGTCTCACCAGCTCGCTGCCGAAATCGCTGCAAAATATCACTAATTTCTTGTTGAGTAAAATCCTCCAAAGAGTCTAAAGCAATACCATTCGGAGCACCGGGAGCCTGCTGCACCTTCCGCCGAAAAACTGGATGCACCGAGACCGCGGGACGAGCATCACAAGGAGCTCGACCAGTACACGTAGAGGAACAATCAGTGGAAGAAGCATCGACCCCGCTCGAAGGACGAGCGCAATCACAGGGTGCACCATCAGAGGCGCAAGAAGCAGATTTACAAGCACGGCCGGAGCGAGAAGACTCGCGCTTGGCAGACTCCTCCCCCGAGGAAGGAGAATCACTCGAGTTCCAGATATTACCATCCCATTCATCAGGATTCCAATCCAGTCCGGCTTTCGCCACGACCAGACGCACCTTTCGCGTCGAAACCCGACCACGACGATTCTTGTATTTATAACGAGCAATTCGCACAGCCGCCCTCTCGGCAATAGTTTGGTACGTCTCAAGTTTATCAGCAAGCAACTTATTTTGACACCGCAACAAAGTATGAGCATTCTGAATCTCAACAAAGTTCGCTTCCAAATCCTTATGCAAGTTCTGTAACTTCAACAACCTCTCATGCAGAATTCTGTACGCAGACAGAACAATCCAACCTCTGCGTCCCAAAACGGGAAGCTCATCACCCTTAGATACCGGCGCCTTCTGTAAACAAGTAATCACATTAGCCGGCTCCGCCAGCTCCAAAAAAGAATTCCAATTCTCACTCAAACCAGTAGAATCAGCCCACTCACGGGCTAAGGCTTCATAAGGCGTTGAATCCCAGCCGGGAATATCAACGGGCAACTTAAAAGTAGATTTCGACTTTCTAGAAAACATCTCGGAAAAGAAAGAAAAAGAGAAAAAGAAAAAGAAGAAAGAGAAAAGAAAACTACACGCAGGTAGATACAAATAATATACAAACAAAACCACGCACGCGCCGAAGGCAAACACGATACAACCACAACGCACACAGGTTTCGTAAACGGTTCGTGACGCCAAATGTTCTGCTTGGGTTTTCGGATCAGATAGAACCCGCTCATCAGAGCCTCACTAACCCAGCCAGAACGTTACCCCCCTCCCTAGAACCTATTTACAATCCTGCAACCACATATATATCTACCACCTAAGGACAGGGGATTCCTACTATACATACCAAGACCTCTTACAATCGGTGGCCTCGCGATCCCATACGGATCCAGACCTCTCTGCCCATACGACAGTATCACAAGTGGCGGCCTCGCGGTCCCATACGAACCCAGACCTCTCTACCCAGACGGCAGTCTCAGCACAATCGGCGGCCTCGCGATCCCATACGGATCCAGACCTCTCTGCCCATACGACAGTATCACAAGTGGCGGCCTCGCGGTCCCATACGAACCCAGACCTCTCTACCCAGACGGCAGTCTCAGCACAATCGGCGGCCTCGCGATCCCCTACGAATCCAGACCTCTCTACCTAGACGGCAGTCTCATACGACAGTTCATCCTATGATCACCATAACATACAAAAAGGGAATCAGTCTCACTATTCATCAGATCACACAAGGATTGCCAGTTCGAGCATAGCCTGTTCTCAGGTTCGAGGGGCTCCTCTTTCCCTTATTCAGTTACCACTTACCTGATCAGGGTTAATATCTGTTCATGTAGCCGCAGCTGACTAGAAGAATAGGCTACCCTCTTATACAAGAACACGCAGCACATGTTGGTTCACTACAAACTGGATACTTTATTACTCATTACATACACAATCACATAACATTACGATATAACACATAACCTGCAAAGAAAAGTGAAAGATTAAGTTGTACACTCTAATAAGAAAGGGTCGACATCACCTTAGTAGTATGTAGCCTGCACTCAGTGGTCATCTAGGCTCCCTTCTCGTCTGTGCCTCGGCTCGCCTGGAATCACCCTTCTCCGAGTCACTGGGACCTCTTCCTTATCGGCTACTCTCTCCTCTCTGGCTATTCTGTTAGGAAAGCATCTGTCTCTCGGTTCTTCTCCGCCTTCAAGATGGCGTCTGTCTTCCCTGGAAATAAGTAGTAGCTTTACTGCTAACGGCTAGATGCCGCCTACGGACTGAACATGTAACTGCCTCAGACTTTCACTAATATAGAGGTGCGTTTCCTCATGGAAAATTCCGGCCCGTAACCTGCCGCCCACCAAATTCTTGTACCTCCCCGTACCAAGGACACGTTCCCAGCCGGCCGGCCTGATGTAGTGTCTTCGGCATGAAGAAAAATACAATCCTTCGATAAGGGCCGGCCTGAACCGGTTCTCTCCAAGCGAATAACACCTCATAACTAAAACATTACGTTTGACCTAGAAGCATCTCAAGCTGCCGGAGCAGAAAGAAAGATGGAGTCTCTCCCGTTTGAGGCCTACCAGGCCTGAATTCAGCACAGCTCCATGAAATACCCTCGCTACAGGACAGGTTATCCCTAATACTAACGAATCTATCCCCTAGGCTATGTGTGCGAGCCCTGATCTATGGGGAAGAGCACAGAATCATGTCGAAGTGCCTAGTAAATAGGCTCCATTCACTACTCTAACCCTTAGACTTGAATGGTAAGAGACTGAAGTCACATTTAATCATCTTTTCCTCACAAGAAGGCCGGGAAAATCGAGCAGAACAGCACGAGATGATGAGAAGTGAATACGCGAGTAGCTGGCAAACATATCTAAATGAGTGTCTACGTAACTTTGATTGTCCAAACCTAGAAGACGAAATCAGGAGTAAAGTTGTTTATAAAAAATCAATTAACCAATCAGTTATTTTATTGTCGACTATAATAGATAAAGATGAACTTAGGCTAAAAAAACACTTATGGTCTATTGCAAATTATTTTGGTAAATTGGCTCCCGAACCATATTTGCTGTTCCATTTAAAACCCTCAATTAAGAATAAATTTATGTTACTATGGTTCGGGAGATATCCGACTAAAGATGGAATTCCAAAATGGGAAAACAAGTGGCCTTCTAAACTGTGTAGGTTATGTGGTTCTTGTGAGGAAACCTTAGTGCATATAGTAACTTTATACCCCAAGTTGTTAGAAGAGCGGAAGTCTATTTTTAATGATTTGGGGGTAAGATCTTGTAGAAACGCCATTATCTTATGTCTAAATGGTGCCACCGCCCGCCTTATTTCCCGATTTGTTAAGTTTATTTTTATAATTGAAAAGTAACTTTGTAATATTGACAATTGAAGTGAAGATATTTATGATATGAAAATTATTTATAATGCTGCAATGTATTTTTAGGGTTATGCACGGTCTACTTTAAACCGTAGTTGCTAAGGTTTGCTAGTAGAACGGTACTTTATTTCGATTGCTAGCCCAAGTGTACTGTTGCTGTTTGATATATCGCTATTAAATGTTTTTAGGGGTAGTGCTGCCATCTTTTAAATTTAAACCGTTAAAGTCTACTCAGCGGAAACGCACATTAGCTCAGAGGTTTGAACAACTCTATTTTACTGCGACTTCCTCTCTTTTGTTCCCGCTTACATTGTTATAAAGCACTCTCTAGAATGATGTTTGGAATATTGTAAACTAAAGTTGCTAGCACAAAGCACTTTATCTTTGTTGCTAAAGTCTATTACCACAAATGTACTTTATTGCTAATGTCGTTCCAAATGCAATTTTATTACGGTTGGTTTTTTCTTATCTCTCACTGTTTTAAAGTTTTTAAGAGTAATAAATGGTATATTGACAATTTTAGTTGCTAGCACAAGGCACTTTAGTTTCCGCTGCTAAAAGTTTACTAGCACATTTGCACTTTATTGCTAATGTTGCTCTAAATGTAATTTTATTACGGGTGTTTTTACTTTTGTAGTTCCCATTGTTTTAAAGTTTTTCTTAGAAAAATGTATTGTATACTGTAAACTACAGCTGCTAGCACAAAGCACTTTATTTTTGCTTGTCGATCATTTGTAGCCAAACAAATTATGTTGAGGCTTAGTTGTAGATCTTGCTTGGATATAATTGTACACTGTAGCCGCAAAACAATTATGAAGGGAACATGAATCTTTTTATTTTCTGTTTGAATGTTATATTTTTAATTTAATTTTATCTTGTATGTGGATTTTGCTGATTGTAATGATTTTAAGTAATCAACAAATAAATAAATACTACTACTACCACATCTGATTTATTGGGAGAACAGTCTCCTGTATAGCGAGCCTAAGGCTGCCGAGCCGGGGTCAGCCCGTGTGCTGGTGATACCAGAGTGCTTCAGAGCCTTCCAACTGGGGTTGGCTCATGACATTCCATTGGCAGGACATCTGGGGCAGACCAAGACCTTTGAGAGGCTGGCAACCCACTTCTATTAGCCCCAGATGCGCAAGAGCTCAGATACGTATTGCAGAACCTGTGAGACTTGCCAGGCAAGTGGGAAGAGTGGGGGGAAGATCAAGGCCCCACTCCAGCCCTTTCCAGTTGTTAGTACCCCATTCGAGCGAGTGGGAATTGACATTGTGGGGCCTCTGGACCCCAAGACAGCCATGGGCAACAGGTACATCCTGGTCTTGGTGGACCATGCCACCCGGTACCCTGAAGCCATCCCGCTCAGCACAGTGATGGCCCCCGTGGTGGGACGTGCACTGATGGGGATCTTCTCCCGTGTGGGATTCTCCAGAGAGGTGGTGTCTGACAGGGGTACCAACTTCATCTCCCAGTATATCAAGTCTCTGTGGAAGGAGTGTAGGGTAACTTATAAGTTCACCACTCCTTACCACCCCCAAGGTAATGGTCTGGTTGAAAGGTTCAACCGAACCTTGAAGGGCATGATCATGGGCCTAGAAGAGCCCCTGAGGCGTAAGTGGGTCGTCCTCTTGCCATGCCTGTTGTTTGCCTACCGTGAGGTGCCACAGAAGTCCTTAGGGTTCAGTCCCTTGGTACTGCTCTATGGCCATCCGGTAAGAGGGCCTCTGAGTCTGGTCAAGGAAGGCTGGGAGCAATCTCCCAGGAAACCTCCCCAAGCTACATGTTGGCTTTCAGGAACCAGACTCAGCGTTTCAGAAAGATTGCTGAGGCAAATCTGGAATCCAACCAGTAGGAAAAGAAACGTTGGCACAACCAGAATGCCACTCTGGTTGAGTTTCAACTCTTGGTCAGAAGGTTTGGGTACTGGCCCCAGTGGAGCCTTGTGCGCTCCAAGATAAGTGGACCAGTCCATTTGAGGTGGTGGAGCGCAAAAGTCCAGTTACCTTCTTGGTGGACTGTAAGTCTCCTAGGAACCCCTTGCGGGTCCTGCATGTGCACTGCCTGAACCCCACTTTGGGAGGTCTGAAGTGGGCATGCTTTTTGCCACAGATGCTTGAATGGAGGAGGAGAGTGAGCCTCTTCCTGACCTCCTGTGTGCAGGAGAGAAGGATGGGTCAGTGGAGGGTGTGGTCCTCTCCACCACACTGACCCCTGAGCAGCAGAGAGATTGTCACCAGCTGTTGGGGCAATTTTCTGATTTGTTTTCCCTGGTGCCTGGTGTCACTGAGTGGTGCGTCCATGAAGTGGACACCGGGGACAGTCCTCCTGTCAAGCACAAGGCTTACAGAGTGACTGACAGGGTCAGGGCCAACATTAAGGAGGAGGTCTCCAATATGTTTGCTCTAGGCGGTAATTGAGTCCTCTAGAAGCCCCTGGTCCAGCCCCGTGGTCTTGGTACCAAAAGCTGCAGCGCCTGGTGACACTCCTGAACTTAGGTTCTGCATGGACTACAGGGTCTCAATTCAGCCACAAAGACCGACGCGCACACCATCCCCAGAGCTGATGAGCTCATAGATCGGTTAGGGGCTGCCTGGTACCTCCGCACGTTTGATCTAACACCTGGGTACTGGCAGATCGCCTTAACTGATGGGGCAAAGGAGAGGTCAGCATTCTCCACACCAGATGGGCACTACCAGTTCCGTGTGATGCCCTTTGGGATGAAGAATGCCCCTGCCACCTTTCAGAGGTTGGTCAACCAGGTGTTGGTTGGGCTGGAGGATTTCAGTGCCGCCTACCTGGATGACATTGCAGTCTTTAGTTCCTCCTGGGAGGACCACTTGCGCCACCTCTGGGAAGTGTTGATGGCGCTGCGCAGACCAGGCCTCACACTCAAGGGCAGTAAGTGCCAGATTGGGCAGGGTTCAGTGGTGTACTTAGGACACCAGGTGGGGAGTGGCCAGGTGGCACCCCTGCAGCCCAAGATTCAAACCATCCTAGCTTGGGAGCCCCCAAGGACCCAGACCCAGGTGAGGGCCTTCTTAGGACTTACGGGTTACTACAGGAGGTTTGTCAAGGGGTATGGCAACATTGTTGCACCCTTGTCTGAGCTGACTTCCAAGAAGCGGCCAAAGACTATGAACTGGACTGACACCTGTCAGAAAGCTTTTGATGCCCTCAAGACTGCCATGTGTACAGCACCTATACACCAGGCGCCCAATTTTGATGAGGAATTTATTGTCCAGACAGATGCTTCAGAGCATGGGGTGGGGGCTGTTCTGTCACAGATGAATGAGGAGGGACTAGACCAACCTGTAGCCTTCATCAGTAGGAGGTTACTTCCACGGGAACAGAGGTGGAGTGCAATTGAGCGTGAGGCATTTGCTGTGGTCTGGGCACAGAAGAAGCTGAGACCATACCTGTTTGGGACTCACTTCCGGGTTCAGACAGACCACAGGCCCCTCAGATGGTTAATGCAGATGAGGGGTGAGAATCCCAAGTTGTTGAGGTGGTCCATTTCCCTACAGGGTATGGACTTCACGGTGGAACACCGCCCTGGTACAGAACACGCCAATGCTGATGGTCTGTCCAGATTTTTCCGCCTTAGTGATGAGAACTTCCAAGGGGATGGGTAGTTCTCCCCACATTTCAGCTGGAGGGGATGCGTGTTAGACCTGGCACCATTGGCGTGGGTCCCCCTTCCATTTTTCGCTGTTGTCTCCTCTGTTTTTGCTGGTATTAGATGCTCTGGGTGCTGTGCCACTGACATTCAGGGCCACAGCGCGAATGCTCCCTGTGTAAATATGACATGTGAATTGGTATATCCATGATTGGCTTATTTTGTTTACCTGTTAGTCCCTAGTAGCGTGGCCTGTGTGTGCCCAGGGCTGGTAAACAAAATGCTGCTGGTGGGCCTGCAGCGCTGGTTTGCGCCACCCACAGAAGCAGCTTGTAAAGTGCGTCTCAGACCTGCCACTGCAGAGTCTGCGTGCAGTCCAGAACTGCCATCTTGGCTGTGAAGTGCACCCACTTCCCAGCCCCTGAACCTTTGGAGGGACAGGGCAGGCTGAGTCAGACCTGGGTTGAATAGAGAGATCTGCATTGGAGTATGGGGAGGGGTAGCTTCTTGACCTGAATCGGGCTGTGCCTGGCAAGGTGAATGCCGGCTCCACCTCCCACTGTGCGTCTGATGGCAGACCCCCTCTTTCAGAAAGGAAGGATGCAGCCTAGAAAACAAAGTGCTCTAGGACTGACCAGAACTGGTTCTGGCTGGGTTCAGTGACTTGTAGCTTCTGAGAACAAAGACTTTTGGGGTATAAATATCTGTGCTGAAACCCCTACAATTTGTATTGCTCCTGGACAACAAGAAGAATCTCTGTCCGTGTAACTGAAGGAATCTGCAGGAGGTGACTGTCCTTGTGTGCTGTTTCTTGGATTGGCCTGCAGTAGTTACTACTGGACTTGGAAGAAGAGGAAAAGGACTTTGAAGGAACTTTTATTTTTATCTTGCTAAAGCAATCACCCAAGGGCTAGAAGAGAGCTAGCCTCCTGCTGGAGTCTCAGGAAAAGGAACGGGGAATCTAGAGGAGGCAAAGAAAAAGTTCCCTTGTCACAACTGTGGACAATTGGGGCATTGGAGGTCCGAGTGTACCAATCCACCATTAGTGAGTAATGAAAATAAACCCTTAAATCAACAGGTGCAGAACGAGGGGTGTAATCAACAGCAGCAACAACAGAAGGTTGTCAGACAGCAGAGTCAAGAGCCAAAACCGCCCTTGCCGCAGAATAGAGGGTCCCAAAAGTATAACCAGGACTCAGGATTCTACAATGATGAGCAGGTAAACAAACCGAGACGTTCTAACCTGGTACAGCAGTACTGGTTAAAGAATGAGGGGAGTGAGTCTGAAGGGGTCTATTGACGGTGCCGAAGAGAGGAGGAAGAGTGCATACTTGGTGCAACTCTAGAAATAGACCAGGCAGGACCATTTGTAGATGGGAAAATAAATGGGGAGAGTGTTACTTTTTTAGTAGACACAGGAGCGACGAGATCAACTGTCAGGTCAGCGGATATTAGAAATCTTCCTCTCTCGGACGAAGCAATCCAAGTAGTTGGTGTAGCCAATACACAGATTAAGACTCGTCTTACTGAACCAGTAAGGGTAAGAATAGGGAAATTTTCAGACATGCACAGATTTGTAGTCTGTGACACCAGTCCGGTGAACTTGTTAGGTAGGGACTTATTGTGCTAGATGAACTGTACAATTTTCTGTACTCCGGATGGAATAGCTTTTGAGACACCAGATGAGGATGTTTTGTACCGGATGACTCTAGATAATAGAGAGAGTGAAATTGTTGGTACATATGCTGTGTTTAATCCAGATGATTTGCCACAGGAGTTGAGACACACAGTGAAAACAGCAGTTTGGGATTTTACTGGAGAAGATGTGGGATTGATGAATAATGTGGATCCAGTGAAAATTTCAGTGAAAGAGGGGATTGTTTATCCTAATATTCCTCAGTACAGATTGACACCAGAAATAATTGAGGGAATTACTCCTATAATTGACAAGATGATTCAACAGGGTGTTTTGAGAGAGTTACTGAGTAGCCCGTGTAATTCACCGATAATGGGGCTAAAGAAACCTAATGGAAAGTTCAGGATTGTACAAGATTTGAGAAAAGTTAACAAAATTGTGGTGGCATGTTGTCCCATTGTGCCAAATCCTTCAGTGATTTTGTAACAGATTCCACATGATGCTGAGTGGTACACAGTGATTGATTTGTGTCATGCTTTCTTTTCAATTCCATTGCATCATGACAGCCAGCCGATTTTTGCATTCTGGTTTGGCCAGCGTATTTTAGCATGGTGTCGTATCCCACAGGGGTATACAGAGAGTCCTTCGATATTCAATCAGTTGTTGAAAAAATCATTGGAGAGTTTGATCATGCCTGAAAGCTCAGTGTTAGTGCAGTATATTGATGACTTACTTGTGGCATCAAAGACACGTGAAGCTTGTGAAGTAGATACCATAGCTTTACTGAATCATCTGGCGGATGGAGGGTTAAAGGTGTCTCCAGCCAAATTGCAATTTTGCAAGAAAGAGGTGCATTATCTTGGACACAATATTGAAAAGGGTCTGAGAAAGGTGACCGATGACAGGATCAAAATTATCAGAGGAATGAGAGCCCCGATGACCCAGAGAGAGGTGAGGATGTTTCTGGGGATGGTGGGTTATTGTCGTCAGTGGATAAGTAATTTCTCCCTGATAGCAAAGCCACTGATTAAGTTGACCAAAAGTGAGGTGAGAGATCCATTGGAACTGGATGGAGAACAAATGGCAGCATTTGAAGAGTTGAAGAGCAGAATGTGTGAAGCCCCTGCTTTGGGAATGCCAGACTATGAGAAAGAGTTTGAGTTGTACTGCAGTTAAAGGAATGGATGTGCACTTTCAGTGTTAATTCAGAAACATGGACAACTGAGAAGGCCGATTGCGTACTTCTCATCGACACTTGACCCTGTAGCTGTGGGTTTGCCAGGTTGCCTGAAAGCGGTAGCTGCTACATGTAGAAGCTTGGAACAGAGTGAGGGTATAATAATGCGATATCCTGTAAGGGTATTCGTACCTCATGATGTGGCAATTCTTTTGACAAGAAGCAGGACTCAGTACATGTCACATAGTCGGTTGACTAAATATGAGAAAATCATTCTGGGAGCATCAAATGTGACTCTTGAGAGATGTGTGAATGTGAATCCAGCAACGTTGTTACTGGATGCTGACAATGTGAATGTTGGAGATGATGTTGATCATGATTGTTTGGATGTGCTTGATTACTGCACGAAACCAAGACCCGACATAAGAGATTTGCCATTGCCTGAGAGTGATCATGTGTTGTTTGTGGATGGATCATGTCTAAGAACTGATGATGGTGTGCTGAGTGCAGCATATGCAGTGTGCAAGGTTTCAGAAGTTATGGAAGCTTCGCCTTTGAAAGGAGTGAGATCTGCTCAAGTGGCTGAATTGGTGGCATTGACAAAAGCTTGCAAGATTGGGAAGAATCTGAGAGTGACTGTGATGACTGATAGTCAGTACGGATTTGGAGTCGTTCATGATTTCGGCCAGCTTTGGCTACAGAGAGGTTTCTTGACGTCAAGTGGGACTCCAATAAAGAATGCTGAGGTGATTGGGAAGTTGCTTGAGGCGATACAGCTGCCTAAAGAGCTAGCAGTTGTGAAATGTGCTGCTCATGGACAAGGAGATGATTTTGTTACTCTTGGTAATCGTTTTGCCAATGACATAGCACAGTATTGTGCAAAGAACAATCATTCGATTAACAGGGCACGAGAAAGGGAGATGTCTTTTTGTTCTGTGATGTTTACTAATGTCCTAGAAACGTGGGATGAAGTGAAACAGTTGCAGGATGAGGCAGGAGATGAGGAAATGAGAGATTGGATCAAGGCAGGTTGTGCCCCAAGAGAAACAGATCATGTTTGGATCTATAGAGATGGTAGACCAGTCATGCCCAACTCAATGCTGTCGACAATGGCAAGAATGTATCATGGCCAGGGACATTTGGGAAGGGATGCAATGATTAGGTCTTTTAAACAAACCTGGTACAATGCAAAGTTCAGGTTGATTGCAGAGAGCATCTGTCAGAGATGTTTGATTTGTCAGCAGTTCAATACTGGGAAAAAGACAGTGGTGAGTCTAGGAACAATAGGCAGAGAAGGAGGTCCTTTTACCAGAATGCAAATAGATTTCATTGAAATGCCCCAAGTGAATAAATTGAGGTATGTTCTAGTGGTAGTCTGTTTGTTTTCAAGATGGGTGGAGGCCTATCCGACTAGGAGAAATGATGGAATAACAGTTGCAAAGTTACTGTTAAGAGAGTTGATTCCTAGGTACGGGTTCCCAGTGACAATTGAGTCTTACAGAGGTGGACACTTCTACAATGAGCTCATGGGTTTAATTTGTGAAGCATTGAGCATACAGCAGAAGCTACATTGTGCATACAGACCAGAGGCTTCTGGAGTCGTTGAACAGATGAATGGCACAATTAAAAACCGAATTGGTAAGATGTGTTTAGCCACTGGAATGAAATGGCCTGATGTCTTGCCTCTAGTGCTGATGACTATTAGGTCTACTCCAGATAGAACCACAGGTTTGAGTCCGCGCAAAATATTAATGGGACGTGCGATGAGACATGCATTTGTGCCTGTCAACAAGTTGATGACAATAACTGATTACATGATTTTGGATTACTGTAAAGGCCTGGCTGACGCAGTTCATTCTGTGTTTCACCAGGTTGGAGAAGACGCTACCACACTTGAGAAGAAGCAAGCCCATGATCTGAGTCCAGGGGACTGGGTGAGGATTAAGGTGCACAGGAGAAGAAATTGCTTGGTTCCAAGGTGGGGAAGGCCAAGACAAGTTATTCTGACTACGACAACTGCAGTAAAGTGTGCTGGTGTGAAAAACTGGGTGCATGCGAGTCATACTCTGAGAGTTCCAAATCCAAAAGATGGGACTGGTAAGGATTATTTTGAAGAGTCAGATTCCAGTGATGATGCAGAAACTGAACCAGTGAGCAGAAAAAAGAATCCTGAAAGGGGTGAAGGAGAAAGAGAGTCAGGTGATTCTTTTTTCTTTCCAAGAGAGGCTTCAAGAGAAACATTGAGAGTCTCAGAGGAGAGATCGGATTCTGTAAGAGTGCCTGAAGTTCTAACAAGTAGTGGAGGAGGAAGAACAGAAAAGAGCAATTCCACAGAAACTACACCTGAATCAGATGAGGAGGTTGAGAATCCACTTGAGATTACACCTGCAGAAGTAGGGTCAGAAGAAGATAGAGAGGGACAGATTGCGGAAGACCCGCGAGGAGGTGTAGGGAACACTTCTGATAAGCTAGGTGAAGGGACAAGTAGACAGCAAGAAGATTGCGTGTCGGAGACCCAAGGAGGGACAGAATTAGGGAAATCTCGATCGGTGGTGGAAAAGACTGTGGAGCGAAAGAAAATTGTTGAAGAACAAGAGGCAAATGAAACAGAATCGGATGAGAGTCAAAATGAGAAATCAGAGGGTCGAGTTCTGAGAAAGAGAACTTGGATCGGAGAAAGAAATAATAAAGAGGTGAGACCAAAAAGGGTTGTAAGAGGAGATCTTTGGCCCAACAGGATAAAGAGACTAAGGTACAGACTGACACGAGCAAATTCATCGAAAGCTGAACAGGTGAACGAGGTGTCAAGTCAGAATCAAGCGAAAGGTGAAAAACAAAAGGTCTCAAAAGAACCAGAGGAGATCAAGAGAATCAGAAAACCTAACCAGAAGTATAGGTCACCGGAATGGACGTACGTGGCACTGTCTGAAGGTGAAGAGGCAGAGAGTCAAGGAAATCCAGAGGGGACCGTACGAGAAGTGGTTGAGGAGAAAACTGTTGGAATCCTGAAAGTAATCTTGACTGACATTGGAGAAGAGTCAGATGCACAGGATGTTGTTGATGATCTGATACAATTTGATGTTGCAGAAGAAGAAGTGAAAAGTGATGAAAATCCAAATTGAGTGAACTACAGGAGTCACTTGGAGAAAAGAGAAAATCTGAAATTAGCTGTGTGAAATAATCTAGAGTTCTAAAACTCAGTAGTGGAGTAGAAGAGGCTAAGTCATAAGACACTGCCAAAATAGTAAAATGGCTAACACAGAGAATAATCAAAATAGATGTGCCTTTTTGAAAAGATGGTGTAGAATGTGCTGCTGCTGTACTGGATTATTAATGCTATTATGGGGTGTACTAGCTCTATTAGTTACCTTTAGAGTTACAATAGATACTTTTGGAATACATACTGAAAATGTGACTAATATAGAGAGAAGTTCACAAAAAGTAGTTCCAACTAGAATTAGTAACATTTATGTACATAAAGATAGGTCAATTAATGATTTTTCTAGCAATGTTTTTTCAAAGTTGTTGTATGAATCCGTAAAAACAATGGAAGTTAGGGATTGCTACGTATGTATGCAATTACCTGCATCCGTTTCAGAGGGTGTTACTTACCACCATTTACCAGCTACGTATGGAATTTCATGTAGTGTGCTAAGTAGTGTTTTTTTATTTGTTAGGGAAAATAGATTATGAGATGTCTAACAAAGATAACATTTTTGGGCAATTGCCTATGGACAAAAGGCTGAATCCAGCTAAAGAAGCTTACATTTTTGGTGAGATTTTTATTGAGAAAGAAGAATTAACCTTAGATCACATTTTTAGAAACAATTTAACTTGCAGTCTGAAAGAAGAAGAGAAGGCTTTCCTAAACATGGTAGAGGAAAGGAGAATGAACATGCATGAAAAGGCAGGGAAATACAAAGTGAGTGAGACAATTTGGGATATTGAGATGGGAAAGGAATTGAGGAATGGGGCCAGTCCAACTTTGGCTTTAGATGCACCACAGAAGGGTAAACTATGCATTACCAGAAAGAAATCCCAATATGATACTTATTTTGTTGGGACTAGTGAGTGTCATTTTTTTTTTTTTTTTTTTAAACCTTTATTAACCGCAGTTGCATCAACTTACAATGTACGTCCATTTACCAAAGCGTCAAATCAGCAATACAAAGACACACATGTCCAGATGGTGAGACACAGCCATTTAGCCAGCAACCCGGAGGTCCGGCGGCGGTAAACAGTTGAACATTTGCATAGGAATCAGGTGCGTACATTGTGTGAAAGTGGGTCGATGGTGCTTTTCTGTGTTTTGTCGTGTCGCATCTGAAGCGCATTGCCTGCAAGAGAGGATGGCGCTGTGTTCCAGCCCACATTGCGGCGCCGCCGATTAACACCTAAGCCCGTAGGGGGAATCGCGCAAGGCACCAGGTTCACCCCCAAATGCCAAGGTCTCCGGGCAACGGAGCCCTGGTGTCCTACTCTTGCCGTAAGCTGGAGCGCGACGAGGAGGTTGCAGTATAGCTCACAAAGACATACATGTCAGCGTGTATATCCGACGAGCCCAGTGTGCAGCTTCGCAGTTCAGCTCTATGCGCGCGATACGTGGCGCTCTATCGTCCCCCCAGTGGTGCGCTCCCCAGGCCGCCGAGCGCCTGTGTAAGCCTGGTATGCAACGCTGTGCGTTTCGAGTGGATCATTCCGCGTTTGCCGGGCATAGCCGCCGCCTGCACGTAGTGCGCGCCATTGCTGCCTCATCAGTGCTACACAGAGCGCACTAGGTAGGGCAGCGCCTCGGGGGCGTCGGATAACACTTCCAGCAACTGTTTTCTGTAGTTGGACATGGGTTCGGTCAGGGGGCGTAACCAACAACCAAACTGCTCCCCGTGTGTGTAGTGCGAATGGAGGGATCAGGACTAGGGTCATAAACTCGGGTGAGGTCCAGGGTAAGGGGGGAGGGGGGAGGGGGGAGGTGGAGATCGTTCTGCATTAGAGTAGGAGGAGACAGCAGCTGTCAAGCGGGGCACAGCTGGGCCACATGAGAGGCGCGCCGAGCAGCAGGCCGGGGAGGGTGGCAAGGGGGGGGGGACGGGGGGGCAGGAGGTCGTCAAAAGGGCCAAGAGCCCGCTGTGTCTGCGTCCGCAGTCCTAGATTACCCTCTCGTACGAGTGAGGTGCTCCTCCGTGCCTAGGAGGGGGCTCCTGAGTAGGGTGGAGTGGTCATATCTTCCAGTATGTGCCCGTATCCCAGTATCGTGCGCGCCGTCTCAGACTGCGGCGGCAGCAAGCCCCGCGCACGCGCCATAGACGCACCGCAGGCGATGTCTGGCAGCAGCCCCCTGCAGAGCAAAAAGCGAGAGGCGCTAGGGGGGCAAGCAAGCAGAGGGGGCCGGGAGCTATCTCTGTCATGGTCTCAGGGATGTCGCCATCCAGCCAGCAGGGCAGCGATACCCTCCAAAGGCTCAGGTTATCCCTCGGTTCCGGCAGGCCACCTGAAAGGCTGCAAGAAGGTCATCCCAAATCTGGGCGATGGGGAACTTCCGGAGCCCTGCAGTTTCCTCACGGAGAAGCACTGCACTCTCCGCCTGCGCCCAGTTTACGAAGGAGGCCCTCCAATGTCTGATGTGCGGGGGGACCGCTGCCTTCCAATGTTTGGTGAGCAGGCGTTTGGCCGTTACAAGCCCCATGTCCCAAAAGCGCGCCTGCACTTTATTTGCTTTTGTGCGCTTGTATAAGCCTAATATGCATGCCTCCCACGTGCGTGGTAGTCGTCCATCTGCACCGCGCTCAATTAGTGACAGCACGTCGTTCCAGTATGCCTGTACACCAGTGCAGTGCCATAGCATATGTAAGAGGTCCGCTCCCGGTAGCGAGCACCGCTGGCAAATAGCGTCCGCCCGCAAGAAATATCTGTTTATCTTTTCAGATGTGAGATACGCACGCTGCAGAATGTAATATTGTATGATTTTAAAGCGGGGGTTGCGTGGAACGTTGGTCGGGCTGGCCAGTATCATCGCCCATTCCTTGTCTGTCCAGTCTCTGCCCCTGTCTGCCGCCCAGCGCTCCCTCAGCACCAAAGTGGATGGTTGCGAATGTGCCAATAGTGCCTGCGCTAGCCAATGTATGACATGCGCGCCATTGCCCATAACGTGCAAATATTGGATGAAGGTATGTGTCGGCGGCTCCACCGCCATGTCACCCCAGGAAGCCGTGAGTGTTTGCATGAGGGAGGCATGCAGGAGGAACTGCCCCGCCGGGAGCGCCGTGTCTTCAGCCAGGGCGGCGAACGTAAGCAAGTCGCCATCTTCATACAGATCGCTTAGCGTGTCTACTCCTGCCTGCTCCCATCCCGCCAAGTGGGCCTCCGTGAGCGGTCCCGTCGGGCCGGGCATGCCCAATAGTGGCAACCCAGGGGCGTACGGTTTGGTCGCGCGCGTGAGGCGAAGGCACAGCAGGAAACATCTGCGCGCCACTGCCAGGTAGACCTGGGAGGGGCAGGGCGTGCGGGTCATCGGGTGGAACAGTGTGTTGATTTGTGTCCGCGTCCAGGCAGCCGCATGCGAGGCAGTGTCCTCTAGCTGCTTGCCGCACAGCCATCCCTCCACCCATTGCATCTGCGCCGCGAGGTAGTACAGCTCCATATTGGGGACCGCCAAGCCCCCGGAGTCCGTGGGCATGTATAATTTGGCCAACGCTACGCACGGTCTCCCTTTGTTCCAGATGAGGCCGCGCAGCAGCGCCTCCAGGTCGCGGAACAGCTTGGCGGGTACATACAAGGGCAGGTTTGCAAAATAGTACAATAGACGGGGCAGCACTATCATCTTGGTCAGTGCCACCCGGCTAGGCACATTGAGGGGTAGGGTGTTCCAGTAGCCAACCTGTGCTCGAACAGATGCGATCGCTCTGAGGAGATTCCCGTCCAAAACGTCTGACGGGGTTCTATAGATTCTAATCCCCAGGTAGCGGAAGGTGGTGGGATGCCACTGCAACCTGTCCCCTCCCAGTCGGACGTCGCATTCAGGCGTAGGGACTAGTGAGTGTCATGATACATACTTCATTGCAACAGGATGGGGTTTTAAAGGTGATGAAGATCCAGTTTTCCCAGGAGTGTATTATGTTTGTGGGAACAAGGCTTATTACAAGTTGCCTGACCATTGGTATGGCACGTGTTATGCTGGCCTGGTCTTTCCAAAGATTTTTCATATAGATAGGATAGAAGATGTAGAACACATTAATTTACTAACACGTTTTAAGAGAGAAACTTGGTCAGAGATCGTAGGTGATATTTTTGGAGCTTTAATTCCAGCAGTTGGAATTTCTTTAAATGCATATGGAATTCGGAAACTGTCAACAGTGGTGGATCGCTTATCGACAAGTACCGCTGGAGGGTTTCTTTTGGTAAATACGGAGATGATTGCCGTACATGCAATGTCTATGCAAAATCGACTTGCCCTTGATATTCTATTGGCCAAGGAGGGTGGAGTCTGTGGAATGCTGAAAGTTCAACATTGTTGCACTTACATTCCTGACGAAAGCAGAGACCTGAAGGTCTATATTAAAAATATTACTGATTTGCATGAAGAATTAGTACCACTGGAAGCTGAAAGTATTTGGACTAAGATAGCTAATAAGATAGTTGCTGTTAGGGGTTTTATTGCTACGATAGGTAGTACCATTATTGGTAGAATATTATTTCCATTGACATGTGTAATTGTTGCTTTATTGATACTAAGATTGGGGTGTTTGTGTTGTAAAAACAGGGGAGGGAAAAAGAGAATAATTAGAGGAAATGCTGAAAAGAAACAAAAGAGGTCAAGGAGAGACCCACAAGAAATAGAATTGGAAGAATTGAGGGAGAGTGTGTACTTGGAGTCGAAGAGGGATGATGTGAGAGAGTCTGGTGTTTAATGTTCATAAAAGAAATTTTCAATTTCTCCTAAAATTGGGACTACATTTTTTTTTTTGGGTTGGTTTTTGTGGTGATAAGATATCACCAAAGGGGGATTGCTGGAGCAGAGTTTTCTGTTGAAAATTTATCGAGTTTTAAGCTCCAGTTTTGTCTATATGTTATGATTAAAATTACTAATTTGAAAACATAAATTAAACTACTAATGAGAGAAAACTACACGTGGGAATGCATATATGTTGCTTAATAATATGCGCGGTTTAATTAAATGAGTATCGCAAAAACATTATTTGTTTCGAGTTTGTGCTTTTTAAATAACGTGTGCTAATGCTTTATTGCGTTGCAGAAGGCTAGATAATTACATACACATAGGGGTATTAGTGGGGATTAACACTGTATAATCATTATAATGTGGTAACGTTGTTTTGTGTTTCTTTTAATTAAGATGGTCCGTTTTGGCCTAAAACAAGATGGCTGCCATTTACAGCCTGCACTCGAGTGATTGAATTTTGACGAGAGGCCTTGCTGAACATGGTCGAAAGTCACCTGACCACAGCTTCTGCCTGTGTAGAAAGTTTCCGTGAGGACAGGAGCTCTGGGAATGATTCCAATTGTCCTTGGAGAAGGATAAAGCCACAATGAACAATGACCAGTCTGCGGTGGCTCTGCTATGATACCAAGGAAGAGCATTCACGAAAGTAACATTGGCAAACTCGAGTTTCCTTCTTCCGTATTTTTTATTTTTGTGATTTTTCCTGAGCGGAGGTTTTCTAAATGTAACCAAGAGACATCCTTTCCTGTTCGCTCTGCTCAGCGGCTCAACGGATATTCAAAGTTTGTTTGTAACTTTATTTTTCGTTAGTTTTGTTATAAATAAACTAGACTAGAGAGGGTCTGTGTCATTGCATTTTGGATTTTTGAGGCCACTTCTTCCTGAACCTATGCTGAGGACGGCAGCTCGAGAGACTTTACCGAGAGACCTGTCCTGACCCATTTAGCTAGAATAGGTAACTATGAGAATAATGATTTTGCTATTGATTGACTTTCATTTGAACTAATTTAGATAAACAACCATTTGTTTGAATTCCAGTGTCGGGTGGTTATTTCTTTGTCATTTATTGAGTTCCAGATGTATTTCCTATGTTTTAAATCATGACTCAGGATAATTTCTTTATGGTCCCATTGGCCTCGTTCAGATGCAGATTGGTTTAGGTTTTCTCTCCTATATTCAGTGTGGATAAAGTAATAGTGTGAATTTAGTGTGATGGGCCCTAGCGTGTGATGAGTAAATGTGCGTGTGACTGTAGATTTACTCTGTCCGTGGAAGTAGGGAGAATTTATATGCGCCGATCTGCAGCACTATTATCGGCGTTCGACCCAGTCTACCATGAGAAATTACTAGAACGTCTCAAAAATAGGATGGGATTAGGGGGAACCGTCCTCAAATGGTTTAAATCCTTCCTTCGTATCCGCTCCCAAAAATTTGTCGTTAATCGAATGCTATCCACTCCTCCAATCACGATCGGATTTCCCCAAGGTTCAACTCTCTCCCCTACACTTTTTAACCTCTATCTGAAACTGTAAGCTGAAATTCTGCGTATCGCCAACATCTATTTCCACATCTATGCAGATGACACACAGATCTACATCAAAATCTCATTTCTAGAAGAGATCAAAACAATGAACGAGGCTTTAAAGCTAACTGTGCAATGGCTTGCTAGCAACCAGCTCAAGCTGAATGTGCAAAAAACTGAATTCCTGCTAATCTCCCCCCCCCCTAAAAGTTCAACTGACATACTGGAATGGACTAACTCGATCACTGCGCTGAACTCCACCCCGACTACAGTGGATTCAGCCAAATCACTAGGAATCACACTGGACAACAACTTGAATATGAGAGGCTACATCAAGACCGTAGCCAAAAATGCAAGGTTTCACCGGAGCTACTTGAGAAAACTAAAACCATTCCTAGATACATCAGACCTTAAAATGTCAGTTGAGGCACTAGTTATTTCTAGGATTGAGTATGGATGCTCTACCCTCTCCAGACTACCCAAGATCTCAACAGCTCCCCTAAACACTTGTCTCAATGCAGCCACAAGACTCCTAACAGGTTCAAAAAAATTCAACCACATCTCTCTGCACCTCAAAGCGCTGAACTGGCTCGCATATGAATCCAGAATACAGCTTAAATTGGCCTGTGTCACACACCAAGCGTTGCACTCTAAATCTCCAGCGTATTTCGCCCAGAAAATCATGGTCTCCAGAGGAGATGGCAATCCCGGTCTACCAGGGCTTTTGTTCTGAAACCTTCCCTCTTCTGGAAGAAGAAAACATACAACAGAGCTTTCTCTGGGGCTGCACCCAGAATCTGGAACTTGCTGCCACCCAACGTCAGAAGAATACCTTTGCCTGTCTAGATTACAAAAGGAAGCAACGACTTTCCTAAAGGGCACATTTTTTAACACTCTCAGCACATATACAGCTCAGCTGCCTAGCGATATGCTCTCTTCTTGACCTCTACCAGTGTATGCCAATCTAGACTTCCTGGATGTAGCCTATACAATGCCTTGCATCAAGGTTGTTGCTATTTCCTTTTGCTTCATTCGTACTTCTCTGTCACTTTATGGGGCAGAGTCTGGAGCTGTACAATCTGTCTCTGTTCCCGCTGTTTGTTTTTCTCCCTTAAGTTGTACCCATGATGCCTATTCCCTCGCATTGCAATATCCTGTTTATTACAGCAAAACGTTCACATGATTTCATCCGTTCTGAACTTTTGTAAAGATCTTGTTTAGCCTTGTAAAGCGCTCTGATACCCTAACTGGTCACGTTCAAGCTCTATAAAAACGAAATAAATAAATTGTAATGTTGATGCATTGTCGTTTAAGTAGAATCTGCTGTGATGCTAGGAAGGGAGCAAAAGTAAAAATGTTTTAGTGATTACTGCACTGGAACACATTGTACTCTGGCTACCCTCAAATTGAGTTGTTTCAGAAATGCAGTGAGCTCAAGTGGGGCCAGCCTTTCAAGGGGCAGACTTAGGAATTGTAGCCCATGAAACTCATTCTTCGTCTGCATTAACTTCACATGCTTTCCCCTCCAAGGAAATGACTACAAGAGAACGGTTGTTAATACTGTTCTGGCATATTTAATAGGCCCAAAACTGCAAGCATTTTAAGGTAGTTTAATGAGTTAGAGAATCGGCTACAGAGATCAATGTGCATCCAGCAAGTCATAGGGTGAAAGCTGGTAAAACTGCTCAGATGGTTAATGCACTTGTAAACATGTAGGTGGGATCCTCTACCCTATGTGGAAAAAATATGGTATTGTGCATAGTAGAACCGAGTGTGAGACTCAATCATTACATGCAGTGCCAACAGCTCATTCACTGTGACAGTGCACCTCATCCTGTGGCTGGTGTACACCACGTTCTTTCACTACTGAACATGCAAAGAGCTCTGCCAGTGCATCTCAATCCTAATCTGCAGTATGCCCTGTTCTTCCATTACTGGGACATGAAAACAGCCCTGCTAATGTATCTCAATCAAGGTCTACGACGCGCCCTGCTCTTTTATTGCTGAAACATGCAAATGGCTCTAACAGTGCATCTCAATCCTAATGTTCATGCCGGAGGACCGACATGCAATAGCTCTCACAGGTCTCCTTAGTCAGAGCTCTGTGACCCTGCACATCAAACCTGTCTCTTACCTTCTCCTATAAGAGCATCGGGACTCACGCAAAGGTCTGCCATTGCACATCAATCGGGCAGTGGTGTAGCAAGGGTATATGGTATGGGCCCTAATGCACCCATAAAAGAAGTATTTGCAATTCAATAGGTCTTGCATTACTGAAAGCTTGAGCTAATGGCATTACTGATAATAACGTAACACCAATAGCTCAAACTTTCGTAATGCGAGACCTATTGCCTTGCAAATGATTGTTACTATGCGCGATCCCACTAGAGATCATACAAATTAGTCAAAAACAATATACATTTATTTTCTTCACAGTAGTTATCCTTTAGACACTGCCTCTCTATTATCTGCACACATACAACAGTCTCAACTAAAACCGCTCTCTTGGGACAGATTTTCTCTACTCTACCACTTTTTTTTCCAAAATCCCCCTAAACACATGCCTTAAGCCACATATTTCTTTGTGTCTCGCGAGAGTCTTGTGAGCTCTCATGGACATTCAGCTCTGTATCCATTAGTGTGGATAGACGAGTATTTAAAAACATAAGCCTGGGCACTGACACCTTTCTCTATAAACAAATTTCTCTACCACCCTCTACCTTTTTTCCATGATTTCACGAAATTCTCACAAGATCATACTTTTTTTTAAATCACTTACTGTACACTCTCCTTCATTACAATACTTACAACTTTTACTTTCTTCTTCTAGGACTTTAGAAAAAAGTGGCCACTCCAGTCCCAGCTTTCCACAGTATGTCAGCAGCATATAGTAGGGAGTGACGAGAGACTGGACTCTTCAAAAACAACTCAACTCAGGATAACCACTCTACATAGTAGACTAAAGACTGGACATTCTACTGAGACCTCTCCCCAGGGCAACAAGGATATGCAATACGGTGTGGGGAAGGACTGGCATCAACACTAAGAATTGTCTCTTAAATGAGGGGTGTGTTTACTAGGCTGTAGGAAGAAACTGACCTCTACACTAAGAGCCCTCCCAGATTACAGGTATGCATAGTAGGGTGTGGTCAGGTACTGGCCTCTCCACATAGACCTTTCTCTAAGATGTCAGATGTGTGAATCAAGGTGTGCGAAGGGACAGGCCTCTATCCTTAGATCTCTCTCTTGGATGATGGATATGTGTGGTAGGGTGTTGGGGGGGGACCGGCCTCTGCTGAAAAATCTCTGTTGAATGAAAAATCTACAACTAATGTGTGGGGAAGAAATGAACACTATACTGAGGAGTTTCCCTTGGATGACAAGCATACAGACTAGTTTGTCGGGTCAGCTCAGACATCTCCCCAGAGTAACACATGTGCAAAATAGGCTGTGGGTGGAGACTGCTCTCTCTGCTCATACCTATTTTCATGATAAGAAATGTCATAAGGAGAGTATGAAGTGGAGTGTCCTCTCTGTTGACAACTGTGTCCTGGACAACTAATGTGCATATTGGAATGTAAGGACATACTCATCTCTCTCTCAAACACCTCCTTACGGGGACAAGCATGTGTAGTAATGTGTGCACAGAGACAGAGACATGTAAGTAGATCTACTTGTCCTTAGTTTCTGCCATATTAGCCTGCCTAAAAAATCTCCTATAATAGTCTTTGTTAGAAATGGGAGTCTCTAGTTGGCAATGGTTTGCAACTTTGTCCAAATAGGAACCCTTCCTTCTAGTCAGGATAAGGGGGATACACTACTGAAATAACCCCTGCTCACCCCATTGGTAGCATGGCATGAGCAATCAGGCTTGTCTCAGAGGCAGTGTGTGAAGCATTTGCACATAACCTAAAGTCATACAGTGAAAACACTACAAAAGGACACCACACCAGTTTTAGAAAAATAACCAATATATATCTGAGTAAAAAAAGACCAAAACGATAAAAGTCAAGCATAAAGTAATCAAAAATATGTACTTTGCAAGAATGACTTTAAAATGCAGTTCCGTAAAGCTGCCTGGGGCAACCGTGGTGCTGAAAACAACAGAATCAAACAATTCTGGCCAACCCCATTGGTGCGGACCAGCGTCAGTGTCATCAGACTCGTAAACAGTACCTTTGGTTCTGACTGACCGTGTCGGTGCGGGCCGGTCAGGGCAACCGTCACGGTTGAGACATTAAGTGTAGCCGTGCGGCGTGCGGTGCCCTCAAGTCGCGGTACAGGCAGTGGCTTGTTGCCAGTCGTTCAGTGGTGTCGGTGAGATCAGGGCTGTGGTACGAAGCCGGGCAGTGCTCATTGTGGTACTGACAGGTCACTGTGTAATTGACAGTGCCGGTTAATGGGAGCTGGCGTTGGTCAGCCCACACTGCGGTGTGGGACGGAGCAGAGTGTTGTGTGATTTACGAGTGGTGCCCCAAATCCACAGTGCAGTCACTGGTGTCAAGGTCAGCATGCAGCAAAGTCGTCGTGAGACCAGGGCAGTAGAGTGAAGAGAGGCAGTGCGGAGTGCAGTGCGCACAGGTCGCGGTGCAAGTAGAGGCTCGGTGAGGCTTAAGTTCATCGCCATCTTCATTGAGACCAGGGTTGCCGTGCGAAGTGCGGTGGTGCCTTTTACAGTGCCTTCTGGGCACTGAACCAGCAGTGCTGTGGGTGATGGTGTCGGCTGCTTTCGCCCTCTGTGGGAACTGAAACCCATGATTCCAGAGGCGGTACCCAGAGGTAAGTGAAGTCTTTGCTGTACATGAGACTTCATGAATAGGAGGCAAGCTCTATTTTAAGCCCTGGGAGATACTCAGCGACAAGTGAAGAAAGTTCAGTCCAGTCCTTTTACTGGCCAAGGCAGATGCAGCAGCTGCAAGCCAACACAGCAAAGCAACAACACAGCAAAGGGGCAGTACTCCTCCTCACAGTTCTTCCAGCTCTTCTTCTAGGCAGGTTCCGTGATTCAAGCGAATTCTAAAGTTCTGGGTTCTGGGCCCCAATATTTGTACTAAGTTTCTCTTTGCTCTCGTGGGCAGAGAGTGTGCTCAGACCAAACCAGTTTGGGCCTCTCTGGCCAAGCTTCCTGGCAGGGGTGAAGAAAGCATTGCCCAAGGCAGACCAGGACCATTCAGGTGCAACACAACCTCCTCCCACTGCTCTAGATGCAGCCCAGGTCTATTCAATTCAGCCCTGACTCATCCAGGAAAGGCAGGACACACCTCAACCCCCCCAGTGGCTGTCTGAAGAGAATGCACATCCCCAGCCCCTGTCACTCCAAAGCCAGACAGTCAATCCACAACCCAGCAGAGGCACACAGGATGGCTAAGTAAGAAAATACCTACTTTCTAAAAGTGATATTTTCAAACACAGAACAGAAAAATCACCTTTACTAAAAGATGCATTTCTACATTCTGAGTTCAGGCATACTAAACTCCATTTCTCTATCTTGGCCCAATGAGAAGATATACTTGTAAAATGTTACCCAGTACTTCCCATCATATCCGATGGGACAGATAGCCTTTCAATAACGAAAGACAAAATATACTGTATTTCACTATCAGGACATGTCACAACCAGCACATGTTCTAACCTTTAAATACTCTGCACCCTGCCCATAGGGGTACCTTCGGCCTACCTTAGGGGTGACTCACATGTTATTAAAGGGAAGGTTAGGGCTTGGGTGTAGTTTCCAAATCAACATGACAGTACAAATTGCATGCAGACACTGCAGAGGTGGGTCTGAGAACCCTTTGAAAGTCTGCTCGTGTGAGTGGCACTATCAATGCTGCAGGCCCACTAGCAGCATTTGATTTACAGACCCTGGCACTCTCAGTGCAATTTACTAGGGAATGACCAGGAAATCAGATATGCCAACCATGGGAACACCAATCCATAATGCAATTTACAATAAGAGCACTTGCACTTTAACACTGAACAGAAGTGAGACAGTACACAGAGATGCTAAACTCTGACAGGCTTGGTGGCAAAAGAGTAAGTTCATATATAATAAAATTTGCAAAAAGGGGGGCGTGGGCAAGCAAGATGGCTGCACGGACGTGATCCGTGTTAGCTTCATCGAAATCCGCTGCTTCGAAGCCTATTTTCTGCCTCAACTAAGCCAATAAGCATAGCTATGGGGCCGTGAAGATGAGCGGTGACAGTAGGAGCACTTAGATCAGGCAGGAAACGTGCAGAATCTAAGGGAGAACCAAATGGCCCGCAGATACGAAGCGAGTCAAGATGGTGCTAACCCAATGTGCGCGCCGGACCTGAGCTGCCTAAGGGGGCTGGAGGCAGCGTAACGTTGCACCGAGGAGTCAGGACACAGCCCAACAGCGGAGGAGGCAGAGAGCGTCAGAAATCGTTTACAGGCAGGACGTCGGAGGAGAACCTGGAGACGTATGTCAAAGTGCAGGATTACCGCGCACGACACATCTGCAGCGGAGAGCAGCTGAAATCTGATGGCCCCCCCGGGACATTAAACCCTCGATAAGACGGTACGGAGGTGGGCGGGTCCCATGAGGAGATAGCAGAATGTGTAGGGAGGTGGTCCTGAGGCGCCTGCCTGACCTTAAAATGGCGGCCGTTTCTCCCCCCTGCAGTTACAACATGGAGGGAGTCCCACAGGCACCTTGAAGGAGTAGTAGCAGCCCCAGAGGGCACCCAGGACCAGTCTAACCACAGGGTGAAGGGCACACAGACCCTAAGATGGCTGCCAGTGGAAGCCTTCACTTTACCTAACCACATTACAGCAAGCTTTGAGGTCAGGTTGCATCGGGGAAGTCTCATTGGGAAACCTCATTGGGCAAGAAGACACGCCGCACCGGGTCTCCACGAGCCACACTGGTGAGCGATAGGGCCCGGTTGTCAGTGGAGTAGAAGAAAAAGACTGCACCTATGCCACCTAAAAAAACTCTACCCAAGGTATCTAATTATTTTATTCTAGCTGAGAAGAAGCACCCAGATGAACAGGGGAGCACCAATTCAGGAATGGCACTGACTAAGGAAGACCTGCTGGCGTCCTTGAAGGACTTCAAGTTGAAATTGCATAATGAACTAAAGGGAGATCTCCAGGCCTCAATGGAACAACTGAAAACAGACCTCTCAGAAAAAATGTCTACGATGCAGCAAGATGTAGACTCTATAGGGACAAGGTTGCTAGAGATGGAAGCCCAAATGCAAGAACTGGATAAAAGCATGACGGACACGCAAGACAAGGTTCAACACGTGCAAGCGCAGCTGCAGTTGGCATTACTGAAGAATGAAGATTTGGAAAACAGGTCCAGGAGAGACAACATACGTATCAGAGACCTGGACGAGGGGGCAGAGGGTTCTGACCTGGAGGGTTTTATGGAAGGGCTTTTTGCGGAGATTCTCGCGCCAAAGCAGATGAAGACCAAAATAGAGAGAGCGCACAGGGTTGGCCCGGCGACCACCGGGGAGAGAAGACGCACAAGAGATATCCTGGTCAAACTCCTCTCGTACAATGTCAAAGAGGCTATTCTCAAAGAAGGAAGGAAAAAAGACGCCATTTCCTTCCAAGGGTTCAGATGCGCACTCTTTCAAGACCTATCACAGGTAACACTACAACAGCGCCAGGAATTCAGGGCAATCACGGAGAAACTACGCAAGGACCAGTTGAGATACCGCTGGACATTTCCTTTTGGTTTGGCTTTCAAGATCTCAGAGAAGGGCTGGAAGTACTGGGTCTGCCGACACCTGAAGAGGACACTTTCAACATGAGGGGGAAAGCAGTGGAGTCGTCTCGTCCGAAAACAGCACAATGGAAAGCGGTCTTGAAGGGGCGTCAAACGAAGACTTGAGCCGAGGGATAGAAATGCAGTTTTCTCATACTGGGTGGTTCACTGGATTGATTCCTGGAATATGAGGTCGAGAGAGGCGTTAAGGAGGTCATTTATAGTCTCGAACTGTGGGACTGCTCGGAGTATAAAGGCATACTAGCCACGCATTCCGGAGCAATCTCGTCAGACATCCTAGAACACATCAAACCCTAATCTTCCGTGGCAATGTTGAGTATTTTAGAACAGAAGCAGGCCGATGGGCCTAGGCCGTGACTAATGCCAACACCCATTGGCCTGATTGTTGCCAAAGTGGGCAGTGAGTAAGCCCGCATATAAGGTTTACATATTTTGCTGAAGTCAGATGTTGTATGTTTTCATAGGGTTGTTTTTTTTTTGCTGGGGGGGGGTCGTAGAGAAGTGCGATTTGGGAGACAGGGAAGGATTTCTACTACGATGGTGAGGAGCTCCTGAGGGGAGGGAGTATTGAGCAGATACAGCTAGTACCAAGAGATCAGGAGACAAGGGCTCAACGGGTGCCACAATGGGCAGATGACAGGCTCGGCTTAGTGATATGATAACGATCGCATCATGGAACATTAAAGGGCTGAATTCTCCACTAAAGTGTCAAAAGGTCTGGAAATTTCTGATAGATCACCAGTTCGAGGTGGTGGTGATGCAGCGCGGAGTGCAAAATCCCTCCCTACTGCCACGGACTAAAAGATCTCACACACACACACTATCTATACATTCGCTGGTGGGGCCCATAACACCAACGCACACTTACCATTAGTCTGTGCGAGAGGCGATTTATCCTTCCTAACGCTGAATAATGAGGGAGGAAGATACCACTTTACCCTAATGAGCAACACACCTACAAACCCTTCTCATACTCATTAGGCCCTATATTACACATTTGGTATTATCCTCCTAACCGGGACGGATCTGTTAGTTGTAGTTTTAGTGAAATCCTAATTCTCTAATTAACCTTTACATTAACACATTTCAATGAATAAACAACCCGACTCATTTCTGTAGATGTTCAAATCCAAATTTATATTAATATTGCAGATTAAATCATTCATTTGATCAAGTTGCCATTCATATTTACCTATTCTGGCTAAAGTCGTCCTCTATGTCAAATATGGTAGTCTCGCAATTCTATGCCCATCAATTTAGCAGGTTAAGTTCATCAGGAATTTGGGCATTAATTCAGTCCGTCAGAGATTTAGGCCAACAGCTGTCCTGCAGTGTCACCGTCCTCTCCGTCAGCATATCATCAGGAAATCGAAAAGCGCGCTAAACACCTCTCTATTCTATCATAATTTATAGTAAAATCAATATCAGAATGTATCAAAGTTTGGGCATCCGAGTTCGCTGATTGGACAATCAGGGATCATCCTTTTGGTTTCTCACGAAAGTGTCTTTTGGGTTATGACCCTTGTCAGTTCCGGTTCACACAACAGTCTTTGTTTGGAATATTTGGACGGCGTCCCAGACTGTCCTTGAAAGGTACATGTTCATCTGGGGTCAGGTCCAGGCCACAGTTGTTAGCGGTGACGCATGCGCACTTCACCCCGAACTTTGAGCAATGGAGCCGGTTTCATCGGATACAGGAGTCAGCCATTTTGTGGCCACTCGAAATGGTCAACTTAAGCAAAGAAACACAAAAACTTAATTAATACATAGAAATGACTATTAAAATGTTATTCCCTCGCTAATACCCATATGTGTATGTATCTATCTAGCAAAAGCAACACTCAATGCGATTTATAATTACAAAATAAAGCACGAATCACAATTACACCACTAAAGCAACATATATCATGCAACATTCTATTAATCTATCATTAATATGCGTACAGAATTTAGTTCACGTCATTAATTAGGCCATGCAGATGCAAATCCCATGTGTATTTCGGTCATTAATAAGGTTGGTTAGTTATTTTCATATCACTCCAAACCATTAGTACGATTATAATTAAATAATTAATCTGATTAATAAAACGAAATGCAAAATGGGGTGGGTATACAAAATTTTGCATAACCCGCTCCAGCAATCCCCCCTTTGGTGATTTTATCACCACACCACCCAAAATTTTGTTCTGTCTTTACGGAATCTTTAAAATGTGTTCTTGCTCATAATCATAATTCAGTTTCACCCATTTCTTCTTTTTTTGCAGTTTTATAAATACTCTCCTTCCATTCTTCTAATGTTATCTCCAAATCTCTATTATGATCTTTGTCTTTTCTTTTTAATTTTTCTCTTTTTATTCTTTTCTTATCTTTCTTATTTTTACAGGACATACAACATAATCTTATCATTAAAACTATGCAGATTACACATGTTAATGGAAACAATATTTTACCAATAAGAGTACTACCTATTTTCACTAAGAAATTCTTAATAGCAGCTATTTTCTTTCCAATTCTATCCCAAACACTTTCAACCTCCAGTGGTGCAAGTTCATCATGCAATTCAGTAATATTCTTAATATAAGTTTTCAGATCTTTGCTTTCGTCTGGAATGTAAGTACAACAATGTTGAACTTTCAGCATTCCACAGACTCCACCCTCTTTTGCCAATAAAATATCAAGGGCAAGTCGATTTTGCATTACCATAGCACACATGGCAACCATTTCAGTATTAACCAATAAAAATCCTCCAGCGGTGCTTGTTGACAAGCGATCCACTACAGTTGACAATTTTCTAATTTTGTTCGCATTCAGAGTTATTCCCACTGCTGGTATCAATGCCTGAAAAATATCACCTACAATTTCTGACCAGGATTCTAGCTAAATGATTACTCAAGCTATGTACACCATCTTCTCCTCTATACATATGAAAGATTTTTGGAAAGACCAGGCCTACGTTACATGTGCCATACCAATGGTCTGGCAAACGATAATATGCCCTGTTCCCACAAATGAAATATAATCCAGGAAAGACTGGATCTCTTCCACCTTTGAATCCCCATCCACCCATGATTCGATATGTATCACAGCACTCACTATTTCCTAAAAAATAATTATCATACGCAGTTTGATTCCTTCTAATGCAAAATTTCCCTTTCTGAGGCCAATCTAAAGCTATAGTTGGACTAGCTTCTCCTTTCAAATGTTTTTCTTTCTCTATATCCCAGATTGTTTTCTCCACTTTCAACTTCTGATGCTTTCTTTTGCATTTTCAATCTTGGTTCCTCAACCATGTCTAGGAATGTCTTTTCCTCCTTCTTCAAACTGCATGTTAAATTGTTTCTAAAAATATACTCTAATGTTAGTTCATTAGTTTCCAAAAAGAATTCACCTAATTCCTTAGCAGGCTTTACTTTGTTCAATTTGTCATAAGAAGGCACTTTTGCAAAAATGTTATCTACATCTGAAAAATAATATTCTACTTTTCCTGTCTCATAAAACAAACTAGCTATCACACTACATGTTATACCATATGTTGCTGGAAGGTGATGACATGTCACTCCCTCAGAAACAGATGCAGGTAACTGCATACATACGTAGCAGTCCCGTACGTCCATTGTCTTTACATATTCATACAATAATTTTGAAAACACATTATTAGAAAAATCTGTTATTGACCTATCTTTATGCAAAACATTTTTATCTATTCTAGTTGGAACTACCTTTGAAATCTTCCCTATATTAGTTTTATTCTCACTATGTCCTTCTAAAGTGTCTATAGTAGCCTTAAAGGAAATGACAAGAGCAAGGATGCTCCATAAAAGCATTAATAATCCTGTACAACAACAATACATTTTACACCATCTCTTCATGAATGTACATCTACCTTTACTACTTTCTATGTTAGCCATCTTGTTAAAATGGACCGTGTCTTTTGACTTAGCCTCTTTTACTTCACAACTAGTTTTTCTAACCTAAGGTTCTAACACCTATTTGGTTCTACCAGTCACTATTTTTAATTCAATATCTTGTTTTCTTCATCAATAGTTTTCTTAACTTATTCAGTTTGGCATCTCATCGTTCTTCACTCTCCTCTCGTCTTCCAAATATGGATTTTCCTGAACTTCTATTTCTTCTTCTCCAATGTCGGACAAGAGAACTCTCAGGATTTCCGATTCTATTTCATCCTCAACCACTTTCAGTACAGCCTCCTCTGGATTTCCTTGACTATCTGCCTCTTCTCCCTTTTCAGGCAGAGCCACGTACGTCCATTCTGGTGACTTATACTTCTGGTTAGGTTTCCTTGTTCTTCTACTCTCTTTGTCTTCAGTTAATTCGTCTTCTTTTGATTTTTCTTAACTGGTCACTTCATTCACCTGTTCGGCTCTCGGTGAATTTACTCGTGTCAGTCTGTATCTCAGTTTCCTTATTTTATTGGGCCAAACATCATCTCTTGCAACTCTTTTTACTTTACTTCCTTTGTCATTCTTTTCATTCCTACAAGCTCTCTTTCTTAGAACTCGACCTTCAGGTATTTCATTTTCACTCTGTCTCAACTTGCTTTGTCTTTTCAGCGACTTCTTCTTCCACCACTTGTTTTGTTTTCCCTACTTCTGTCCCTCCTCGGGTCTCCGGCACGCAATCTTCCTGCTGGCTACTTGTCCCTTCACCTAACTCGTTGTTGCAGTTCCCTACACCTCCTCGGGGGTCTTCCGCAGAAATCTGTCCCTCTCTCTCTGTACCTGTCCCTTGTTTACTTAGATTTGTTACTTCAGGTGGAATTTCTCTCAGTCTCTCATCTGGTACTTCCTTTCCACGAATTTCTTTTGTTGCATCTTCAGTACTCTTTTCTCTTTTCTTCCTGTGTTCTTTCTTGGAACCCTGCGCTTCTTGCTCGTTTCCGGAATCACTAGATTCAGAAACCTGCAATCTTCTTCTCAGAGCGACACTTCTGGGGACTAAAGCTGATCTTTGTTCTGTTTCCCCCCTTTCAGAGTTTCCTTGAGTCTTTGACCCTTCGTCATCTGATTAAGTGCTTGATTCTGATTCATCAAAGTATTCTTTTCCTGTGCTGTCCACTGGATTTGGAATTCTCAATGTATGACTGGCATCGATCCAGTTTTTCAGTCCAGCACACTTCACAGCTGTGGTTGTGGTCAAAATGACTTGTCGTGGTTTTCCCCACCTTGGAATCAGACAATTTCTTCTTCTGTGGACTTTTATCCTTACCCAATCACCTGGGCTCAGATCATGGGCTTGCTTCTTTTCAAGTGTAGTGGCATCTGGTCCAACCTGATGAAACACAGAATGAACTGCGTCAGCCAGACCTTTACAGTATTCCAACACCATGTCATCAGAAATTGTCATCAGCTTGTTGACTGGTATAAACACATGTCTCATTGCACGTCCCATGATTATT
Source organism: Triturus cristatus (assembly GCF_964204655.1). Classification (NCBI taxonomy): domain Eukaryota; kingdom Metazoa; phylum Chordata; class Amphibia; order Caudata; family Salamandridae; genus Triturus; species Triturus cristatus. The sequence continues at coordinate 52,437,738 of NC_140583.1, read as the reverse complement.
TCATGAGGACTCAATCCCGTAGTTCTGTCTGGAATGGCCCTGATTGTCATGAGTACATGAGGCAAGACATCAGGCCATTTCATACCTGTGGCCAAACACATTTTCCCTATTCTATTTTTGATAGTACCATTCATCTGTTCAACCACACCAGAAGCCTCTGGTCGGTAGGCACAATGTAGTTTTTGTTGTACATTCAATGCTTCACAAATTAATCCTACAATCTCATTGTGGAAATGTCCTCCTCGGTCTGACTCAATTGTCACTGGGAACCCGAACCTGGGGATGAATTCTCTCAACAGTAGCTTGGCTACTGTCAACTCATCATTTCTTCTTGTTGGGAATGCTTCCACCCACCTGGAGAATAGGCAGACCACTACCAAAACATACCTCAATCTGTTACAGGGAGGCATCTCAATGAAATCTACCTGCATTCTGGTGAAAGGCCCTCCTTCTTGACCTATTGTTTCCAGACTCACTACTGTCTTCCTGCCAGGATTGTACTGCTGACATATTAAGCATCCCTTTCTGCCACAAGTCTGAATTTTGCATTGTACCAGGTCTGTTTAAATGACCTGATCATAGCATCCCGTTCAATATGTCCCTGGCCATGATACATCCGTGCCATGGTAGACATCATGCTATCAGGCATAACTAGTCTTCCATCTCTATAGACCCACACATGATCCTTTTCCCTTGGGGCACATCCTGCTTTTACCCACTGTCTCATTTCCTCATCTCCTGCCTCATCCTACAATTGTTTTACCTCTTCCCAAGTTCCCACAATGTTAGTGAACATCAATGAGCAAGAAGACATTTCTCTTTCCTTAGCCCGATTGACCGAATTCTGATTTCGTGCACAATACTGCGCCATGTCATTGGCGTACCTGTTCCCAGTGGCAATATAATCACCACCTTGACTATGTGCACCACATTTTACAACAGCCAATTGTTTAGGCAGCTGTATTGCCTCAAGCAATTTCCCAACCACTTCTGCATTCTTAATGGGAGTTTCACTCGAGGTCAGGAAACCTCTTTGCAGCCATAGTTGGCCAAAGTCGTGGACAACTCCAAAGCCATACTGGCTGTCAGTTATCACAGTCACTCTCACACTCTTCCCAATCTTGCATGCTCTAGTCAAAGCCACAAGTTCAGCTACCTGGGCTGATTTCACTCCTTTCAAATATGAGGCTTCAATTACTGTTGCAACTGTGCATACTGCATACGCTGCACTAAGCACTCCTTCATCTGTTCTCAAACATGACCCATCAACGAACATCACAAAATCACTTTCTGGCAAAGGTACATCTTTTATATCTGGTCGTGGTTTGGTACAGAAATCAAGTACATCCAGACAATCTTGATCAACTTCATCTCTTACTTCCACAATCTCAGCATCAGGCAACAATGTTGCTGGATTCACATTCACACATCTTGCAAGACTCACATTAGTTGCACCCAATATGACCTTTTCATACTTAGTCAGCTGACTGTGTGTCATATACTGAGTACGACTCCTTGTCAGCAGAATTGCTACATCATGGGGTACAAACACTTTCAATGGATAACCCATCACAATTCCTTCACTCTGCTCCAACCTTTGACATGTTGCAGCCACCGCTTTTAAACATCCAGGTAAACCTACAGCTACTGGAACTAGCATTGATGAAAAATATGCAATTGGCCTTCTCAATTTTCCATGTTTCTGGGTCAACACAGAAAGTGCACATCCATTTCTCTCACTGCAGTACAACTCAAATTCCTTTTCATAGTCAGGCATGCCTAATGCAGGTGATTCTCACAAACCATCTCTCAATTGTCTAAATGCTGCCAATTCTTCCCTGCTTAATTCGAGGGGGTCTTTTACATCACTTCTCGTCAATCGCACCAAAGACTTTGCAATCAAGGAGAAGTTCCCTTTCCACTGACGGCAATACCCTACCATTCCCAAAAACATTCTTACTTCTCTTTGAGTCATGGGAGCTCTCATTCCTTTTATTATTCTGATTCTGTCTATGGTTATTTTCCTTAGTCCTTTCTCAATGTTGTGTCCCAGATACTGCACTTCCTTTTTACAAAACTGTAGTTTTGCAGGTGACACTTTAAGTCCTCCATCTGCCAAATGATTCAGTAAGGCTATTGTATCTACCTCACAGGCTTCACGTGTCTTTGACGCCACCAAAAGGTCGTCAATATATTGTACCAGTACAGAATTTTCTGGCATTTCTAGACTCTCCAATGATCTCTTTAACAACTGATTGAATATTGAGGGGCTCTCTGTATACCCCTGTGGGATTCGGCACCATGCCAAAATACGCTCACCAAACCGAAATGCAAAAATTTGCTGACTGTCATGGTGCAATGGGATGGAAAAGAAAGCATGACATAGATCAATTACTGTGTACCATTCTGCATCATGGGGAATCTGATACAAAATCACTGATGGATTTGGTACAATGGGACAACATGATACCACAATTTTGTTCACCTTTCTCAAATCTTGCACTATCCTGAATTTCCCATTAGGCTTTTTCAGTCCCATTATCGGTGAATTACATGGACTACTCATTATTTCTCTCAAGATTCCTTGTCTGAATATTTTCTCTATTATAGGAGTTACACCTTCAATTATTTCAGGTGTCAATCTGTACTGTGGAACATTTGGATACTTTACTCCTTCTTTTACAGTTATTTTAACTGGATCTACATTTCTCATTAACCCTACATCTTCTCCAGTGAAATCCCAAACCTCTGCTTTTACAGGGTTTCTCAGTTCTTTTGGTAATTCATCAGGGTTGAATACAGCATATGTTTCAGTAACTTCACTTTCTCTATTAGCTAGGGTCATCTTATACAATACATCATCATCTGGCGTTTCAAAAGCTATTCCATCCGGAGTACAAAATATAGTGCAATTCATTTTGCACAACAGATCCCTACCTAATAAATTCACAGGACTGGTGTCACACACCACAAATCGATGCATTTCTGAAAATTTCCCTATGCTAACTTTCACTGATTCTGTAAGGTATGTCTTAATTTGCCTGTTGGACACACCAACTGCTTGGATCGTTTCATCCGAGAGAGGAAGATTCTTAACATCAGCTGATCTAACAGTTGATCGAGTAGCACCAGTGTCCACTAGGAAAGTAATATTTTCATCATTAACCCTCCCATCTACAAAAGGTCCTGTCTGGTCTACTTCTAGAGTTGCGCCAAGTACGCACTCTTCTTCCTCCCTTTGGCACCGTCAATAGCTCTCTTCTGCGTCACTCTCATCACGTTACAGCCAATACTGCGAGACAGCGCTAGCGCGCGGCAGTTTGTTTACCTGTTCTTCATTGTTGAATCCCGATTCACTACTATACTTCTGTGTGTTTCTGCTCTGTGGAAAAGGCGGCTTTGGCACCTGATTCTGTGGGGGAACAACTTGCTGCTGTTGCTGCAATTGACCACTCACCTCATGCTGCACCTGTGGGTTCAATGATGGATTTTCATTGTTAGTACTCGGAGGAAACTTACACTCGGATTTCCAATGCCCTATCCTGCCGCAATTATGACACGGAAATTTCTTCGTAGCTTCTTCAATGTTCCCTTTGTACTTCCCATTATTAAATTTTGGCTTGGTCCCTGCTTGTTCCACCAATTGTGCTTCCTGTCTCTCCACTACCTTTACCTGTGCCCACGTTGCCTTCTCCTTTAATTTTCGCTGTTTTGCTTCAATTTCATCACTGAAGTATTTAGCATGTCTCAATACTTCATCTATTGTCTTGTTTTGCCAATCTACTGTATGCTGTTTAATCATATCACCAATTTCTGGTCGTAAACCATATTGAAATCTGTATACAAAATGGCTCAAATCCTTTTCACTCAGATTCTCGTCTCCACTAAACTGCTTAAAAGCTTATATTAGCCTCTCATAGTATGCATGTACTGACTCTTTACTTTCCTGGTGTGTTCGATCAATTTTTACCCAGTCTGTTTCTTTGGGGGGCACTTTATTTTTCAGAAATACCATAACCTGCTCATACTTCTTCATTACCTCGGGGTCTGGTGCTCCTGTTTTAGGATCCCTTGGATATTCCTTGGTTGGCCAGTTTATCATCAGTTTACATTCTGACCATAGGTCTGCTGGTACTATTATGTCAAATAGACTATTCAAATCAATCCATAGTACTTTAGACAATTTCACAAATCTGTCTACCTGTCTGTACCACTCGACGGGCTTTTCGTGTAGTCGAGGGAAGTCATTCGTAAATGACAAAATATCCTGTCTCGTCCATGGGACATGTACATATCCTCCTCCTGGAATCTCTCTCATAGGGCACTTTGTCACTACCTTCTCCTTTTCTCTCACAGGAAAGGCTGAAAATGTCTTATCTGAGGCATCATCGCATTTTCTATACCTCCTGCTTCTCCATTTATCCACGTCTCAACACTTTCTCAGCAAAATGATTATGTCCTTAATTTGACCTATTCGTCCTGTGGTGTTCATGTTCTCAATGTCCTTTTCAGTGAATTCTACTCGATATGGTTTCTGCAAGGCTTTTACCTTTTCAATGCCCATTTTATTTGCTCCTTCTTCTAACCTTTCATGCAAGTTTTTCGCTCTCAAGGTCACACTTTTGCACAAAAATAATAATTCTTCATCGTGATAGGTTTTGAATTTTTCTGTCGGGATAGTCCCTACAATTAACTCTTACAATGCCATTCGTAGCTTGGCCATATCAATTGATTGGGATTCTTTGTCTTTTTTCTGCAAGCTTCTTAACCATTCACTTAACTCGTCTGTTTATGGTCCTACTCGTTTTTCTACACTTCCGTGTCCAAAGTCATTTTGTGTTTCTGACACTGTCTCAATCATTGTCATACGTCTCTCTGCACAATTCTGATCTACAAATGGATTATTTGTAAAATTAGGTTCCATTACACTCATAGTCTGTCTCCATGGATTCTCATTCTGTCTCATTCTTGGTTGTTCTACAGGGTTACTATTTCTGTAAGGGACTGTCAAACAATGCTCACTGTCCTTCTGTTTTTCAAAAATAGGCATTACTGGACCTATCGTTACTGGAACAGTTACTGCTTCTAAATTCTTGGACAGTTCTCTTATTTTCTCAGTTAATTCCAGGGTTGTTTTTGCTAATTCTACAGAATTTTCTCCATCTTTTCTTCCTTCTGATCTCTTTTCTACTTCCCCGGTACCACTGTTTTTACTCAAGCTTAGGGATTCTGGTTCCGATTTTATAATTCGCACTGTTTCTCTCATTGGGGCACTTGGAGTTAACATTTCTGGTTCTGATCTATACGGTGGTGGATTTTTATAAAACATATCATCAAGAACATCATCCTCAGACTCATTCGCTCCATACCCTCTCGACTCCAAATTATGCCTCTTTTCCGCACACTTTCGACCTTCATTCTCTCCTACAGTTCTTACAGGGAACACACCCTCAGTTATGCTCGCATCTCGCCATCTTTTCATTCGATCACTATGTGTTTCATGTCCGTATGGTCTTCCAAACCAGTACCTATATCCTCTACCACTTCTGTTTCTTTCTCGTTCATGCATTTCGTCTTCCCATTCGGTCAAAGCCTCAAACTGTGTCGGTCTAGGTCTTGGCTCTAAATTCATCATTCTTTCCCTTAAGTTTCTTAAAACAGCCAAATTAAATGAACCATGCTCTGGAAAAGCTAGTACTCCGTCGTCCTTGGTGTATCTCACCCAGTTATCCAACCAAATACAAGTATGATGCCCATATTTCGCAATCATAAAGGATGCAGGGGTTTTTGGTGGAGGAAGTAACTGTCCTTTCCTAGTCTTAACTGGTTTGTCTTTCTTAAACCACTTCTTAATTCTCCCTAACCAGGTCTTTTTCTCCTTTTCTGGAGGGTCGTAATACATTTTCTTGTCTTTCGCACAACGCTAGTCCCTCTTTACAACTGTACTGCTAATCTATCCAATCACAGCGCGACTTCACACTAACGCACCTATTCAGAGCGTCCACGTCACTGTCACAGTCCTCGAATCCTAGCGCGACTCACACTAACGCACCAATAAGGAGCGTCTACGTCACCCTGTTTCTTCTCCAATCCTAGCGCGGCGTACACCAATGCACCAATCTGGGGCGTTTCACAGTTCTGACCGACTGTCCAATCCCAGCGCGGTCGTTCTGACGTCAGCAGCCGCTGCGGCAGCTCCTGCTCCTGCTTCTGTCTACCCCTCCTTTACAAAAACCACTCAGTAAGTTTTTTTTCAATTTCTACACTTCTGTTAGTTACAACATAGAAACATCTCCATTGTCCGCTTCGCTAACCAGAGAACAGCAAAAAGACCTTTCTCACGAGAATTCTGTCTTTCCCGAGAGCAGCGCTTACCTCTGCCCTACTACGGAATCATTACTTCCGTTGATAAAGTAGCACATCCCTCTACTTCACCCTTCTAACAAGCATTAGCTAATTGTTTCTCTAGTATTTAAGACACATAGTTGGAGACCCAATGCTCCTGAGAAATAAACCCAGAGTTTCTCAATCAAGCCAAATGCCTTTACATTCACACTCGTTCACACCAGAAAATGTAGTACATTCACACAGAATCCTGTCTTTCCCGAGAACAGTGAACAGTCTGTCCTACTACAGAATTATGACATACATTAACAAAGCAGCGCTTACCTCTCCTTTGTCCTTCTAACAAGCTCAGAGAGTACCTATTACCTTTCCAGTGATAAGCGTTATCGGAATGCCAGTTGGATCCCTGGTACCTAAGACCAGAACTTCACAGGTAACCTTCGCTATCATACACACTTCTTTCACACAGAAAACGTCTCTAATGGCAACACACAATGATGTCACCGAATCGAACGCAGACAATGCGCCGTGCAACTTCACTTGTCACACGTTTCCCCTGTGTACCTACAGGGCAACAACAATTCCGTCTTTCCCGAGAGCAGCGCTTACCTCTGCCCTACTACGGAACCGTTACAAACTTCCGAATTCCTACATCCCAGAAGCCGTGCATACAACATATAACTCAACGTAACTCAACATAGAGTGTTAGTACATAAATCCATACCAATCAATAACCAAAATCAATAGGCAATGTACAAGCACTAATCACTAAACCAAACAATAACAAACCATCATTCTGCTACCAGAAAAACTGATTCAGCGCGAAGTGCAAAATCCCTCCCTACTGCCACGGACTAAAAGATCTCACACACACACACTATCTATACATTCGCTGGTGGGGCCCATAACACCAATGCACACTTACCATTAGTCCATGCGAGAGGCGATTTATCCTTCCAAACGCTGAATAATGAGGGAGGAAGATACCACTTTACCCTAATGAGCAACACACCTACAAACCCTTCTCATACTCATTAGGCCCTATATTCCACATTTGGTATTATCCTCCTAACCGGGACGGATCTGTTAGTTGTAGTTTTAGTGAAATCCTAATTCTCTAATTAACCTTTACATTAACACATTTCAATGAATAAACAACCCAACTCATTTCTGTAGATGTTCAAATCCAAATGTATATTAATATTGCAGATTAAATCATTCATTTGATCAAGTTGCCATTCATATTTACCTATTCTGGCTAAAGTCGTCCTCTATGTCAAATCTGGTAGTCTCGCAATTCTATGCCCATCAATTTAGCAGGTTAAGTTCATCAGGAATTTGGGCATTAATTCAGTCCGTCAGAGATTTAGGCTAACAGCTGTCCTGCAGTGTCACCGTCCTCTCCGTCAGCATATCATTCGGAAATCGAAAAGCGCGCTAAACACCTCTCTATTCTATCATAATTTATAGTAAAATCAATATCAGAATGTATCAAAGTTTGGGCATCCGAGTTCGCTGATTGGACAATCAGGCATCATCCGTTTGGTTTCTCACGAAAGTGTCTTTTGGGTTATGACCCTTGTCAGTTCCGGTTCACACAACAGTCTTTGTTTGGAATATTTGGACGGCGTCCCAGACTGTCCTTGAAAGGTACATGTTCATCTGGGGTCAGGTCCAGGCCACAGTTGCTAGCGGTGACGCATGCGCACTTCCCCCCGAACTTTGAGCAATGGAGCCGGTTTCATCGGATACAAGAGTCAGCCATTTTGTGGCCACTCGAAATGGTCAACTTAAGCAAAGAAACACAAAAACGTAATTAATACATAGAAATGACTATTAAAATGTTATTCCCTCGCTAATACCCATATGTGTATGTATTTATCTAGCAAAAGCAACACTCAATGCGATTTATACTTACAAAATAAAGCACGAATAACAATTACACCACTAAAGCAACATTCTATTAATCTATCATTAATATGCGTACGGAATTTAGTTCACGTCATTAATTAGGTCATGGAGATGCAAATCCCATGTGTATTTCGGCCATTAATAAGGTTGGTTAGTTATTTTCATATCACTCCAAACCATTAGTACGATTATAATTAATTAATTAATCTGATTAATAAAACCACATGCAAAATGGGGTGGGAATACAAAATTTTGCATAACCCGCTCCAGAAGTGGCACTACAGGAGACACACATTAAACGATTGGCTGAGATGAGGCTCAGGCAGAAACACTATTCCCTGATTTATAGATCCTCTGTCAAAACAAAACATAATGGGATGGCGCTAATGTTTCATAATTGCACCAAATTCCAACCAGAGGAGGTAAAGAAAGATAAAGAGGGGCGGGTGGTAATGGTAAAAGGGAAACTTAAAGAAACTTAGAGGGAGGGAGGTCACTTTCGTCTGATCTATGTTCCCAATACAGGCCAAGCGGCCTTTGTGCATACACTATTGGATTTAATGGCGGGGTTCGCCGTAGGCCAGATAGTCCTGATGGGGGACTTTAATGTTACCTGGCACCCAACAGACAACAGCACATACGCCCACAGAGCGGCGGGTGGCTACTTTCCCAACTCATTGAAACGGGCCTTTCTTGATATGGGTCTCATAGACACTTGAAGGGAGCTCCATCCAACCTCTAAAGATTTTACATTCTTCTCACATGTCCACCAGTCTTATTCCCGGTTGAATTGCATATTCCTGTCCCAAGGATTAAGGAGTATGCTCCAAGATGCCAAAATTCTCCCACTATCTATGTCGGACCATAGCCCTGTGGCCATCTGTTGCGATGGGGGGAAACAACGTGACCCCCAAGAAGGTATTTTCCAGCTTCACTGACCCGGGATAGATTGTTCATGGACAAACTGAGGGAAACAATCAAGGAATACTTCCAACTAAACGACCCGAAAGATACGTCTCTTTAATTTAACTGGGACGCTTTCAAAGCATTCCAGCGGGGATTTGCGTCCCCAGATATACAAAATAGATTTTCCTTTAATATCTCAAAAGCTACTGAGAGGATTTACACCAAATCACAAAAAGCACGCTTTCTGGACCAAGATCTAGCTTTCTTCCAAATTTGGTGTAAAAGACGTGTACCGCCCGGGCTCTGCGTTTTTCTCATTATCTGATACTTGGCGATTTTAATATACATCTGGATCAGAGGGATTCTAGGGACTCATTAGAGTTCCTTGATACTCTCCAACTAGCTCATTTTTCATGGGGGCCATATTCTTGATCCCATCTTTACTAATTTCTCCATCAAAGCCAATAACCCGCTTCCAGTCTCTTGGTCGGACCATTTTTTGACCTTCTTTTCCTGGGAGGTGGCCTTACCTAGTTCAATGGCCTCTGTCTCCCGTAAACCACCATTTAAAAGAATTGAGCCTGCCAAATTTGCTATGGCTTTATCGGCCGGTAGGCCGCTTCTCCCTCAGGACTTGGATGGGAGCCTCTTAGCTTTCTCTAATTGGATTCAGGATACCATGACTACTATTGCTATCCCCACTTTGACAAGGCGCTCCAGGGAGTCTCCCTCCAAACCGTGGTTCACAGTAGAGTTGAAACTTTTGAAGCAGGATTGTAAAAAAATGGAACATTTTTGGCGCCTCAGTAAATACTGCTTGGTGGCAAAGGGTATGCTTAGGCAGAGCCAGAAGATCTATTATAAGGCTATCTCACAAGCTAAAAAGGATTACTATGCTGTACGTATCGACCAGGCGCATAATAACTCAAAGGAGATCTTTGCTATTGTACAGAACATTATGTCACCTACAGCTCAGATAAGCGCCCGGCCAGCGACGGATGCCTGGTGTGATACACTATGTAATTTTTTTGGGGATTCAATTCGAGGGTTTCAAGATAGTTTTATACTGCCACTAAGTAATCCCCTGCCATCCTTTTCCGATTCTATCTCCCCTAGTCACTCTTTGGCTAATTTTTCCGGTCGACTTATCTTGCACTTTGAGGATTTTGAAGGGACTGAAATCTGGATCACCTGTTGACCCCTGCCCTGCAAGACTACTGGCGTCAGTAGCGGAGGTTGTCAACTTCGAGGTGAACAGCATTATCAATCGTTCCTTGCTGGATGCTTGTGTCCCTAGTGCTTGGAAGCAGCCAAAAATTCTTCCCCTATTGAAAAAACCTGCCCTCAATCTTTTGATTCCTGGGAATTATAGGCCCATTTCTCTTCTCCCTAGCCTTGCTAAGGTTTATGAGAAGATTGTGAACAGACAACTGACTGAGTTTGTGGAGAGAGAGGAGATTTTGCATCCGGCCCAGTCGTGTTTTCGCTCCTCCAAGGGGTGTTGGTAGAAGTGACTGAGGCGATTCGAGAATGCCTTGATGCCGGCGGGAGAGCAGCCTTAGTGCTGCTCGACCTGTCGGCTGCATTTGATACGGTTCCCCATTCTTTATTGCTTGACCGACTTGCGGAGATTGGCGTTTCTGGATCAGCCTGGGGTTGGATTAAGTCCTTTTGGAGGGCCGGGTTCAGCAAGTCTGGCTTCCACCAGCTGCATCTTTACCTCGGTTGGTCTCTACGGGGGTGCCACAGGGATCATCCCTTAGCCTCCTTTTGTTTAACATCTATCTTACTCCTCTAGTCATATTGGCGGAGAATTTGGGGGCTAAGGTGATCGCATATGCCGATGACACCCAGCTACTATTTACCTGTAATAAAAATGAGGAAGTCGTGGCCTCTGTTCAGTTCTGCCTGTCTTCGTTATTCAAGTGGCTTGTGAATGCCCAATTAAAATGCAATGAAGATAAGTGAGAGATACTTTTGTACGGTAATTTCTTCCCTGGCTTTAGAGATATGATTTGGCCATCTGAGTCCTCGCCCCCATCGTCCAACAGCTGCGAGGCTAAGAACCTCGGAGTGTGGTTTGAAGATAATCTTTCCTTTGCAACTCAAGTAAAGAGAATCGCGGGATGCTGTTTTGGCCTCCTTAGAGTCCTGAGAAGATTTCTACCACTCCTTCCTCAGGCAGCGAAAGAGTCAGTGGTCCGTGCGCTCATTCTCTCCCGCCTGGACTATGTCAATGCACTGTACGTGGGGATCCCAGCATATTCTCTTAATAAACTTCAAGTGGTGCAGAATGCGGCCGCTCGCCTTTTGGGAGAGATTCCCTTAAGGAATAGCGTGCGAGGTTATCTACGCTCTCTCCACTGGCTTCCTATGAGGGCTCGGGTGAAGTTTAAATCTCTCACTATTGCCCACCGTGCTCTTCACGGCCTGAGGCCTCTCTATTTGCAGAAATGGTTCTCCTTTTATGTCCCAGGGAGGCTACTGCGTTCCTCCGTTCTTAGGTTGGCAAAGGTTCCTCGCTTCTACCGGCACCGACTAGGTGGTGCTTCCCTCGCTGTTCTGGTGGCCCGGGCTTGGAATGCCCTACCGCTGGCGCTTTGCAGTGATGAAGATCCGGTGGCTTTTAAAAAATTGTTAAAAACGTATCTTTTTGTCTAAGTTCTGGTTATGCTTTCAGTTCCTCCATGCTTGCGCCGGGACACTCCTTGGAGTAGCTGTGCGCGTTAGAAGACTAAGGGCCTCATGTAGGTAGCATACCAGTTACCACTTCTAAAATACCGAACGATACCGAATCGGTATTTTAGAAGTGGTAACTGGTATGTAGGTAATGAGTCGGTATTTTTTACCGAATCGTTACTAGTCGGTAATTACCGAATCGGTATTTACCGATTCGGTAATGAGGCATACCTTCCCATTGATGGGAAGGTATGCCTCATTACCGAATCGGTAAATACCGATTCGGTAATGGGGGGAACACATACAAGGGTGGCAGGGTGTCACATTGACACCCTGTTGCACCCCTGATTCGGCCATGTGTGCACATGTGGCACACATACATGCCCTAAGGGCATGTATGTATGCCTCATTGCACACTGCTACGCGCGTAAAAATGCATTTACACATACATTCATTATTTACCACCAACTATAAGTTGGTGGTAAATACCGACTCTTAAACACACACACACACTCCCCCTACATCTCGATTTTGCTTTCGGAATTTACCGAATCGGTAAAATTACCGATTCGGAAAAGTTACCGATTCGGTAACATTACCGATTCGGTATTATTACCGAATCGGTAATTTTACCGATTCGGTAAATTCCGAAAGCAAAGTTTGTCCCCCTACATACCAATGGCCAAAATACCGGTCGGTAACGGTATAATTACCGAAAATCGGCCGTTACCGACCGGTATTTGGCTACCTACATGAGGCCCTAATTAACATAACATAACATAAAATTCCTATAGAAAATTGCATGGGGAAAAACATTTTAGGACCCCCCTCTTCTCAGTCCCACTTGATGAATCACCCAAAATGTTCAAGACAGCAGCTGAAGTGAGCGGCAAACTCGTTTTGAAAATTTCATTAAGATTCATCAAACAGCGCCAAAGTTATTAGCAAAACAAAAAATGTTTTTTCTATGGAAACTAGGTCCTAATGACAACTACCTACTGACTTCCACCAGGAGAGAGAGAGAGAGTGTGTATGTGTGTGTTGTGTGTGTGTGTGTGTGCGTGTATATATATATATATATATATATATATACATATATATAAATATATATATATATATATATATATATATTACCTACTGGCGGTCGCCAGTAGGTAGTTATAGTTAGGACCTATTATCCATAGAAAAATCGTAACATTCTATTCCCAATAACTTTGGCGCCGGTTGACAAAACTCCGCGAAATTTTCAAAACTAATGGCTCCTATCCTGAAAGTTTGGGAGTGATTCGTCAAGCGGGGGCCGAGAAAAAAGGGGGGTCCCAAAACGCATTTTCCCCATGTTATTTCCCATAGGAAATTTTAGACACGGGTACAGCCCGAACTGCTGATCGGAATTACACCAAATTTTGCAAAACGGTAGCCCCTGGTTCAGAAAGCACCCTTTTTTTTAAATGGTGTAAATTCTTTCAGTAGTTCCTGAGAAATTCAAAAAATAGTGGTCAAAAAATCTTTTTGCCATAGCACAAACTGCTGAACAGAATTACACCAAATTTGGCACAAATTTACTGCTTGGCTCAGAAAGCAACCGTTTTAAAAATGGTGTAAATCCGTTCAGTAGTTTTTGAGAAATTAGGAAATAAAGAGAGTGATATCTAGAGGCACGGAGGATCCGTGCACCCTCCTGATCACGAGCTTCATGCTAATTGGCTGTCAACACTCCAAACCAGGAAGTGTTGGCAGCCATCTTGTGCCTCGGTAGAACTGAGGCACAAGAAAAGAGAAAAACAAACGTGCAAAGCACGAAAAGGGTGCAGGGTAGAAACACCCTGACCCCCTAGGCCTGCTTAGGGAGTTCCCCCCAAATTTTTTTTTTTTTTTTAAATCGCAGGATGCGTGGAGGATCCGCGGTTCCGGCCGCGAAATAAAAGAAAACAAAGTGCGGGCTTCCGCGCTTCATTTAAATAAAGCCCTCGGGTGGGACAGGTCCTGGGGGCAGAAAAAAAAAGTGTGGGGGTCCCCCCCACACTGCCCCGGGGACCCCCTCCCCCTGGTGCTTTGCACAAAGATTTGCAGGGGCACATGGCCCCCCGTAGCCTCGGGGACGGCCACCTCCCGAGGATTTGATTTTTAACGTGGGGGGTGCATCCAAGCCCCCCCCAAGCCCTGGGGACCGCCACCCCCGGGGCCTGTACCATTACAATAAATGGGTTGGGGGGCTCAAAGGCCCCCCCAAGCCCGAGGATAGCCAGCCCCCAGGGCTTTTGTAAAATATTGGCAGGGGGACACTTGGCCCCCCGCAGCCCCTAGGACCACCACCCCCCGGGGCTTGTTCGAAAGAAAAAATAAACTACCTGTGTGGGGGGGCTCAAACACCCCCACATGCCCCGGGGACCGCCACCTCCCCAGGGCTCTAAATATGCAAATTTGGGGGTCCGTAATGGACCCCCGAACCCTGGGGACCACCACCTTCCCGGGGCTTTAACATTGTTGGGCAGTGGGCCCCCCTAGTGGAGCCCTGTGATGGCCCTGGGTACCGCCACCCCCCAGGGCCGGCTCCTACAGTGTCCCGGGGTGCCCACCCCCGGGACACTGCTGTTTGCTATGGCAGGGAGGGAGCCTTGCGGCTCCCGCCCTGCCATAGCAAACTGTGCTTTGGTTTTTGGAAGAGAGAGGAGGAAAACCGGCTCTCTCTTCCAAAAACTAAAGCAGATTGCTTTTCCACACAGAGAGCTGCATCTTAGCAGCTCCCCATGTGGAAAAGCAATGCCGGCTCCCGCAGGAGGCTGGGAGCCGGCGGGACTGTGGGGAATTGGGGACCCCTCCACGGTCCCCAACGGAGAGGGCCAACCCTGGGGGATGAGGTCCCCGGGCTAGAAGTGGCCCGGGAGGGGGGCCACGCGGCCCTCCTCCCCCATAATAATTTATTTAAAAAAACACCATAGGCCGGCCCCGGGGAATGGGGTCCCCGGGGCCATAAATGGCCTTAGGAGGGGGTCACGCAGCCCCCCTCCAAAAGAATATTTCAAAAAATGGCCATGCCCGGAATTGGCCACGCGGCCCCCTTCCCGTTAATAATTTTTTACATTTTTTTAATTGAAGGTCAGGCCCAGGGGGAAAAAGAAAAATAGAAAAGAGATTGTGCCTAGGCCCGCCCCCTTATGGAAACACTCTGCATTGGGGAATTAATTCCCCTTTAACCCTGAGGGTCTCTGGGGGCCAACTAGCTCACCAGGTGCATCCATTAAGCGCCACTGCGCTGCGTTACAGAGAGGTGGTCTACACCGTGCCCCTTTTTACACCTCTCTGCAACGCAGCTCTGTGGCGCTTACTGGAGGTACCTAGTGGGCTAGATGGACCCCAGGGACCCTCAGGATTAAAGGGGACATGTCACCTCAGGCTCCACCCCTCCCTTCATCACTGTGCAAACGCACCCCGTGGCGCCTTTTAGGAGGTAGTTTTAATCCCCCTGTCTTATTATTTACTAGGGGCTTACATGTTAATCACAGGGGTACCCCAACGCATAGTGTTCCCGAGTTTTCACTGTATTCTAAGTGTCTTTTAGCATACCACTGGCTCTAGGCCTAGTTAGTCAGAGTCAGTTAACACCAGTACCTGTCTGAAAAAGTTGCTGGCACAGGATGATTTTGTGACATGGCCTCTTTCTGCTTCTCAGTTGGTTCTTTCTGCACATGTCTTGCTTCTTCCTGCACTTTTCTTCATCTTTGAGGACTACTGTTGCTTCTTTCTGCATTTCTTTTGCTTCTTTCTGTGCGTTATTTCTTCTTTCTTCACATGTCCTACCTCTGTAGGCATAGTTAGAAACTAGCATTTAAAAAACCTTAGAAATTCACTTAAAAAACCATAGGTTTCAGTCACGTTATAGTTACAAATTAGCATTTAAAAAACCTTTGAAATTCACTGAAAAAAACATAGGTTTCAGTGGCGTTATAGTTAGTTGGACATTTCACTCTTATAAAACCCTAGAAATTCCCCCGTTATAGTTAGTTCAGCTAACTATAACTCGCGCCCCCGCAATGCACTGCTGATGACGTCACATATTACATCACTCATGTCATGGTCAGTGACATCACTCATGACATCACTGATGACATCTCAAATGACATCACTGATGACATCATGATTTTTTCAGTGAATATATATATATATATATTTATATATCAACTCCTATTGCAACGCAGGGAGCCTGAACCTTGGCAGGGCGGCCAGTTCTTCTGGTGCGAGGCTTCCAGATAACATACCAAGAATCTTCCTTTACCTTAAAAAGAAGCGTACTGACGCTGGTAATGTTGCTTTCAAAATCCTTTTATTCGTAGGATGACACGAAGGCAAAGAGGCTCACTGTTCCCAACGTTTCTGCTCACCAGAGCCTTGATCACGGGAGGCAGTCTCTCTGACATTTGAATTGCCCACGTGGTTCTCCTTTTAAACACGCAGGCCGTATTCTGTTGCAGAATGCGCAGAGGAAAACTTTCACGACTTTATGTGCATGCAGGGTGCTTCTTATATATAGTCCTTAATTAGATAACATGCATGCTATCTTTTCTTATATTCGTCTTTTCCTTTGCACTAAATAAAATAAAGTGTTCCTCTCAGCACAGTTCGTTTTTGACATTTCCACGTTTTCTTAAAAGCAGCAAAAACCTGCAGTTTTGGAAATTCTTCCTTCTGCTCCCTTACTTTCCACTCTCCGAGAATCTTTTCTCAAGGGGCAAGCAGGTCAAAAACGAACTGTGCTGAGAGGAACACTTTATTTTATTTAGTGCAAAGGAAAAGACGAATATAAGAAAAGAGAGCATGCAGGTTATCTAATTAAGGACTTTATATAAGAAGTACCCTACATGCACATAAAGTCGTGAAAGTTTTCCTCTGCGCATTCTGCAACAGAATACGGCCTGCGTGTTTAAAAGGAGAACCACGTGGGCAATTTAAATGTCAGAGAGACTGCCTCCCGTGATCAAGGCTCTGGTGCGCAGAAACGTTGGGAACAGTGAACTTTGCCTTCGTGTCTTTTTACGAATAAAAGGATTTTGAAAGCAACATTACCAGCGTCAGTACGCTTCTTTTTAAGGTAAAGGAAGATTGTTGGTATATATTTATATATATATATATATATATATATATATATATATACGATTGGGCAAAGATCTTGAGCCTATTCGGGGTGGTACTGCTAACGACTCGATTATACTGTGGGGTGGGGATTTTAATACCAGTTTGTGTTAAAACCATACGTGAAAAACATGTGGCCTAACATCCAGTTAAAAGACTGATTACACCCATTTCCCGCCCACTTATGGGGACAGCCTAAATGAAATATTATTTATGTGTGATCTAGCATTTACTAATGAATTATGTTCTCCGCCAGTTCCATTTGGCTGTACCTTCAATGAAAGAGGCGGGACAACCCATCATCTTGTTTCTCCTAACAATGCTCTTATTTGCTGCTTATGTAACCAGATAATTATTTCCTTAGAGACAAGTTTCCAGTTTCCTCCTAAAATAAGACAAAATAACCAAAAAGATAAAAGTTACATTTCTATGATTTCCACCCACAATAATATTTATATCTAATGGCGCCAGCAATGTGTTATTCCTTTCTTCTGAAAAATCCCACACATTCATCCAGTGCACTTTGCACAAATAAATTATAATATGCCATCAAATCTTATTTCATAAAAGTTTATAGGTGAGACCCCTTTGCTAACACTCACATCAGCTTTTTATTCTAGAACTAGCAATATCACCACTCAAACATTTCACAGGGTTAAATTAAATATACAGTGAGGATCATATAATCACTACAACTTGTATTATTACATTCTTTCTTTTATAATTTGACAAACACTGCTTCCTTTACTTACAAGTAAACACATTTGTACATTTCATTTTTTAACACAATCTGCAAACCTTACTCACATCTCTCTATATTCTAATCTGTACCTCTCAAAATCTATATTAACACATCTACACCTTCCCAATCCACGTTTCACTCTATAAAGATACTGGAGAATAATTGTACCAACATTAGTACACTTCACAACAATGTTTTTGAAATATATTGTTGAATACCTGAACTTAGAGTTCTTTCTTAAATGTAAATAACCACACCAGTCTCTTTCAACTCCAGATAAATTAACCTTTGCTGAGCACAACTCAAAGAGACTTTCTTCTCTTCCAAAGCACCATGGAAAAACTGAGGTATCCCTGGTTCTGCATCCAATCACATCACAGCATTTCTTCGATCATGTGATAAAAATGGTAACTATTGGTTGAGCCTTGCCCCTTTTCTTTTTTTACTTTACCCTCTATCATCTCGCCACACTCTTGCGGAATCGTAAAACACCTCGTGGTGGGTCCAGTAATTTTCCATTCGAATCTCGCAAGATGCATGTGAGATCGAACAAACCCCATAAAAAAGGAATCTATTCATCACAGTAATCATCTCTGGCACACTTTCTCTCAAAAACAAGCACCACAATATGCATTCCTACTAATGGGGTGTATTGAGAAATCATCTACTCCTTTTTAGGTCTCGCCTAGACATCAATCGGGGAAACCCCGCAGTGGAACGAGGTGTGGGTGCCACCAAACAAAGGAAATGCAAAGTGCAAGTTATCAGCAGGAAGGTAAAAAACAATTTCAGCTGCTTTGCTATATATTAAAACAATGGTCGTAATTTTCAAATTAAAAAGTTAGCGCTTGGTATGTTTTATTTACAGTCTTTGAGCACTATTTTCTTAATTGATTTTCTCCTATTGCAGGCACTACATGCTTTCCTGCCACGTCGCCAGCTTTTCCATTCTCTGCTGACTGTCTGCCTGCATCGCCATCATGTCTCCGGGCTCTGCGCTTTAGGTTTCAGCACAGCGCCCGCTTTTAGATTTTTATTAGCAATAGCAGCCGCGTGTGATAGTTTAAAAATGCACAGCTCACCCAACTAGCACCTTTTCATCTACACAGCACGCTTTAACAATAGCGGCTGTGCACCTTTCTTTTTTTGGCAGCGTACCATGCTTTACCTATAGCTGCCGCACTCCTTTCTTTTCATTGGAGTACCAGCCAATGGCAGGCGCATGCTGTTTAATTGCAAAATGGATGCCTCGTCCCTCTCCAGCTCTTCATTTTTTTTATTACCAATGGCGTCCGTGCGTGATGTTTACAAAATGTGCTGCTCGCCCAACTAAGACATGCGTTCGTTGGTCTCGGTTATGACAAATGTAGCGACTCCATTTTAACAACAGTTCTGCGGTCTCCATATTAAGAAGACCAAAAGCGACCCCGGCAGGACAACGCCATGTGAAGCCTCATCCGCACCCACAACTGCACCTTCCGCTGCGACGAGGCTCTGGCTTGTAACTTGCTGCGGAGGATGCCGCAGTGCCGGGAGAGAGGAGGGGGTTATTCATTCTTGATTTTTAGACAAGGTTTTGTTCATCATTAAATAACTTGAAGCGACTGGCATGTACGCCTCTCCCCGTTTATCCTTTCCGCTTCTTGACCCCATTGAGGTTGTCCTGTAGATGTCCATGGTGCAGTGATGGTCACAGAGTTTGAAATCTGCCACGGTGGTTGAAGCCACCCCTGCAATTTTTGCAGCAGAGCTCCTTGACATTTCATGCTCTTTGGCACCGAGGAGTGCTCTTTCCAAGGATATCTGATCGCACCGCTTCGATTTTTTTTATCGAGTTGTCCATGTATGAAAGTGATGCCCTGCAAATGACGCATGCAGTAGCAGGGTGACTGATGTCATACAGCCGCATACAGAAGGATTTTAGTGAGTGCCTTAACTCACACGTGGTCACATCATCAACTTCATTCTGTGGAAGTGCCGTGAGTGTATTTGTATGTTAAACAGTGGATTGTTAAATTTGACTTTAGTTTAGAGGTAAAAAGCATGTGCAGTTAATCCTGGCAGGGATGACAGCGGGGTGTGTAACTTACTCTTTATTAGTGATCTGAAGCAGTAGGATTTTTCTCCTCACACGTATTGTGGTTCGGCTCCTTGCTGTGTGTTTACACACACATCTCCCTTCTTGTAATGTCGATATGTTGTCTTTAATTTAGAATCTGCTGTTATGCCAGGATGGGATCACAAGTAGAAATGTTTTAGTGAGTACTGCACTGGAACACAGTGTTCTCTGGCTACCCTCAAACTGAGTTGTTGCAGCATGTAGACCAAAGAGTGTCTCTGAAATGTTTGTGCAAAGCTACACTTGAGCCTGTGAACAAGGACCGTGAGGGGCTGAAACGCATCAGGCATGCGAAGAATCACAGTGCGAATGCCGATTTCCTGTCTGAAATATTAAAGAGCCTTTTTTAAAAGAAAAGTTCACCTGCAAGTGAGTATGTCTTAGTTGTAAGGGTAGTTTTGGTTTCCATACTACTGCAGACCTGCCGTGAGTACTGCAACCCCAATCGAATGGAATATGGGGCACTGATTCGAACTGTTCTTATCTAGAAGTGGCACTTCTGGGAACATGAAGTTAGAAAACTGTTGCCACAATGTGAGGGACACTGGAGGGCTGAGAACATTACACAAATAATGAGTAAAACATCACACACCTACTGAAAGGTAAAAAGCAATGTGGTAGCTACATGTTCCAGCATGCAAGTAAAAATCACTCACCTGTGAGGCCCACCGGAGGGCGTGACTTTTAATTAGCATGGAGACATAAGAGGACATAACAGGTGCCTCTGAAATGTTTGTGCAAAGCTTTACTGGGGCCTGTGAACAAGGACAGTGAGGGTCCGAAACGTGTCAGGCATGTGAAGAATCGCAAAAAATGTTCACCTGCAAGTGAGGGCGTCTTCGTTCTAAGGGCAAATTTGGTACATATATATACAAGTATATATTTTAACTTACAGCCATTAATACGTCCATTTATACAATCAACAAACAATGGTAATGATTGGGTTTTACCAATAGCCACCGCAAGCAATGTACAACAAACAACTATCACAAGTGACTCAGATACAGATTTGTCAACACATACTGGAAGCTCCTCATCTGAAATCGAAGTACTGTCCAGGCCGGCAACTTTTTTAGACGAGTCCCGGATACTCAGAAAAAGACAAAAACCAGAGAGAAACTACTCAACACCGACTCCTCCAATGAGGGGACGAGGACGGGGAAGAGGAAGAAGCAGGGGAGCAGCAAACAAAGGCGACTCAAAAGAAAACACAGATCAAAGAAGCAATGAGCTTGTGGGAAAGAAGCGTGGCTGCTCCAAGAAGGGACAGAAATGATGGGTATTGAAATGGTAAATAAAATTATTGTCAATCTCACTTCACGATCACTTACTCAAATTGAAAAAACCACACTATGCGTAGGACTAACTTTTTTGTCCCTTAGAACTCTTTAATTATGCTGAGACACGTATTGACATTTTTAAATTCATCAGAAAACTGATACTACAAAAATGGCATGCCCTGAAAAGTAATAGACCACCAGAAAACAGCAGGTCCGTTTCAGAGGTACCTTCCCCATCCCAACCAGGATTTAGTATCAATGATGCCACTACTTTGCAGGTGATGTATGAACTCCAACAGCCCGGCATAAACATTGGTGAAGACGTAGCGTCTTATTTCTTGGACTGGCCAATCACCACTGATAGAGCTGCTTGTTCAGCTTTTAAACCACACTCAGTTTTCTGCCCAAACCTTCCGCATGACAGTATTGACACCTTTCACGAAGTGGTAACAAGGGAACTAATCAATATTAAACAAAAATGTAAAACTAGCAGATCATCGGCGAATAATCTGTCTAAGGAACAAAGAGACTTCATTATATCCCTATCCGAAGAAAAAAACATTGTGATCCGTCTTTCTGACAAAGGGGAGAACATTGTTTTATGGGACAGGAAAATGTATATTAATGAGGCACATAGGCAACTTGATGATGTGGACTTTTACTGTTCCCGCAACACTATCGAATATAACAAGAGTATTACCTCCACGTGGGGTAAACTGAATGAATGGCAAGAGTCGGGAATTTTATCCTGGCATGAGTATTGTTTTTTGAAAAAGGATTATCCCAAGCTACCTATCCTGTACCTTCTCCCGAAGATACATAAACATCCTGATACTCCCCCTGGTAGGCCCATCGTGTCATCTGTGGGAAATGTATGTGAAAACATTTCTAAATATGTTGAGCATTTCCTAAGAGAATATGTTACATCTTTGCCTTCACATGTTAGAGACACAAAAGACTTTCTCAACAAGATCGAGGGGATCTCATGGAATAAGGAGTATAACCTCATTACCCTGGATGTGAATTCACTTTATACCATCATTGATCACGTCCAGGGGATTGAAGCATGTCTGCACTTCTTGAAGGCAAAAAATATTGAATATCTGGAACACACAAGTATGCTGGGTGAAATGATGATGATCTGCCTTACCAATAACATTTTTATGTTTAAATGGTGAGCTGAACAGGCAGGTGTGGGGCACGGCAATGGGCACGTGCGTCGCACGTAGCTTTGCGAACCTCTTCCTAGGTAAGTGGGGAGAGGAAATCCGCAGGGACATATCACCACTACCAGATTTTGACAACGTGGTTGTTTGGCTGCGGTACATCAATGATTTATTCATTGTATGGAAAGGCAGTGAATTACAAGCCACCAAACTCATCGATAAACTTAACAACAATCCTTATAACTTTGCCCTTAGCCAGAATATCAGTAGAAGTAACATTGACTTCCTGGATGTGCGAATAGAAATACGGGAATGGAAACTACTGACCAGCTTGTTTCACAAGGACACAGCGGGCAATAGTCTTCTCCATGCCCTCAGTGGCCACCCTGATGCCCTTAAATGGAGCATCCCCTAAGGCGAACTACTGAGGGCAAGGAGAAACTGTAACAATGAAGAATCTTTTCTTAAAGAATAGGAAACCATGCTTAATCGTTTTTGAGCAAGTGGTTATCCCGAATGGGTTCTTAGAAAAGCCATCACTAAGGTTAACGAGATTGACAGACCCAAAGCTCTAGAGACAGTCACCAAGGAGAAGCTGACTGACAGTAACATCAGGGTTAAAACCACTTTCAATCAATACTCATCCAAAACAGGTAAGATTCTGGTGGACAATTGGAATATCCTTAAAACAGATGGCATTAGACGACCTAAGCTGTGCGACAGACCAATGATCACGTACAGGAAGGGTAAGAGCCTGAGGGACATCCTGGTGAAAGGTGACATCACAGAAAACCCTAAAACCTACCTTCACGGGTTAAAGGGTTTCTTCCCCTGTGGGCATTGTAGAGCGTGCAAGTTCAGCCACCATGTTAAAGAATTCCCTATACCCAACACATCCGTGAGAAAAAAGATAACACAGTTCATCACCAGCAGTAGCTGCTTTGGTATTTACATCCTAGAGTGCCCATGCAGACTTAAATACGTGGGCAGTACTACCTGCATGGTAAAAAAGAGGGTCCTTGAACACCTTAGGGCTATTACCAATAAAGATCTGCATTATCCTATTGCAAGGCATTTCCAGGAGAAACACCAATCTAACAGCTCCCTCTTGCGCTTCTTTGCCATAGAACAAATCAATATGGAACACAGGGGTGGCAACAGAGAATTGACACTCAGGAAGAGGGAATCGAAATGGATACTCGAGTTAGAAACCCGTGTCCCTAGGGGCCATAACCTTGACGAAGAGTTAGCAACCCACCTATATGAAAACTAACAAGTATATATATTTCTTAGAACTAAGCTCCCGGCTATTTCTGATGCCTATGTTTATCAGCAATAAACAAGTAAATAAACATTTAGAAAAGTAAGAATTCAGGAATTGGAAAGTTAAACTCAAACTATTGTATAATTTTATCTTTCCCTCCTACAGTTTCTCTCCTCATTTGAATTCAGGATTTTAAATGTAATGTCTGCAATTTGTGCAATTTTAGGAGTTTCAAAAGTATATGTGTTCTCTTATCTTGTTTTTTCACAGGAGGAAAGGAAGGGACCCACCACTGGAGAGTCGGTCACTACACGGGTTCCCTACTCTTTTCTTCACCCGGGCCCAGGCTAGCACTCACGATAAGATAAGAACCACTATTGTGTTATTTGATGCTCACTTAATGGATTGGTGATATCACTGTTTTTGTAATTTGCATTGGACTACAAAGGACTTTATATATTGCCACTTGGCGAATGCAAGATTTTCCGTAATTTGATTAGACTTAATATTCTTCTGGCATGTACACGCACCAAGTTGTAACGCCCTTTAACCATTGTAGGCATGAGTTAAGGAGGTACAATGTCTACTATTTGCCACTTGGCGAATGCATATAACTTCCATATTTCACCACCCTGCTTGGGCCAAGGTAATATAACTAACACGATTATTTGAACCCTGTCATACATCTTATTAGGCTCACATGTCTTAAATATTACCTAATATTATTCTAACAGACAATGTATAATAATCGCGTACAGATTTGGGGCATAACTGTTTATGGTATTACTTTACTTTAAACATGTTTTAAAACTCAAGGATTCTCCTACTCATGCATTCAGTGATGATATGTATACTAGGACGTGCGCTCACGATGTAATATTACCTGGTCCAAAATGGCCGATAGATTTCTTGGGCCATTGACTCACCTGTAACAAAGAGTCCTATGTTTATTTCTATTGTTTATTTATGCACATAACTTTGGTAACTCGGCGTGTGATCAAGCCATTAGTTTGGCGAAATGCGTAACATTTTTGAGGAATAAAACATATGCTCTAATTTGATGGACTTTTGAGTGTGCGTGTCTACTTTGGATTGTTTGAAAGATTACGAAGTCCGGCAGTGGTTCCACCGGTATCACACACCACCTGGCAGCGGGCTCGATCCCGGAAGGGACCTCTTGTTTGAATTGTACTATATATATATATATATATATTATATATATATTCACTGAAAAAACCATAGGTTTCAGGGGTGTTATAGTTAGCTGGACTTTTCACTTGTACAAAACCATTGAAATTCCCCCGTTATAGTTAGTTCAGCTAACTATAACTCGCGCGCCCGCAATGCACTGCTGATGACGTCACATATTACATCACTCATGACATGGTCAGTGACATCACTCATGACATCACTGATGACATCTCAAATGACATCACTGATGACATCACTGATGACATCATCCTTGTGATAGAGTGGCAGACCTCCTCTCACCCTAATATAACCTTTGATACACACATTTAAAAATAGAGACTAAAATTTTCAAAACAATGGACATACCAATACTAGTTACAACAACCTCTTCAGTAATTCTAAGATCCACATACACATCCACTCATTCACCAACAGTCCTATACAGTCACTCATACATGTACTCACTCATCATATGTACTCATACACCTATACATCCTGTTACACAATGCCACTCATCCATAGAGTTACTCACACACATAGTCACTCATGCTAATAAAGAATCAAACATACATTTACTTGCATATACAGTTATACACACACCACCATACTTACTTCTACGGAAACTTACACATACTTAGTCTTTTAAACAATCACTTATAGAAACACATACTTATTCATACAGGAACTCTTTCAATCTCTCACTCTCACATATACTCACATATATACACCAATAGTCACATATACTAGTTTAAAACATATGTAGTTACTCATAAAGACACTATAGAGACAGTCATTCACTCACTAACACACCCATACACACACTCATCCACCCATACAGTCCTGCACACATGCTGTGTTCAACACATACAGTGAGTCACTCATTCATGCACCTATGCACTACGTAATACCGAACCATGCAGACACTCAGACTGATACTCAAAAAAACAACTAATAACCTATATAGACACCCATGTAGCTTCTCACCAACCCATGCAGCCACTTATACACAAAGTGAGAGACTGATACAGATATTTACATATTTAAACATTACTCACTAAGCCATGTATTCACTATGATAGACTTAATCAGTCAGTTACACAATCAATTTTTCAAAAACAAATCATCCATTTAGACACGTATATACCCATTTATTCTTCCATCGACCTTGAGATATACATATATAAAACATATTTAATTTTCAGAAAAACACACATTCACTGGATGATGTCATCAGTGATGTCATCAGTGATGTCATTTGAGATGTCATCAGTGATGTCATGAGTGATGTCACTGACCATGTCATGAGTGATGTAATATGTGACGTCATCAGCAGTGCATTGCGGGCGCGCGAGTTATAGTTAGCTGAACTAACTATAACGGGGGAATTTCAATGGTTTTGTACAAGTGAAAAGTCCAGCTAACTATAACACCCCTGAAACCTATGGTTTTTTCAGTGAATTTCTGAGGTTTTTTAAATGCTAATTCCTAACTATAACGTGCCTGAAACCTATGGTTTTTTCTGTGAATTTCAAAGGTTTTTTAAATGCTAATTTCTAACTATGCCTACAGAGATAGGACATGTGAAGAAAGAAGAAAAAATGCACAGAAAGAAACAAAAGAAGTGCAGAAAGAAGCAACAGAAGTCCTCAAATACGAAGATAAGTGCAGGAAGAAGGATAACGTGCAGAAAGAACAAAAAGAAGAGCAGAAAGAAGCCTTGTTGCAAAATCATCCTGTACCCTCAACATTTTCAGACGGATACTGGTGGTAACTGAGTCTGACTAACCAGTCCTAGAGCCAGTGCTATGTTAAAAGACACTTAGAATACAGTGAAAACACCTACATACACTAGAGAACATTATGCGTTGGGGTCCCCCTGTGATTAGCATGACCTCCTCTGTAAGCCCCTAGTATATAATAGGGCATGGGGATTAAAACTACCTCTTAAAACAGGCCACACGGCGTTTTTGCACACGTTAACTCAGGCCCCGTCCCCTCCCTTCACCACTGTGTAAACAAGCCCTGTGTCCATTTTTAGTTGGGAGATTAAGTTCATTTGAATCCTGAGGGTCCCTAGGGTCCAACTAGCCCACTAGGTACCTCCAGTAAGTGCCACAGAGCTGCGTTGCAGAGAGGTGTAAAAAGTGGCACGGCCTGGACCACCTCTCTGCAATGCAGCTCAGTGGCGCTTACTGGAAGCACTTGGTGGGCTAGTTAGCCCCCAGGGGCCCTCAGTATTGAAGGGAAATTATATCCCCAATTTAAAACGTGCCATAGTGCGTGTTTGCACACGTCACCTCAGGCCCCGTCCCTCCCTTCACCACTGTGTAAACGCGCCCTGTGGCTGTTCTAAGTTGAGAGATTAAGTCCCTTGAATCCTAAGGGTCCCTAGGGTCAAACTAGACCACTAGGTACCTCCAGTAAGCGCCACAGAGCTGCGTTGCAGAGAGGTGTAAAAAGGGGCTTGGCCTCAGAACACCTGGCTGCAGCGCAGCTCCCTGGCGCATACTGGAGATGCCTGTTGGGGGCGCGTTTGCAGAGTGCTGCACGGAGGGGGCATGGCCTACGGCACGATGCCAGTCTTTTATTTATTTTAGTTTTTTAAGAAGGGGGGCTGTTTGGTTCCCCTTCTTATTCTAATTTATTGGCCCTGATGACCCCATCCCCCAGGGCCAGTCTCCTAATTATATTTTTTTGACCCCAATCCCCAGGGCCGGCCACTGTTTTTTATTATTTTTAAAAAATATATATTTATAGACACACCTAGGACATGCTGGACAAACCGTACGTACCTATCACCATGACGATTTGCGTGATATTCATTAAAAGGTGACTATGCATGCAATGAATCCACGTGGAATGTATTTACACCACTAGTGAAGCTCTGACATGTCTGATGCCCTACCGTGCCTAATCCCGGTAGACACCCTTGTCGTTTATTTATACAAACATGGGTAGCTATTGACGGGCACATTTAATACACATGCACACCAAGCCATTCAAAGGGGATTCGACAAAAATTCGACCAAAACTATGCAAGAAACCCCCCTCACGGTTAATAAAACACACATCCGGATGTGTAATACTTTTTATTTGACTCTCTGGAAAGGGGACGAACATCACTTGAGAGTCACAGGGCGCTCCTGACAGAGCCCAATGCTGTGTTACACCCACCATTGCCTGCCGAGTGCCACACACCTCTGTGTTGTATTCCACTAGCTAGTGCATATGCTATGACACTCTCTAGCCCATGTGCACTGTAACACCACCCCGTGAATATGTCATGCCACACTTGTCTTCGCACGGGTTATATTGCCCCATCTAACGTGCCTTCCTCGATGCCTATGTTATAACGCACAGTGCTATGCCATACATATTACAATCTGGGATCCATATCTTTGTCACAGTGCATATGCAACGTTACACTCCCCAGCACATATTTTATATTACAACTTTAAAGACTAGTTAGGTTACACAACACTGCCCTGTGCATATTACACTCCAAGGCGCATATCGCATAGCACGCGCTAGTGCCTGTGCTATCTCGCACTCTCCAATGAATCTGTCATTGCGCACAATGTATTGCATATTATATTTCACGCCCGGTTCATCTTATATCACACTTTTTGGTGCATAGTTTATACCATACACTATATCTAGTTTTCATTTTCAATCGTGCTCTCAGGACTATGTTCTATATAACACTGTGTTCACCTACCCTTTTCACAGGCATTACATTTTGCGATAGGGGGTGGAGGGTCAGGGGGTGTTTCTGCCAAGTGAGCCCGGAGTCACAGTCACAAACGTCCTCTTCTTCCTGAATAAAAGTGAGATTATGCTGCATACTTGTTCATATTTTAAGTAGTTCGCACAGACACAATGTTTTAAAAACAATAAAGTTCCTAATACCCGCCTTCTCAGAACAGTTAGCTTGCTGCCCCATCCCCTTCCTCCCTATCCTCTGTTGTGTGAATCCATGGACTAGCCTCCTCCCTCCTGCCATGCATGGTCTGATGTGCTGCCACTGCCCTCAATTTAGTATGATGTACCAGTCCACTCCTCCTGCCCTCCATTGCCCAATTCTATGCCCCATCATTGACCTCCTGCTTAAATTCTGTGCTTAGCTTGCTGCCCCTATTCTCCTTCCCCCTGCCCTCCGATGTCTTTGTGCATGCCCCTGCTCCATCCTTTTTGCCCACCATGTCCCATGGACCTGCCACTCCTATCTACTCCGAGTGTTCTGTTGAGCTGCCACTCCCCTCCCACCTGCCTAGCATTGTCAGATGACTGTAACCTGTCCCTGCCACCTCCACCCTGCCTGTCCACATGCCATGCCCCTATCCTCTTCCTCCTGTCCTACATGGTCCATTGTACTGCCTCACCCTTCTGCCCTCCCTGGTCTGTTGTGCTGCAACTGCTCCTCCTGCCTGCCCCGTGTGGTCTGTTGTGAGGTCCCTTCCCCTGAACTTTCTTGTCTGTGCACAGGTCCTGACCCTCCCTTCTATCCTCCATCGTCCTTTGTGCATGCCCCTCCACCCTCCTTCTTGCCCATCATAGCCATTGTGCTGCCACTAACCCTCCCACTTGCCATGCATGGTCTTCTGTGCTGCCATGGCCCCTCCCACCTTCCCTGTGTGGTCAGTTAGCTGCCCCTGACCCCCTCCCACCTTCCCTCCATGGTCTGTGTGTATGCCATCACAGTCTCACTGTTGCTCTTCATGGTGTGTCTTGCTTCTAGTGCCCATCCTGCCTGACCTCCATGGCTATCTTGCTGCTCCTGCCCTGCCCCCTTGCCCCCAGCCCTACTCCCTCCCTCCTGGCTTGTCTGTTCCATTGTAATGCCCCTGATCCGTCCCTCCTGCCCTTTATGGTCTGTTATGCTGCAGCTTTCTCTCCTGTCTGTCCATTATGGTCAGCTAGCTACCATTGCCTCTTGCCCCTCTGTTCTCTGTTGTCCCTCCCTCTTGCTTTCTATGGATTGTTGTGCTGCACTCCCGTCCTGCATGCCCTGTGTGGTGTATTGTGCTGCTGCAAACCCTGATGCCTGCCCTGCAGGGTCAGTTTGGTGCACCTCTCCATGTGCCTCCTGTCCTCTGTTATCCAAGTCCATGTCCCTATCCCATTTCCTTCCATGATCCAATGTACCATACTTGCGAACATTTTGAACTTGGTAAGAGGGAGATTTTGAAAAAAAACTGGGGTATTGATTTTCCCCTTTGAGTTACATTGAAAAAGAGGATATTGTAGACAGGAGACAGATCAAATAAAGCCCATTTGAGCTTAAAAATATTGGACGTTTCCTGGCTGAATCGGGTCTGTTGGCATGTATGGTTGTACTACCATTGCCTCTTCCTTCTGCCCACAATGGTCTATTACATTGCCACAGCCTTGAAGGAGGGTAGATTTTGTATCACAGGGGCCCCCTGGCCCGTTCTGTCCACACCTGAAGTATGAGACCCTTGTCCTTGCCCTGCCAGCTGCATTTGTAGGCCGTATTAAATTGACCAGCGGGTCCTGTGTTGCTATATAATTATCCTGAGACATCCTTACCACTCAGCCAGCATAAAACCCCTGTGTAGGCCCTTCTGTTCAATATGTAGGCCTCTTTGTTAAATTGACCATAGCTCTGCAATTTTAGTGTATAGCAGTCTGAAGGCAGGTCTGCGAGGCCTTCTGCTCCAAACTAGTAGCCCCCACCCTACCCGAGTGCTCCGTGCTCGGTATCAAAGTTCAACATCCCCCTGAAGCTGTCGACATACAGTAGGCTGCATCCTGGACTGGTACTTGCTTCCTGGGCAGGTTTCCCGCTTTTAAGGAAGTGGCAACCGCAGAGCGTCAAGTTAGGAGAACTGATGAGATTTTATACATGAATATATTGAATTCCCGTACAATACCCATTATTTTCTGCTTGCTCTATGGAACTTACAATAAGCGATTGGCCTGAGAGACTGACCTTTTCACCCAGTCCATTGTCAGCATTAAGTGGGTAAATGACGAAATGTCTGGTAAAATCTGCAGACGAAGCTTTTGGGTAGCATACGTAGGTAGATGTAGCGTGCAAAGGAGCCCACAAAATGATATAAAAAGGGAGCACCCACAGATATCGACGGACTACCTCGCCGTCTGTATGTAGGTTAACAGGCAGTGCAGGTTTTCCCCAAGAGCTGGGAGCTCTTGTCTTCCTTTGCTTAAAATGTCTTGCTCTGCTTTGCTTGAAGTATCTTATTCTATTTTACCTATATGAAATGTCATGTTATGTTTAACCATTGTTCTCTTTACTTTTGCATTTAAAAGATTTTGTATTGTAATTGCAGGAATGCTTGCTCTAAGAGTAAACGTGAGTGTTCCTAGGTAACATTTTCCTTGGTGTAACTTGTTTCTCATGATGCATTTATAGATGTGTTTTCTCTCTCTCTCTGTCAGTACATTAATTGAGATACAGAGAATATCATGACAGCTGTATGATTATCTGGATTCTGTATTTTGTACTTTATGTCTCTATTCTGCGGTTTCTTTGAAGTTGCATCTTCTCATTAAACTGCCATTGTATTCTGCCTCCAATTCCATGTCTCATATGTCTGTTTTCTTCATTTTTGGAGCAAGCGTTCCTAGGCACCCCGGCTCAAATTAAGGTGCCCCTTTTGTCCCTGACTCACTCTCCTGCTCAGTTCTGTGGTGGCTCCCGGGGATCTGGGGACCGCCCCTAGCTTCCTTGACCCGTAATAGATCTTCCCTCCAACAGCCTCTCTTGCAAGTCCTGTATTGTTGGTTTGTTGCCCCTGCCCCCCTTTCCACTGCCCTCCATAGTCTGTTGTGCTTCCACGGCCCTTCCTGCCTGCTCAGTGTGGTTAAATTGTTGCCTTTGCACCCTCCTACCTGCCTTCAATTTTCAGAGTCCGTGCCCCTGGCCTCTGCCTCTCAACAGTATCCTAATGAACAACTAGATTGCTAACATTCTATATTTATTACAAAAGTGTGGAACGCCTGACATCATCTTGATGTAATCAAAACTGTAATACCTAGAGCATTTCCTTTAGAAATTACATATATGAGAGGGTCTTATTGGCATCAAAATTATGGTTAGTGCTCTAAAAGACTAAAATAAGGACATATTTTCTGAGTTTTCAAATAGCGACAAAGCACTTTTAAATTATTTGTTATCTTTATGTTTTTTATCCAGTTGACCACTTGATTAAATGTTGCACTTAGGGGAGAGGATGTGGTGTTACTTCCAGAACTGCAGACTTTGCAACTGGGGAGCCAGGTTGAAGTTTCTGCTTCAGCTCGACATTCTGTGATTCTGGTCAAATCACTTAGTCTCCCCATGTCTACACCAAAATGAATTTGTTCTTGTGTGATGTAACCAATGCTCATGTAAAGCACTCCAATACCTGACAAGTCTGCACTATATAACACTGCAAAAACACAAAATAATAAGTGTTTTGCACACTTCTGTCATTGGGCTATATTTGGGCTACATCTGGGTGATTTTGGGCTACATTTGGGCTCTTTTGTCTCCGGTGGCCATCTTGGGAGATTTATTTGTTATGAAGTTTCCTAATTTCCTCATGTACTGCAGTCTCCTCAGTAGGAAATGCTTTCAGTTTTTTACTTTGATTCCATCATGAAGGTATTCAGATATGTCACACATTTGCCATAAATTCAGAATGTTAGCACTCTAGTTGCTCATTAGATCACTGTAGTAAAACTACTGCACCATGGAAGTCTGCTCCTGGTATTAAAAGTGCATGTTTCAGTCTGCATGTCAGAATTTTTTAATGAAATAGAAGAGGATTTGAGAAGTCACTCAAAATGTGCCCTCATTTTCTTTCTTCAGCATTAATCATAATTTCTATGGCAAAATGAACCTCCTCATTGTGTTCCTTTTTAAATTAAATGTTTTAAGTGTTACCAGTTTATTCCAATCAAGATGGCTTCAGGTGTGCCATACTTTTGTCATAATGAAGACAGTAAGCGCTCTAGTTGTTTTTAAGAACATTCTGGGACATTCTGTCATTGGGCTATACTTGGGCTACATCTGGGTGATATTTGGGCTACATTTGGGCTCTTTTGTCTCTGGTGGCCATCTTGGGAGACTTATTTGTTATGAAGTTTCCTAATTTCCTCATTTACTGCAGTCTCCTCAGTAGGAAATACTTTCAGTTTTTTACTTTGATTCCATCAAGAAGGCATTCAGATGTGTCACACATTTGCCATAAATTCAGAATGTTAGCACTCTTTTTGCTCATTAGATCACTGTAGTAAAGCTACTGCTCACCAGGGAAAACTGCTGCTGGTATTGAAAGTGCATGTTTCAGTCTGCATGTCAGAATTTTTTAATGAAATAGAAGAGGATTTGAGAAGTCACTCAAAATGTGCCCTAATTTTTCTTTCTGCAGCACTAATCATACTTTTTATGGAAAAATGAACCCCCTCATTTTGTTCCTTTTTAAATTAAATGTTTTAAGAGTTACCACTTTAATCCAAGCAAGATGGCTTCAGGTGTGCCATACGTTTATCATAAGTAGGACTGTTAGCGCTCTAGTAGTTCTTTGGAACACTCTGGGAAGCTGCAGTAGAACACAAAGGAATCAACTGACAGTCTCTGCCCTTGTTGGATGTACATGTTTTACTGAGAATGTCAGACTTCATTCTCACATGACTGAGAAAGATAATGTGAATTTACAGAAAATAAGCTCTCAGTTTAGCCTATAGATCACCTTCCAAACCTCTGTGGTAAAAGCATGAGAAAATATTTTTCTCTCAATCATGATATCCCAGCAGAAGGCTTTTTCACATGGTAAAATCACCTTAGAACATACCACAATTCCTAAAATGAGTATGGTACCATCAACAAATGATTTATAATGTAACTAAAGTCTTAAAACCTTCTATTAACTGCAATGCTTTTTAATGAGGTGCTATCATGTATATTGGTCCCAAGATGGCTGCCAACACTTCTTGGATGAAGTGCTGACAGCCAATCAGATCTCAGGATGAGATGTGTGGTTAGGCTCCGCCCACATATATATATGCTTTTAAATGCTATTTTCTCAGGAAATACTGAACAGATTTACACCAAACCTACAAAAGGCACTTCCTTGACCTTATGGCTACCTCTCTGCCAAATTTCAAGTAATTCTGTTCAGCCGTTCGGGCTGTAGCTGTGTCTAAAGGTCCTATGGAAAAATGCATGGGGAAAACGTGTTTTGGGACCCCCCTTTTTTCTCAGCCCCCGCTTGACGAATCCCCCCGAGACTTTCAGGGTAGGAGCGGAGCGTAGCGCCCCACCTATTTTGAAAAATTCGCGAGGATTCGTCGACCGGCGCCAAAGTAATTCAAAATAGAATGTTGCGGATTTCCTATGGAAACAGGGTCCTAACTATAACTACCTACTGGCGACCGCCAGTAGGTAATATATTTATATATATATATATATATATCTCGATAGATAGCAGGAGGAGGGAGGGTGCACAAGCAGCACGAGGGAGGTGCAGGCACACTTGGCCTTGGCTGTAGTGCACAGAGAACATTCATTGCTGCTCAGGGGACAAAAATAATTGAGGAAACATTGCACTTGTCACTCATTTCTTTATAATGAGCGACTTCTGATGCACTCAGTCACTGATTATAGAGAAAAGATGTCAGCATTCAACTGTAATAGCATTTTATAGTTGAGTTCTGATAACACAATTCCTGCTGCTTGTACAGTAGCTGAGGTGAAAGGCAGACCAGGTCACGGGGTGGCTGTTTAAATCAACACAAATTAAATATTGCTTTCCTATCTTCTGCTCTGTTTCATTTTTCACTCTACAGTGCCAAGCCTAAAGAAGGTATTTATGGCAACATGTTCATTTTTGGCACTCCTTGGAAAATTATAGAAAAGTTTGAATCTTGCTGCCGGTTTCTGCTGCACCTCTTATTTAAAAATTACTGTAGCTTCCATTGCTTCTAATATCTTTTATCAACAACTAGCTAAAAACTTTTTTGATATGTTTAATTTTGCACAAGTGATTTTATTTTTAATGTTAATTTTTGCAAACATGTTCTCTCTTTCATATGAAAGAGCTACTCAGCAAAGGGCATATTTGAGGTGTCCCTTCTGGCATAAAAATGGATGTACGACGGTACATTGCATGCAATTATTTAGCATGCCTTTTACACGCATTTTTTAGCGAGCAGGTTTTTACTGCGAAAATGCATTTAAAAACAAATCCCAATACCACACATTGTTTTTATATTTAAATACAATTTGTTAGTGGGGGGAGACCCCTCACTCCCTTCCAACTTACCTTAAATGCGTTGTATTGGCATGCCTTTTAAATGCATATACGTGGTAAAAATCTCCATGCTAAAAAATGCATTGTAAAGGCATAACAAGGTAAAAACCTTGTTGTAAAGGCTGTTTTGCGATAAAAACAGTCCTTTCTGCAACACACACCCCCTGGCACTACAGTGCAAGGGTGCTTATGTTGGCTCTAAGCAGCAAAAAGTCGCCAGTGCAAGGAAAGGACAGGAATGCATTGTATTATGTTAAATACGGTGTAAACTGTATAAATTATTATATAATATCAAAAATATAACTAGCAAGCTTATCAAGTTATACTTTATTTAACAGGTCGTACTTTTCTTTTATTCACTATCTAGAGCCGTCAGCAGGGAAGGAGGGGGGGTAGTTACTAAGTTCAGAGTGTTATATAATGTTTTGAATAGTCTGTAAACGTAACACAGTAACAGCAGGGTCAGCAACAACACAGGTAGTGTGTGGGATAACCCAATACTGATTGATTTAGAGCCGAACAGTTTGTTGAAGAGATATTGTAAAATTATTTAAAAAATTGGTCTCATTTGAAGATATGTTTGTATATTCCTGCAGGACCAATATTTCATTGTCTTAAATGCAGACAATGAACAAAGTTTGTTTTAAAAAAAAAGTAAAATATGGTGCATTCCTGTCCTTTCATGCAGCGCAGCAAAGTGTCTTGCGTACTGCATAGTGCTGCGTAAAATCTTCATAAATATGCCCACAATGATTAATTGGTTTATGGTAAAGGTGATGATGTTACCAAATATTGTAAGGGATAAAGTACGCTTTGCCATACCTGATAAGAATATTGCTAGTCTCATAAGAGTTTTATTATCTTATTAAGGAACTCGGCCTTCACCCTCGTTCCTCTAAATGGCGATGGAACTCCTTGGTGACTTGTAGTATCCTTATTATAATGGACCTCAGGGGGATACTTTATCCCATTCATGCTCAGGACATCACTAGAACATGAGCACCTCTTTTCAAATGGTTAGCGACCGGAAGCTGTTTGATTTTCTTAAGTGTGTGCAGGAAGACAAAGGCATACTAGAGAAGTTAGTATATATGTGCAAATAATAATGTGCCATTGCTGATGATGCCAAGAGATTTTACTCTTGAGTGAATGGAGACATTTACTAACATTCTAAGCTGAGTTTGTGTCACAAAAGTGATGCAAACCAGTGTAAACTGTTTATTTTGAATTTAATTTCCAGCACAAAATGTGTTTTATGCTCAAAAGTTGCCTACAAGTAACGCAAATTAGTCCTTTGCTTCAGGGGGTGTACTATGGTGTTCCTGTGCAACCACCCTATGAGTTATGACGCAAAGTCCTCTCTACTAACAATAGTAGACAGGGGGTTTGCACCAAACATCAACAGCTTTTAAGAGTGACATTAACTTGGAGAAATGCTTTTATGTCTCCAAACATCGCTGACTTCGCATGTATGTTGCACTGTACAACCATCATTCAAAGTGGGAAAAGTTTAGTATTTTGTAATGGAAGGGTATCCTTCCAGTAAACATCTATGCCAGACATCACGCACACGCCCTTTCACTATAGTGCAACAGTGCATGCGTGGCACTGGCAGACTAAGTATGATCCAGCGCTAGGGAGAGAGCAGGACAGTTCCACATATTAGTGGACATGGCGCTTTCCTGCTCGCACCCTCTCGCACGTTGCAGCAATTTTTGGTTGCTGTGCTGAATTAGGTTTTAGTAAGTATGGCCCTTGGGGAAGTGCAGGAATAATCCAGCTTGAGGTCATTCAATAGAGAAGGATCAAACTTTGAACTTGGACATGATAAGCATGATCTCTGTTTTTAGAGGTTCTACCTGAGGAAATGTTTTGTCATCCCTTGCTGGGGTTTTCAGAGACAGATACTCAGTGGGACAACCAGAGTGAGAAATGTTTGCTATATGATGTCTTTAAATAAACCTATGTATGGTCTATGTGTGGTAGAGGATGGCACTGAATCCTACTAGTAATAAGCTGCAAGGTTTAATGTATAGATTAAAGAGTATTGTAGACATAGTACAGACTTGGAGGTCGCCCCACTTCAATAGAGAAGGTGTCTATCGCCACTGATTGATTTTGATGAGAAAGAAAGGGGGAGCACAATGTAGGTCTTGTGTTGGAGGACAGAGTCAAACTCTGTTCATGAATTCAGTGATATACGTAAGCATGGGTCATCCTCACCCATTGGATTGAATGTAATGTAGTGACGTAAGCATGGGTCATCCTCACCTATTGGATTGAATGTAATGTAGTGACGTAAGCATGGGTCATCCTCACCCATTGGATTGAATGTAATGTAGTGACGTAAGCATGGGTCATCCTCACCTATTGGATTGAATGTAATGTAGTGACGTAAGCATGGGTCATCCTCACCCATTGGATTGAATGTAATGTAGTGACGTAAGCATGGGTCATCCTCACCTATTGGATTGAATGTAATGTAGTGACGTAAGCATGGGTCACCCTCACCCATTGGATTGAATGTAATGTACTGACCCATTTTTAGAGAATTAGGAAAAAACTCTCAAAGAGCAATGCATTGATCATTAGACACAATGAGGGTAATGTCCAATTCGGGCGGTAGCCTGCCAATTTATAAAAGGCCATGGCATTAGCACTCCTATTTATGGAATATAGAGATCCCACCTGCCAGGATCTCTGACCCTACACAGTTCGTTTGACCCTACTAAATGCTTCCACTGGCTGCGAGCAGTTGTCACATCTCTGATTTCTCTTGCTCCACCATACCCCAGGCTCCTCTTAG
The DNA here is from genome assembly GCF_964204655.1 of Triturus cristatus. NCBI lineage: Eukaryota > Metazoa > Chordata > Amphibia > Caudata > Salamandridae > Triturus > Triturus cristatus. The sequence continues at coordinate 52,399,919 of NC_140583.1, read as the reverse complement.
CCCATATGGGGGTGGATCCCCTGGCTGGTATATTGGTTCTCTCTTATTTTTATGCTATGTTCATTTATTTTTTGGCGTTATCATGGTGAGAAGTGCATTGAGTGCGATGTTTGAATAGTGCAGGGATACTGGTTACAGGTTGTCGTCCTTTGAGTTTTGAGCTGGGCGAGAGGCGCCCCGTCTTGCTTACTCTGTGCATGTGTATGATTTTTGGCGCTGCTATATTTCTCTTTTGGTGAATCATTTCATGTCTGTTTTCTCGAACATTTTCCTGGCTGTGTTTTTTTTTTTCTTCATCTTTCGAGCTGGTATGCTTCCCCGGCGTTTGACTTTAGTGTTTGCCCTGGGGGCTGTCCCAGGCGAAGGTCAGTGCATATCTTTGTGGTGCACAGATTAGTAGATATATAGTAGAAGGCAGTGGTCCTTCTGGAGAAGGGAGGGATCCTTCTGACTTGCCTTGTCCCTACTGTCGACCGTGGGATTGACTTCTTCGGAGGGGTGCCCCTCGTGTTTCTGTCTTTCACACGGTCCAGGTGCCTGGTCCCTAGGGGGTTGTGGTAAATATTCTTTTTACCTTGACTGAATTTCATACGGAATCTAAAATAAAGTAGAATAGCTCAGAATAACAAGAGGCAGAATCCGTGGTATAAGAGATTTTCTGAATGGGCTTTATTCCAAAATGGCCGACTCGAGTGGCGGCCTTCAGGTTCCGTCACCACGAGGGTTCAGGAAGTGAAGTACAATACTTTATTGACAAGAAGTAACTTTTATAGCTCATACATTACAATGAAATGAATGCAAAAGGCGTAACAATTGATAAGAAAAATGACATAGTGGTACGTAATCGAAACTAGGCGTAATAAGGAGCAGAAAGAAACATGATTGGCTCTGATTATCATGCATAGGTGGATCTATAAGATAATACTTAACATAGATGCGCGCGCAACAGCATGACGTGTGATTGACGTGCAACTAGGGGGTGAAGGGGACTTGACATTTAGCTCTACATGTGGAGACGAGAAGTCTGGGGGGTCAAGTCAACCTAATCCCAAATCATATCTAACATCCTATGTTTAGAGAACTATGTTATCCACAAGAAAAGACTCTCGGACAGAATCTATTCTATACTGACTGTGTGTGCGTGTACAAGCGTCTAAGTGTCTATATGAGATGCGAGGGGCAGAAAACTTTCCATGGCAACAGGGCTATGAATTACTTGCAGGAGGACGGAAAGGCCGAGTCCTTTGCTTGTGAGCTTAGAGGAAATGTTTACCTAAATCACTGGACAGGAATGCATCGGCTGAAGAGCAAAGTAGATAATTCGAAGGTGAAATACAGCTTCTTGGCAGGCAGGCAAAACTGGCCGAGGCAGGCACCGTTAGCTGCACAGGGAGTAGGACAGAGTTCATGGATACAGATGCGAGCTCAAGCTGAAGCTGTCAGAGACAGAGAGCAGGGAAGGCTTTAAGGACAGGATCGGGCCTACTTGCCTGAACTGTAAGAATGGAGTAACTTAGCCATATAAAGTCGGTGGCCTTTCATACTTAGGAATCGAATATCCAGCCCATTGATGGCGGATCTGACAGAGAACATGTTGACGGTGGACGCACATATGTTTGCGTTTTGGAAACTGGAACTGGAGGGAACATACATGTACTTGTGACATGCACATAGAACCGTTGGGGTCCAAGATAGGGGACATAACTGATCAGGAAAATCCACATTTCCACATTCCCTCCTTGTCCCCTACTTGCCCTTCAAGAGATATCAATCTTCATCATTCCATCGATTTGCTCATGGAGCATCATTTCTTCTTCCTTCTTCTTCCGGCATTTTGAACGAGAACCTTGATATGGAATGCATGATGTGGCACACAGACCACAAATCGCTGGTCCACATTGCAGGCATAAACAACAACTGAAGAGCATAAGAAGGCCAATACCTAGGAAGGATAGAACTCTCCATCCCCAGGCTGATATCACACTCCAAAACCACCCGGACCACGTCCAAGTGCCTGGATTTTCGTGTATCTGGCTCACAATCTTATGAAGGCGTGTTATAGCTTTATATACAGATGGCGAATTTTCTGGTATGAATATGCAGCAGCTGGATCCGATGACCCTGCAAGCTCCGCCCCTATCGGCCAGGATGACGTCAAGGACAAGACGATTCTGGAGAACAACAATTCTCATCACGGATTGTTCCTCTGTCAGATTGCCTAGGGCGGCTATAGTCTCGTTTACTACAGCTTCGAGAGTCTTGGTTAGTTTACGTATCAGCTTACTATTTGATATTGTACCTATATAGGGAAAGATACCTTTATTGAAATCTACATACTTGTCCCATGCCGTCTCAGTATAATCGACAACTGGGAGATCTCTTCGCTCTCTATTGTGTACTAAATGAACATTCCGATAATAATCAGGTGGAGCTAGGAAAACAGGTGGCAGAAGGAATGCTATGTAACAGGTACCATCCCAATCTAGAGGCAGACGCATATATGCCGTCTGACCACATATAAAGTAAGAATGGCGAGAAGCTCTAAATGAAGATTTACCTTGATCACTATATTCTACTGTAGTAACGCATTGGCTATGGCCCATATGTATGGAACCAACTTTTCTTACACATAATTCACCCTTAACTGGAAATACTGACATAGTGGGCAGAATTAGTTCAACTTCGGATTTGACATTCAGAATCATAAGATTAGGTGTAAAATTACCTAATTTATACACTTCATTTTCTAGATCAGTTCCTGTTCTACTGGGGCGACCCTCCTTATTAGGATGACAGACTTTGAATAAAACTAGATTCAGATTTCCCCATATCCAATGTTGTTGATAAACTGCTGTGTCTGGGTCTATGGAATTTAGTAAACTAAACCATGCTCCACAGGAGCCATTGTGTGTGAACGGATGTGGAAAGAAAGGCAGAACTCCTTTGTTATTCTGATAGGGAGGGAGTCGGCCACACACCCAACAATTGGTGGCATTACTAGTCTGATGGGAATGATGTAACATACTAATGAAAGTGTTATTGCGCAGCGCAAGTCTATAAGATAATTCATGTGGCGGTAGGTCACTAAAAGAATGTTCAGCAGCAACATTATAAACATGTATAGAAATAGGATGATATATGTGCAAAATCACACTCGTAATAATTACTAAAACACTCAATAAAAACAAAATTAATAATGTCCTCATACAGTAGCTACGCAGTGATTTACAATACGCCTGTCGTTTCAACATTTCTCGGGTATTTTCTCTACTCAGGTCCAAGGGATACATGTCGGAGACAATTCAACCGCTTCACCTTGGAGAGGACTTAAACAATCAAATTGCTCGACTGTTTGGGCCTAAGCTTTAATTTATAGCACTGAGAGTCATTCTGTTCAACAAAAGGAAGTTTTGAATCAGTCTGTGAGGGAGTGCAGGGCACAGTGTCTATATCCGAGGATAGTCCATGAAATTTCTTAATGTGGCTGGAATGTATCCAGCCCTTGCGGCCCTCAACTTTCACGGCTGTTCTTGTGGTCAGCAGGACTAGCTTCGGTGCTTTCCACCTGGGCTCCAACTGGGTCTTCCGATCAAAATTTCTCACAAACACCAGATCCCCCGGAGCAACGTCATGGGGTTTCACCTCAGTGTTGTCAGGAAAAGCTGCAGTTACCTGTGAACGACAAGATTGTAGTGCAGACATCAAGGAAGCCAAGTAATCTGTCAGCATATTACAATTAACATCAGTTATTTTACGTGGTATAGGCGTCCCCCACATATTTGGTGGTCTTCCGAAGATCACCTCATACGGGGATAGCCCTGTTCGAGAGTGTGCTACCATTCTTATGTAAAATAGTGCAACTGGTAATGCTACTATCCAGTCAACACCTTTCTCCTTACATATTTTAGACAATCTGATTTTCAAAATTTGATTATGTCGTTCCACGAGACCTGCTGCCTCGGGGTGTCGGACACAGTGGAATTTCCACTGATATCCCAACAAAAGTGAGACATGTTTCATTAATTCGGATGAGAAAGGCTGGCCGTTATCTGAATATACAACACGTGGTAAACCGTACCGCGGGAAGAATTCTCGAACTAACTGTTTGGCAGTAGTCGGGGCCGTGTAATCTGATACTGGGTACGCCTCAGTCCATCGGGAGAGAGCGCAGACAACTACCAGAACATATTTGAATCCTCGACATCGTTCCATCTGGATATAATCCATTTGGAGCACTTCAAAAGGATGATCAGGAGTCTGGAATCCACCCTGTTCTACGGGAACACTTTTTCCTGGGTTGAACTGACAACATATCATACAGGTACGGACTTTTTGTTTAGCTGCTGCTCGTAAATGTTTGTTGAACCAAATGTGTTGAATGCTATCTAGCATAGCTTTCTCTCCTAAATGCGCTGGGCTGTGAATTGTAGCTATAATGGCTTGGACCATAGAGTCAGGAAGAAACCATACAGATTTCTCCTTCGTCATCCATCCCTGATCTGTCTGGATCCCTCCTAGTTCAGTCCATTTCTTTAATTCCTCTGCAGTAGCATGTGTCTGTATGTCAATTACGTCAAGTGCGGGATCCTTAATTGTCATACACTGTGTTGGTGTCTGAACTATTGGCTTTGTCATGTCTAATGTGCGATTCTGAGCAGTCTGTTTAGCTGTTCTGTCAGCTAAATCATTGCCTTGAGAAATGATATCAGTAACCTTCGTGTGTGCTTTACATTTCATAATCGATATGGCAGTTGGTAGATGTATTGCGTCTAACAAGGCATGAATGAGGGTTCCGTGCTGAATGTGGGCACCATGGGAGGTTAAATAACCTCTCTCTCGCCACAGCACGCCGAAGTCGTGTACAACTCCGAATGCATAACGTGAGTCAGTGTATACATTAACTTTCTTATTTGTGGCTTGAATACAGGCTTGTGTTAGAGCAATAAGTTCTGCTGCTTGGGCTGACAAAGTATCTATACAATTTGTCTCAATAACTTCAGTGTCTGTTGTGACTGCATACGCGGCCACTAAGTCTCCTGTACTTGCTCTCATGCACGATCCATCTACATACAACGTCAGGTCTGGATCTAACAATGGAACGTCTGTCAAGTCTTGTCTAGGTTTCGTCTTTATTTCAATAATTTCAACACAATCATGAGCTAGTGGGTCTGTTCCAATTACAGGTAATAGTGTAGCAGGATTCAATGTATTACACCGTCGGATCTCTATGTGTGGCTGAAACAATGTCAGTTCATAACCAGTAAGTCTTGCTATGGTCAAGTGTTGTGTTTGTGTTCGGTTCACAAGAACTTCTACTGCATGTGGTACTTGTACTGTCAATGGATGTCCTAACACTATGGCATCGCTTTGTCTGATTGCTAAAGCTGTTGCTGCCACTGATTTCAGGCATGCGGGCAAAGCCTGAGCTACGGGATCTAATGTACTGGAAAAATAAGCACATGGCTTGCGTGATCCTGCTTGTTCCTGTGTGAGTACTGACAAAGCAGTACCTTCGCGTTCTGTGACAAAGAGTGTAAAATGTTTGCTATAACATGGTGTTGCTAAAACAGGTGCTTGACATAAAGCTTCCTTTAAGCTTTCAAAAGCTTGTGTATGTTCCTGAGTCCAAGGGAGAACAGTCGATGTGGCTGCCTCCTGTGTGGTTAACTGAATGAGTGGTTTTGCTAGAAATGCGTACTGAGGGATCCACTGCCTACAATATGAAGTGAGGCCTATGAAAGCCCGCACCTCCTTTTGTGTCTGGGGTATTGACATGTTAGCAATTAACTGGATGCGATCTGGTGTAAGCTGCCTTCCCTCCTTGGACAGCGAGTGACCAAGATAAATAACTCGCTGGGCACAGAATTGCAGCTTAGAGGGAGACACTTTGTGCCCCTTGTCGGCTAGAAAATGTAAAACTGTCAGAGAAGCCTTTTCACATTCAGGTTCGCTTCTCGCGGTGATCAGCAGATCATCGACATATTGAAGCAGTGCAGTATTGACTGGCATGTGGATACTGTCAAGTTCTCGTTTCAGTGCTTGGCTGTAGATGCTGGGGCTTTCTGTGAATCCTTGGGGAGCGCGTGAGAATTTAAAGCTGCGCCCATTTAAACTGAATCCGAACAAATATTGGCTTTCCGGATCTATTGGGACGCTAAAAAAGGCATTCTTGAGATCAATTACAGTAAAGAATGTTGCTTCGGAATCAATTGCTGTCAATAATGATGATATATCGGGGACCACAGGAAATTGTGGCACAATGCACTTGTTTAGTTCCCGCAAATCAATAACCAATCGGTATACTGGCGGAGCAGTAGGGTCAGTTCGTTTAAGAATCGGAATTATCGGTGAATTACATACATTGGAGTCTGTTTCTACAACTACTCCTTGGGCAATTAACTCATCAATGATTTTCAGCAAAGCCACTACAGCATCTTGCGGTAACTTGTATTGTCGCATTCGTGGTAATACCACTCCTGCCTTGAGTGTAACTCGGTATGGTGTAATGTTCATGCAACCAACATCAGTAGGGCCTTGTGCCCATAGATGTGCTGGTAAAGTCTGTAGTCGGGGATCCATGTCTCTAGACACATAGTGACCTTTAAAATCACGTAAAAACAACCTTATTCCTCCCGGAGAACAACATATTATGGCTCCTAGGGCTTTCAGAGTTTTAATTCCTAACAAATTTTCTGGGCATGATTTAGTAAGCAATAAATCTGTAGTTCGTGTCAAAGGTCCTATCGTAAGTGGAAGAGGCTGTGATACTTCGTTAACAATAGGTTTTCCTGAAAAACCAAGGGAAACATTTTGAGAGCCTGAGAGGGGTGCCCCTGGAACTTCACTACGTTTTATAGTTGTACGACTTGCCCCTGTATCGAGTAAGAATTTTCTATCTTGACCTAATAATTCACTATGTACATAAGGTCCTTCTTGATCTACAGGAATCTCGATAAGCGGTAAGTCAACTTCCCTCTCTAGGCTGGTTCATGCGTAACGCTGATACTCAGGATATTCATACTGTGCAGTCTGATACATTTGTCGTGTGGTGGTTTGTGTGGCAGTAACAGGCAACGGTGGTGCAGCTGGCACAAACTGTATTGGCTGTTGTGCGGCTGGCATGGCCTGGGAATGTGCCAAATGTGGCATAGCTCCTTGTTCATTCTGATCTTGTCTGAGTGGCCGTGATCTTTCTTGTGTTTTACCTATGGCGATATTGTGTTTTAAAACTGGACAATCGTGTACGTAATGACCTGGCTTTTTGCAATAATTGCATGTCCCTTTTACCGGTCCTGCTGAATCGGACTGTGTCATACCCTTTTTATGTCCTTCAGCCGGTACTGTCTGAGACACTAGCATTTTCATTTTTGTATCTTTCATACGTCTTTGTTCGTGTTCTTGTTCATCTCTAATTCTATTGTGATGATACTGTAACATTTGTAGCATTTGTGACGGAGTGTTACTTTGCCAGGTACTCTCGAATTTCAATATTCTATTCTTTACTGGAGGTAATGCATTTTCTACTAATTTTGTCACAAATAAATGTGGATACGACTCACTACTTGTTTTTATACCACTATTTATTCCAAAACATTTTTCAAATCGGGCATAATAGTCACTTGTGTCTTCATCATGCTTTTGTTTACAGGCCGTGATTGCACCCCAATCTTCCTTTTTCGTAGTTAACAAACGTGGCAGTACTTGTACTAGTAAACCTGGTAATGCTTTGACTTTATCCCCGAGCCCTGAACCTGCAGCTCGGGCCTTTTCTTCCGTTTCTAATGCTGTCCAATCTATCTTTTGGTCTCCCACTTCCCACTCTTTTTCTTTCAGTTTTTCATAAATACCAGCAGGTAAGAGCACCTTTAATATCGTCATAATATCAGGATAGGTATACTCTCCCATCAGCAACATGTCCTTAATTTCTCGGTGGAAACCCGCTGGGTCTTTGTCATGACTTGGTACTACTTTCTTCATTTCTAACAATTCAATTTTGATATGGGTGTGTATACAAATACACGGTGAAACTCATTGTCTTCGCCTTTTATTGGGTGCACTTCTCGTAAGGGATTTTGTCTATCCATATAATATGGCGTTCTTTCTCTGCGGGGCAGCGGGAAAGAATCCGGATTTATAAAAAGGACATACTGTTTACGTGACACTAATATTTCTTTAATCAACTTGTTACTAGAACCTCTCCATCTGTTCGTGAGTAGTTCCGTTAATATATCAGGTAAAGGACCAGGGTCAGCATGTTGGCTCTTATATAGTATAAGGAGTTGCTGAATCATATAGATTCCAGCTAAACGTTGTTCATCTGTACTAAGGTTAAAAAACGTGTGTGCTACGGTCTCATCACCGTATTTTTCAGGACTGTCAATCCAGTGAACGGCTGATCTGGCCAATTCTTGCTCATCCATGGAATCGAGGAGGTGGTAACCCCTTCGTTCTCGTAGTAGTTTATCTGCGGCTTGGAACAGATGTTCAGGAGACTTTAAATTTATCACAGGCGTCGGATACGTTCTGCTATTATTTGGACATACAGAGTGTATGGGATCAGAAAAGCATCTAGTATTATCACAGGATCTTCCTCTGCCTACGTATGCTATGGTTTCTGACTGTCTTGCGGAATTCCCTGATTCGGAGACTTCATCTTGCTCGAACTCGTCTGTTTCCAATCTTTCTTCGTGAATGCGTTCTATTTCTCTACGGATTTTTCGGCACATGGCTATTATACAGTTTTTTTTATCGTGTCTCCCTTCTGATATATTCTGGCTCCATCTTGTAAGAATAAGCATTGTATTCGGGTCTACCCCCGGACGGTCTTGATTTCTGATCACGCAGTTTATGAGGAAACGTAACAGTTCCCCCTGTATCTCTACTTTCTGGAATTCCATAGCTCTGTTAATACATTCTGGGTCTCGCCCTGTTTGGACAAAATGATATATGTTATCTAGATGCGTAGTCATTCCTGGTAACCTCGCTAAATACTCTGCGGCTCGTCTGATACGTAATGATGCCAGGACCATTTCGTCCTCTTTACCGACCACCGGGTCATATCTACAATCTATAAGGAGTTCCTTAAGCGTACGTTCACTTACGAATTTGGGTGTACGTGAATGCGCTGATTCTTGAAAAATAAGTTTATTTATTCTAGGTGGCGTAAAAGTATTGCTTGCACCTCCCGTGGCCCCTTCAGGGGCGTCGGGTGTGAATGGATTCGTCGAACGTGACACAGCAACTATAGGTGTCGATACCACTGTAGAATCGATTGCGGGGACAGATGCGGAAACAGACGTGCTTGCCGGAGCTCGCGTCGGGACTTGCTGTTGCACGGGGACAGATACCTGATCCTGACGTTGAACCCCTCCGCCAGACGGTCTATGTGGTGTGGGGTTAGCATACTCGGGAGCTGCGTCATCTAGATATGAGGAAAGAAAAACATCTTCTGCGGTTCTGAGATGCCCTTTTGGATGTACCTTAATTGGAAATAATGGGGGTGGCAAGTCTTTTGGCATCTCTGGAACAGCCTTAGGTAGTCCTTCGGCTAGGAGGGGATACATACCACTCATAAGAGCGTTTCTTTGTCTATCTACTTGTTCTGATTTTACTCGGATACCTTCCTCAATTAATATATTTTCTTGAACTTCCTTTGAACTTTCTTTACTCCTCTCTTCCTGTCTACGTGCTTTTTCTGTACGTCTATGAGATTCTTTACGCCATAACTCAACAGCGTCTTTCTGTGACTGTCTGACTTTTCTTTTCCATAACTCTTCCTCCACTTTCATGATGCACTCTGCATCCCAGGTTCCCGCTGCGGGCCACCTTTGACTTTCCGGCAATCCCTTGGTATAATCTACCCACAGATCAAGAAACAATATGGCATCTAAGCCATGCTTGTGATACATAAAATGCCCTGGGGTGTCCCTAGGAGGAATAGGAACTGCTTCTTCGAGCACCCCTTTTCTGGTAGTAATCTGTCTTAACTTCGAGAAGAGCGGCATCTCGACAACTGATCTGATACTTACTCTTGAATTCACTTAATACGGAAAACACAATAATGAACGGTGAACAATGAACAATCATTCATACCACAATATGCAAGACATTTGAACACTTTAAACATTTAAACATTAAACATTTTAAAAATGACCGACGATGATGACAGTCTGCATGACTAATCACCAAGCTGAATTCTTGACAATGACTGAATACTTCGGAATACTTGATATACTGCTAAACAGTACATATACACTGCTAAACAGTGCAGACCGGATTTGTGTACCCAAATCCGTCTTGACCGGCACAACCTATGTGCTGTCAACACGCCTCCCCGGCGATGGTACTCACCGAGTAGCTCCTTGAAACGGAAGGCCTCAGAGAATGAACGGGACTCGATGACTGCGGACAGCGGACCCTCTGGACATCGGGATTTCGAAAACCTGGTGGGCCTCTGTATACCTCGGATCTTGCTCTCTCAGCTAGGCTCTGGTCGGGATACTTCGCACTTCTCACCGCCTCGTCTGGGTTGATCGCAGCCTCAGTCGCCCCCGCTTGACCGGAGGGAGCTTACAGGAAATCCTGCTGGTACGCGTTTATGGTCCGTCCAGCTGTGGCAGGAGACCGGGCCTGCAACGCACCGCCGGCGCGTGAGATGAGAAAGTGTCCCTGTTCGGGCGCCATTATGTGGTAAATATTCTTTTTACCTTGACTGAATTTCATACGGAATCTAAAATAAAGTAGAATAGCTCAGAATAACAAGAGGCAGAATCCGTGGTATAAGAGATTTTCTGAATGGGCTTTATTCCAAAATGGCCGACTCGAGTGGCGGCCTTCAGGTTCCGTCACCACGAGGGTTCAGGAAGTGAAGTACAATACTTTATTGACAAGAAGTAACTTTTATAGCTCATACATTACAATGAAATGAATGCAAAAGGCGTAACAATTGATAAGAAAAATGACATAGTGGTACGTAATCGAAACTAGGCGTAATAAGGAGCAGAAAGAAACATGATTGGCTCTGATTATCATGCATAGGTGGATCTATAAGATAATACTTAACATAGATGCGCGCGCAACAGCATGACGTGTGATTGACGTGCAACTAGGGGGTGAAGGGGACTTGACATTTAGCTCTACATGTGGAGACGAGAAGTCTGGGGGGTCAAGTCAACCTAATCCCAAATCATATCTAACATCCTATGTTTAGAGAACTATGTTATCCACAAGAAAAGACTCTCGGACAGAATCTATTCTATACTGACTGTGTGTGCGTGTACAAGCGTCTAAGTGTCTATATGAGATGCGAGGGGCAGAAAACTTTCCATGGCAACAGGGCTATGAATTACTTGCAGGAGGACGGAAAGGCCGAGTCCTTTGCTTGTGAGCTTAGAGGAAATGTTTACCTAAATCACTGGACAGGAATGCATCGGCTGAAGAGCAAAGTAGATAATTCGAAGGTGAAATACAGCTTCTTGGCAGGCAGGCAAAACTGGCCGAGGCAGGCACCGTTAGCTGCACAGGGAGTAGGACAGAGTTCATGGATACAGATGCGAGCTCAAGCTGAAGCTGTCAGAGACAGAGAGCAGGGAAGGCTTTAAGGACAGGATCGGGCCTACTTGCCTGAACTGTAAGAATGGAGTAACTTAGCCATATAAAGTCGGTGGCCTTTCATACTTAGGAATCGAATATCCAGCCCATTGATGGCGGATCTGACAGAGAACATGTTGACGGTGGACGCACATATGTTTGCGTTTTGGAAACTGGAACTGGAGGGAACATACATGTACTTGTGACATGCACATAGAACCGTTGGGGTCCAAGATAGGGGACATAACTGATCAGGAAAATCCACATTTCCACAGGGTCTCAGGTAGTATCCAAGTGTTGAATGCCCTGGTTACAAGAGGGAGGGAGATGACCATGGCATTTTCATGTATAATAATAATTGTGCTGCTGTTTTCAATATGATGCCTGAGTAAAATGCCCCCCGCCTGCTCATGTTCATCTAAATGTAGGTTTTGGCTGCAGGTTTTCTGGCTTCGCCCCTGGGTACCAGAGAGGGCGACCTTCCGCCACCTTGCTTACCTGCTGTAACTCTCTGGTGGAGGACCAGAGAGGGCGACCTTCCGCCTCCTTGCCTGCCTGCTGTAACTCCCTGGTGGAGGACCAGAGAGGGTGACCTTTCGCCTCCTTGCTTTCCTGCTGTAACTCTCTGGTGGCGGACCAGAGAGGGCGAGGTTCCGCCGCCTTGCTTACCTGCTGTAACTCTCTGGTGGGGTACCAGAGAGGGTGACCTTCCGCCTCCTTGCCTGCCTGCTGTAACTCTCTGGTGGAGGACCAGAGAGGGCGACCTTCCGCCTCCTTGCCTGTCTGCTGTAACTCTCTGGTGGAGGACCAGAGAGGGCGACCTTCCCCCTCCTTACTTACCTGCTGTAACTCTCTGGTGGAGGTCCAGAGAGGGCGACCTTCCGCCTCCTTGCCTGCCTGCTGTAACTCTCTGGTGGAGGACCAGAGAGGGCGACCTTCTGCCTCCTTGCCTGCCTGCTGTAACTCTCTGGTGGAGGACCAGAGAGGGCGACCTTCCCCCTCCTTACTTACCTGCTGTAACTCTCTGGTGGAGGTCCAGGGAGGGCGACCTTCCGCCGCCTTGCTTACCTGCTGTAACTCTCTGGTGGAGGTCCAGAAAGGGCGACCTTCCGCCTTCTTGCTTACCTGCTGTAACTCTCTGGTGGAGGACCAGAGAGGGCGAGGTTCCGCCTCCTTGCTTACCTGCTGTAACTCTCTGGTGGAGGACCAGAGAGGGCGAGGTTCCACCACCTTGCTTACCTGTTGTAACTCTCTGGTGGCGGTCCAGAGTGGGCGACCTTCCGCCTCCTTGCCTGCCTGCTGTAACTCTCTGGTGGAGGACCACAGAGGGCGACCTTCCCCCTCCTTACTTACCTGCTATAACTCTCTCGTGGAGGACCAGAGAGGGCGGCCTTCCGCCTCCTTGCTTACCTGCTGTAACTCTCTGGTGGAGGACCAGAGAGGGCGAGGTTCCACCACCTTGCTTACCTGTTGTAACTCTCTGGTGGCGGTCCAGAGTGGGCGACCTTCCGCCTCCTTGCCTGCCTGCTGTAACTCTCTGGTGGAGGACCACAGAGGGCGATCTTCCGCCTCCTTGCCTACCTGCTGTAACTCTCTGGTGGAGCACCAGAGAGGGTGACCTTCTGCCTCCTTGCCTGCCTGCTGTAACTCTCTGGTGGAGGACCAGAGAGGGTGACCTTCCGCCTCCTTGCCTGTATGTGGTAACTCTCTGGTGGTGGACCAGAGAGGGCGACCTTCCGCCTCCTTGCCTGTATGTGGTAACTCTCTGGTGGAGGACCAGAGAGGGTGACCTTCTGCCTCCTTGCCTGCCTGCTGTAACTCTCAGGTGGAGGACCAGAGAGGGCGACCTTCCGCCTCCTTGCCTGTATGTGGTAACTTTCTGGTGGAGAACCAGAGAGGGCGACCTTCCGCCTCCTTGCCGGTATGTGGTAACTCTCTGGTGGAGGACCAGAGGGAGCGACTTTTCGCCTCCTTGCCTGCCTCCTGTAACTCTCTGGTGGAGGACCAGAGAGGGCGACCTTCTGCCTCCTTTCCTGCCTGCTATAACTCTCTGGTGGAGGACCAGAGAGGGTGACCTTCCGCCTCCTTGCCTGTATGTGGTAACTCTCTGGTGGAGGACCAGAGAGGGCGACCTTCCGCCTCCTTGCCTTCCTGCTGTAACTCTCTGGTGGAGGACCAGAGAGGGTGACCTTCCGCCTCCTTGCCTGCCTGCTGTAACTCTCTTGTGGAGGACCAGAGAGGGGACCTTCCGCCTCCTTGCCTGTATGTGGTAGCTCTCTGGTGGAGGACCAGAGAGGGCGAACTTCCGCCTCCTTACCTGCCTGCTCTAACTCTCTGGTGGAGGACCAGAGAGGGCGACCTTCTGCCTCCTTGCCTGCCTGCTGTAACTCTCTGGTGGAGGACCAGAGGGGGCGACCTTCCGCCTCCTTGCCTGCCTGTTGTAACTCTCTGGTGGAGGACCAGAGAGGGCGACCTCCCGCCTCCTTGCCTCTATGTGGTAACTCTCTGGTGGAGGACCAGAGAGGAAGACCTTCTGCCTCCTTGCCTGTATGTGGTAACTCTCTGGTGGAGGACCAGAGAGGGCGACCTTCCGCCTCTTTGCCTGCCTGATGTAACTCTCTGGTGGAGGACCAGAGAGGGTGACCTTCCGCCTCCTTGCCTGTATGTGGTAGCTCTCTTGTGGAGGACCAGAGAGGGCGACCTTCTGCCTCCTTGCCTGCCTGCTGTAACTCTCTGCTGGAGGACCAGAGAGGGCGACCTTCCGCCTCCTTGCCTGCCTGCTGTAACTCTCTGGTGGAGGACCAGAGAGGGCGACCTTCCGCCTCCTTGCCTGCCTGCTGTAACTCTCTGGTGGAGGACCAGAGAGGGGACCTTCCGCCTCCTTGCCTGTATGTGGTAGCTCTCTGGTGGAGGACCAGAGAGAGCGACCTTCCGCCTCCTTACCTGCCTGCTGTAACTCTCTGGTGGAGGACCAGAGAGGGCGACCTTCTGCCTCCTTGCCTGCCTGCTGTAAGTCTCTGGTGGAGGACCAGAGGGGGCGACCTTCCGCGTCCTTGCCTGCCTGTTGTAACTCTCTGGTGGAGGACCAGAAAGGGCGACCTTCCGCCTCCTTGCCTTTATGTGGTAACTCTCTGGTGCAGGACCAGAGAGGGCGACCTTCCGCCTCCTTGCCTGCATGTGGTAACTCTCTGGTGGAGGACCAGAGAGGACGACCTTCCGCCTCCTTGCCTGCTTGATGTAACTCTCTGGTGGAGGAGCAGAGAGGGCGACCTTCCGCCTCCTTGCCTGTATGTGGTAGCTCTCTGGTGGAGGACCAGAGAGGGCAACCTTCCACCTCCTTGCCTGCCTGCTGTAACTCTCTGGTGGAGGACCAGAGAGGGCGACCTTCCGCCTCCTTGCCTGCCTGCTGTAACTCTCTGGTGGAGGACCAGAGAGGGCGACCTTCCGCCTCCTTGCCTGTATGTGGTAACTCTCTGGTGGAGGACCAGAGAGGGCGACCTTCCGCCTCCTTGCCTGTATGTGGTAACTCTCTGGTGGAGGAACAGAGAGGGCGACCTTCTGCCTCCTTGCCTGCCTGCTGTAACTCTCTGGTGGAGGACCAGAGGGAGTGACCTTCCGCCTCCTTGCCTGCCTGCTGTAACTCTCTGGTGGAGGACCAGAGAGGGCGACCTTTCGCCTCCTTGCCTGCCTGCTGTAACTCTCTGGTGGAGGACCAGAGAGGGTGAGGATCCGCCGCCTTGCTTACCTGCTGTAACTCTCTGTTGGAGGATCAGAGAGGGTGAACTTCCGCCTCCTTGCCTGCCTGCTGTAACTCTCTGGTGGATGACCAGAGAGGGGGACCTTCCGCTTCCTTGCCTGCCTGCTGTAACTCTCTGGTGGAGGACCAGAAGGGGCTACCTTCCGCCTCCTTGCCTGTATGTGGTAACTCTCTGGTGGAGAACCAGTGAGGGCGACCTTCCGCCTCCTTGCCTGTATGTGGTAACTCTCTGGTGGAGGACCAGAGAGGGCGACCTTCCGCCTCCTTGCCTGCCTGATGTAACTCTCTGGTGGAGGACCAGAGAGGGCGACCTTCTGCCTCCTTGCCTGTATGTGGTAGCTCTCTGGTGGAGGACCAGAGAGGGTGACCTTCCGCCTCCTTGCCTGCCTGCTGTAACTCTCTGGTGGAGGACCAGAGAGGGCGACCTTCCGCCTCCTTGCCTGCCTGCTGTAACTCTCTGGTGGAGGACCAGGGGGGGCGACCTTCCGCCTCCTTGCCTGCCTGTTGTAACTCTCTGGTGGAGGACCAGAGAGGGCGACCTTCTGCCTCCTTGCCTGCCTGCTCTAACTCTCAAGTGGAGGACCAGAGAGGGCGAGGTTCCGCCGCCTTGCTTACCTGCTGTAACTCTCTGGTGGAGGACCAGAGAGGGCGACCTTCCGCCTCCTTGCCTGCCTGCTGTAACTCTCTGGTGGAGGGCCAGAGAGGGTGACCTTCCGCCTCCTTGCCTGCCTGCTGTAACTCTCTGGTGGAGGAGCAGAGAGGGCGACCTTCCGCCTCCTTGTCTGTATGTGGTAACTCTCTGGTGGAGGACCAGAGAGGGCGACCTTCCGCCTCCTTGCCTGCCTGCTGTAACTCTCTGGTGGAGGACCATAAAGGGCGACCTTCTGCCTCCTTGCCTGTATGTGGTAACTCTCTGGTGGAGGACCAGAGAGGGCGACCTTCCGCTTCCTTGCTTACCTGCTGTAACTCTCTGGTTTAGGACCAGAGAGGGCGAGGTTCTGCATTCCTGTCTACCCCACTCTGCCAGCCTGAGACTCTTCAGTCGAGTGGAGAACGCTACAAGAGATTAGTCAGTGTGGGTCGGTGGAGCACCACCAAGATGTTGCTGCAGGCGGTGCTCTCTCTTGAATATTGGGGTTGCAGCAAGTGCAGCTCCCCCTTGGCAAACACAGGCAGATGGTGCCTGGCATAATTTGATGATGACCCTGGGGTGGACTCTGGCTGCCCAACTTCAGTGCAGCAAGAGGGCTCTGGTACACTGCCTCCTGCTGGACACCGGTAGGTTCTCCACCTGTGACTTGGTGTTCACCTGGTCACAACAGGGAGGGGTTGGTATTCTCTGTTTTTATTTTTGAGGCTGTGTTATTTTGGATGTGCTACTCTTGTTTGTCGTGTGATGTTTTCAGATTCATTGGGATTCCTTGTATTTTGTGGTATTACTAGAATTTTGTGAGTGATATTTCACATGCTGCTGCACCTACAATGACTGGATATCCCCTGTTTTGACGGTATGTTACTTTAGAATGTTACTATGCTGTGTTAGAATACAACGACGGACTGGTTAGTAGACCTTTTGACCTTTCTATTATATTGTACATTACCCCCTGCCTGTGCTTGGTATCCCCATTATTCTCCTACTGTCCCCTCTGTTTCTTTCCTGGGAGTGAAACGCTGGGGGCGATGCATGGGGTAGGCTGCACCGCTGTGCAGCAAACTTATCTGAGCATCTTTGTATTCCATGCGTACGAATGGATCATATGCAGAGTTCACCACTACTGCACTAAAGCTCTGAATGATAACCCGCAGTGGGCTTTGTTTGCACTCAGCCGCACCCTGTCCTTGGGGAGGATAGCAAGGGGTTGCAAACACCGTCCCCCCTTCTACTGTCCTGCATCGTTTCTCCTGGCTGCATAAGGACGCCGCTTAACGCCGTACCAGCACCTTTAGCCTCCTCTACACCATTCTCACTTGTGAACCCTTTCTGGTGAACGGCCATGTTGCCTGGTGAGTCGCTTCCCCTTTAACTCACAGACTCAGTTGGCTGATTGGCCGCCCGCTTCTGCTTTAACTCACAGACGCAGCTGGCTGATTGGCCGCCCGCTTCCGCTTTAACTCACAGACGCAGCTGGCTGATTGGCCCCCCGCTTCCGCTTTAACTCACAGACGCAGCTGGCTGATTGGCTACCCGCTTCCGTGTAAATTAACTCACAGACGCAGCTGGCTGATTGGCCGCCCGGTGTGATACTGAATGTGCTCTCTGTTCTCCTCCCTGGGTTCTCTGCATATGAACGGTGGAGTTATTCTATTGACTTCCTTTCATGTCACTGTAATGAAGTATGTCTGAATGTTTGTAGCTGCTATAGAGGCAGCTTCTTACACATCACATCATGGAAGTCCACTGAGACTGTGACTTGAACATTCCACTGCCTACTAAGTAGCCATTTTCTATGGCCTTATTGCGAAATTACATGCTTTGACAGCCAAAGGACTGGATTTACAGTTTCTGTCAATTGACAAATATAATATTGCACTGTCATCATATTTGTGACAGGTTGTCAAGAATTCCTGTCATGCGAGGGGAGGAAAACGGTAACCAGCGTAAACGGACTACATCTCCCAGGATGCTTAGCGGTTGAGAGGTTATGTAAACAGGAGAGCTGTTACATAACTCAAGGAAAACACGCCCTTATGTAAACAGGAGAGCTGTTACATAACTCAAGGGAAAACACGCCCTTATGTAAACAGGAGAGCTGTTACATAACTCAAGGGAAAACACGCCCTTATGTAAACAGGAGAGCTGTTACATAACTCAAGGAAAACACGCCCTATAAAGGGAGGAACCGGGAGGTACAAGGCGGTCGGATATTGTGTTTACACCGACGTACCTGCTTCGTGAAGAGCAGTGTTCCGGAGTGGTGCTCCAGTAAGGCAAGAACGGAGGTAGGTCGAGTCGTTACTCCCTGGGCCGTGTCTTGCCCCATCATCACCGGTGAAGGACCCGGAAGCTCTACCGGTCAACCATTGAGCTTCGCTTTTTGACTCGGCTGAGTCAAAGCGCAGTGGCGCTTTTGCTGGTTGGAGTCGTAACTCCCAGCCCGACCAGAGATACAGGGACTGCCAGCTGTAACGCACACCAGGAGGTGTTTGCCGCGTTACAGACTCGGAAGTCCACAGGATCGATCGAGCGGCTGCTCTCGGTTCAGTCTTCTTGCTTTTGATTGGGGTATCGGTGACGCATCACCAGGAGGTGACTCCGCGTCCCGGTGCAGTCTGAGGAAGAGGTTGAGCGGCTGCTCCCTTCAGGTAGAGACCCCGGCTGGGTGTTTCCCTGACTCCTCGATTCTCCCCAACACTCGTCGTGCCCCTCACAGCCTACCGATTGGCATTGTCGGCCATTTCATTTCTGCCCTCTGTTGGCATACGCCGGGATCGGCGTATATGCAGAGGACGGTTAGGACCATCCGTGCTGTGGGCTGGTAACGTACTTAGCCTGGAGGATTCCAGTGACTATAACTTGTTTATTCGTTGTATTGTTTTTGCCTTCATTAAAATAACTAACCCTTCACAAGTGGTTGCGTCCTCATTATCGTGTCTGTTAAACGATCCTGAGATGTTCAGGGCGTTACAAAATATCCGACCGTAATAACACTAACTGTCTCCCGGTCGATAACAGACATGGCAACACTTGATGATGTGCTGGCTGCTTTAGCGACCGTGCAAGTTGAAGTGGCTGCCTCTAGGCAAGAAACAGCCGATGTAAAAGCCAGACTGGATGCTATCCAATTGGACCCGCTCACGCCCAGCACCTCCCTCACGAACCAGACCCCTGCGGTAGTAGTGGAAATGCCGGTAGCCATCCCCTTGGCAACACCAGAGAGGTACAGTGGGGATCCTAACACAGTGCAGGTATTCCTCACACAAGTGGCGCTACATTTATCGTGCAAACCAAAGGCGTTCCCCACGAGTCAGGCTCGTGTGGCTTTCCTTATTTCCTATTTGGCTGGAAACGCGGCACAATGGGCCGTACCTCTGGTGAGCAGGGACGACCCCATCTTATGTGATTGGGGTGCTTTTCGCGAGGAATTCCTGAAGGTATTCGACAGAAGGGCTGACTCGTACACGGCGGACCGTGAAATGCTTGAGTTGAGACAGGGATCCAACGACCTGGTGCAGTATCTCAACACGTTCCGACGGCTAGTTGCGGAAACCAAGTGGCCTGTTGCTAAACAGACGGCGCTCTTCCATCACGGGCTGTGCGATGAGCTCAAAGACGCCGTGGCTCATATTGACCCTCAACCCAAGACATGTGAGGGCCTTATCAACCTGGTATTACGGCTGGAACATAGGCTAAGTGAAAGAAAGGGGGATCATGGGAGAAAAGGAAAATCCCTTCCATCCTATGTGACGGTGGGAAGTCCTGAAACTTCCACCGCATCCAAGGGAGAACCCATGGACATCGGCGCAATACGAGCGAGCCTCACAGCCACGGAGAAAGAGTCACGCCGTAAACAAGGATTGTGCCTATATTGTGGCAAAAAAGGCCACTACGTACGTGAATGCCCTGCCAAACCGAAGACGTCACGTTCACGGGCCAACCGGTCGGTAACAGCTGTGGTGGACATACCGGCGGAAAACTAGAGGACTCCCAGACCAAAGAAGGGGCATCTCGGAGTCACTCATCCATCCCTTCACTCTCCAACTCGGTTACTAAGGGACACCGACACCTGTTTCTCACGGTGCACGTGGGAGTGCATGACCAGTGGATACCCGTTGTGGCCATGGTGGATTCAGGGGCCACTGGCATGTTTATGGACCACAACGAGGCATGCAGGCTAGGGCTAGTGCTTCTTCCCAAAGCTGTACCCGAAGACGTCTATGCTGTAGACGGAAGGCGATTGGTGACGGGGCCCATCGGGCAGCACACGGGGGTCCTTCCGATGAGATATGGGAGGAACCATTTGGAACAAATCGATTTTAACATCATCCGAGCGCCCCAATATGGCGTCATATTGGGATTGCCGTGGCTACAGAAACACAACCCCTCTGTGGATTGGCCAACACATCGCGTCGAAATGACGTCACCGTATTGCATCCTGCATTGTGGAATAAGAACGGAATCCCTTGACGCAGATGAGAGCGGGAGTCAGACGGTGGCTACAGCGGCAGAAAAAGATGTGGCTCTCCCCCAGGCTTATCACAGTTTTGAGGATGTATTTGATGAGGTGAAGGCGGAAGTGCTACCACCACATAGACAGTTTGACTGCCAGATCGACCTGGTGCCAGGGGCCAGCGTTCCCAGCGGCAGACTGTATGCCCTGACGGAGCCTGAAAACGTGCATCTCCGGGGGTACCTGGATAAACTCCTCAAGCTAGGATTCATCCGCCCGTCCAAGTCTCCGGCCGCCTCGCCACTCTTCTTCATCCCGAAAGCTAATGGGGAGCTGAGAGCCTGTGTGGACTTTAGGGCATTGAATGCGATAACCATAAAGAATCGGTACCCCTTGCCTCTCATCAGTGTACTGCTGGAACAGGTCAAGAAAGCTCGTATCTACACCAAGTTGGATTTGAAAGGGGCATACCATCTGGTGCGCATGAGGGACGGAGACGAGTGGAAGACCGCCTTTAAGACCAGGTTCGGCCTTTTTGAGTACCTCGTCATGCCGTTCGGTCTGTGCAACGCCCCGGCAGCCTTTCAGTACTTTTTGAATGAGGTATTCAGAGAGGAGTTGGATATCTACGTGGTCGTATATATCGACGACATCCTCATCTACTCGTCCAGTGTGGAGGAGCACGTACACCACGTCAAAGCTGTGCTCCAAAAGCTGAGGGAAAACAAGCTGTTTTGTAAACTCAGCAAGTGTGACTTCCACGTCACGTCCGTGGAATTCCTCGGAGTGATGCTGAGTCCAGAGGGACAGGAGATGGCAGAACGAAAGATCAAGGCGGTGAAAGAATGGCCGGTGCCCCAAAGCGTGAAGGACGTCCAAAGTTTCATTGGCTTCGCCAACTTTTACAGGCGGTTTATAGATGGATTTTCAGGATTGGTGGCCCCAATCACACAGCTACTGAGGAAGTCCAAGGAGTTTGTCTGGTCCCCTGAAGCGAACACAGCCTTTGAGGCCCTGAAAAGTGCCTTTGGTAAGGCGCCGGTGTTGGCTCACCCCGATCCGGATCTCCCCTACGTGGTGGAAGCGGACGCTTCGGATGTGGCGCTGGGGGCTATCTTGTCCCAACGCAACCATGACACAGGGGTGCTTCATCCCGTTGCGTACATGTCCCGCAAACTCAACGACGCCGAACGCAACTACCATATTGCGGAGAAGGAGCTTCTCGCAATCAAGGACGCCTTCACCGAATGGAGGCATTGGTTGATGGGGGCAAGACATGTGGTATCGGTGTACACGGACCATCGGAATCTACAGTTCATGACGGCCACAAGACACCTTTCTCCCAGGCAGCTGCGGTGGATGATCTTCTTTGCGGGGTTCAACTTCCGCATCACATATCGGCCGGGGACGGAAAACCGGAAGGCGGACGCCCTGTCCCGTCAATCTGCAGTTAAGGAACCATTGCCTGCGACCGAGCGTTCCATCATTTCCCCGAGGATGGTATTGGGGGTTATCCAACCGGATACTTTCCTGAGGGGAATAAAGAGAGGGATCAGGTCATTCGCATGGCGGAGGTGGCTCCTCAGTCACAGAGAATGGCAGCTGAAGGACGGGATACCCCTGAAGGGCAGGTGCCTGTTGATACCCACGCCTAGGCTAAGGAAACAAGCATTCATCTGGTGCCATGACTCTCCATGCGCAGGTCATTTGGGCTTTGAAAAAACGGTGGCTAGCATGGGACGGCATTTCTGGTGGCCAACCATGAGAGTGGATGTCAGGAGGTGGGGACAGGAGTGTCCTACGTGTGCTACCATGAAGGCCGACCATGGCCGAACCCAAGGGCTCTTACATCCACTTCCGACCCCGGATAGACCATGGGATAGCATATCACTGGACTTCGTGGTGGGCCTACCGGTAGACCAGGGGATGACGGCAATACTGGTGGTGGTGGATTACTTGACGAAAATGGGGCACTTCATCCCCTGCAAGAGAGTCCCTACGGCCGGGGAATTGGCGTCACTACTCCTAAAGAATGTGGTACGACTGCATGGATTACCTGGGGTGATCGTGTCGGACCGGGGGTCGCAGTTTACTGCGCAATTCTGGAAGACTTGGTGCACTGCGCTGCATGTTAAGACCGCCCTGTCCACCAGCTACCACCCTCAAACGGACGGCCAAACCGAGCGCCTGAACCAAACGCTCAAACAGTATCTGCGATGTTTTGTGGACCAGGGCAGGGAAGAATGGGTCGACTTGCTATGGGTTGCAGAGATAGCCTATAACAACGCCACTCACAGCTCCACACAGTCATCTCCGTTCTATAGCAACTATGGCCAACATCCCAGGTTCTTGCCATTTCTACATCCGTTCAGAGAGGACAGGATTCCCGCCACAGCGGACAGGGTGGCACACATAAAAGACACGTTGATGCGCTCAAGGGCTGTCCTAATAGAGGCCAAGAGACGATACAAGGCTGCGGCCGACAGGAAGAGAAGGCCCGGGCCACTGTACCGCACTGGAGACTACGTCTGGATATCCACAAGAAACATGAGGTTTCGAAAGAACAGTGTGTTCCATCCCAAGTACATGGGCCCATATCGCATTACCAAGTGTATGGGTCCCGTGAACGTGAAGGTGTGCTTGCCCCAGTCATTGCGGATACACCCTGTCTTTCATGTATCATTGCTCAAACCAGCACCCTCCAAGCCGTCTGGGACACCTAGGCCGGTATGCGTGGAGTCGGAGGTGGAGTATGAAGTGTCGGGCATATGGGCGTCCAAATGGCGCAGGGGGAAGCTGTGGTACCTGGTTGCGTGGAAAGGCTATGGCCCGGAGGAGCAATCATGGGAACCGGCTGAAGGGGTTCATGCTCCGCGCTTGGTCTCCTTGTTCCATCGGCGTTTTCCTGCCAGCGCTGGACCCGTGGGGAGCCGCTGAGAGGGAGGATGTACTGTCAAGAATTCCTGTCATGCGAGGGGAGGAAAACGGTAACCAGCATAAACGGACTACATCTCCCAGGATGCTTAGCGGTTGAGAGGTTATGTAAACAGGAGAGCTGTTACATAACTCAAGGAAAACACGCCCTTATGTAAACAGGAGAGCTGTTACATAACTCAAGGGAAAACACGCCCTTATGTAAACAGGAGAGCTGTTACATAACTCAAGGGAAAACACGCCCTTATGTAAACAGGAGAGCTGTTACATAACTCAAGGAAAACACGCCCTATAAAGGGAGGAACCGGGAGGTACAAGGCGGTCGGATATTGTGTTTACACCGACGTACCTGCTTCGTGAAGAGCAGTGTTCCGGAGTGGTGCTCCAGTAAGGCAAGAACGGAGGTAGGTCGAGTCGTTACTCCCTGGGCCGTGTCTTGCCCCATCATCACCGGTGAAGGACCCGGAAGCTCTACCGGTCAACCATTGAGCTTCGCTTTTTGACTCGGCTGAGTCAAAGCGCAGTGGCGCTTTTGCTGGTTGGAGTCGTAACTCCCAGCCCGACCAGAGATACAGGGACTGCCAGCTGTAACGCACACCAGGAGGTGTTTGCCGCGTTACAGACTCGGAAGTCCACAGGATCGATCGAGCGGCTGCTCTCGGTTCAGTCTTCTTGCTTTTGATTGGGGTATCGGTGACGCATCACCAGGAGGTGACTCCGCGTCCCGGTGCAGTCTGAGGAAGAGGTTGAGCGGCTGCTCCCTTCAGGTAGAGACCCCGGCTGGGTGTTTCCCTGACTCCTCGATTCTCCCCAACACTCGTCGTGCCCCTCACAGCCTACCGATTGGCATTGTCGGCCATTTCATTTCTGCCCTCTGTTGGCATACGCCGGGATCGGCGTATATGCAGAGGACGGTTAGGACCATCCGTGCTGTGGGCTGGTAACGTACTTAGCCTGGAGGATTCCAGTGACTATAACTTGTTTATTCGTTGTATTGTTTTTGCCTTCATTAAAATAACTAACCCTTCACAAGTGGTTGCGTCCTCATTATCGTGTCTGTTAAACGATCCTGAGATGTTCAGGGCGTTACACAGGTATTGGTTTTAGGAGAGAAGGAAAGAACATTAGGTCAGGGTACTGAGAGCCCTTCTGAGCGCAGGGCCCGCTATTGTGGGATCTGAGAACTCAAACAGCTGTTGGGAAGAGGAATTTCTCCCATGGCAAGTGCACAGTCACGAATGAAGGACAGGTAGCATACTCGGGGTTAGAGGATATAATAAAAGGTAGGAGTATACCAGGGGTGGGTGGAGCTAATGGAGTTGCACTGGCACAGAATTTCGTGGTGTTAATTAAAAACGGGGCTCTGCGAGCAGGCGGAGTTGCTCCACTCGCCCACCCACACTTGTCCTTTTTTTCGTCTGCCCAGACAGCACTAAACGTATGGCCAAACCACCATCAGTCGACTTTGCACTGAATGCCTTGCTGTTTCCTCCTTGGGTGTGCTAGCCACATATGTCACCATGGTGTTGTTGACTACCATTAAAATCTTTCTCGAAGTCAATAGCACTAGAGCCCCATTGAAGCAGTAGTTCATGCGTTATGGTGCACTAGATTTCAAACCTTCCTACAACCCAGATCTCAGAGCCTTGCTGAACTCTAATAGGCTACAAACGCCTACTGCTCATGCATGCAGTGACCAATGCATCAATATACAGCGCATGCCTCTGACATACCCAAATGTGAGGTACTCACATTACAGGTTAGAGGCTGCCTAGTGTAGGGTTTCATCAAGGCCTCTGGCTGTCTGAAGGCCCAGGCTTCATCCTGTAAGCCTGGAATCCATGTCCACAGTAACTTTCCCGAACAGTATTATGATTACCCACCATGGGGCAAATGTGGAAAGTGTAAATGTGCTGGCCAAATGAGGCTTCGAAGTGTTCAAACCACCAATAGAGGAGGTAAGCTTAAGGGCAGCCACTTGGCAGGCTTCAAGAAGCTCTTTCCCCATCAAATTAATGCCATATATGTATCACCCAAGTCGGTGCTTCACAAGACTGCGCTGTTGTGACAGGCCCTAAGGTCCCACGATCAGGTTGGCATCCGGGCCAAGCAATTTTCCTAATAAAGGAAAAATGTAAAGCACAGGAAGAAGCTAGCAGGAGGAAGCTGGCGTGTGGACAGAGAGTGCCGGCCTTACCATCCTATCACACGGACTGCTGGGTATGACTCTGATGACAGCCAAGAGGCGCTACTAAAGAAACTCTGTAACAGAAAGCCTAGTTGAATAGTCTACTCACCAACACTGGTCCCCTTCACCTCAGGCACTGCCTCACATCGACAAACACACAGCCGCCCCGGGGCCACAGGTTTCAGCACAGAAGAACACTCAGTCACTCGTCAAAGAGTCAGCCTTGCTGGAACCCACCCACTGGTGGAAAATGTTGCCAGGTCTGAAACCAAGAAACAAGCACAACTCCCTGTGAAAAGTAGCCCAAACCAAGTGCAAGAGCCACCAAAACAAGCCCAGTAAAATCAGGAAAGTATAGGTGAAAAGTAATATGTGGTGGTGGGTGCCGGTAAACTCTGCTATGGGGCGTAGGCAGAGTTCTTGCCAAACTCCTTCCTCCAACCAGAGTGCAGAGTGACAAAAACTCAGGTAGAGTGGAAGAAACATCCACTACACCCATTTTGTGCAAGGGTGCCAGATTTAAATATAGGAACAGTATGGTTTCAATTAACGCATAAGGAGATGGCCAAATGTGATTTCCAGTTTTTAATGCACAAGGATACACTGTACAACCTGTGTAAGACTGCCGGAGGCGACTTGACAAATGCATATCAGGCTCTACACAATGTTATTTGCAAGAGCTCACAGAAAGGGGTAGAGGTTCCGTCTTGAATGACATATAGCATTTCCTGGTCTTAAATATTTGATGTCCCATATCTCTTACCCACAAATGTGGCCTCTACATTTAATAGTCTCATCTTGGAATTGGCTACTACAGGGCGATATTGAGGTCCAAACAAGTATGGTTGATTGAACATTCTGTAAGAGGATTGGGACAATAAACAGACAGGACCAGAATGTACTTTAAAATCCCGGTCCAATAGATTTGCTCACAGGCAGAGATGTAATTCATCTACAATGTCATGTGATTGCCTGGCGGAGGACTCATGTCTTTTCTATCGCCTCTATGAGCAATACACTAGAAGATTGGGCGTGTTGTATGGAGTTGACCTAGGAGACCACAATAGGCATGATACATATATTGCACCTCCTAACAGGCTCTATTTTAATACTAGCAAAAGGTACACTTTGGGTTCGGCCAAAATACTACATAACCTTAAACGGTTATAGCCCAAATACGAACATTTAAGAAAATTATTCAAGAATTTACTGGGCGCATATTTTTTTTGTAGATACAATAATTAACATCTCCTGAAACACCTAACACTCCTGATAATTCCTTAGACTGGGAGAGTCAGGAACTGAATTTACAAGGGTCGATGAGCCTGTTTCGGGACACTGAAGAAGCATGAGTGGCAGTTCATTGAAATTATTAAGGCTCATGAGTTCAGGCGCAGAACCCGCTGAGCAATGTTGGTGATTTCAGAGTTCCTCTTTTGGGATGCCTTTGTATTGACTCAAGAGCCTGGCCACAGACTCTAAGCACTGAGCCAAGAACAAAACCGAATATTGCTATAGTTTCCTGTGATTATGAACAGAACAGAAAAATGCAGGATAGAGTCATCCGTTGAAGGAGGTATTCGTCGTAGTGAAGAATGGAAAGGAATGAACAAATATATTTATTCATAAACATTATGAATACATATATGTGGATGCTCTTTCAATTTTTAGTTCGTATAAATTCCTAAACCCTAGACTCAGGGATGTATAAATATGTATATCTGAACTTCAACAATAAGATTTGGTTGAAAAGTGTCTTGTTTCCTTCCATTTTATTTCTAAGGTACCAGAACGTGGGAGAGGAGATGCTTGTTTTTCGTACGTGTTTATGTTTTGATATATTGTGGGTTTGTTGTCAGCTGATACCCCCTTCCGTGCAAGGGGTAACATAACAAGTATGGGCCAGGGGTCCAGAGAGATGGCATGTCAAGGTCCCTCACCTATGCCAACTACAACACAGAGCCCCCAACAGTATAGAGAGGAGAACTTTTGTTGAAAGAGTGACTGATGAAAATGCACTGCACTGCCACATGACCTAGTGGGGGGCAAGTTGGTCAACTGGTGGGAATGCATGATAGACCACAATGAGATGCAGTGCCTGGCCTTGGGCATGAGCCAATCTAATGGGCATAAGGCCCCCCCGTACGCTGATGTTATGTTCACCACGGACAGGACACCCCTCGGTTGCCCAGGCGTACAAATGGGATCTATCCAAATATAGCTTCTAGGGTCAAGATCTGCCATCTTGGGTAGATGCCGGTTCATTGATACATTATAGTGCGCCATAGACAAGTTGCGCCTGTGGTGGGGACGTGCAGGCTTTGTGAGACCGATAGGGCCAGCACCATAAAACAGCAGGCCGATGATGAATTATGTCCCTATGTGAAATACCCCCGGCATCACCACTGCCTTGAAGAAGAGCCACTTAAGTCTATATAAATACACGTCCCACCATCACATGAAGGGTGGTGAACTAGTGCAGGCTTGCACACGCACATATGTTCTAGACACCACGCTGTGGTCTGGCGATTCTGACATAGCGTTCTACACAAATGGGGCATGGCACCAGGGATTTCCGCCTGCTCGATAACAGAAGAGGGGGTTCCTAACTGGGGATTCTGAATTTGTTGGCACCACACATTGCCATCAAAAGATGCACAGAGTATCTGCCTTGTGCATAATGATGCTAGTGTGCTCGCCTCTCACAGACACACTAAGGCACAACCCCATTTAAATGGCACAGCCCTGCCAGGTGCCGAAGGAGACCTCTCTGCTGATGGATCTTTTCCCAAGGGCGTGATGGGGACATTGAGCGCCTCTAATGATAGGGATGCAGTGCGCTGCAGGCGGTGAGTGAAGTTCTTTTATTGATTTGCTGTTGCTTTATGCACCAGAACATAAGAGGCCTGCAAAGTGTTGATCAGAATGGAAATGGTTGAATGTGTAAGTGAGGCAGAATGGCATGGGTGGAGTATGGAATTATTGGTTCAAGTATGAGACAGCCTTGTGGAAGTGTGACCTTTGGAGAAGAGAACACGAGGGTTTAGAAGGATAAAAAGAAAATGAAGTGGAGGGATGGTGGGAAAGGAGAGAAGAGGAAAAGTGATTGTGAATGATTTTGAAGTGATAGGAAACATTTCCGGTTCATTTGAAAATGATTATTTTATGTCTTTCCATAGATATACGTGTGTGTCCATGTGACTAACAAGAGTAATGATGACGGTGTGCATGGATTTAGATTGTGAGGGGAGTGTGCTGTAATGCTCTTCGTGGCAGTGCATTCACCAGGCACTAGACAGAACGAACAATGTGCGCTGCTGTTGCAACTGTAAAGGGTATGAGTTGGGGTTTTAGCCTAATGAAGAGTATCTTCATACAAGAATACAGTGTAAATGATATAGTTTACAGAATTAAAAATGGTCTTAAGATACAGAACTGCTTGTTTAGTAAAACTGGGGGCACTAAACTTGCAGCTGAGACATTTCACTATGAACGTGGACGTTTTTAGGTTGAGCGTTCGAGACCTCTTGTATATACTTTAGTATATACTTATTTATGTTAGTATATACTGGGCTTACAGCCCACCCATAGGCTTCCCCTTTGCTGGCTCTATTGTCACTCTCATATTCTTTCTACCCATTTTTCCATGGCATGCATTTGTCATGCCTCTTCCTGTGTTTAGCCGTCCCCGAGAGCAGGGACTAAGTACAATATAAATACACTGGCCACCATTTTAACATCTGTTCAGGAACTCCTTTCTTCTTTCTCGAAAAGCAATTCACAGGATTGGTCCTGTTTTCACCATCTCCCTCCAGTTGTGTAAATAGACCTGTAAATCTTGTCATCCAATCATATTTGCTGTGCATTCAAAGGCCGAGGTCAAATGCCAGATGCTATTTCCCAGGCCTAATTTTCTTTCTCTGACTTTAAAGGTAGAGGATTTCCCGGTTTTGCTTGCACATCTCCAAGCCTTAACCCCTCCCTTTCCTCCTGAGCCCTACTGGTGTTGCCTGTTTGTCCTT
Source organism: Triturus cristatus (assembly GCF_964204655.1). Taxonomy (NCBI): domain Eukaryota; kingdom Metazoa; phylum Chordata; class Amphibia; order Caudata; family Salamandridae; genus Triturus; species Triturus cristatus. Next base: position 52,370,321 of record NC_140583.1, on the reverse strand, counting down.
TGTCTCTGTCTAACTATTTAGCCAATCACCTGCAGAGCTCCTCTCTCACTGCTCTGCTTTGGGCTAAAATGCTACCAGGGCTTTCAATTCTAAGAAACAGCATGCAAGATGTTATGCCGCACACAGTCACTGCCCCAGGAGGCTACACACGATTCCTCATTTACAACGTGTGCCCTGGTCGCTTGTTCAGCTTTACCACTGACTGACTGTAGCTCTCCCTTCCTAGCCAAGGCTTTCCTGTAACTGTAGTAAATGTAGATTAACAGGACCCTTAGCTGCGCGGGGACGCATGCGCTTCACATCACCCCAACACTTGCTGGCAGGGCGTGTGATCTTTGAGGATGAATGTCACAGAGGGTGACATGGGGGCATATCAGCAAGTGCCGGCGATAATTATCGCTAAGAGCACTTAGCGCTAGGATAATTATCGCCGGCTATCGTGGAATTTTATGCCTGAGATAGCTTGCTATCAGCAACACTTATTTCAAAAGCTATAAAATTCCTTGTGCTAACAGCCAAAAGTGAGATTATCGCTGGAAATCCAGCGATAATCTCACACATTTTGGCATTAGTTTGCTGATAAGGCAGGGCATACTTAGCCATTATATCCACCTTACATTGCATATAATGGCTAAGTCAGGGTGAAAGTAGGCGTAAGGAAAGTAGCGTTAACTGTGGTTAGCGCTTCTTTTCTTATCACTATGCCTGTTAGCGATTCCCTTGATAATTGGAGAAATGTCGGTTAGCGACATTTCTCCAGTTATTTTGGGACGGAACGCCCACTTTGCATCTCATTAGAGATGCAAAGGTGGGCGTTATGGGAAAGGGAGCTAAAGCAAGGATTCACGTGTTAGCGTGACCTTGCTGATTAAGCGATACAATTATCGCCGCTTTTCGTCTGAAAACAGACACTAAAGCGGTGATAATTCTTTATCGCCAGCTTGCTGATATGCCCCTTAATGAGTTACCCTTGTTGCATTCATCCACAATACTACCTAACATTATAAGTTTTATCGACTCTGCCTTTGAGATGTAATAAACTGCTCCTTTCCCTTCTATTGATTGCTGTAAAACGTGCAGTTTAAATGTGAACATAACAGCTCATTATAGTCCATGTCCTTCTTAATTGTCGATATGAGAGCTGGTATGCACGTTTTAGTGGGAGCTGGCATTAATTGTCGATATGCACGTTTTCGTGAGAGCTGGCATTAATTGTCGGTATGCACGTTATTAATTGTCGGTAAACACGTTTTCGTGGGAGCTGGCATTAATTGTCGGTATGCACGTTATTAATTGTCGGTATGCATGTTTTCGTGGGAGCTGGCATTAATTGTCGGTATGCACGTTATTAATTGTCGGTATGCATGTTTTCGTGGGAGCTGGCATTAATTGTCGGTATGCACGTTATTAATTGTTGGTATGCACGTTATTAATTGTCGGTATGCACGTTTTCGTGGGAGCTGGCATTAATTGTCGGTATGCACGTTATTAATTGTCGGTATGCACGTTATTAATTGTCGGTATGCACGTTTTCGTGGGATCTGTCATTAATTGTCGGTATGCACAATATTAATTGTCGGTATGCACGTTTTCGTGAGATCTGGCATTAATTGTCGGTATGCACGTTATTAATTGTCGGTATGCACGTTATTAATTGTCGGTATGCACATTATTAATTGTCGGTATGCACGCTATTAATTGTCGGTATGCACGTTATTAATTGTCGGTATGCACGTTTTCGTGGGAGCTGGCAATGTTGTCTGGCACAGAAGCAGTGTAACGTTCAAATTGTGGATTTTTTTCCATTTTGCTGACTTCTTTTGAAATTCAAGCCAAGATTATGAAACAAATATGCCACCTAGTGGAGAGTTATTGCACTTCTACATATTCTATAAAGCGAGGGGAATGTGCTATTAAATTCGCTCTTGCTGCTGCTCTTTGTCAAATTGACAAAGATGAGCATTTAACAGGAAGGCTGGTGTCACATCTTCCAAGACGTCTGTCTAAATGAGATGACATGCCCCCAAAATAAGAGTTTCCCTGCTCGGAATGAGGTCTGTACTTTTGGTGTGCGACCCTACTTAATAAAATATAAGACCTGCCAGTTGAACGGAGCCAGTGTTATATGCCGTTTGGTGTCAGTCGGTCGACACTGACACTGTCCTTTCATGTTGATTAATGCAGCCATCCAGGTTTGGTGCTTTGCTCTTGTACCTGTATTTGCTTCCAACTTTTGCCCTTCACATCGCCCCCTCCCTTTTATAAAAATTCAGCTTCCAGTTAATTTCCTCAATATTTGTTTGCTAGCTATTATCAGCCGAAAAGCGGCAATAATTTTATCGCCTAATTAGCAAGGCCACGCTAACGTGGGGATTCCTAACGCCCATGAGATGCAAAGTGGGCGTTCCTGACCTGACATGACAGGAGAAATGTCGCTAAGCAACATTTCTCCGATCATCAAGCCCCACGCTATGAAGCATAGCGGCAAGAAAAGTAGCGATAACCCCTGTTATCGCTACTTTCCTTACGCCTGCTTCAAGACTGACTTAGCCATGATATCCTATGGAAGGTGGATATCATGGCTAAGTTTGTGAGTCCCTATCAGCAAGCTAACGCCACATTGCGTGAGATTATCGCTGGGTTTCCAGCGATAATCTCACGTTAGGCAGTTTGCGTGAGGATTTTTATCGCTGAGGAGATAAGCGTTGATAATAGCACGCTATCTCAGCGATAAAAATCCACGTTACCCGGCGATAATTATCCTCACGCTAAGAGCGCTGAGCGATAATTATCGCTGGGTGTTGCTGATATGCCCCCTATATTTTTAGTCGTATTTTTAGTCGGTGTGTTGCTCCAAAGGAGCATTCAACACAGAGGGGACCGTAAAGGTGTGATGGACCTTATTTCTCGTGAAGCTATTGAAATGTTCTCAGATTTGAATCCCGACGAGTCGACTCATGATCCTTTCTGGGCTGATATTCAGTACTATAAACCTCTTTTACTCAGCTCCAGGAACCCAGAGATGAATGTGCAGTTTCACAAATATACCTTGTCTGTCAGTATTACCTCATTCTTTTTTTGTTTGCATATCAGTGATGTGAGGAATAATAATATTTTTTTCTCTGTGTAGCCGACATATCAGAGAAACAGCCTCATATGGCCAGAAGATACCCTATAATTTTGAATTTTAACACAAGAGAGAAGCACCCAATAAACCCATGAAGATTAAGTTTATGGTTCAAAACTTTGCCATCTCCGCCTAGGCAGACGATTTTGTTTTTATTTTAATAGCAAAACAGTTCTTAAGTTCAGCAGGGGCATATTATCAAGAAAGGGCTTTAAAATTATCGCTGCTTTAGCGGCAGAAAACTGCCGCTAAAGCGGCGATAATGAGCTTGATAATATGCCCTTGAGAATTCCAATAGAAGCCCATTTTCTGGTGTGAACATGGGTTTCTATGGGAATTCTCATGGGCATATTATCAAGCCCATTATCGCCGCTTTAGCGGCAGTTTTCTGCCGCTAAAGCGGCGATAATTTTAACGCCCTGCGTGATAATATGCCCCTATATTTTTTAAACTAACGATGGTACCAGATAGTGACAGCTGGTAACTGAGGTTTTGGATAAGTCTTGCTGGTTACAGTGTACATGAAAACTTGTGAGCATCGGTAAAACCTTAGACTGCTTAAGGCACAGCCATACAGCATGTTTGGAAGCATGAAATGTTTTTTATGGATCAGTCTCCATGCAGCTATAGCCCTTGCCACTTCGTAGTTTGGGTGAGCTTTTATGGGCGCAAGTCAGAATAGGTAACCTAGATTTTACTGTTCTTCAAAAACAGTAGATGTTGTAGTACCCAGGATAAAGGGCTGCATTGCTCAACACTGTATAGGTCCCAAAGGCGAGACCTATTTGGCTAAGCCAATGCTAGTTGTACTGATGCTGACACCTTTCCTATGTCCCTGCGTTAGCATTCAAATATTTGTAGTGCAGAGTTTGGTGGAGATTGCAAATATTTTTAAGTGGAGAGGGATTGTGATGCTACACCCATGCAAAGAATGTTTTTCCTACATGATGTGTCTCTGTGATTAAATATATTGGCCTGGCTTTTGAGGGTAAATATAGCACGACCTTTTGTTCCTCCTTCATTATTGAAAATGGTGATTTAAGGAACAGTGGTGCACAACTTTCGGCAGCTATGGGCAATGAGAGGATTTCCCACTTAAGCAGGCCAGCAAATACAACATGCAGTACTGATTGGTCACCTTCTACAGACCATGTTATTCCCAGAAAAGGTAGCATTAGGGAAATGTGCAACACACACCTCATCTAAGGACCATGTTTCAAGGGAAAATGCGTTCATTGGTGGGAAGCAAAGAGAATAGTGCCGTCAGTCTGTGAACTTGCAGTGGTCTGGATAACACAACCCACAAAGGTGATCCACATAAAAGATGACTCCATGTATTTTGGCCCTAAACACTTTCAGGGACAGGTTGAGTAGGGGAAAAAGAGGAATAGAGAAAAGGAGGATGTGTGCAGACGGAAGAGCAATTGTGGGCAGGTCCTAACAGTAATATATGTTTGCCTCTATCAATGCTCTCCTCTGTGGCCCACCTTTTTCATGGTCATTCACATGTGTTCGAGATGGTATTATCCCCTTGTTTTCCCACTGTTGCTACAACACCAAATTCCATCAGACAGCAGAACGCCTCTGCAGACAATGTACTTTTTGTGCGCTATACTACACTGGGAAGGGTACACCGACAGCACCTGGCCACTATCCACCTCCATATGGGCCTTTTGAAAGCTTGCAGATGCCCTTCATAGTTGCAAAAAGAACAATTGATGGGCAGAATGCTGAAACATGTCATACATTCACCCCAGTACAGAGACCTGGGCCTATATCCATTGTATTTTTTCCTCACCGTTCTAATCCAGTTTATACCCAGCCATATGCAAATCAGTCTTCACCCTGCGCTTAATAGGAACAGTCCAGCCCAAACTGCCAGGTCGGTCCTCCTTGGACTAGAAACAAAAATCCTAGGACCGGCTTTGTGGTTTCACCCCTCATCAGCCAGGAGAGCTTGACTCCAGCCCTGAAACCGGTCCCAGGATGCTTGTTTCTGTTCCAGGGAGGACCTGGCTTGGCAGTTCAGGCTGGACTGTTCCTACAAGGAACAGGGTCAAGACTGATTTGCATATGGCTGGGTCCAAACTAGGGTGGTCTGATAAGCAAAAGAATGATGGATTAACCCCAGATCCTTGTGACTGGGGGTGAATGTTTGCATTGTCCAGCATTCTGTCCATCAATTGTTTCAATTGTTTCTTCTTCATAGATGTGCCTCCCACATACATGTGCAAAACCATGTTTGCCATTGTGTGTATGTTCAGTAAGTGGACTGAGGCATACCCAACAAAGAACTGTAATGCACAAACTGTTGCTAAATATCTTTTGAAAAACCTGATTCCACGTTATGGGGTACCGGCACTCCTGAGCTCTGACAATGGACCTGCATTCATTTCCCAAGAGATCGGGGGAATATGCAGATGGTTTGGGGTTACACAGAAGTTTCATTGTGCATATTACCCCCAGCAGTAGGAGTGGATGAGAGGAGGAATGGCGTGCTTAAAAAAAAAATAGTGAAGATTTTTGTGCATGCACTGAACTATCCTGAATAGATGCACTACCACTAGACCTGTTGGCAATGGGAAGCACTCCCAACAGAGTGACAATGATGGAGCGGGCAGTACAAAATTTTGAATACCCCCCATTTCTGCATGTTCATACTAATTAGAATAATCTATTAATTGTAATAATATTAATGTGTTTTGAGTGGTACCTAACCAACCTTACTAATGTATGAATTACACGTGGGATTTGCATTTTGCATGGCTAAAATAATTTGTAAACTAATATACGAACGCATACTAATACTAGAAAAATAGAATATTGCATGATATATGTTGCTTTTGTGACGTAATTGTAAGTTGCACCAGATGACATAATTGGGTGAATATAAACGCTTTAAATGTCGCCATTATGCTAGATAATTACACACACATAGGGGAATTAGTGAGGGTTAAACATTTTATTCGTTATTTTCATGTTTTAATTACTTTTTGTGTTTGTTTCACTCAAGTTGACCGATTGGGCCTATGACAAAATGGCCGACCAACGTACACGACGAGACAGCTACCATTCCACGAGGTTTCAGACCAAGTGCGCATGTTCCAGGCTCCTGAACAAGTGCTCTCAAGATGACCTACACAGCCTGTACCCAAACAAGGTCACGGCTGGACTTTTACCAAGAGCTTTAACAATGGACAACTTTTTGACAACCGGATGGATCATGTCTGACGGAGTGACATCTTAAACTTTGGGAGACCGAAACGGATGATTTTAACCAACCAATCAGAAGTGCCCAAAACTGCCTTTCGTTACATTTTATCATTACTTTCATTATAAAAAGATGGTAGAATAGTGAGTTGCGCTGACCTTTTCCTTTTTCCTGACGTTATGCCAACGGAGAGGACGGTGACACTGCAGGACAGCTGTTTCCCTGAATCTTTGACAGACTAAATTGCTGCCCATTTTCCTGATGAACCGAGGACTCTCAAACTGATGGGCATTGATTGATGCGTACACGCTTATGGTCCAGACCCAATTTTGGGACTGTAGCGTGCCGCATGACGACTTGATTGACTTAGAGGACGACTAATAGCCAGATTATATAAATATGGTGTTTTGTGGTTTGATTAACATTTTATTAAAATTTGCATTAATTAGATAAACAATATTATTGATTAACAAGCAAATGTGTTGGGTTATTTATTGAGAAGGAATAGATTAAGATTTGAAAATAAATGAAAGAGGATTAAAATCCCTTTTCCAACTCAGCTAATTTGATCCATCGGCTAAGTGGAAGGAATATCTTGAGGTTTAGGATTAAGATGTGCTGGATTAAGGATATTTAGGGGCCGATTCCGATACTGGAAAAATATTCCCCGTACGAATCGTATCTGGATTTTTTACCGTACGAATCGTACAAGTCCCGTACAAACTGGCAAGTACGATTCGTATGTGAAAAAGTCCATACGAATCGCATTGGGTAAATTCCCCGACACGTCCTCGGGTCAGAAAAGGTGTCCGACACGTCCCCGGACATTTTAACGTCCGAATCTGAAAACTGAAGTCCAAGCGCGCAAGTACGATTCCTACCGTCCGTCCGATTGTACAACCGTATGGTAAAAAGACCGTCCGGAGCAAACTCCTATAGCAACCATGGCGATGTCCAAACAGGTGCCCGGTACGCGCCGAACAACCCCCCCAGCCCCCCGTATGTACGTGCCGTAGCCTCCCAGCCCCCCGTATGTACGACACGTACCCCCACCCCCGTAGGTACGGCACGTACCCCCACCCATGTATGCACGACACGTACCCCCACCCGTGTATGTTCGGCACGTACCCCCACCCCCGTAGGTACAGCACGTACCCCCACCCGTGTATGTACGACACGTACCCCCACCCGTGTATGTATGGCACATACCCCCGACCGTGTAGGTACGGCACGTACCCCCACCCCCGTAGGTACATACACGGGTGGAGGTACGTGCCGTACATACACGGGTGGGGGTACGTGTCATACATACACGGGTGGGGGTACGTGCCGTACATACACGGGTGGGGGTACGTGTCGTACATACATTGGTGGGGGTACGTGCCATACATACACGGGGTGGGGGTACGTGTCGTACATACACGGGTGGGGGTACGTGTCGTACATACACGGGTGGGGGTACGTGCCGTGCATACACGGGTGGGAGTACATGTCGTACATACACGGGTGGGGGTACGTGCTGTACATACACGGGTGGGGGTACGTGTCGTACATACACGGGTGGGGGTACGTGCCGTACCTACGGGGCTGGGGGTACGGCGCGTCCATCCGCGGGGCTGGGGGGGACGGCGCGTACATACGGGGTGCTGGGGGGGACAGCGCATACATACGGGGGCTGGGGGGGACGGCGCGTACATACATGGGGCTGGGGGGGGAGACGGCGCATACCGGGCCCCCTATTCCGCTCGCATCGCGGCGTCCTTCGCTTTTCCGGCACTTTTTGGGTGCCGTAAAAATATTGCCGTCCGGACTGCTGTCGGTGCGAATCGTACTTTCTGGGACGTAAAAACATGCCTAACTCCGTCCGGACGTCACGTCCGCGGTGTCCCGGATCACATTCGTATGGATTTTGCTGTCGGTCGGTGTTTTTTCCAACTCGTACGGAAATGGTGTTTCCGTAAGAATCGTACTTGCAAGTTTGTATGTTGTTTTTACCGGGTATGAGTCGGAGGGAGAAAACGCTCCAACCGACGGTTCGTACCCGTTTTTTCCAGGATCGGAATCGGCCACTTAGTGTATGTTTATGTAAATAAAATTATTTTAGGTTATAAGGTATTCTTTTCACGTCAGCATTTGGAACACTTATCTCTCCCGTAAGAGCAGACCAAATGAGTGTGAGAGTGTTGGTGTTAAGGGCGCCACCAATGAATGTAAGGAGTGAAAGCGTTAGTATGATATCTGGTCTGTGACGAAGGGAGGATTTGAAATTCCACGCTGCATCAAATTTTCTGGTAGCAGTATGATGGTTTTTACTGTTTTGGTTTGGTAATTATTGCTTGTACATTGCTTATTGATATTGATTATTGATTGGTATTGGTTTATGTATTAACACTCTATGATGAGTTGCGTCAAGTTTTATGTTGTCTGCACGGCTTCTGGGATGTAGGAAGTCGGAAGTTTGTAACAGTTCCATAGCAGAGCAGAGGTAAGCGCTGCTCTCGGGAAAGACGGAATTGTTGTTACCCTGTAGGTACACGGGGGAAACGTGTAGCGATTGAAGTTGCACGACGCATTGTCTGGGTTCGATTCGGTGACATCGTCGTGTGTTGCCATTAGAAATATCTCCTGTATGAAAGAAGTGTATTGTAGCGAAGGTCACCTGTGAAATTTTGGTCTTAGGTACCAGGAGTCCAGAAGGTACTCTGATAACGCTTATCACTGGAAATGTAATAAGTGTTCTCTAAACTTGCTAGAAGGATAAAGTAGAGGGAAGTGCAACTTTGTTAATGAATGTCATAATTCTGTAGTAGGACAGATTGTTCGCTGTTCTCAGGAAAGACAGAATTCTGTGTGAATGTACTACATTTTTCCGTATGAAAGTGCGTGCATGAAATAGCATTCCGGTTAATTGTGAAACTCTGGTTTTATTTCTCAGGAGCATTGGGTCTCCAACAAGGTGTCTTAATCCTGGAGAAACGGTTAGCTGATGCTTGTTAGAAGGGTAAGGTAGAGGGATGTGCTACTTTATCAATGGAAGAAACAATTCCGTAGTAGGGCAGAAGTAAGCGCTGTTCTTGGGAAAGACGGAATTCTTGTGAAAAAGGTCTTTGCTATTCTTTGGTTAGCGAAGCAGACAATGGTGGTGTTTTCATGTTGTTACTAACAGGTTTGTAGATCCGAAAAACGTAAAAAGCTTACAGAGAGGATTTTGTAAAGGAGGGGTCAACAGGAGCAGGAGCTGCGGCAGCGGCTGCTGACGTCAGAAAGACCGCGCTGGGATTGGCCAGTCAGTTAGAAACGTAGACGCTCCTGATTGGTGCGTTAGTATATGCCGCGCTAGGAGTGGAGAATTGCAAAGGTGACGTAGACGATCCGGATTGGTGCGTTAGTGTGAGTCGCGCTAGGATAGGTCAGAACAACGGTACAGTTGTAAGGAGAGACTAACTATACACGGAAGACAGAAAAGATGTATTACGATCCACCAGAAAAGGAGAAAAATTCTTGGTTTGGGAAAATTAAGAAGTGGTTCAAAAAGGACAAACCGATTGTGACTAGGGAAGGATAATTACTTCCACCACCGAAAACCCCTGCATCCTTTATGGTTGCGAAATACGGATATCATACTTGTATTTGGTTAGACAATTGGGTAAAATACACTGGAGACGACGGAGTCTTGGCATTTCCAGAGCATGGTTCATTTAATTTAGCAGTTTTGAGAAATTTGAGAGAAAAGATGATGAATTTAGAACCAAGACCAAGACCGACACAGTTTGAAGCATTGACCGAATGGGAAGATGAAATGCATGACAGAGGTGTGGTGGAAGATATAAGTATATGTTTGGTAGATATGGGCATGACACTCATGATGAGAGAATGAGAAGGTGGCGGAATGCGAGTATGCTGAAGGTCTGTTTCCCGGAAGAACTGCTGAAGAAATTGGAGGTAGAAAATGCACAGAAAAAATACATAATGTTGAATCAAGAGGGTATGGAGTGAATGAGTCGGAGGATGATGTTCTTGATGACATGTTTTATAAAAATCCTCCTCCGTATCAACCGGAATCAGAAATGTTAACACCAAGTGCCCCAATGAGAGAAACTTTACGAATCATTAAGTCAGAACCAGTGTCCCAAGATTTAGAGAAAAGTAATTCCAAAAGAGAGGTAGAGAGAAAATCAGAGGGTAGGGTAAATGGTGAAAGTTCGGCAGAATTAGCAAAAACAACCTTAGAATTAACTGAAAAGATACGAGAATTGACTAACAATATAGAAGCTGTGACTGTTCCAGTGATGATAGGCCCTGTGATGCCTATTTTTGATAAACAGAAAGATAGCGAACATTGTTTAACAGTTCCTTATGATAACAATAAACAGGCTGAGAAGCCAAAGCAGAGCCAGAATGAAAATCCATGGAGACAGACAATGAGTATGATCGAACCAAATGTTTCGAGTAACCCTTTTATAGGCCAAAATTTAGCAGAAAGACATGCAATGACAGTGGAATCAATATTAGAAACGCAAAAGGATTCAGAACGAGGTAATGTAGAAAAACCAGTAGGTCCATCTACGGAAGAATTAAGTGAATGGTTGAGAAGCTTGCAGAGAAAAGACAAAGAATCCCAATCAATAGATGTGGCCAAACTATGAATGGTACTGGAAGAGTTAATAGTAGGAACTATCCCCACAGAGAAATTAAAAACGTATCAAGATGTGGAATTACTCGTTTTGTGCAAAAGTATAACATTGAGATCGAAAAATCTGCACGAAAGACTAGAAGAAGTAGCAAATGAAATGGGTATAGATATTGAAAAGGTAAAGGCCTTACAAAAACCATATCGAATAGATTTCACTGAAAAAGATATTGAAAATTTGAACACCACAGGATGGATAAGTCAGATTAAGGAAATAATTATCTTGCTGAGAAAATGGGGAGATGTGGATAAATGGAGAAGCAGGTGGTACCGAAAACGAGATGATTCCCCAGATAAAACATTTGCAGCATTCCCTGTAAGAGAAAAAGAAAGGGTAGTAACAGAATGCCCCATGAGAGAAATTCCAGGAGGAGGATATGTACATGTTCCATGGACAAGACAGGATATTTTGCCTTTTACAAATGATTTCCCTCGACTACGCGAAAAGCCTGTCGAGTGGTATAGGCAAGTAGACAGATTTGTAAAGTTTTCCAAAGTACTATGGATTGATCTGAATAGTCTATTTGACATAATAGTACCAGCAGATTTATGGACAGAGTGCAAATTAATGATCAATTGGCCAACTCAGGAATACCCTAGAGATCCAAAAACTGAGTGAAAAGGATTTAAGTCATTTTGTATACAGATTTGTATATGGTCTACGTCCAGAGATTAGTGAAATGATAAAACAACATAATGTAGACTGGCAAAATAAGAAAATAGACGAAGTATTGAGGCATGCAAAATATTTCAGTGATGAGATTGAAGCAAAACAGTGAAAATTAAAAGAAAAAGCTATGTGGGCACAAGTAAAGGTAGCAGAGAGACAGGAAGCTCAATTAGCGGAACAAGTGAATAATACAGGCCCGAGACAAAAGTTCATTCCTGGGAAAGGTAAGGGAAATTTTAATATAGAAGAAGCTAAAAAGAAATTCCCATGTCATAATTGCGGTAGAATAGGGCACTGGAAATCCGAGTGTAAATTTTCCCCTTGTACTAACAATGAAAATACATAATTGAATCGACAGGTGCAGAATGAGGTGAGTGGTCAACCGCAGCGACAGCAGCAGGTTGTAACCCAACAGAATCAGGTGCCAAAACCGCCTTTTCCACAGAGCAAAAACTCCCAGAAATATAGTAACGAAACAGGATTCTACAACGAAGAACAGGTAAATAAGCTGCCGCGCGCTAGCGCTGTTTTGCATTATCGGCTACAACGTGATGAGAGTGATTCAAAAGAGGGTTATTGACGGTGCTGAAGGGAGGAAGAAGAGTGCGTACTTGGCGCAACTCTAGAAGTAGACCAGACAGGCCCATTTGTAGATGGGAAGATAAATAATGAAAGTATTCCTAGTTGATACTGGTGCTACTCGATCAACTGTCAGGTCAGCTGATGTTAAGAACCTTCCTCTCTCGGACGAAACGATCCAAGTAGTTGGTGTATCCAACAGACAGATTAAAACTTATCTTACAGAGCCAGTGAAAGTTAGCAGAGGGAAAATTTCCAAAATGCACCGCTTTGTTGTGTGCTATACCAGTCCTGTGAATTTATTAGGTAGGGATTTGTTGTGTAAGATGAATTGCACTATATTCTGTACCCCTGATGGGATAGCCTTTGAGACCCCGGTTGAAGATGTGTTGTATAAAATGACAATGGCAAACAGGGAAAATGAGGTTACTGAAACCTATGTTGTATTTAACCCTGATAAATTACCTAAAGAAATGAAACAGTCTGTAAAAGCAGAAGTCTGGGATTTCACAGGAGAAGATGTGGGACTAATGAGAAATGTAGATCCAGTAAAAATAACAGTGAAGGAAGGAGTAAGCTATCCAAATGTCGCTCAATATAAATTGACACCTGAAATAATTGAAGGAGTTACTCCTGTGATCATAAAACAAGGCATTCTGAGAGAAATAATGAGTAGTCCATGTAATTCACCAATTATGGGACTGAAAAAGCCTAATGGGAAGTCCAGGAAAGTACAAGGTCTGAGAAAAATAAACAAAATTGTTGTGTCTTGCTGTCCTATTGTACCAAATCCATCTGTAATTTTGTATCAGATTCCCCATGATGCAGAATGGTATACTGTGATTGATTTATGCCATGCTTTCTTTTCCATCCCATTGCACCATGACAGCCAGCACATTTTTGCGTTTTGTTTCGGTGAGCGTATTTTGGCTTGGTGCTGAATTCCACAGGGGTATATAGAAAGCCCCTCAATATTTAATCAGCTATTGAAAAAGTCTCTGGAAAGTCTAGAAATGCCAGAAAATTCAGTGTTAGTTCAATATATCGACGACCTTCTTGTGGCGTCGAAAACCCGTGAAGCTTGTGAGATAGACACAATAGCATTGCTGAATCATCTGGCAGATGGAGGACTTAAAGTGTCACCATCAAAATTACAATTTTGCAAGAAAGAAGTACAATATTTAGGCCACAACATCGAAAAGGGACTGAGAAAGATAACAATAGACAGAATCAGGATCATAAAAGGATTGAGAGCACCCATGACCCAAAGAGAGTTGAGAATGTTTCTTGGAATGGTTGGATACTGTCGTCAATGGATCAGCAATTTTTCGTTGATTGCAAATCCTTTGGTACGATTGACAAGAAGTGATGTGAGAGATCCCTTTGATTTGAACAAAGAAGAATTGGCAGCTTTTAAACGATTGAGAGATGGGTTGTGTGAAGCACCTGCATTAGGTATGCCTGATTATGAGAAAGAGTTTGAGTTGTACTGCAGTGAGAGGAATAGATGTGCACTCTCTGTTCTAATACAGAAGCATGGAAAACTGAGGAGACCAATTGCATATTTCTCATCAATGCTGGACCCAGTAGCCCTACCCGGGTGTTTGAAAGCAGTGGCTGCTACCTGCCGGAGTTTGGAAAAGAGTGAAAGAATTGTAATGGGATATCCTGTGAAAGGGTTTGTACCTCATGATGTGGCAATCCTTTTGACAAGGAGTCGCACACAGTATATGACACATAGTCGGCTGACTAAGTATGAGAAAGTTATATTAGGTGCAGCGAACGTAAGTCTTGTGAGATGTTTGAATGTGAATCCTTCAACATTGTTGCCTGATGCTGAGAATGTAGAAGTCAGAGATGAAGCAGATCACGACTGTCTGGACGTATGAGATTTCTGTACAAAACCACGACCTGACATAAAAGATGAGCATTTATCAGAAAGTGATTTCGTCATGTTTGTGGATGGGTCTTGTTTGAGAACAGATGATGGAGTGTTAAGTGCAGCATATGCGGTATGCACAGTTGCAGCAGTAATGGAAGCGTCCTACTTGAAAGGAGTAAAATCGGCCCAAGTAGCTGAACTTGTTGCTTTGACTAGAGCATGCAAGATTGGGAAAAGTATGAGAGTGACTGTGATAACTGACAGCCAGTATGGCTTCGGAGTCGTACATGACTTCGGTCAAATATGGCTGCAGAGAGGGTTTTTGACATCAAGTGGAACTCCCATTAAGAATGCTGAAGTGGTTGGAAAATTGCTTGAGGCGATACAGCTGCCTAGGCAATTGTCTGTTGTGAAGTGTGCTGCCCACAGTCAAAGTGGTGATGACATCGCCACTGGTAATAAATATGCCAATGACATGGCTCAATACTGTGCACGTAATCAGAATTCCATTAACAGGGCCAAGGAGAATGAGGTGATTTCTTGTTCTTTGATGTTTACTAACATTGTGGGTACCTGGGAAGAAGTGAGACAATTACAGGAAGAAGCAGGAGATGAGGAAATGAAGCAGTGGGTAAAAGCAGGATGTGCACGAAGAGAGAAGGAGCATGTGTGGGTCTATCGGGATGGAAGACCAGTTATGTCTGATAGCATGATGTCTGCCATGGCACGGATGTATCATGGTCAGGGACACATAGGGAGAGATGCTATGATCAGGTCATTTAAGCAGACCTGGTACAATGCAAAATTCAGACTTGTAGCAGAAAGTCTTTGTCAGAGATGCCTAATATGTCAGCAATACAATCCTGGAAGAAAGACAGTAGTGAGCCTAGGAACAATAGGTAGAGAAGGAGGACCTTTTACCAGAATGCAAGTGGATTTCATTGAGATGCCTCCCTGTAACAGGTTGAGGTATGTTCTAGTTATGGTCTGTCTGTTTTCTAGATGGGTAGAAGCATTCCCAACAAGAAGAAATGATGGAATGGCAGTGGCAAAATTACTTTTGAGGGAATTTATCCCTAGATTTGGATTCCCAGTAACAATTGAATCAGACCGAGAAGGACATTTCCATAATGAGATCATAAAATTGATTTGTGAAGCATTGAATGTACAGCAAAAACTACATTCTGCCTATCGCCCAGAGGCTTCTGGTGTAGTGGAACAGATTAATGGTACTATCAAAAACAGAATAGGGAAAATGTGTTTAGCCACTGGTATGAAATGGCCTGATGTCTTGCCTCTGGTACTCATGACTATTAGATCAATTCCAGACAGAACCACAGGATTGAGCCCCCATGAAATCATCATGGGTAGAGCGATGCGGCATGTGTTCATACCAGTCAACAAGCTGTTGCGTGTAACTGATGACATGGTGTTGGATTACTGTAAAAGCTGGCTGACGCAGTTCATTCTGTGTTTCATCAGGTTGGAGCGGATGCCACCACCCTTGAAAAGAAGCAAGCCCATGATCTGAGCCCAGGAGACTGGGTGAGAATAAAAGTACACAGAAGAAGAAACTGTTTGGTTCCAAGGTGGGGAAAACCACGACAAGTCATCTTGACCACAACAACAGCTGTGAAGTGTGCTGGACTGAAAAACTGGATTCATGCAAGTCATACATTGAGAATTCCAAATCCAGTGGATAGCACAGAAAAGGAGTATTTTGACGAATCAGAATTCAGTACTGAATCAGATGATGGAGAGCCAAAAACAAAAGAAAACCCTGAAAGGGGGGAATCAGAACCAAGTCTAACATTTGTCCCCAGAAGTATTTCCTTGAGAAGAAGGTTACAGATTTCTGATACCAGCTCAGACTCAGAGACTGAACAAAGAACTCAATGTTCTAAGAAAAGACAAGAAAAAGACAAAGAAAAAGACAGTGAAGAAACAATAAAAGAAATTACTGAAAGAGAAGTTCCAGATGAAAGATTGAGAGAGATTCCACCTGAAATAACACATTTAGATGGACAGGTGCTAGATACAGAGCGAGAGGGAAATATTACTGCGGAAGAACCCCGAGGAGGTGTCTGGAACTCCAACATTCAGTCAGAAGTAGGGACAAGTAGTCAGCAGGAAGATTGCATGCCGGAGATACCAGGAGGGACAGAAGTAGGAAAAACAAAAGAAGTGGTGGCAAAAGAAGCTGTTGAGAGTAAAAAGCAAGTTGAAACAGAGTCAGAGGAAAGCGAAGATGAAGTACCTGAAGGTCGAGTTCTAAGAAAGAGAGCTTGGAGAACTGAAAAGAATGATAAAGGAAGAAAATTGAAAAGAGCAGCAAAAGACGACGTTTGGCCGAATAAAATAAAAAGACTGAGATATCGACTGACACGAGCAAATTCACCAAGTGCTGAACAGGTGAATAAAGTGAAGAGTCAGGAGAAATTAAAAGACGAGCAAACCATTGTATTAAAAGAAAGCAAAAGAATAAGAAAACCCAGCCAGAAATATAAGTCACCAGAATGGACGTATGTGGCCCTGCATGAAGTCAAAGAAGAGGCGGATAGCCAAGGAAATTCAGAGGTGATTGTGCGAGAAGTGGTTGAGGAGGACGAAAAATCGGAAATCCTGAGAGTTATCTTGTCCAATATTGGAGAAGAAGCAGATGTTCACGACATTCTGTATTCAGATAACAGGTGAAAGGCAAAAGATGATGAGATGCCAAACTGAATGAGAGCAGAAAGCTGCTAATGGAAAGATAACAAAATACGGAAAAAGACAAAAACTGGTAGAACCAAGTAGGTGCTGAGAGCCTTGGGTTAGACAAACTAGTTGTGAAGTAGAAGGGGCTATGCCAAAAGACACTGTCCATTTAAAAAAAATGGCAAACACAGATAGAAAAGGTAGATGTATATTTTTGCAAAGATGGTGTAAAATGTGTTGTTGTTCTCCAGAATTACTAATGCTTCTGTGGCTCATACTTGCTCTCTTGATCTCATTTAACCCCTTGTGTGCTAATGACAAGATAGTCTCCTACTCCGCACCCTTGAGGCTTTCTGTGTTGAAAATGAGACCATCTCATCCTTAGCACTTAAGTGGTTAAGGTTACTATAGATACAATAGAAGGATATAGTGAAAACAAAACTAATATAGAAAAGATTCAAAAGGTATTTCCGACTAGAATAGATAAGAACTATTTACATAAAGACAGGTCCATAACCGATTTTTCTAATAATGTGTTTTCGAAATTGTTGTATGAAGATGTAAAGACAATGGATGTAAGGGACTGCTACGATTGTATGCAGTTACCTGCCTCCGTCCGTATTGGAGGGAGTGACTTATCACCACCTTCCAGTAACTTATGGAATAACATGTAGTGTAATAGCTAGTTTATTTTATCAAACAGGGAAATTAGAGTATTATTTTTCAGATGTAGATAATATATTTTCACAAGTACCATCAATTAACAAGCTAAGCAAGGTAAAACCTGCAATGGTATTAGGTGAATTTTTCTTAGAGACTAAAGAACTAACATTAGAATATATAATTAAAAACAATTTGACTTGCAGTTTAAAGAATGAGAAAAAGACACTTTTAGATATGGTTGAAGAGAGGAGACTGAAAATGCAAAGAAAGGCATCTGAAGGAAAGGTGGAGAAGACAGTCTGGGATGTAGAAATGGAAAAAACACTTGAAAGGTGAAGCTAGTCCAACTATGGCTTTAAATTGGCCTCACAAAGGAAAATTGTGTATTAGAAGAATCAAACTGCATATGATAATTATTTTGTAGGTAATAGTGAGTGCCATGATACATACCGAATCATGGGTGGATGGAGATTTAAAGGTGGAAAAGATCCAGTTTTTCCTGGATTATATTTCATTTGCGGGAGCAAGGCATATTATCGTTTGCCAGACCATTGGAATGGCACATGTTATGTAGGCCTGGTTTTCCCGAAGATTTTTCATATGGATAGAGGAGAAGATGGTGTACATAGTTTAGGTAGTTATTTAGCATGTAGTAAGAGAGAATCTTGGTCAGAAATTGTGGGTGACATCTTTGGAGCATTGTTACCAGCAGTGGGAATATCTCTGAATGCAAACAAAATTAGAAGACTTTCAACAGTAGTGGATCGCTTGTCAACAAGCACCGCTGGAGGATTTTTTTGGTGAACACTGAAATGGTTGCCATGCGTGCCATGGTATTGTAAAATCGACTTGCCCTTGATATATTATTGGCAAAGGAGGGTGGAGTCTGTGGAATGCTGAAAGTTCAACATTGTTGTACTTACATTCCAGACGAAAGTAAAGACTTGAAAATTTATATTAAAAATATAACTGAATTGCATGACGAAATTGCACCACTGGAGGTTGAAGGTGTTTGGGAAAAGATTGGAAAGAAAATATTAGCTATTAAAGATTTCTTAGTAAACTTAGGTAGTACTTTTTTAGGTAAAATCTTATTTCCATTAACCTGTGTGATTTTCATAGTATTAATAATAAGATTAGGGTGTATCTGTCGTGAAGGGAATAAAAGTCAGAAAAAGATAAAAGGAGAAAATTTAAGGAGAAAAGGTAAGAAACAAGAGAGAGAAATAGAATTAGAGGAAGTTAAGGAGAGTATGTATAAGTCAGCGAAAAGAGAAGAGAAAGGGGAATCTGAATTATGAATAAAAATAAGAAATCACTATGAAAATCCATAAAAGAAATACAATATGTTAATGGTGTGGTGATATAATCACCAAACAGGGGGATTGATGGAGCAGGTAGTACAAAATTTTGTATACCCCCCATTTCTGCATGTCCATACTAATTAGAATAATCTGTTAATTGTAATAATATTAATGTGTTTTGAGTGGTACCTAACCAACCTTACTAATGCATGATTTACACGTGGGATTTGCATTTTGCATGGCTAAAATAATTTGTAAACTAATATACGAACGCATACTAATACTAGAAAAATCGAATATTGCATGATATATGTTGCTTTTGTGATGTAATTGTAAATTGCACCAGATGACATCATTGGGTGAATATAAACGCTTTAAATATCGCCATTATGCAAGATAATTACACACACATACGGGAATTAGTGAGGGTTAAACATTTTATTCGTTATTTCCATGTTTTAATTACTTTTTGTGTTTGTTTCACTTAAGTTGACTGATTGGGCCTATGACAAAATGGCCGACCAACGTACACGACGAAACAGCTACCACTGCACGAGGTTTCAGACCAAGTGCGCATGTTCCAGGCTCCTGAACAAGTGGCCTCAAGATGACCTACACAGCCTGTACCGAAACAAGGTCACGACTGGACTTTTGCCAAGAGCTTTAACAATGGACATCTTTTTGACAACCGGATGGATCATGTCTGACGGAGTGACGGGGGGCGCTAGAGGGCGCCGAACCCAGATGGCCGCACTGCCGTGAGGCTCTGGACGCCCTACCCTGATATCCGGCAAATATCCGTACCAAGACCCCTCGCCCGCGGACGAAAACTGTGGCAATACTGACCCCCGGGGCTGGCGGAGACTCGCTGCAAATTTCACGACGCTGTGGTGCTGGGCGGCGGAGCTATCGGGCCCGGCGCGGCCTGGGGGAGGAGCTGCGTCTCGGAGGCGGCAGGCTGGTTCGGCGACGGGCACTACGCGAGTGCCGGTGCGGCCACGAGGCTGCGGGCCCGCCGGCGGGGGACGGCTTGCTGTGTGACCTGCGAGGTGCAAACCCGCCGTCGCAACTTGGAACACCTCGCTCTGAGGAGACGCCGCTACTTGTCCTTTGCTGCCGTATGCTGCGGTGTTATATCACTCGGGGGCGCTGAGAGCTCTGGACGGCGCGGACCCGGCTGCTGATGGTGCCGGACCTGTCTGTGCTGGCTGGACGCGGGCTGGCGAAGCGCCTGCGGTGTGCAGATGCGAGCTGGGGCAAGACGTGGACCGGCGCTGGAGCGTGTGCGGCCGCGGCGCTGTGTGGTTCCCGGCGCCCCTGCAGAGAGGTGAGCCTTCTTATCGGTGCCTCTCCGGCTCTGTGACGATCGCCCCTGAGAGGCTGGATCACTGGATCTGGGCGCCTGGTGGCTGACCCGGTGTGGACAGGCGAGCTGTGCCGGGGTGCCCTCCCGCTCCTGGGGACCCTTGAGGATGCTGGCGGACCCCCGAGCGGCGGACCGGGAGCCTGGACGCAGCGCGAGTTGCTGCCCCTGGAGTGGGTTGCGCCTGGGAAGAGCTGAAGGTGACCTGTGGTGCCCAGATGGCGGGGAAACCAGTACCAAAGTAGAAGGGGGCTCCCTATCGCGCTCGGAGCCTGAGACGTTGCTGCCATGGGAAAGGCGGAGGCACACCAGGCCAAGCTCCTGTTTGAACAGAAGAAAGCAGCCACGCGGCCTGCGACTGGGGACGCGGAGGCGCCTGCCGCTGGGCCGCCTGACCCCCCTACTACTGCCCCTACTGAGGAACTAAAAACAATGCTCGTCGCAATGCAGCAGAGCCTAAACACCCTCTCGGGGAAGATGGACACCATGAACACCAGGCTGGACTTTCTGGTGCTAAAGGTTGACAAACACGACGAACAGCTCAAGGAGGCAGAGAGGCGCATATCCGCCACTGAGGACAGCTCCACTGAAATGGCGCACATGGACAAGATCATGAAGGTGATTGCGGCCAAAAGTGAGGATTTGGAGGCATGCAGCCGCCGGAACAACATCCGCCTGGTGGGCATACCGGAGTCCGCAGCCACTGGGAGAATGGAAGATTACGTGGAGAGGTTGCTGACGGACTCGCTGGGCGCTGACTCCTTCTCTGCGCATCTCATCGTGGAGCGGGCGCACAGGGCACTGGGCTCGCGACCTCCGGTCGGCGCACCGCTGAGACCCATAGTGGCGAGGCTGCTCAACTACAGGGACAGAGATATTGCTCTCCGAAGGGTGAGAGAGGTTCCGAACCTGCAATATGAGGGCAACTCGTTTTCTATATATCTAGACTTTACCCTGGCAGTACAAGAGGCTCGACGGAAATTCTTTAACTGTGAAGCAGAAATTACGCCAAGCTAATGTGGATTATGCCCTGCTCTACCCTGCCAAGTTGCGGATCCGACATCGTGACCGCACTATCATCTGTGCCAACCCGCAGCAGGCGGAGGACTTCATCAAGACCCTGCGACGCTCGTCCCCAGCTCATGACAATAACGCTGGGCCTTCGGGCTCTTGTTCGTCCAGGACTGAGGATTAGTCGTTAAGAACAGGATCCTTCGTTGCTCCGGACCTGACCCCAAGATCTGTTTCATAGCCTGCTGGCGGCACTGAGAGCCGAGACACTTTCGGAGATCTCGGAGACGGGGGGCTGGCGGCGGGTCGCGGCTGAGACTGCCTCCAGACCCTCCGGCGACGGGCTTCGACCCATGGACTGGTGGCTGGGGGAAGAGGCTCGCGCCCGTCCAGGGCTGAGGCCTGGACACTGTGCCTGGAGAATTCATCGCCTGCAATGTCCGCGACAGATGAGTACCTTCTATAATGCTATATGTCAGTTATTTTTATGCTGTCGCACTGTTAGTACCTCGGGCACAGCGATGACTGCGCTGCCCCTGCTGCTCCTGGGGGGGCTTGATTGTTTGCCTGCGCTGGGCTTGAAGGGGTCTGTCTACTTGGGTGGGGCACCCTCGACTCTACCCTCCTCCGCACTGACTGTCCAGGGTCAGAGGTGAGAGGTCCTGCCACAAAGCGGGACACGGGGGGGCTGACGGCACTCTGGCGCCCCACTGCGGGAGATCCTCTAAATTCGAACGCCAAGGGCTAGACTGGGACCTTAGAGTGGACTAGCCTTTTCTTTGTTAATATTCTACTGTTTGCTTTGGTTTGACTCATGGCTGGGGAGGGGGATAGGGTGGGGAGATTTGGGGATGCCAGTGCGTTTGGGGCACTGATGTGGGTGGGGAGGGCGGGAGGGAGGAGGGAGGGGGGGCATTGTGGGGGGGACGGGGAGGGGCACATTGGAGACAGCGGGGGGACAACTTCGGACATGCTGCTGCACTGCGGTGCGACGACTAACTTGGCACCACGTTGCACTACTCAGGGGACTGATGCACTATTCGCTGGGCTGGAGGAAGCGCACCTCCGGTGCATCGTTTCATGACGATGGAGGGAGATTGTAGAAATGGCTTGAAGCTTCTGATGTGGAATGTGCGGGGGTTGCGGGATCCCAGGAAAAAACGACACATACTTTCTTACCTGGACCGCCACGACATTAGCATAGTGGCACTACAGGAAACACACACTGACCCCAGGGCACCTCCCACTTTTGGTAGCAGATGGGCTTCGGATAGGATATTCTCTTCATATTCCACATACGCCCGGGGCACGGCCATATTGGTCAAAAGGGGCACCCCCTTCAGGTTTTCTGGGGCCCGGAGTGATGGAGAGGGCAGGTTTTGCATGCTATGGGGCGCCCTGGGGACGCAATCGATTGTCATCGTCAGCTACTACGGCCCCAACATTGACAATCCGGACGTCCTGAATATAGTGTGGGGACAGATACTGGCGGTCGGAGCCTCTCATGTGCTCTGGGCGGGCGACTTTAACACAGTCGTGGACCCGACTATGGACCGCTCCTCCCATATGCATCACCACTACACGAGGAGTCAGGGTGCCTTCCGGGGCTTGTTGGGGGACGGCGGGCTGGTGGACCTGTGGCGGCACAGGCACCCCGGCAAAAGGGAGGGCACATTTCATTCTGCCATGCACGAGTCCTGGTCCAGGTTGGACTATTGGCTTGGGTCTAGAGGAGTATGCCCATGGATACGCAGTGTCACTCACTTGGCCCGTACCCTGTCTGATCATGCCCCGGTGTGTCTGACGGTGGAGGTCCTGATGTTTACGGTGGGCACTAGGAGCTGGAGACTGGCCCCTGAGGCTCTGCTGGACGAGGTATTCCGCACCGAACTGGGGGAGGCTATTACAGAGTTCTTCGCGCGTAATAAGGGAACGGTAGTGCAGATGGGCACCCTCTGGGAAGCGTTTAAAGTCACTATACGCGGGGAATGCATGGCTAAAAGTTTCGGAGTGCTGCGCGACCTTCGACGGAGGTTGAATCTACTGGAGGTGACGATCAAGGGGCTTGAGACGGATATCTAGGCTAGGGGCACTGGAGAGGGCAGAGCTAAGCTGAGGGACCTGTTGACTGAATACACCAACGAGGCAAACAGAGAGATGAGGTTCAGAGGGAAATACGCTAAGGCGCGCCGATACGGGGAGGGTGGGAGACCTGGGAGGGCCTTGGCACAGGACATCAGGCAGCCGCGATATGCCAACTACATTTTGGAGGTGGAGGATGGGGATGGTACTTGCCAGAAGGACGGTCCTCAGATACTGCGGGCCTTTACTGACTTTTACGCTGAACTCTATTGTTCTAAGGGGATTAACGAGGCCGACTTCCCACAGTTTTTTGGGGGAATCACGTTGGGCTATCTGGAAGACAGACAGAGAGAGTTCCTCTGCGTCCCCTTCATGAACGAGGAAATTAGAGAGGCGATTCTCCAGCTGCCATCTGGTGAGGCGCCGGGACCGGACGGGCTACCGAGTGATTTTTACAAGCTGTACATGGATCAGCTGGCCCCCGTTCTTCTGGAAGTGTATGCCGAGGCGCAAGAGACGCAGGCATTGCTGCCCACAATGCGAGAGGCCCTTATTCTGTCGATCGTGAAGCCTGGTAAGCCGGCTCATAAGTGCGACTCCTATCGACCACTGTCCCTCATCAACGTTGACCGTAAGCTTCTCACTAAAATGATAGCTAATCGCCTGAACCTCCTGATGGATAAATTGGTCCTGCCGGACCAGGCGGGATTCATCCCCAGCCGCTCTACCTCCCACAACCTGCGCACCCTCTTCTCGATTGTCCAACAGGTGGCCCCGCACTTGCCGCTGGCGGCTGTCTTCCTGGATGCCACCAAGGCATTCGACTCGCTGGAATGGGGCTACTTGCACGCGGTACTTCGGTGTATGGGATTCCCGGTTGGCTTTTCCGCCCTGATTAACTTACTCTATACTGCCCCGGTGGCCCGCATGCAGATTAACGGCCAGCTGTCCCGGACGATTTCGCTGTCGAGGGGCACCAGACAGGGCTGCACACTGTCTCCGCTGCTCTTCGCCTTGGCGATGGAGCCGCTGGTGGCCAGGGTGCGTCAACATCATCAGGAGAAGGCCCTTTGATGCCTGCTACGTCCCATCTTGATCTCCTTGTATGCGGACGACGTGACGCTGTATGTGAAGGATCCGGTGCATAACCTTAACCCGCTCCTACGGGAATTTGTGTGCTTTGCGGGCCTTTCTGGCATACACATTAACTGGGCAAAGTCCCAGATCCTGCCCCTCACTCAGGCGGTCGTCCCCTTTGAGGTCGATTTCCCCTTGGAGTGGTGTGACTCTACTGTCCGCTACTTTGGGGTGACTGTCGCCTTGGACAGAGAGGAACTGATTCGTGAGAATTATGGCCTGGCCATAGACGCGTTGCGGGACTCCGTCTCGAGATGGACAGCTCTGCCATTGTCCATGATAGACAGAATTTCACTGATCAAGATGACGGTACTGCCTAAGTTTCTGTATTACTTCCTGAACATTCCCTATCATCCGGGCAGGGCTTTTTTCTCCACGCTGCGGACCGAAGTCCTGCGCTTGGTCTGGAGCGGCAAGCAGCCTCGGGTCAGCTGGGAGACGCTGGCCAGCCCCTACGCACAGGGAGGTCTTGAGCTTCCCAACTTTGAACTCTACTACATCTGTGCGCAAGCGCATTACGTGCACTACTGGTTTAGCGGGCCCAAATACACAGCACATGTGGCCACGGAGCACTGGCTGGTGGACCCGGTTCCGCTGGAGGGGGCACTCCTGCTGCCCGCGGTGCGGTGCGGCCGGGACCCCACGACTGTGGAGTGCACGGTGCGAGCATGGGATTGCATTGCGCGCAAAATGCAGGCCCCGATGCTCTATTCTCCGCGATTGCCGCTGACGTTCCATCCTCAACTGTCCCTCCTGCAGGAGGGTGTCTTCAAACAATTTCAGCGAATGCGGCGTACAATCACGTGGGGAGACCTATACAAGGATGGGAGGTTCGCCACCCTTCAGCAGCTGTGTGCCGAGCCCCCCCCTACTGCCATGGAGACGTTCGTCTATGCCCGACTGAGGGAGGGAATACGGGCCTGTACGCCGGAATACCCGGCTGAACCGCAGGTGCTACCCCAGTTACATGCCTTGTTGGGAGCGCGAACGGCCTCTCATTTGGTGTCAATCCAGTACCGCTCGGTCTATGTTGAGATAGGCGGCCCGCATGGCTCTCCTCGGGCCGGTTGGGAGAGTGACCTGGGGCATGAAATCACGGACCGGGAGTGGCACTACTGCTGTACCCAGATTGAGAAGGTATCTGCTAGCGGCCGCCTTCGCCTCACGCATTTCAAGTTCCTGCAAAGGTACTATTACACCCCTGCTAGGCTGCGTCGATTTGGGTTGCGGGAGGACGCAAGATGTGGCAGATGCCGGACAGACGGTGCTGATATGCTGCACCTGGCCTGGAGCTGCCCGGCCCTTCAGCTATACTGGGAACAGGTCTTTGATGCGGTGGGGGAAATGATAGGCGCCACACTCCAGCCTACCCCTTTGATGGGCGTTCTGGGGTACACGGAAAAATTCCCTGTGCTGCATAGGAGATTTGCTTCGCTGTGCTTCCTGCTGGCCAGGTGGAGAGTGGCCTGTCGCTGGGGACGGGGGAGGGCACCTAAATTCAAAGACTGGCTAGAAACAATGATCCTCTGGCAGGATCAGCTTGCCCTTTACTCTGACCTTTTGCCGACTGGGTCCCGCCCCGGAGACATATGGGGACCCCTGAAGACGTACCTGCTGCTGCATCCTATGCTGCCTGACGACGCGGCCCCTGCCCCCCCGACTGGAGCTGAGACTGGGTAGGCTGTGTACTGGGATAACAGTCCTCTTGTCGTGGTGTCTGTGGCTGCACCGCTGCGTTTCAGATGCTGTGCTGCTGAATAGATCAGCCCTTGGTCACCCCCTGATTAGTTTTCCTCTGTGATTTTTTCTCACTGCTGTCCTTCTTGTCTCCTCCCGCGATGCTAGTTTGGGGAAGGGTGTTTAATTGCTGTTCATTTGTTATTGGTTAACGATATCCTTGTTCTACTGAAATTCAAAACCCATATCTACTGCTACGAGGCCGGCCCTTTAGGGTTGTGGATGTTCAGCTGTGTACCTCACTGATGCTTTGTCCATTATGGTTTGCTGCCGGCCCGAAGAGGTTGTAGGCGGAATGCCGTGTACTGACTATTTTTCTGCTGAATAAAGGGTTTTTTAAAAAAAAGTCTGACGGAGTGACATCATAGACTTTGGGAGACCGAAATGGATGATCTTAACCAACCAATCAGAAGTGCCCAAAACTGACTTTCGTTACATTTTATCATTACTTTCATTATAAAAAGATGGTAGAATAGTGAGTTGCGCTGACCTTTTCCATTTTCCTGACGTTTTGCTGACGGAGAGGACGGTGACACTGCAGGACAGCTGTTTCCCTGAATCTTTGACAGATTAAATTGCTGCCCATTTTCCTGATGAACTGAGGACTCTCAAACTGATGGGCATTGATTGATGCGTACACGCTTATGGTCCAGACCCAATTTTGGGACTGTAGCGTGCCGCATGACGACTTGATTAACTTAGAGGACGACTAATAGCCAGATTAGGTAAATATGGTGTTTTGTGGTTTGATTAACATTTTATTAAAATTTGCATTAATTAGATAAACAATATTATTGATTAACAAGCAAATGTGTTGGGTTATTTATTGAGAAGGAATAGCTTAAGATTTGAATATAAATGAAAGAGGACTAAAATCACTTTTCCAACTCAGCTAATTTGATCCATCGGCTAAGTGGAATGAATATCTCGATGTTCAGGATTAAGATGTGCTGGATTAAGGATATTTAGTGTATGTTTATGTAAATAAAATTCTTTTAGGTTATAAGGTATTCTTTTCACGTCAGCGTTTGGAACACTTATCTCTCCCGTAAGAGCAGACCAAATGAGTGTGAGAGTGTTGGTGTTAAGGGCCCCACCAATGAATGTACAGAGTGAAAGCGTTAGTATGATATCTGGTCTGTGACGAAGGGAGGATTTGAAATTCCACGCTGCATCAGTATTTCTGGTAGCAGTATGATGGTTTCTACTGTTTTGGTTAGGTGATTATTGCTTGTACATTGCTTATTGATATTGATTATTGTTTGTATTGGTTTATGTATTAACACTCAATGTTGAGTCGCGTCAAGTTTTATGTTGTCTGCACGGCTGCTGGGATGTAGGAAGTCAGAAGTTTGTAACAGTTCCGTAGTAGAGCAGAGGTAAGCGCTGCTCTCGGGAAAGACGGAATTGTTGTTACCCTGTAGGTACACGGGGGAAACGTGTAACGATTGAAGTTGCACGACGGATTGTCTGGGTTCGATTCGGTGACATCGTCGTGTGTTGCCATTAGAAATATCTCCTGTATGAAAGAAGTGTATGGTAGCGAAGGTCACCTGTGAAATTTTGGTCTTAGGTACCAGGAGTCCAGAAGGTACTCTGATAACGCTTATCACTGGAAAGGTAATAGGTATTCCCTAAGCTTGCTAGAAGGATAAAGTAGAGGGAAGTGCTACTTTGTTAACGAATATCTTAATTCTGTAGTAGGACTCATTGTTCGCTGTTCTCGGGAAAGACAGAATTCTGTGTGAATGTACCAAGTTTTTCCGTATGAAAGTGCGTGAATGAAATAGCATTCCGGTTAATTGTGAAACTCTGGTTTTATTTCTCAGGAGCATTGGGTCTCCAACAAGGTGTCTTAATCCTGGAGAAACGGTTAGTTGATGCTTGTTAGAAGGGTAAGGTAGAGGGATGTGCTACTTTATCAACGGAAGTAACGATTCCGTAGTAGGGCAGAAGTAAGCGCTGCTCTCTGGAAAGACGGAATTCTTGTGAAAAAGGTCTTTGCTATTCTTTGGTTAGCGAAGCGGACAATGGTGATGTTTTCATGTTGTTACTAACAGATTTGTAGATTAGAAAAACGTAAAAAGCTTACCAAGAGTATATTGTAAAGGAGGGGTCAACAGGAGCAGGAGCTGCGGCAGCGGCTGCTGACGTCAGAAAGACCGTGCTGGGATTGGCCAGTCAGTTAGAAACGTAGACGCTCCTAATTGGTGCGTTAGTATATGCCACGCTAGGAGAGGAGAATTGCAAAGGTGATGTAGACGCTCCAGATTGGTGCGCTAGTGTGAGTCGCGCTAGGATAGGTCAGAATAGCGGTACAGTTGTAAGGAGAGACTAACGATACACGGAAGACAGAAAAGATGTATTACGATCCACAAGAAAAGGAGAAAATGTCTTGGTTTGGGAAAATTAAGAAGTGGTTCTAAAAGGACAAACCGATTGTGACTGGGGAAGGACAATTACTTCCACCACAGAAAACCCCTGCATCCTTTATGGTTGCGAAATACGGATATCATACTTGTATTTGGTCAGACAATTGGGTAAAGTACACTAGAGATGACGGAGTCTTGGCATTTCCAGAGCATGGTTCATTTAATTTAGTAGTTTTGAGAAATTTGAGAGAAAAGATGATGAATTTAGAACCAACACCAAGACCGACACAGTTTGAAGCATTGACCGAATGGGAAGATGAAATGCATGACAGAGAGAGACAGAGGTGTGGCGGAAGATATAAGTATATGTTTGGTAGATATGGGCATGACACTCATGATGAGAGAATGAGAAGGTGGCGGAATGTGAGTATGACTGAAGGTCTGTTTCCCGTAAGAACTGCTGAAGAAATTGGAGGTAGAAAATGCACAGAAAAAAGACATAATGTTGAATCAAGAGGGTATGGAGTGAATAAGTCAGAGGATGATGTTCTTGATTACATGTTTTATAAGAATCCACCTCCGTATCAACCGGAATCAGAAATGTTAACACCGAGTGCCCCAATGAGAGAAACTTTATGAATCATTAAGTCAGAACCAGTGTCCCAAGATTTAGAGAAAAGTAATTCCAATAGAGAGATAGAGAGAAAATCAGAGAGTAGGTTAAATGGTGAAAGTTCGGCAGAATTAGCAAAAACAACCTTAGAATTAACTGAAAAGATACGAGAATTGACTAAAAATCTTGAAGCTGTGACTGTTCCAGTGAAGATAGGCCCTGTGCTGTGATGCCTATTTTTGATAAACAGAAAGATAGCGAACATTGTTTAACAGTTTCTTATAATAACAATAAACATGCCGAGAAGCCAAAGCAGAGCCAGAATGAAAATCCATGGAGACAGACAATGAGTATGATCGAACCAAATGTTTCGAGTAACCCTTTTATAGGCCAAAATTTAGCAGAAAGACATGCAATGACAGTGGAATCAATATTAGAAACGCAAAAGGATTCAGAACGAGGTAATGTAGAAA
Source organism: Triturus cristatus (assembly GCF_964204655.1). NCBI lineage: Eukaryota > Metazoa > Chordata > Amphibia > Caudata > Salamandridae > Triturus > Triturus cristatus. The sequence goes on along the minus strand of NC_140583.1, from coordinate 52,340,710 downwards.
AACCAGCAGGTCCATCTACGGAAGAATAAAGTGAATGGTTGAGAAGCTTGCAGAGAAAAGACAAAGAATTCCAATCAATAGATGTGGCCAAACTACGAATGGTACTGGAAGAGTTAATAGTAGGAACTATCCCCACAGAGAAATTAAAAACTTATCAAGATGAGGAATTACTATTTTTGTGCAAAAGTGTCACACGGGGAGCGAAAAATCTGCACGAAAGACTAGAAGAAGTAGCAAATGAAATGGGTATAGATATTGAAAAGGTAAAGGCCTTACAAAAACTATTTCGAATAGATTTCACTGAAAAAGATATTGAAAATTTGAACACCACAGGACGGATAAGTCAGATTAAGGAAATAATTATCTTGCTGAGAAATGGGGAGATGTGGATAAATGGAGAAGCAGGTGGTACCGAAAACGAGATGATGCCCCAGATAAAACATTTGCAGCATTCCCTGTAAGAGAAAAAGAAAGGGTAGTAACAGAATGCCCCATGAGAGAAATTCCAGGAGGAGGATATGTACATGTTCCATGGACAAGACAGGATATTTTGCCTTTTACAAATGATTTCCCTCGACTACGCGAAAAGCCTGTCCAGTGGTATAGGCAAGTAGACAGATTTGTAAAGTTGTCCAAAGTACTATAGATTGATCTGAATAGTCTATTTGACATACTAGTGCGAGCAGATTTATGGACAGAGTGCAAATTAATGATCAATTGGCCAACTCTGTAATACCCTAGAGATCCAAAAACTGGAGCTCCTGATCCCGAGGTAATGAAGAAATATGAACAGGTTATTGCCTTTCTGAAAAACAAAGTACCTCCTAAATAGACAGATTGGGTGAAAATTGACAGAACACATCAGGAAAGCAAAGAGTCAGTACATGCATATTACAAAGAAGCTGATTTTGGCCTTCAAACAGTTTAGTGGTGATGAAAATTTGAGTGAAAAGGATTTAAGTCATTTTGTATACAGATTTGTATATGGTGTAAGTCCAGAGATTAGTGAAATGAGAAAACAACATACTGTAGATTGGCAAAATAAGAAAATAGACGAAGTATTAAGGCATGCAAAATATTTCAGTGATGAGATTGAAGCAAAACAGCGAAAATTAAAAGAAAAGGCTATGTGGGCACAAGTAAAGGTAGCAGAGAGACAGGAAGCTCAATTAGCTGAACAAGTGAATAATACTGGCCCGAGACAGAAGTTCATTCCTGGGAAAGGTAAGGGAAATTTTAATATAGAAGAAGCTAAAAAGAAATTCCCATGTCATAATTGCGGTAGAATAGGGCACTGGAAATCCGAGTGTAAATTTCCACCTTGTACTAACAATGAAAATACATCATGCCGAAGGGAGGAAGAAGAGTGCGTACTTGGCGCAACTCTAGAAGTAGACCAGACAGGCCCATTTGTAGATGGGAAGATAAATAATGAAAGTATTACTTTCCTAGTTGATACTGGTGCTACTCGATCAACTGTCAGGTCAGCTGATGTTAAGATCCTTCCTCTCTCGGACGAAACGATCCAAGTAGTTGGTGTATCCAACAGACAGATTAAAACGTATCTTACAGAGCCAGTGAAAGTTAGCATAGGGAAATTTTCCGAAATGCACCGCTTTGTTGTGTGCGATATCAGTCCTGTGAATTTATTAGGTAGGGATTTGTTGTGTAAGATGAATTGCACTATATTCTGTACCCCTGATGGGATAGTCTTTGAGACCCCGGATTAAGATGTGTTGTATAAAATGACAATGGCAAACAGGGAAAATGAGGTCACTGAAACCTATGTTGTATTTAACCCTGATGAATTACCTAAAGAATTGAAACAGTCTGTAACAGCAGAAGTTTGGAATTTCACAGGAGAAGATGTGAGATTAATGAGAAATGTAGATCCAGTAAAAATATCAGTGAAGGAAGGAGTAAGCTATCCAAATGTTCCTCAATATAAATTGTCACCTGAAATAATTGAAGGAGTTACTCCTGTGATTGAAAAAATGATAAAACAAGGCATTCTGAGAGAAATAATGAGTAGTCCATATAATTCACCAATTATGGGACAGAAAAAGCCTAATGGGAAGTTCAGGATAGTACAAGACCTGAGAAAAATAAACAAAATTGTTGTGTCTTGCTGTCCTATTGTACCAAATCCATCTGTTATTTTGTATCAGATTCCCCATGATGCAGAATGGTATACTGTGATTCATTTATGCCATGCTTTATTTTCCATCCCATTTCACCATGACAGCCAGCAAATTTTTGTTTTTCGTTTCGGTGAGCGTATTTTGGCTTGGTGCCGACTTCCACAGGGGTATACAGAAAGCCCCTCAATATTTAATCAGCTATTGAAGAAGTCTCTGGAAAGTCTAGAAATGCCAGAAAATTCAGTGTTAGTTCAATATATCGACGACCTTCTTGTGGTGTCGAAAACCCGTGAAGCTTGTGAGATAGACACAATAGCATTGCTGAATCATCTGGCAGATGGAGGACTTAAAGTGTCACCATCAAAATTACAATTTTGCAAGACAGAAGTACAATTTTTAGGCCACAACATCGAAAAGGGACTGAGAAAGATAACAATAGACAGAATCAGGATCATAAAAGGAATGAGAGCACCCATGACCCAAAGAGAGGTGAGAATGTTTCTTGGAATGGTTGGATACTGTCGTCAATGGATCAGCAATTTTTCGTTGATTGCAAAACCTTTGGTACGATTGACAAGAAGTGATGTGAGAGATCCCATTGATTTGGACAAAGAAGAATTGGCAGCTTTTAAACAATTGAGAGATGGGTTGTGTGAAGCACCTGCATTAGGTATGCCTGATTATGAGAAAGAGTTTGAGTTGTATTGCAGTGAGAGAAATGGATGTGCACTCTCTGTTCTTATACAGAAGCATGGAAAACTGAGGAGACCAATTGCATATTTCTCATCAATGCTGGACCCAGTAGCCCTACCCGGGTGTTTGAAAGCAGTGGCTGCTACCTGCCGGAGTTTGGAACAGAGTGAAGGAATTGTAATGGGATATCCTGTGAAAGTGTTTGTACCTCATGATGTGGCAATCCTTTTGACAAGGAGTTGCACTCAGTATATGACACATAGTCGACTGACTAAGTATGAGAAAGTTATATTTGGTGCAATGAAAGTAAATCTTATGAGATGTTTGAATGTGAATCCTTCAACATTGTTGCCTGATGCTGAGAATGTAGAAGTCAGAGATGAAGCAGATCACGACTGTCTGGACGTACTCGATTTCTGTACAAAACCACGACCTGACATAAAAGATGAGCATTTATCAGAAAGTGATTTCGTCATGTTTGTGGATGGGTCTTGTTTGAGAACAGATGATGAAGTGTTGAGTTTTTGGCACATGTCAATACGTGGAAGAGATATATTGACGATATATTGATGATTTGGAATGGTGAGACTATCCAACTCCAGTTGTTCCACCAATGGCTAAACCAGTGTGACCATAACATTCAGTTCACCATGCAGTCCAGCACACAGGAGATACCCTTCCTCGATTTGAAAATCTTCCACGAAGATGATAAACTTCTTACTACCCTATATAGGAAGCCAACGGAAAGAAATTCTCTACTGAGGTACAGTAGCCACCACCCGCGCAGCTTGCGCGATAATCTCCCAGTGGGACAGTTCCTGCGGATCCGCAGGAACTGCACAAAACGAACAGACTACACTACAGAGTCTGAGAACCTAACGGCCAGGTTAATACTAAGAGGTTACCCAAAACGCCTGGTAAAGAGGGCCCGGAAGAGGGCCTGGTACAACCCACGGGACACTCTGCTCTCACCCAAACATCCCAATACATCACGCCAAAATAACAAATTGATATGTGTTACAACATTCTCCACGCGCAGTAATGCAGTGAAAAAGATCATCAATAAACACTGGAACATTATATCCACGGAGATTGACCAACCTGATCCACCGATGCATTCTTTTAAGAAAGCAATGAGCATTAAGGACCATGTGGTGCATTCCTTCCTTGAGGACCCGGTTGAACCAACTATTCGGTCACTCTGGAGTTTACCACCAATCATAGGTCACTTCAAGTGCGGGTCGTGCAAAGCATGCCCCACAACTATGCAATCAAAGAACTTTGAATACAAGCATCAGACCATTACATTGCAATCACATACCAACTGCAATTCCAGCAACGTCATCTATGGGATCCTGTGTCCATGTGACCGACTATATATTGGCCAGACACAGCAGAAAGTCAAGGCTAGAATTCTTCAACACCAAAGTCGAATAAGATGCAATGTGACAGGTGCACCTTTAGTCGATCACTATCACCAACTGGGACACCACCCCGATGAAATGAAATGGATTGTCTTGGAAAAGACAGAACTGGGACCTCGGGGAGGCAATATATCCTCTATCCTGCTCATTAGAGAGTCAAAAATGATGATACGCTTTGACACTATCCTAACTGGTTTGAACGAACAAGATCCGAGTAATGCCCAATTAGCTACTCTCGGTAGCTCATGAACAAGGTTCATTTTGCTCTGTTATCCCCAGCCCATTATCTAACCTGTTGTCAACGTTATTTCTGAGACACTTTATGATGTTGACCATGAGACATTTATGACGAATGTACGTATTATGCACATGCATTTTTTGATTGTTTCTTTCCCATTGGAACCATATTTTGTCATATCCAGCAAGCTATTATCCATTCACATGTATTGACATGACCATTTGACGTCTCTCTTCCAATGTAATTACCTTCTGGTTCTCTTGCATCTTCATCAGAAAATGTCTACTGATATAAGCTCATATGTCTGCTTTAACAACCATTGTTCTTCTTTTTCCTTATTGTGTTCTAAATGTATTAATACACTTTTCCGGTTCAATGTGTCATCGTACAAGCTTGAGACGCTTTCAATCAATGCATTCATTGTATAATAGTCACTGCATATATGTGTTTACCCAATAATAGATCACGGGTTTGACTGCACGCCCTTTAGTCTGTACATTTGTGCAATCCAAACATGCACATACGTTTGTGAACCAATTAGACTCTTTCTCATTACAATCTTCAATTTTTTAGGATCCCCCACGTACATGTTCACCATTTCAACCTTAATCCATCGATCATGCTGATCCCCCGGGCCCCGACGAGGCCATTTTAGTGTTGCATTCCACTGAACAATATTAATTAACACACATATTCAATTTGCCACAACTTTGTATTCCATTTACTTTATTAATTCTGTCCGGGAATTTATTTACCCACATTCTATCCTCAAACCGCGCTATGGAACTACTCGAATGGTCTTTCTTCCATTCTCCCGTTGATGGCAGCATCCAGCGGCTGCACCCGTTGTAACGTCACGCGGTTCCAGCGTTCTCCTTATCTGGGAGCCGCTCCGCGTCCTCAGTTAGCCGTCAGAGTCGAGCGGGTTCAGACATGTACGCCGTCTCGAGGTAAGGGAACCGCTTGGATGATACTCCGTGTACTTGGGCTAATTCGACCTAGGATTTCTGTCCTTGTCCCTATGTTTAGTCCCCCTTTTCACTAACAGTTAATTTTGCCTTATTCATTATTATTACGGTCTTTTCCGTATTTGCCTCTATTTAATTTTCAGTCCGGTTACTAGGTCCTCGTATGCAACACGATTAATCCCCTTTCTGATTACTGGGATTTTTCTACTCATTGGGTACAAGCGATTCTCGCTGGATTGACTTTTTTCTTTTTAATTATATGTTTGTTCAGTTTTTCTATTTATCTAGTCCCGCTTTCTGACATCTTAGTATACGGATAATAGTGTGGGTTGCTAAGTCCTGTTTGCTTTGTATTTCTCCAGTTTTGGACCACCTATTAGTTTTCTCATTTAAAGAGCGCTCTCTCCATTTGGTTTTGAGAGGCTGTTTTCTCGGTGATTCATCTCACCCAACATACCGATTACACAGCGGTGTGATTTGACGGAGTAATCTAATCCTCCCACTTTTGCTAAATAATACACGTGAGTTTAGATTTATTTGGAGTCATCACCCACCTCCCTCTCTTTAAGTCAACTCCACTGTTGACCTTACTGTCGCTTTTAAATTGATTTTTAGGTGACTTTCACTCCCACCCGACCTTGGAGCCTTCTATGCCCAGATGCCAAGCTGTCACTGACTTGATGCTCTCTCTTTTTCTGGTAATTATGGCAGTCATATCCATATCCAGTCCTGCAGCTGAATTTTTGCTTGGCACTATCCTTTTTTAATTCCCACCCATATCTTTGCATAGGTGCCTACCTTCCCCGGTTCACCATCCTCTTTGTCCTGAGGAAGACCCCACCTGTAAGGAATTCATCTACCTACCTTTGAAGAGGGGTCGAAACGTCGACATCCCATCATGCCAGTACCCTCAATAGTGCGTTGAGCACTGTGGACTTTCACTTGTATATGGCTTTTTGGCAATAATATTTAATTCTGTCAATGAACGACTCTTGAATATTTGGCACGACACTAAGGTGCTCAGCAATTGACTTGTACCATTGTTATGAACTTGTTTATGTTACTTATCCTATTACCCTACCCAATTCGTCACTCCCTCCCCTTCCCCGTGGCACCCCGCACTTTTTGTAAATAGTGTGATTTACCTTATGCATTTATGTGCCTGTTCCTAGTGTGATTAAATAACACTATGGTTCTTTCTTAAAATTGTTGCAAGATTTGTTGTGTTGATCTTTCTCAATTTGTATGCATGCTCTGGGACCATTTCTATTCCACGAAGTGTTGAGTGCAGCATATGCGGTATGCACAGTTGCAGCAGTAATGGAAGCGTCCTACTTGAAAGGAGTAAAATCGGCCCAAGTAGCTGAACTTGTTGCTTTGACTAGAGAATGCAAGATTGGGAAAAGTATGAGAGTGACTGTGATAACTGACATCCAGGATGGCTTCGGAGTCGTACATGACTTCGGTCAAATATGGCTGCAGAGAGGGTTTTTGACATCAAGTGGAACTCCCATTAAGAATGCTGAAGTGGTTGGAAAATTGCTTGAGGCGATACAGCTGCCTAGGCAATTGGCTGTTGTGAAGTGTGCTGCCCACAGTCAAAGTGGTGATTACATTGCCACTGGTAATAAATATGCCAACGACATGGCTCAATACTGTGCACGTAATCAGAATTCCATTAACAGGGCCAAGGAGAAAGAGGTGATTTCTTGTTCTTTGATGTTTACTAACATTGTGGGTACCTGGGAAGAAGTGAGACAATTACAGGAAGAAGCAGGTGATGAGGAAATTAAGCAGTGGGTAAAAGCAGGATGTGCACGAAGAGAGAAGGATCATGTGTGGGTCTATCGGGATGGAAGACCAGTTATGTCTGATAGCATGATGTCTGCCATGGCACGGATGTATCATGGTCAGGGACACATAGGGAGAGATGCTATGATTAGGTCATTTAAGCAGACCTGGTACAATGCAAAATTCAGTCTTGTAGCAGAAAGTCTTTGTCAGAGATGCCTAATATGTCAGCAATACAATCCTGGAAGAAAGACAGTAGTGAGCCTAGGAACAATAGGTAGAGAAGGAGGACCTTTTACCAGAATGCAAGTGGATTTCATTGAGATGCCTCCCTGTAACAGGTTGAGGTATGTTCTAGTTATGGTATGTCTGTTTTCTAGCTGGGTAGAAGCATTCCCAACAAGAAGAAATGATGGAATGGCAGTGGCAAAATTACTTTTGAGGGAATTTATCCCTAGATTTGGATTCCCGGTAACAATTGAATCAGACCGAGGAGGACATTTCCATAATGAGATCATAAAATTGATTTGTGAACCATTGAATGTACAGCAAAAACTACATTGTGCCTATCGCCCAGAGGCTTCTGGTGTAGTGGAACAGATGAATGGTACTATCAAAAACAGAATAGGGAAAATGTGTTTAGCCACTGGTATGAAATGGCCTGATGTCTTGCCTCTGGTACTCATGACTATTAGATCAATTCCAGACAGAACCACAGGATTGAGCCCCCATGAAATCATCATGGGTAGAGCGATGCGGCATGTGTTCATACCAGTCAACAAGCTGTTGCGTATAACTGATGACATGGTGTTGGATTACTGTAAAAGCCTGACCACAACAACAGCTGTGAAGTGTGCTGGACTGAAAAACTGGATTCATGCAAGTCATACATTGAGAATTCCAAATCCAGTGGATAGCACAGAAAAGGAGTATTTTGACGAATCAGAATTCAGTACTGAATCAGATGACGGAGAGCCAAAAACAAAAGAAAACCCTGAAAGGGGGGAATCAGAACCAAGTCTAACATTTGTCCCCAGAAGTATTTCCTTGAGAAGAAGGTTACAGCTTTCTGATACCAGCTCAGACTCAGAGACTGAACAAGGAACTCAATGTTCTAAGAAAAGACAAGAAAAAGACAAAGAAAAAGACAGTGAAGAAACAATATAAGAAATTACTGAAAGAGAAGTTCCAGATGAAAGATTGAGAGAGATTCCACCTGAAATAACACATTTAGATGGACAGGTGCTAGATACAGAGAGAGAGAGGGAAAGATTTCTGCGGAAGAACCCCAAGGAGGTGTAGGGAACTCCAACATTCAGTCAGAAGTAGGGACAAGTAGTCAGCAGGAAGATTGCGTGCCGGAGATACGAGGAGGGACAGAAGTAGGAAAAACAAAAGAAGTGGTGGCAAAAGAAGCTGTTGAGAGTAAAAAGCAAGTTGAAACAGAGTCAGAGGAAAGCGAAGATGAAGTACCTGAAGGTCGAGTTCTAAGAAAGAGAGCTTGGAGATCTGAAAAGAATGATAAAGGAAGAAAATTGAAAAGAGCAGCAAAAGACAACGTTTGGCCGAATAAAATAAAAAGACTGAGATATCGACTGACACGAGCAAATTCACCAAGTGCTGAACAGGTGAATAAAGTGAAGAGTCAGGAGAAATTAAAAGACGAGCAAACCATTGTATTAAAAGAAAGCAAAAGAATAAGAAAACCCAGCCAGAAATATAAGTCACAAGAATGGACATATGTGTCCCTGCCTGAAGTAAAAGAAGAGGCGGATAGCCAAGGAAATTCAGAGGTGATTGTGCGAGAAGTGGTTGAGGAGGATGAAGAATCGGAAATCCTGAGAGCTATCTTGTCCAATATTGGAGAAGAAGCGGATGTTCACGACATTTTGTATTCAGATCACGAGGGAAAGGCAAAAGATGATGAGATGCCAAACTGAATGAGAGCAGAAAGCTGCTAATGGAAATATAATAAAATACAGAAAAATACAAAAACTGGTAGAACCAAGTAGGTGCTTAGAGCCTTGGGTTAGACAAACTAGTTCTGAAGTAGAAGGGGCTATGCCAAAAGACACTGTCCATTTTAACAAAATGGCAAACACAGATAGTAGAAAAGGTAGATGTATATTTTTGCAAAGATGGTGTAAAATGTGTTGTTGCTGTACAGGATTACTAATGCTTCTGTGGAGCATACTTGCTTTCTTGATCTCATTTAAGGTTACTATAGATACAATAGAAGGATATAGTGAAAACAAAACTAATATAGAAAAGATTCAAAAGGTAGTTCCGACTAGAATAGATAAGAACTATTTACATAAAGACAGGTCCATAACCGATTTTTCTAATAATGTGTTTTCGAAATTGTATGAATATGTAAAGACAATGGATGTAAGGGACTGCTACGATTGCATGCAGTTACCTGCCTCCGTATCGGAGGGAGTGACTTATCACCATCTTCCAGTAACTTATGGAATAACATGTAGTGTAATAGCTAGTTTATTTTATCAAACAGGGAAATTAGAGTATTATTTTTCATATGTAGATAATATATTTTCACAAATACCATCAATTAACAAGCGAAACAAGGTAAAACCTGCAAAGGTATTAGGTGAATTTTTCTTAGAGACTAAAGAACTAACATTAGAATATATAATTAAAAACAAATTGACTTGCAGTTTAAAGAATGAGGAAAAGACATTTTTAGATATGGTTGAAAAGAGGAGGCTGAAAGTGCAAAGAAAGGCTTCTGAAGTAAAGGTGGAGAAGACAGTCTGGGATGTAGAAATGGAAAAACACTTGAAAGGTGAGGCTAGTTCAACTATGGCTTTAAATTGGCCTCAGAAAGGAAAATTGTATATTAGAAGGAATCAAACTGCATATGATAATTATTTTGTAGGTAATAGTGAGTGCCATGATACATACCGAATCATGGGTGGATGGGGATTTAAAGGTGGAAAAGATCCAGTTTTTCCTGGATTATATTTCATTTGCGGGAGCAAGGCATATTATTGTTTGCCAGACCATTGGAATGGCACATGTTATGTAGGCCTGGTTTTCGCGAAGATTTTTCATATGGATAAAGGAGAAGATGGTGTACATAGTTTAGGTAGTTATTTAGCATGGAGTAAGAGAGAATCTTGGTCAGAAATTGTGGGTGACATCTATGGAGCATTGATACGAGCAGCGGGAATATCTCTGAATGCAAACAAAATTAGAAGACTTTCAACAGTAGTGGATCGCTTGTCAACAAGCACCGCTGGAGGATTTTTATTGGTGAACACTGAAATGGTTGCCATGTGTGCCATGGTAATGCAAAATCGACTTGCCCTTGATATATTATTGGCAAAGAAGGGCGGAGTCTGTGGAATGCTGAAAGTTTAACATTGTTGTACTTATATTCCAGACGAAAGTAAAGATTTTAAAATTTATATTAAGAATATAACTGAATTGCATGACGAAATTGCACCACTGGAGGTTGAAGGTGTTTGGGAAATGATTGAAAAGAAAATATTAGCTATTAAAGATTTCTTAGTAAACTTGGGTAGTACTTTTTTAGGTAAAATCTTATTTTCATTAACCTGTGTGATTTTCGTAGTATTAATCATAAGATTAGGGTGTATCTGTCGTAAAGGGAATAAAAGTCAGAAAAAGATAAAAGGAGAAAATTTAAGGAGAAAAGGTAAGAAACAAGAGAGAGAATTTGAAGAAATAGAATTAGAGGAAGTTAAGGAGAGTATGTATAAGTCAGCGAAAAGAGAAGAGACAGGGGAACCTGAATTATGAATAAAAATAAGAAATCACTTTGAAACTCCATAAAAGAAATACAAAATTTTGATGGCGTGGTGAGATAATCACCAAAGGGGGGATTGATGGAGCTGGTAGTACAACATTTTGTATACCCCCCCCTTTCTGCATGTTCATACTAATTAGAATGATCTATTAATTGTAATAATATTAATGTGTTTTGAGTGGTACCTAACCAACCTTACTAATGTATGAATTACACGTGCGATTTGCATTTTGCATGGCTAAAATAATTTGTAAACTAATATACGAACGCATAATAATACTAGAAAAATAAAATATTGCATGATAAATGTTACTTTTGTGACGTAATTGTAATTTGCACCAGATGACATCATTGGGTGAATATAAACACTTTAAATTTCGCAATTATGCTAGATAATTACACACACATAGGGATCATGTCTGACGGAGTGACATCATAGACTTTGGGAGACCGAAACGGATGATCTTAACCAACCAATCAGAAGTGCCCAAAACTGACTTTCGTTACATTTTGTCATTACTTTCATTATAAAAAGATGGTAGAATAGTGAGTTGCGCGGACCTTTTCCTTTTTCCTGACGTTATGCTGACGGAGAGGACGGTGACACTGCAGGACAGCTGTTACCCTGAATCCTTGACAGACTAAATTGCTGCCCATTTTCCTGATGAACTGAGGACTCTCAAACTGATGGGCATTGATTGATGCGTACACGCTTATGGTCCAGACCCAATTTTGGGACTGTAGCGTACCGCATGACGATTTGATTGACTTAGAGAATGACTAATAGCCAGATTAGGTAAATATGGTATTTTGTGGTTTGATTAACATTTTATTAAAATTTGCATTAATTAGATAAACAATATTATTGATTAACAAGCAAATGTGTTGGGTTATTTATTGAGAAGGAATAGATTAAGATTTGAATATAAATGAAAGAGGATTAAAATCACATTTCCAACTCAGCTAATTTGATCCATCGGCTAAGTGGAATGAATATCTCGATGTTCAGGATTAAGATGTGCTGGATTAAGGATATTTAGTGTATGTTTATGTAAATAAAATTCTTTTAGGTTATAAGGTATTCTTTTCACGTCAGCGTTTGGAACACTTATCTCTCCCGTAAGAGCAGACCAAATGAGTGTGAGAGTGTTGGTGTTAAGGGCCCCACCAATGAATGTACGGAGTGAAAGCGTTAGTATGATATCTGGTCTGTGACGAAGGGAGGATTTGAAATTCCATGCTGCATCAGCAACACTGAGCCCACATGAGATTCTGTTTGACCATCCAGTTCACATGTCTATTACTCCGCTGTCAATATCAGATGATTTGCTGTTATACTACTGTAAAAAACTAACAGGGACATTGCGTTATCTTCATCGTCATGTTCTGCAGGCTCTTCCGAAAGCAGACACCACAAGCTTACAGGCTCAAGCCAAGAAACTGTGTCTGGGTAAAAGTTCACATCAGACGACACTGCCTCCAACCATGGTGGAAAGGCCCCTAGCAGGTCCTTCTGACAACGGCCACCACTGTCAAATGTGAGGGGGTGACCTCCTGGACCCACAGCTCCCACACCAAGAAAGCATCAGGACCTGAACAAGAACATCATGCATAATGGCACCACCAGCAGCTCCAGGGGCATCCTGCAGATGCATCCTCCACTCCACCGAAGCACCAAGTAGGAGCTAAAGAGAGCTGCTCATGCTGCAACCACCAGGAAGGTGGAGTGCGCAAGCAGGCCCTCATCATCGATGACGAAAACACCTGGCCAGACCCATGCCCACAGCAGCATCGACAGGGCACCACTGTTGTAGCTTTGTCGTGTTAAAAGTATCTGATTACCCAAAGTGCTGGTAACCTCTCGAGCCGCAGGATCAGATACTATCGGAAAAATTAGTTTTTTGACTGAGTACCAAATGTACTGCTCCTTTCTAAACACCACACGTACCAACGCCTGGAACATTGCCATGGATGATGCAGAAGAACGGCAGGAAATGGCCATGGGTACTGGCTGAAGTATGCACTCCTCTTTCAGGCATAATAATAATGACACTCCATATAGTGTTTTCTGACCAAATCGCCATACCATTCCTTAATGGAGAAGAGACTGATGTGAACAATACTAAGATAATTTACAACAAGCCCCAACTTAACTTGATGGAGGGTGAGGGAATGGGGCAATTGTAAATGTACGCAACAAATATGTAGAAATCCTGAAAATGTATGTGCATAATAGCAGGATGTTATGTCTGCACACATCCGCCAACAGGTATGAGGCTGAATGAGCCACAATGTCATATCAATCAGACAATCAATCAGGGGAATTGTAAGCACGCTACTCACCCTTGAGGGTCTCAAGGCGCTGGGGGGAAGGTGGGTCTGCAGCTCCGATCAGTCAAAGAGCCAGGTCTTGAGTGTTTTCCTGCAGATGTTCAGGGTGGGTGCGCATCTGATGTTGGTCGGGAGCTCGTTCCTGGTTTTGGCCGCAATGTAGGAGAAGGCTCTTCCACCTGTTCTGTTCTGTTCTGTTTCGGCGAGGGCGAGGTCAGCGGATCGCAGGTTTCTCTTGGTGCGTGGAAGGTGATTCTCTTTTTGAGCTATTCGGGTCCGGTGTTGTGAAGGCATTCGTAGGCGTGGGCGAGCCTCTTGAAGGGAACTCTCTTCTCAACGGGGAGCCAGTGGAGGTCTCACAGATGTTGGGTGATGTGTTCATGTTGAGGGATGCCGAGGACGAGTCTGGCTGCGGTGTTCTGTATGGTCTGAAGCTTGCGGAGCAGAGACTTGTTGATCCCGGCGTAGAGTTCGTTTCCGTAGTCCAGTTTGCTAGTTATGAGTGCATGGGAGACGGCCTTCCTTGACTCAGGGGAATCTATTTGAAGGTCTTTTGGAGGATGCAGAGGGTGCTGAAGTAGCTGGAGGCTCATGGAAAGGGAGGAATCTAGTATGATGCTGAGGTTTCGAGCATGGTCCGCGGGGGTGGGAGGGCTACCAAGCGCGGTGGGCCACCAGGTGTTGTCCCATGCAGAGGGGGAGGGCCCAAGGATGAGGACCTCTGTCTTATCCGAGTTGAGCTTCAGGAAGCTGCCGCTGATCCAAGATTCGACATCCTTCATTCCTTCCTGGAAGTTGAGTCTGGTGGTAATGCGGTCCTTGGTGATGGAGAGGATGAGCTGGGTGTTGTGGGGCGTAGGATATTATGCTGAGTCCGTGCTGTCTGAAGATGGCGGCGATGGGGGCCATGTCGATATTGAAAAGTGTGGGGCTGAGTGATGATCCTTGGGGTGTTCCATAGTTGATTACCATGGGTTCGGAGAGGAAGGGTGGCAGTCTGATTCTTTGGGTTCTGCGGGTGAGGAAAGAGCGGATCCAGTCGAGGGTGGTTCCTTGTATGCTGGCATTGTGGAGTCTGGCGGTGAGTGTGCGGTGTCGAACTCTGCCGAGAGGTTAGGTAGGATCAGGGCAGCGTGTGTCCTTGGTCAGCGAGGGTGCGGATGTCGTCTGTGGCGGCAAATAGAACGATCTCGGTGCTGTGGTTGCTGCGGAATCCGGATTGGGTATGGTCGAGGATTGAGTTTTCTTCGATGAATTTGGTTAGTTGTGCATTGATGGTCTTCTCGGTGACTTTGGCCGCGAAGGGGATGAGGGAGATGGGTTGGTAGTTCTTGAGGCCCGTGGGCTCTGCTGAGGGCTTCTTGAGCAGCGGTCTGACTTCTGCACGTTTCTAGTCATCCGTAAAGATGCCGGTCTTGGGGGTGGCGTTGATGGTGCGTCGTAGTTCTGGAGCGATGGCGGCTCTGTGGAAGATGTGTGGTGGGCAGGGGTACGTGGGGGCCTCTGAGTAAATGCCTTTTATGATCGAGGTGGTGTCTTCTGTGGTTACTGGGGTCCAGGTGTTGATGGTGGGCTGGCTGGCTTTGCTGGAGGAGGAAGTGGTTTCAGAGTCAGATGTTTGGTCGTTGAAGTTGTCGTAGAGTGTCTTGATTTTTAGATGGTAGTAGGATCCGAGGTTGTTGCAGAAATCCTGGTAAGGGGTCATGTCTGTGGTTTCACTGTGGGGCTTGGTGATTTCCTGGATGACGCTGAAGAGTTCCTTGGAGTTGCTGGAGTTGACGAGGAACTTGTTTTGGATGAAGGTCCTTTTGGTGGATCTGATGCGTTGGTGGTATTCTGTCATGGCGTTCTTGTAGGTGGTGCGATCTTCTGACGTTTTGCTGTTCCTCGAGTTTTTCTCGAGACATCTGCAGGTGCGTCGGGATTCTTGGAGGTCAGTGGTGAAACAGGTGGCTTTCCTTGGGCACTGTCAGTCGTGGTTGCGTAGGGGTGCAAGCTCGTCTGCGCAGTTGCAGAGCCATTTGAGAGTTCTTTGTCTGGGAGGTTGCCGTTGGTCAAGGTGATGGGGTGTCGCGGTTGAGGGTGGAGTTGGGCTGCTCCTCAGTGACTTTGCTCCAGTTCTTTTGTGGTGGGCACGGTGCAGGTGGGGGCGGCGTGGGTTTGTTGACGTGGAAGTGTATGCAGTCGTGGTCCGTCCATGGAGGTTGCGTAGTGTGGCTGAAGTGGATGCTGTTGTCTCCTGCAAAGACGGGGTCGAGGGTGTGTCCTGCCTTGTGGGTAGGCATAGTGATGAGTTGTTTCAGTCGGATGTTGGTGAAGTTGTCGAAGAGGGTGGTGGAGTTGGGGTCGCTGGGGTTGTTGAGGTGGAATTTCAGGTCTCCGATGAGTATGTCAATCAATCAATAAATTCTTTATTTCGATGGTTAGAAAAATCATCATAAAAAGTACATATTTTAAAACACAGAAACATACATGATTTTATAATACATCAATATCAAAATTAACCATCTATAATCCTGTTAAAATTCAAAAAGAGTCAATATATTATTCATAATAGGTTAGTCTCTGGTATTTCTTAGTTTTACTGCCGCTATTAGAAAGCCTATTACTGAGCATAAAGTATGCATATCATTTGCTTTCTGAAGAAACAGCAGGGCTATTTTAGCATGACGAAATTTTCCATTTTTTAAGATTTCAACCAGAAACATACGCCTTGGGTAACGATAAAATGGGCATAATAATACAAAATGAAGGGTGTCCTGCAGAGACATATTGTCGCAGCCGCAGGCACCCTTCTGCTCAATAGTTGCAGTAAAACCAGACGGATAAGCTAAAATATTTTGCAACAAATTGAGCCTAAAACGGCACATTAAAAACCTATCCTGCTGATTATGCATCAGAAATAGGTACGGTTCCATACCCGGTACCTCTTTAACTAAAAAATGTGCTACCACTGAACGTTTAAGTGCAAAAGCTTTATTCTCCCTTAGCCTCGCCAAATTGTCAAGCAACAGTCTTTTGATTTGTAATTTGCTATTCTTTGTAATTAGGGCAGGGGTGCTAAAAAGGGTCTGCTGACCTACGGACTCTAAAGTTATTTTAACATATTTCAACCAAGGGATTAACATCCCTTTGTCCCTTTGTATACAGTCAGACAGGATTTCTTGGCTTAATACAGCTTCCGGGTTAGCCCAAATACTAAGCCAAGCCAAGACCGGTCTAATCTTGACCTGATCTACAATATACGGAATCCCGACTTCGGAGTGTGCAATTTCAGCTGGTATTGAATGAGGGATCTTGAGGATTCTATGAATGAATTTGTCTTCCTCTAGTTGTAACTGTTTGACATCCCTAAAGCCCCAAACCTCGGCTCCATATACTGCTTTGGCTGTGCTTATTGAGCGATATAAGCTCATTATCTGCTCTGGGGACCAACGTCCCAATCTCTGGGCAAAGTTCATAATTGCACCACATGAGGAAGCCAATTTAGTACAATGTTTCTCTAATAATGTGTCAAATTGCATCTTGCCATCAAGTAATAGACCTAAATATGGGAAGGTGTTTACAATGCCCATAGTGTGAGTCCCAATTTTGAACACCGGTTTTTTAATGGGTTTTTTGCCTGCAATCAGTGCAAAGGACTTGGTCAAATTCACGGACAGATCTAATTTTTCCATGAAGACCACAAATCCATCAATCAGAGATTGGAGACTTCTCGGTGTCCGAGCAAGCAGGACTGCGTCATCTGCGTACAATAGTACTGGTATATGACGCTTCCGTACCTTGGGACAATCCACTGCCCGGGCTATGAGGCATGACTCCAGATCATTAATATATAATGAAAAAAGGAAGGGGGCAAGAATGCATCCCTGCCTTACTCCGCTCGAGCATGGGAAGGAGTCAGTTTGCCCCCCCTCCGTACTAAAGCGAACCCTGGCTGTGGTATTCCAGTGTAGTTCTCTTTTTATAAGTCCCTGGTCAATCCCCAAAATGCTCATCCTTTCCCAAAGTTTGCTTCTATTCACATTGTCAAAGGCCGCCGCCAGATCCATAAATCCCATATAAAAGGTGCCGTTACACGCTCTGGTGTATTTAGTGACCAATAAGTATTAATTTAAACATTGGTCACTGGTCGACTTTCCTTCTCTAAAACCATACTGGGTATCCACTATTGTGTGGTGCTCTTCTGTCCAAATCATTAAACGATTTAGGATCACCCGCCCCAGTATTATGGCCGAGACGTCGATCAGAGATACGGGTCTATAACATTGAGGATTGTCCCTATTTCCTTTCTTGAAAATGGGTACAATTAAGGCGGCGGACCACGACCTAGGGAGTCCTGTCTTAATAGCTGCATTTAACACCCTTGTTAAAATTGGCGCCCACAAGTCAATATTACTTCTATATAAATCTGGCGGGGTGCCATCAGGCCCGGGGGCTTGATTTGGGGTCAACCCTTTGATTGCCTGGATAATCTCGGAAAGTGTGAAATCCTGCACCCAGCTCCTATTACCATCCCATTCCCCTTTATATTTAGGATCTATAGAATGATTATAAAGGCTCTCGAAGTGGGTCACCCATTGCTGCGAAAGGATGTTTGTGCTAAGAACCGGGGCATTTTGGTCGTGAAAACAGGGCCTATTTATGATTTTCCAGAATTTGATAAAATCCCTGTTTTCACCGGCCTCTCTTAAGTCAGCCCATAGTTCTACTTTTAGGGAAGCCTTCCTTTCTTTGATCTTGTTGTTATAAATTTTCCTACACTTTGCCACTTCCACTGTGTCCCTTGGGATTGCTTTAAGACTTAATTTTAATTCCCTTAGTGCTCGTGCACAGCTTGCGTCAAACCATCTAGGTTGGATCCCAGATTTTCTAGGACCTTTTGCCTCCAATAATTTTTCGGCCAGTTTGGTTAATTCGCTGAAGGCAGCTACTAAGTCAGCTCCTTCTATTTTAAAATCTAGACACTCTTCCACCCACTTTTTCCCTTTCACTATCAATGCGGTATAAAATTCCGAAGCATTAATTTTTGCCCATTTTAAACGCCTTCCTTGATCTGAAGGCTGTAAAACAGTATCCAGCTGTTTATTCATTTCAGCATAACCCCTGCAGAGTATTTCTATATATAAGGGGTTATGATCACTAAAGGGACTCCATTTGGTGTATACCCTCCCAACCCATTGTTTAGCAAAGGCGGTTATCAGGATGTAGTCTATAATGGACGAACATCCCCTGCTTTTAAAAGTTGGTACCAAGGTGCCCTTTGGCCCTGGGATTACCAGATCCATGGTGTGCACTAATGAGTGACTACCTATTAGTTTTGTGAGTGATATGCCCTCCGAGCTATGCTCAAAGTGTGGCCCTTTACTAACTGGACAAAGATCCCAATCTGTAGTTACTGAAGACAAATATGGGCATAAATGACAATTTAAATCTCCCATTAAGAGGACAAATGAGTCTACCCCGCCTCTCCTTAAATCGGCTTCCTGTTTTAATCTAGTGTCTAGTTCCTCTAATACGGCTTTAGTGCCGCTTCCAGAGCCTGAATTATAAATGTTAAATAGTTGTACCTTCAGCCCATGGCCATGAAATGTTATTGCTTGCAGGTTTTTTGAGGTCCAAGATGGCACTGTCCATCTCCCCTTTAAATTAAGGTCAGCATAAATGATTAAGCCACCTTTGGCTCTGCCTGCCCTAATCTCTTGTGCAGGGACAAAAAATAACTTGTAGCCCTCCAAATAGTAGAGGTCGGGCTTAACTGCCCAGGTCTCCTGTAAGGCTACTATCTGGGAGTCCTTTAGTTGGTTCCTAAAATCTACATTGGCAATTTTTCCTGCTAGGCCTGCTATATTCCAGGATGTAATTTTTACCTTTCCCCCCTGTTCCCCAATCAAGTTTGATCCACAGACATGGAAAACATCTGCCTCCCTCTCTTCAGGCCGGGGGTCTTGTATCTCCCCATTCTGATTCTGCTGGGAGCCTTCCTGGGGGTTCTGTGTATATCTTCCTGTGGGAGTTAAATCAGTATTATCCCCGGTCATTCTTATTGCTTTCCCCGCAGGTTGTATATCTAGGTTGGTTAGTCAGTCATTTTCGTCCAGGTATTGAAGGGGACTGAATCTATTCTTCCACTGCAGGCCATCCGTGTCCAGTGATGAGAAGTGACTATATTCAGGTTTTCTTTTCCTATAACCATCCATACCTCCTTCCCTCCTGCCCTGATTTTGGTCCAAGGGATATGTATCTCTACTTCTCGGATAGAAATAACCTAGTGGCATAGATTGTACAGTACTAGTTAAGTTTTTATTGAGGTTACCCAATATGTATTCCACTAGACCCGGATTCCTAAAATTTACAATGACACAGTCCCCTTCAATATCCTTCTCTCTGATCCCCAGCCATGATACTCTCCTCACATGGATAATTTCTCCCCTTTCCTGCCCCCGAAGAGGTCTGTGGATGTTAAGCCAATTGATGATCTTATTTTTTAAATCTAAATATGGCTCTTTTTCACCCATCCTGAGTTCGGGCACCCCTGCAAATATCACAACATACGGGCTTGTTTGGGGGGGTAGGTTTACACAAGGGGGGGGAAGGGATGGTTTCTCCTTGTCTCTCATAATCTTTTTGTTGTTTATTTACCTGACGATGAGAAGCGACCTGCCCTAGCAACGTCTGTGCATGACTTTGCGGAGCCTGGGGTTTAGCGCTAAGTTCTTTCTCATTTTCGTTAGAGCCTCTGTTCTGCGAGTGGGCTATAGTTTTAGGCGGTGCATAGACCTGGGCAATAGTACATGGCTCATTGCTTACGCAGTTGTTGTTCGTAGGGAGTATCCTTAGGGAGGGTGTTTCAGTTAAAGTTGAATTTCCAATAGAGCTGGAATTTGTATTTTCCTTTAGTCTCCCTAGCTTTTGCAGTTCATTTGTGATTTTATCTATTTTGCTAATTAAAGGTTTTATTTGGGAGACTATGAAGGTTTCTAAGTGTTTTTGCAAATCACTTATTACCGGTTGAAGCCACCCTGGCGGGATTAATGGGCCTTGCACATCTACTTCTATAACCTCATCTTCTAGTGGTTGTGTCCTCCCGCCCATGTTAATTGATTTTAATTTCCTTGCATGCGTATTCTTTGTGCGCCTTTTAGGTGGTCTAAGTTTTGGTTTAGATGGTCTATTTGCTGACCTAGCAAGGGGAGTGTCCATCTCTGGTGTCAGCTGGCCACATGGCACATTTTCAGATAAGATATCTTGGGTATTATCCTGTGGGCTATCACAAAGATTTATATCTAACACCTGCGGTAGTGTGTTCTGTGTTTGTGAGTGGGGCTTGTTTGTGGGGGTCATCGAAAGGCGTCTCTGAGCGCGCTCGATCTCCCCATCCACCGCCCCAATGACCTTATGTATAATCAGATCTATGGCAAATGGGGGGGGCTAGATGTCCAGCTACATTAGCAATGTTTGATCCAGTTTGTTTGGTCATCAACGGGGTACTTGGTATTTTCTTCGATGATCTTGTTTTATGTTTGGACGCCATAGTACCCTATTGATCACAATCCCCCTTCTCTTGATTGAAACCACACACAATGATCCAATTACAGTCACAAATTAGTGTTTTACTGGTCACGTGGTTGGGGCACATCAGAAGATTAGATTAAAGTCCCCAGGTAATGCTGCAAGATGACAGTGTCCAACATATAGATAATTTGAGCTTTGTCCGCCACTCAACCTCACATGGGGGCCACTATAGTTATCCAAAACACACGACGTACAGTACCTTGTTTTTGTGGTATTTCTGCCAATGGTTATGGCCCAGCCCGGCCTCCTTGTGCCTCTGAGGGCCACAGAGGGCCCGCCCTTTGCCCGGGCTTAGCCCGCGCGCGAGCCCGCGAAGCGGGGTGTCGGGCCGATTTTAGAGCGCCTCCGGGCGCGTGAGGGGTGACGTCGCTTCCGGCATCCGGGGAGGCTGGGAAACTGAGTCCGTTCCTGCCCCCACCTCCACACTGCAGCCACGGAGCACTCGCGCCGGCGGGAGGGAGAGGACCGCACGAGCCACAACAGCGGATGCCACACAGTGAGGGCCACAAGGTAGGTTCAAGGTCCAACAGGGACAGGCAAAAGGCCAGGGAAGTCGCACCCGCTCCACCCATACGATGAGTATGTATTCCATGGAGGTGATGGCGTGGGGTATGATGAGGTTGGCGAAGGTAGTGGCGAATGAAGCACTGGGTCCAGGGGGTCTGTAGGCGAGGGTGCCGCGAAGTGTCGTTCTAGGGCTGGTCTGTATCTGGAAGTGAAGGTGTTCGGGGGTGGAGAAGGAGTCACTCGTGGAGGAGGTGGCGAGTCGGAGGGAGCTCTTGTGTGCGATGGTGAGTCCTCCTCCTGGGTGGTTGGGGCAGTCCTTCCTCTGGATCTTGTATCTGTCAGGGATGGTGGTGGTGATGTTGGGGACGGAGGAGGCGTTGGTCCAGGTTTCTGTTAAGAATGCTACGTCTGGTGAGAGGGTGTCAAGGAGATCCCAGATCTCTACAGTGTGTCTGTATAGAGAGCGCACGTTGAGCAGGATGCACCTCAGGGGTTAGGTGGTGTTGGTGTTCGGTGCAGGGGCAGTGGCCGTGGGGGTGTGGATGGTGGAAAGGGTCTGACGGCAGTGACGGCAGGACAACTGGCCATGGGTGGTGCTCAGCGTGGACCGCTGGCAGTTGTTGCTCCTTCCGGGGTTGAGTGTGAGGAGGGCCGCTGAGTTGTAGCCGTGGATGGTCGGTGGGCCAGGGTCCCTAGCACCGGTAGCGTCACTGACGGGCGCAGACGGGCTTGCCTTTGGTGCGTCCGTGCGCCCGTCCACTGCGCAACCATGCAGCGGCCGCCATTAAATAGGGGAGGGGGAGGGACGTGCAGCTGGGAGGTGGGAGCAGGAACCAGCATGGGCGAGGGGCTGCAGGGGCAGCAGCGGGAGGGAGGAAACGGGCATGGAGCAACAAAACAAAACAAGGCACAATAAACACAATAACCTGAAAGCAGGCACAATCACGGAAAAAAGTAACAGCAAACAGGACCAGAACAGCAGGAGCAACGGGCACAATACCAGGCCTGGACAGCCTTGAACACCTCCTCCTGGAGGTCAGCGGCACAGACAGCGGAGCTGCTGGGGAGAGAGCAGGTCTGAGACCAGAGGTCATACCGCTTTCAAAATATGTAGGCTGTGCTCTAGCCTAGTGAGGGGCATGCTTATCAGACAACCTTACGTGTCAATAATGGTAGGAAAGGTTTCATGGCTCTGCGGGGTGACCCACTTCCGCCCCTAGGTCAAAGAAAATACCTTGCATGAACATGCAGCCAACTAGACAAGTTCAAGAGAAACAAGGGCCACCTTGCTCACAAGGAACCAGGGTATATGTTATATATCAAAACAATGGTACCTGTGGAAAAAACAAATCAGTAACAATGGTACATATAATAATGGTAATCATTGAGCACAATGGCAATACTTATGGGAGAAGATGCACAAACACAGAAAAATAATCAAAAAGCCCAGTGGATAAAATGCTGTAAATTATGTAAAAATAGAAAAGAGGTGTAAGGTGTCCCAAGTGAATTTTGAACGTATATACACAAGTGACAGGTTGGGACATACACTAAGGTTTCCAAAAAACAAAAACGACCATCTAGTTAATATACAATAATTATTCACAGCCTCCCGTAACAATGATGAAAGCTGAGTACATTTGTTCATTTTACAAGCGTGTCGATGGTGTTTTGACCTCTCATACAATAGGAGGTCTCATCAGGACCTAGCAATGAGAGACACCTGAAATCAGATACTTTAAGAAGAGGGATGAGTAGTCTAGAAAATAATAGGAATTAGCAAGAAAGGTACCAAGTAGGATTACTCCATTACCTGGATTTAATATGGTATTCTGGCAGAACGGTGAGGTGCACACCCGTAAAAAAGGTGACTCCAAATGTTTATAGGGAGGGAAATCACTGTTTGAGAGGAGGAAAAACCTTAACAATTGAAGGGGCTAACTGAGGTGGATAAGACCCATATGTGAAATTGTTTCGAGTAGATGTGGTACAAAAAACTCATCCCTGTAAGTGGGAGGGGATCTGACAGTTTTTTCAGCGTGTATCAATTGACATGCCTTAGATCAAAAATGAGGAAATAGTCAATCAAGAATCCTCATTGGTATAGTACTTCTAGGAGTTAAGGGAGATAGGTTTGGGCGAGAAGGTCGCTACCAGTGTATTTGTAGTAAGAGACTGAGGAGGTTTTACGCTTTCGGTGTTCAATCACGTTGAAGTATCTTACCGCAAGAGAAGATTGCTCCTACTTTCGATTATTTTCATCAAGGAAGTAAGGACTGCAAATGTCAGCCGGGCAGCTTTCAGACAAATATACCGCTGTGAGGAGGACCCTTCCGCCTGCCTCAGTCAGGATACTAACCCGATTCCAGCATTCGGGATGAGCTATGCAGCCGGTCTCGTTGGATAATAACCAGACCGTGCATATGATCGGGAGTGTCTATGTTCTGGACAAAAATCCGATCTATTGTGCACTTTGTGATCAGTGAAACAAGTTCTTGGAAATAAAGTTTCCTGCTTTGATTATTATCGGCTGCGAAATAAACATTCTATACCCGCGATTTTTAGGGGTAAAAAAGCACCAGTGGTATTTCCAGTGCTTCTGTTGTCTAGTAATTTTTCGGCAAATAGTATAGATATTTTATATTGTTAAAGTTTATGGCCAGATATGCACTCAACAGAACATGTGCTTGGTGATTCAAGTTATTTGGAGATAAAGTTTCTTTCTTTGAATATTTTCAGGCGCAAAATAGACAATCTCAACTTACGTACGATTTGTTGGAGTAAAAATGCACCGAAGGTAGTTCCCGTGCTTCTATCTTCTCAGTCATTTTTCAATATGAAGAAGACAGTATGTCTATGCTATCTCGATTCAAACGTTTATGGCCAGGTGTGCACTTGACAGACCAAGATATGTTTTCTGTTTTTTTTTTCAGTTTAAGAATTGTCATTAGATACATCATTTATGGAAGAATGTTATTAAATGGGGGAAGGGGTTTTTAATGAGAAATTCTATAATGGTGACAATTTGTCGCAAGTTGATACAGAACCAGGGCATTTAAATGTATCACTTTCTAATTTTTCATTTATGACTAAAAGTCAATGCCATGAATCAACGTTGCTCAGAAAATGTACATCATTAAAGTGGAAACAAAACCATGCTATTCTTTTGAAGTGTTGAGACCATGGGTGACTGAGTTAACCCGTTCTATCCATTTGCATTCCATCCTTTGCAAAATCTGTCCCATGTCACCTCCTCTTTCTGGGATGGTGGCCATTTCAATGACCTGCCATTTTAGGTCTTCTGGTGTGTTTTTTTTCTTTGTATGAGTGACCAAAGGGGCATTTAAGACCATACATCTTATTCTGCTTCAGCGTTAACAAATGCGTGTCTTGATGGGTTGTGATGTTTGTCCAATATATGGTAGTTTACAAGGACACCAAACCAATATACAATATTCCGTGAATTGCAATTTGAAAAGAAATGTAGTTCTTGCTTCACATTATTATGCTCAAACATCTTTGTATCATAAAAAAAGTTACAAGCAATGCTATTGTTACAGCAATGGTGACCTTTAATAGATGGAAGACCCCAGGTAGTATTTAGAGTTCTGGGTTTATGACCAATGCTTAGTTGTGTGGAGGAGTGTACTAACTGATCCTTAATATTTTTACCAAGTTTAAATGCAAACATGGAAGCTTCTACGGAAGGGTCAATACTCTTGATCAAACGGCAATTCTTTTGAATCAACTTGCGGATCTGATGGATAGGTCAGCCGGGACGTTGGAGACAGTATCCTGGGAGCAGAAGGAGGCCCAAGGGGGGGGGGGTCCAGTTCAGAAGACGACCTGCCTGGGGAGTTAGAGCCAGCTGGGGGTAATGAGGCTTGGGAGGGGCTAGATATTTCCACAGCCTGGAACTATGAAGTGCGGGCCTGGACAGGGTGGGCCAACTAGATGCATATTTGTCAAGAGGGGATTCCCTTCCGAAGGGCACACCGTCCACAAGACAGGTAAAGGAGAACGTGAGGGCCCTAGTTTGGGAGGGCCTTTGGGGGATGGGACTGCCAGGGGAATAGGTCGAGAGCTGGGGCAGGGGCCGTCATCAGCGCTGGTCGCGGCCATGCTAGAGTTAAGAGGGGAGGAGGATGGGGGATGACCCCCTTGATGGGCCGGAGTGTAGAGAGTGAGAGGATTGGTCTGAGGTGGGCCATAGTTGGGTTGGGGTAGGTAGGGTAGGCCAGCAGTATTGTTGGAAGGCAACAAGCACATCAGACCAGAAGTTTACGTTGCAGGGCAAGGAGCAGCGCAGCTTGGCGAACTCATTAGGTCTGGGAGCGGCCTGTTGGCACCTAGGTGAAGTGAGGGTGGAGCCTCGAGCGGAGCGCCCTGTAAAGGCAGGGAAGCCCGTCGCGGCAAGCAGACGAAGGGGCAGAAGGACCTCACTGGCCCCAACACCCGGTGGGTCCCGGTGGCCTGCCGGGACGTCAAGGAGTGATATAAAATTGTTTAACGGTGCACATGGAGTACCGGTGGGTACAGTTGGCTCCACCGCAGGCAGGGAAAAAATGGTCCGGTAGGGTCCTCAGGGCAGAGTTGACGCAAGAATGGCCCCAGGTTGAGGGGCATGAAGAACTAGATTACACCGAGGGAAGCCTCGAGGAGGGCGAACTGTGGGAGGAGGAGGATCAGGAATGGGGGGGGCAATCTCATGTCTTGGCTAGTATATTGCAGGCACCGGCCAAGAAGCTGCGGAAGGCGCAGGGGCTCACTGCATGGGCGCCGAGGACATCCGAAATTAAAGGACCACTGGCAACACAGACTGCAAATGTATGGGCACCCTCCTTGGAGCCAGGTTAGGCAGAAAGAGTGCGGGAGAAACCCGTAATGGTGTCAGTGGGGAGGGGGGAAGAGTGTCAGGGGGAGGTGGGGGGACGTTTGAGGAAGGGAAAGTAAATCGTGGACATTGGGGTGGGGACGAAAGACGTAGAAGACATAAAAGGTACTAAAATGGAGAGCATAAGTAATACAGACAAAGTGACAGAAGAAGGGGAAAAGAAGGGTGATAATAAAGAAGGCCCAGAGAGTGAGAAGTTGAAAATTAAAAAAACTCCCTTGTAGGGGGGTGACAAAACCCCTGGGTGCCCACTCAATGCTGACAATGAAAGAACGTATATGGAAAGGGGAATATGTTGAAATGCTTAAGCTCCTGCATAGGGAGGTGAGGTCCAAGGAGGGATTGAAAGAAGAGGAAAACAAATCGGCCAAGTGGCCAAAAGTACCTTTGACGATAGAAAATTGGACAGCAGCGTTTTTCAGTTATGCAAGTGTATATTGCGAAAAGTACCCGGAGTGCTACGTAGCGTTATTTAAGTACATGGATGTGATTAGAAGGGCACAGATCACAGGGGGGATACATATTGGCACAATATGATGAGGAGTTTAGAGCGCAAATGGCATGGGACACAGAAGGAAAATGGGGAGAACTAGACACTGAACTGTGGCAACACACGATGGGGGCGGTAAAAGGGGGCAAGACG
The DNA here is from genome assembly GCF_964204655.1 of Triturus cristatus. Taxonomy (NCBI): domain Eukaryota; kingdom Metazoa; phylum Chordata; class Amphibia; order Caudata; family Salamandridae; genus Triturus; species Triturus cristatus. Next base: position 52,313,715 of record NC_140583.1, on the reverse strand, counting down.
ATATTTACGGCCAGCGGGTTGCCTATCGTATACCGGCGAGGGGTGGGGGCACGGGAAAGACTCTGTGGGAACAGGGGGGGGCTTGCAGGGCCTTTAATAAAGCCCTGTGCACGCAGGAATTTTGTAGGTTTCATCACGAGTGCTCAAAATGCGGGGGCAGACATGCATTGGTCAACTGTTTTGGGGGCGGAGATCAACATGGAGGCCAGCAATGGCATCAGTCAGGGAGCAGCGCAGGAGGACAACAGCAGCAGTTTGCAGGCACTAGGGGTGGTAAGGGGCCCCAAGGTCCTGGGCCCAAAAGCTCATACGCCGGTTAGACTCAAAAGGGATGAAGAGGGGTTACAGGAGTACGAGGACCAAGGAGCAGCGTAAGTTTTGAGGGAGGGGTTCAGATGGGGGTTTCGTCTAGGATACAGGGGTCCAAGGCAGAGAAGATGGGCGGACAATATAAAATCAGCGACAGAGCACAGACAGTTAGTTCAAGACAAACTGCACAAGGAGGTCCAGGAAGGGAGAATGGCAAGGCCTTTTGACGATTGGCCCACAGAGAACTTGATTGTCTCTCCAATAGGAGTGGTCCACAAAGAAGATATTGGGCAATACAGGCTAATACAACACTTGTAATGGCCTTAAGGGAATTCGGTCAATGATTTCATTGATGAGGAGGCAGCGTCAGTATCTTATTCATCAGTTGACGTGGCCATGTCACTGGTGGTGACGGCGGGCGCGTCTGCCCCAATGGCAAAATGTGACATAAAGTCAGCTTTTTGGTTGCTTCCAGTCCATCCAGATGATTGGGATCTTCTGGGTATCCATTTTAAAGCAAAATGTTATGTGGACAAAGCCCTGCCGATGGGATGCTCTATGTCATACGCCTTGTTTGAGTGCTTCAGCACGTTTTTACAGTAGTTATTTACAAAGCACACAGGTCATCAACAAGTAAAATATTATCTAGACGATTTCTTCTTTGTTGGTTCTCCAGGCTCCGTGGAATGCCAGGCAGCGCTAGACAATTTCCATGAGCTAATTGAGGAACGGGGGGTGCCTTTGGCACTGGAAAAGACAATGGGTCCAAGTATGGTTCTGTCCTTTTTGGGCATAGAAATTGATTCAAGGGTAATGTGGGTGCACTTGCCAGATGAGAAAAAGAGGAAAATTCTGGATTTGTTAACGAGCATGTTATCTGAAGACAAAGTCAAGGTCAAGGACATACAAGTACTGTTGGGGCATCTCAACTTTGAGGGCAGAGTAGTGAGGGTAGGGAGGACTTTTTGCCGAAGATTGGGACATGCATTGTCAGGGCAACACTTACCTCACCACCATGTGCGCCTTTCGGCCAGGGTGAAGGAAGATTTGAGGACGTGGACGGTTTTCCTGCAGTCGTTCAATGGCGTTCCACTGGCAATGGAGGAGGACATGACATGGGACGAGCAAATTTTTTCTGATGCGGCAGGCAGCGAGGGCTCTAGCCTGTTCTCGCAACTAAGGTGGTGCGCAGAGCAGTGGCCACCACTCTGGAAAGATGGGGGCATAAGCATAGCCTTACTGGAATTATTTCCCCTAGTAGTAGCAATAACTCTTTGGGGGGGGGGAGTTAGCTCACAAGGAAGTCCTTTTTAGAGTACACAAGATGGTAGTAGTCGAAATTATGAATCGAAAGTCAGCAAGGGACGAGCAGGTACTGAAATTGCTAAGGGTCTTCGTGTAGGGGTGCCTGAGACATAATATTACTTTCAGGGCGTTACATGTACCTGGTGTGGACAGTGACATAGCCGATGCTTTGTCTTGTTCGAAGTGGGGGAGATTCTGTGGCTGGCCAAGGAGTCCGAGCAGACGGCAACACCAATGCCACCCCATCTGTGGTACGTAGGCAATGTAGGATGCTACAATTGGTGGTAGGTTCATTGTTGAAATCCACGTGGCCTGCATACAGTTTGTCATGAAAGGAGTTTTTAATGCCAGGTGCCCAGAGGCGCCCTGAGGTCTGGCGGTCGGAGGATGTCATTCAGTTCATATTGGACCTCATCAACAAGGGTTTGTCCAGAGTCACAATCGCTGGGAAGCTAGCAGGTATAGCATTAATGGGGAAATTGCTATATGGTTATCCTCCGGCAGCAGGGGAAATAGGGAAGAGAATCCTCGAGGGGTGGGCCAGGGAGGAAGAGCGGGTGGCATCTCCGGAAACCACTTTCCTGGCAGATTTTGGCTCAAGTAATTGAGGTATTGCCAGAGGTGTGCAGGGACGACATCAAGATCTGTCTGTTTTCAACATTGATGGCTTGGATGTTCTTCAGGGCTTTCAGAGTGGCAGAACTACTGGGTAACAAGAAGGGAGGGGGGTAGGGTGGCAGGATGTGATTCCACAAGAGAAAGGTTTGCAGATATGGTTAGCCAGGTCCAAAACGGACCAAAGGGATAGGGGTAGATGGGTCGGGTTGAAGGCGTCAGTCCCCCAGGCTACATGTCTGCTACGGTGGGCATGCCATTGGTTTACCATGGCCGGTGGGGCGGGGGCAGTATTCAGGCATGCAAAGGGAAACAGGGTAACAGACTACCAGCTGCAGGCGGTTTTGCAGAAGGCTTTTGCAGTTCATTGTGGTCGATAGGGCAGGTTTTGGGAAACACTCTTTTCGTATTGGAGTGGCAACAGAGGCGTGCACAGGGGCTGGCTCAAGAGGATATCATGCGGGTCGCTGGTCCTCTGATTGTTTTAAGCGCTACGTAAGAAGGGGTGCAGGGGAGGTGTGTGCATCATTTCCCAGTGTCTGAGTTTCATGCAAATTTTCATTGTTTCAGATTCTGTGCCCGGCCCCCAGGAGCAGGAATTGACCATTTGTATAGTAGGACACTCCTTTTTTAAATGGGCGCAGGTGCAAGCACGCCAGAGCTATTTTGGTGTCAACTTAGGTTTTAATGAGCGTTTGTTTAAGGTGATGTGGAGGGGTAAAGGGGACATGCGATGGAGGGAGTTGATTCCCTGCCTTAACAGCTGGATAGCAGGCAGCAGGTGCCCAGATATTTTGGTTTTACACCTTAGTGAAAACGATATGTGCAAGGAAAAGGGGGTAGTTTTGATGAGGGTGATGAAGTAGGACTCGGCCTTAACGAAAGAACAGTGGGCAGGTTGCTTTGTGATGTATACAGAGTTTGTGCCTCACAGGGTTTGGCGGGGAGCCGTCAATCCAGGCGCCATTGACAAGGCAAGGCGGAAACAATGCAGCGCATCGTGGCGCAAGGATAAACAGATGCGTGACGCATCTGATGGCGGAAGGTTGGCGCATTGCTTGAGTTGCGTCGCAAGCGCGACGCAGCTCCAGCAAGGCTCGGGGGTGCCCTATCGTTACAATGCTGCGTCAATCCTTACGCCTGCTTCAAGCAGGCGCAGGGTTTTGACGCAGCATGGCCGGAAAAGTGAACTGAGTGAAATCTTGTAGATTTCACTCAGCCACTTTTCGGAGGCGTTCCTGCGCCAGAACGCCCTCCCCTGTGCAGGTACGCCCATATGTGGCGCAAGCTTTACAACGTGACGCATCTCCCTAGATGCATCACGTTGTAAATGGGGCGCAACGTGGCGCAGGGTTTACGCCGCCGCTGCGTCACAAAAGTGATGCAACGGCGGCGTAAAAGGGGCGCAAGTCCCTCATAAATCTGCCCCCTAGTGTTTTGTTCATGGGCTGGAGGCTGAAGGTGGTACCTGGTAGGGTGGTTGTCGGTAAAATAATTCTCGTTTTCCATGTAAATAGTTCATGATGTAGATGCAAACTGACGCATCTTCCCTGGCGCATCCATGCTGATTTGCAGTGATGCGCCAGGGAACATAAATCTGCCCCTATGTGGATACATAGATAGGCTGTGCCAGCTGTATTCTACAACAGCTTGTATTTTTTTGAAGATGGGTCTAGTTCTGCCACCTTGTAATACTTATGTTTCATACTCACTCGTCTGTACTTAGTCTTCACAAACATCAGGATATAAACATCTGTGCTTCATGTCTACATCTGTTTATCGTTATTTACATAGTATATTCAAGATAAATAGTATAAAATATAGCACAATCTCAAAACATATAAAAGCACTTCGAACCTAGTAAGCTTTTCTGTACTATGTCTGTGTCATTCTGCTGCATTTGTGACAATTTTCTTGTATAAAATGGCCACAAAACACGTATTTTCATTTTTTGAGAAAACAGAATTTCTGATTTATTAACATTCAACATTATAATTTTCAGATTGAATTTCTTTAAATGAAACTTGGGGACAAGTAAAATATTAGAATTTTGAAATGGGTTTGTGTGTTCTCATAAATAGAGAATCTGGTTAAAAATCTGAAAATGTAAGAGTTTACCAACTAGGACACTTTCTGATGTATTGATGTTTGGGAATCAATTTCGAATGTTATTTCAGCATCAGTTCCATAGTCAAGAGGAAATAGGGGCTTATTTACAAGCCCCTTGCGCCACATGTCCATCACTTTTCCCATATTAAAAGTATCTTGTGATGCAAGGGGCTTGTTAATAAACCCAATCGTTTTTTTAAAACAATCATTTCAATTTTTTTTAAAAATCATTAAGTATAGATCAAAAAGCTGGTGTCATCTCGATTTATCTTCTCAGATACATTTTTAGGGAAAGAATAAAAAATGATCACTAATCTGCTCTGAAGCTAATTTTGGAGTTTACTTAAGCCAGTTCACTAATGGGTGGATCAAATCTAACCAGCACCAATCTCGACATGGTTTGTATACTCCTCTCTGTAGATACGTATGGCTAATATGTGAGCATTACATCTATCAAAGGGTTGCTTCACAGCTCATCTGTACACCTCAAGGGACCTAGAAGCACAACATATCTATTTCACCGAGCAGCAAGACACATAGTGTGAGGAGTGAGAATTATTGCTTCATTAATGCTTTGGGTGGACCCCATAAAGTTGAACCGCATTTTAGATGGCTCCAGTCAATGAATCAATCAATCGACTTTATTTCGCATTCAAATAATGCATAAAAGTATACAATAAATAGAGAAAACATTTCATTGCATTTAAGATAAGATTTAAAATACATTTTTTTTAAATCCAGTAAAATGATGAATAGAGTACAAGAGCCAATGGGATTAAAACATCAGATTAAGACAACGGTATAACAACAATCTTGTGATCGAACAGGTAACTAAAAGGGCAGACAGACTTAAGAGGTGATAGATAATGTGCTATGCACCCTGCGAGCTCTCAAGGCAGCCAGAAAAAAGGATGCAAGGACGTAGCAAAGCTAATGGGGTTTCTAATTGATAAAATGTTGACAGTACTAAGCCTGAAATGCGCATAAGAATAAAAAGTGAAAAGTTGATTGGGGAGGCATGTTGTTACACAAACAAGGCGGCAAATTGCTTACAGAAAAGTGTTATTGGGTGACCCAGCATAGGCGGAATTAAATTCATACGGAATCTCGACAAAATAAAACAATGCTGGTTGTTCTCGACAAACCCTAGGTAAGATAGAGAATGATTGCATATCTGCAGTACGTTATCGTAAAGTTTTACTGAGTATTTCTCTCTGTGACAATCCCATCTATCTAGAATCACTTTCCTTAGGTAAATGTCCTTTAATCTAGATTTAGGAAAGGCTTCACAGTGGGTTGGTGTATCGTATAAAAATTAAAAAACAGAGAGAGAGGGACCCCAAACCAAGAGAGAGGGGTGCCAAGCAAGACCGTAGTCAAAAAGAAAGATCTCCCTTGGATCTATGGATACCAACCGTCATTCAAACATGCAAATTTCACACAAACAGGATGAGATATGGCATCAACGAAGCAAACCAATTACTTAGTAGCAAATTTATTTCAAATTAATCAAAGGTTGTCACATCAAGCCAAATGTTGTACATATACATAAAAAGGTAAACAATTTACCAAATGTTAAAACAAGAGTTAAAACTTTTTAAAAAATCATACACAAAAAATGAAATGAATCACAATCAATATACATATAAAACAGAAAATTGGGAAAAAGAGAACAGGACAAATACTCCTACTCAGACAAAGGAAATAGTTAGCTCACAGATAAATCAGTTCTAACCACATGTATATTGATTGTGATTCATTTCATTTTTTGTGTATGATTTTTAAAAAAGTTTTAACTCTTGTTTTAACATTTGGTAAATTGTTTACCTTTTTATGTATATGTACAACATTTGGCTTGATGTGACCACCTTTGATTAATTTGAAATAAATTTGCTACTAAGTAATTGGTTTGCTTCGTTGATGCCATATCTCATCCTGTTTGTGTGAAATTTGCATGTTTGAATGACGGTTGGTATCCATAGATCCAAGGGAGATCTTTCTTTTTGACTACGGTATCGTATAAAAAAGCAAGACCTAGAAATGTTACGTTTTTCCTGACATACGCTAGCCAAGGGATTTTGTTAACATGGTCCAGCTTCAGGATATCGTTCAGGATTTTCTGATTTAGACGCACTGTGCCCCTCTTCCATACTGAGATCCAAAGGGAAAGAGGCGCAAATTTGATGGCGTCACTAATGAAGGGCATACCAGTTTCTTTATGTGCGGCAAAGTTATTACAAGAAGGTGGGACTGACAGCAACCTTTTAATAAATGTATCCTCAATAACTTGGAGAGAGGTTACATCTGTTATTCTCCAAATTGCTGCCCCATATACAGCAGTTGAAGATGTTATTGCTCAATAGATTTTTAGCATTTCTACAATTGGCTTGCAACCCAATTTTTGGGAGAATCTAAAAATTGTTGCGATGCTTTGGGCCATTAGGTTTGCACGACTATTCAGCATTGCCTTCCAATTGAAACTATTCCCCAAGCAATTAAAATCTTCTACATGTTCCATCATTTCACCCTCTGAGTGATGTCTCATTGTCTTCTTTTGGGCCCCACCCATTGCCTTGATAAGAGTTTTGGCCTTGTTTACATGTAGATCCAAATTACGCATAAAGACTGTATATTGTCCGATCAAATGTTGGAGGGCCATAGAAGTCCTAGCCAAAAAGTCTGCGTCGTCTGGATAAAGCAGAATGGGGAGGGGAGACATCTGAACCTGTGCAGTATCTTTAGAGGTGTTGATCAAGGCATCATTTAGATTGCTAGTGTAAAGAGCAATCAGAAAAGGGTCCAGAACACACCCTTGTCTGACACCCATTTCAATTTAAAAAAGTTTAGTGCATTCACCAGGCAAGCCAAAACGCACTGAAGCAGCGGCATCCCTGTAAAGCTTGCTTATGAAGTTAATGATGCGTTGTCTACTTCCATATCCATCAGAATGGGCCAACGTTTGTTATGCACCACACAGTCAAAGGCCTTTAACAGGTCCATGAACGCCATATAAAGACTTTCTTTTTTACTGTAGTATATTTGCTTGCGATCAGTGACATATTAAGGCACTGATCAACGGTGCCCCTCCCATGGCGAAACCCACACTGCACTTCCTTAAGGATGTGCTTATCCTTTGCCCATATTTCCAGTTTATTTAATAGAAGCCTTCTCATGCGTTTGGCTGTACCATCGAGCAAGGAAATGGGACGGTAGTGTGCTGGCATAAAGGCCTCTCCCTATCTATAGATTGGAATTATAACAGAGTTTTTCCAAGATGGGGAGGGGCCTGTCTTGGCTATCGCATGGAATGCCACTGTTACCAGAGAGAACCAGAAAGGAATGTCAGCCGGAAAGATGTCCATGGGGACCCCATCCGGCCCTGGAGCCTTCCTCGAGGGAGATCGTAACTGTGACAATTCGATTTCTTCTAGATCGAAAGAAAGGCAATTAGAAGTCTCTGTACCGGGGCGCGCATCAACACTTAAAGAATCCCCACTGTTCTTAAAAATGTCTAGAAAATATTTAACCCAGGAATCTTCATCAGTGCGGGCCTCCAGAGAAGGTGTATCGCTATCTTTCAGAAAAGGTGCATTCATGACCTTCCAGAAAGCAGCGCTATCTCGGAAGGCTGAGGCTTGTTTTAAGCTATCCCAGGCCTCTGGTTTAAGATGCCGCAACCTACTTTCCTTAGTTAATGTGTACATTTTCGTTAAAGTGCAAACCTCCTGTTGATTTCTGGGAGAGGTTTGGAGGCCAGGGAACAGTCTGAATCAAGCCACCTGCGCGGTGCACTGTCTCTAGCTGGTGTCAGATGAAACGCCTGTGGTCTAGTTCTGGATCAGCAAAGCTCTGCTCCCTCTAAAGATGAAAGTTGTGTGCTGCGGCAGCCTCTAGGGACCATGATGGCAATCCCGGGTATTTGTGGCGAGGTACATCGGAATTACGAGGATTTTACGGGAATATCTGTCCTTTGGTGTGCGTTCTCTAGTACTGGTAGGGACTACTTGTGAATGAAAAATAGGCTAAAGGTAAAATTAGGGACATTTTAAGACCGTTAAGTCAACTTCCCTACTATAATGCCAGATTGCAGGCTGTATCATTTCTTAACTTTGAAAAAGAGGAAATAAGGACCAGTGAATAGATTAATTACTTTTTTTAAACTGTTAATTAATTTCCTACTTGAGTGAGTTTAGTCTTAGGCCCATATTTTCAAAGAATTTGCGCCACAGCAAAGTGATGCAGAATGACACAAAGAAACTCCCTGGGATCTACTTTCCAAGGTGTTCTGAATTGTGAAAGCATCCTTTTCTCAGTGCTGTTTGTGTTGCTTTGTGTCAAGCATGTGTTACTGGGGTGGATCAGTGCAAACACCCATAGACTTTGAGGCAACGCCTAATCTCAGAAAGATAGACCAGACTTTGCACCAAAAACTAACGTAGCCCAATTTTTTTTAAATATGTTTCTTTTTATTTTGTGGACTGGATAGACATACGTTGTACATGGATGCAGACTGATTTCATATGCCACACAGTCCCTGATTCTTTATTTTCCGTGATTTGATAACCACAGGAACAATAAAAATGTGAGGAAATAGACGTGTGTGGCGGGAGTCTCGTCCACCTGTCTCACACATGTTTATTTTTACCTGGAATCCCTTACCCCTGAGTGATAATATCTTATATAACATAACATGTGTATTTGTAAAGCGCACTTTCACCCAGAAGGGCGTCCTAGCACTGAAGTGCAAGTGCAGTGTCACCCAGCTCTGTGGTACTGGGAGTGGTCAGCTGAGAAACATGCCAGGCCTGAGGTTTTTGCTGTAATGTGTTTTCATGAGCTCTGTGAGTATACCATCCCATCCTGTGAAACATCGTGTTGCACATGCCTTGGTCTGCTGCGTCATTAATGTTGCAAAAACAAAGGTCTCCCTGAAGCATTTGTAAACAAGGGGGCGTCTCCAAAAGCGCCCATGCATTGCACATGAGTTGCAGTGCACCTCTAATGTATGGGATTTTTCTTGGTGTCTAGCCATAGCAATTCGTACTGGAAGCAATGCTTAATTTGAGCCGGTGGTGAAATGGGGGACCACAGGAGCTTCGTTTTGGGGACCAGCACTTATTTTTTCAACAGACTGACCAAGATATTAAGAGAGGTAAATGCTATAGTAGGGAATGAGGGAAAGAAAGATGGAAAAACATTGGAGGAGAGTCGTTTGGTTCCACCTTAACATATAAGTAGGAGTGCTTGATAATCACAGGTATTCTACATTCGCATATATTCTATGTGACTAATCAATTCAAGTAGAAAGGGGGTATGAGATGTCAAAGTATTCCAGATGTGTACTTTTGGAATATAACTAACTAGTTGTGTGGTGTTTTGCATTAATATCTAGTGAAGGGATAACGAACGAAAAGTGTTTATGAATTTGATTTAACGTTATACCTATGACAATCATATTGTAGGATTTCTATTTGTAAATGTTAGAGTACGTGTCGAAAACTATGGTTTATTGCATGTAAAAGGGCGCACATAGTGTAACCTGTGCATTCATAATTTAGCTTAACTGTAGGCCTGAAATGCATTTCTAATTTACTCTCCTGTTAACACATCAATTCACATTGGCTTGCACCGGGTAATGTTGCATGTAGCTTGTGTTCCCACTGCAGGTGGACAAGGCTTTATTAGTTGAGGGAAAGAGTTATTGTTCTTAGAGAGGCCTGAGAAGAAGAAACGCAATAACTTATGGTAGATGAATTCTCATGGATTGGGTGATCACACAAAGGACGTAAGGAATTTCTCAACATGTGAACAGGGAGGCGGAGCAAGGAAGCTGGAGAACGTTGGAATAAATACTAGTAGAACTGTGGAAGGTGACTTGATTCAGCTAATTGTTTATGTTGTAATGTAGTAGGGATAACTCAAACTTTTGCCTTAGGGCGCCTTGAGGTATAGACCTCATCTTTGGCTGTTGTCGCTTTATGCTACATGAGGTTAGAGTTCCTTCTCTGGAAGACTCTGACGTCTGACACATTTCCATCACTGCGAAGCTTGCCTTAGACTAGGATTTTCACTTTAGCATAGTACGGAGACAGTTAGGGATTTGTAGTGGTTCCTGAATGGATTCTTGATGCAAACAAATGTACATTTTTGTCTCCTTATAGCCTATGTGGCCATGATCAAATTAGTTGTTTTCTTTTTGTTATATAGGGTATATTGGTACGGAAGATTTCACTTCATCCTATTTAATTTTTACTTCTATATCGCTATGCTTGGATTGGTGTATATTAATCTGTTTCATTGTTTTATATAAACCAACTAACCTGTGTTTAGTTGTTGACCTGAGTTCTTACATAGCAGCTTGGTTATTTTGGGATTTGGGCATTGGTGAAAAGAGCATTTCTCTTTACCTCTCAAGCTGCACAACAAGAACCCTTGACCCGGATCTCTGACAAAATTTCGAAGGTCAGAAAATCGACCTACAAAAATATCGCAACAAAAATATCGATGTCAAGAATATCGACATCCTATCTACAACATGGTAAGTGCAAAAATATCGAAAAAAAAATATAGATGTCAAAAATATCGTTTTTAAAAATATCGGTTTTTTTTTGTTACAAAAAATATGTTAAATAAACATAATAATACTTATAAATAAAATAAACATAATTAAATATATTTAATAATGTTAAAAATTAATAATTAATCAATATAATTTAATAAAAAATGAATTAAACATATACATATAATATATAATATATATACTTACTTAATAATGTTTTTAAAATTATTGTAATAAATTATAAATTATTTAAACATATTAAAAATTGCAAACACATTACACACATAAAACAATAACATAAATAAAAATTAAATAATTATGTATAACAAATTTACAAAATTACATTTAATTTAAAGATTGATAAAATTAATTATATACTACATTAGCTAAAATATTAAAAATAAATATTAAATAGCAGAGACAATAAAACTACTACTCCAGCTCCCAAAAAAACAACATAAAGGAAAATTTTGGATAGCGCAGGGCTAAAAATTACTATATCCACTCCAGATAGTGTAACAGTAGGGAAAATGTTGGATAACGTAGAGGTATAAATTACTATTCCGACTCTCGGGAGTGCAACAGTAAGGAAAGTGTTGGATAGCGAAGGGGTAAAAATAACTATTCCAAATCCAGAGAGTGTTACAGTAGGAAAAGTGTTGGATAGCGTAGGGATAAAAATTACTATTCCAACTCCAGAGAATGCAACAGTAGGGAAAGTGTTGGATAGCGTAGGGTTAAAAATTACTATTCCAACTCCAGAGAGTGCAACAGTCGGAAAAGTGTTGGATAGCGTAGGGGTACAAATTACTATTCCAACTCCAGAGAGTGTAACAGTAGGGAAAGTGTTGGATAGCGTAGGGGTAAAAATTAGTACTCCAACTCCAAAGAGTGCAACAGTAGGGAAAGTGTTGGATAGCGTAGGGGTAAAAATTAAGATTCCCACTCCAGACAGTGCAACAGTAGAGAAAGTGTTGGATAGCGTAGGGGTAAAAATTACTATTCCAACTCCAGAGAGTGCAACAGTATGGAAAGTGTTGGATAGCGTAGGGTTAAAAATTACTATTCCAACTCCAGAGAGTGCAACAGTAGGAAAAGTGTTGGATAGCATAGGGGTAAAAATTACTATTCCAAATCCAGAGAGTGCAACAGTAGGGAAAGTGTTGGATAGCGTAGGGGTAAAAATTAGTACTCCAACTCCAGAGAGTGCAACAGTAGGGAAAGTGTTGGATAGCGTAGGGGTAAAAATTAAGATTCCCACTCCAGACAGTGCAACAGTAGGGAAAGTGCTGGATAGCGTAGGGGTAAAAATTACTATTCCAAATCCAGAGAGTGCAACAGTAGGGAAATTGTTGGATAGCGTAGGGGTAACAATTACTATTCCAACTCCAGAGAGTGCAACAGTAGGGAAAGTGTTGGATAGCGTAGGGGTAAAAATTACTATTCCAACTCCAGAGAGTGCAACAGTAGGGAAAGTGTTGGATAGCGTAGGTGTAAAAATTACTATTCCAACTCCAGAGAGTGCAACAGTAGGGAAAGTGTTGGATAGCGTAGGGGTAAATATCAAAATTCCCACTCCAGACAGTGCAACAGTAGGGAAAGTGCTGGATAGCGTAGGGGTAAAAATTAATATTCCAACTCCAGAGACTGCAACAGTAGGGAAAGTGTTGGATAGCGTAGGGGTAACAATTACTATTCCAACTCCAAAGAGTGCAACAGTAGGGAAAGTGTTGGATAGCGTAGGGGTAAAAATTACTATTCCAACTCCACAGAGTGCAACAGTAGGGAAAGTGTTGGATAGCGTAGGGTTAAAAATTACTATTCCAACTCCAGAGAGTGCAACAGTAGGAAAAGTGTTGGATAGCGTAGGGGTAAAAATTACTATTCCAACTCCATAGAGTGCAACAGTAGGGAAAGTGTTGGATAGCGTAGGGGTAAAAATTAGTACTCCAACTCCAGAGAGTGCAACAGTAGGGAAAGTGTTGGATAGCGTAGGGGTAAAAATTAAGATTCCCACTCCAGACAGTGCAACAGTAGGGAAAGTGTTGGATAGTGTAAGGGTAAAAATTACTATTCCAACTCCAGAGAGTGCAACAGTAGGGAAAGTGTTGGATAGCGTAGGGGTAACAATTACTATTCCAACTCCAGAGAGTGCAACAGTATGGAAAGTGTTGGATAGCGTAGGGGTAAAAATCACTATTCCAACTCCAGAGAGTGCAACAGTAGGGAAAGTGTTGGATAGCGTAGGTGTAAAAATTACTATTCCAACTCCAGAGAGTGCTACAGTAGGGAAAGTGTTGGATAGCGTAAGGTTAAAAATTAATACTCCAACTCCAGAGAGTGCAACAGTAGGGAAAGTGTTGGATAGCGTAGGGGTAAAAATTGAGATTCCCACTTCAGACAGTGCAACAGTAGGGAAAGTGTTGGATAGCGTAGGGGTAAAAATTACTATTCCAACTCCAGAGACTGCAACAGTAGGGAAAGTGTTGGATAGCGTAGGACTAACAATTACTATTCCAACTCCAGAGAGTGCAACAGTAGGGAAAGTGTTGGATAGCGTAGGGGTAACAATTACTATTCCAACTCCAGAGAGTGCAACTGTAGGGAAAGTGTTGGATAGCGTAGGGGTACAAATTGCTACTCCAACTCCAGAGAGTGCAACAGGAGGGAAAGTGTTGGATTGCGTAGGGGTAAAAATTACTATTCTAACTCCAGAGAGTGCAACAGTAGAGAAAGTGTTGGATAGCTTAGAAGTTAAAAATAACATACTTTTAAATAAAATAATTATTTAAAATAATTAATAAGTTAATTATTAAATAACTCAAAATTACTTACAAATACCAATATATATTTATTAAAAACATAACTACCAATAAATAATTAATTAGCAATAAATTATTAATAAATACCAATAAATAATAATTAAGGAATATTAATTACCAATGTAAAAATATTGAACAATGAAATTTTGTATACCAAAAATTAATTATCAAACATTAATTACCAATTAACAAATCTTAAACAATGACATATTTTTTTTACACAAAAAAAAATTATTATACATTAATTACCAATTAATAATTTCTTATTAATATATTAATTAGAAATATCACTAAATAATATTAAACATATTTAATTACCAATTGATTATTAATCAACAATACATTCTTTTTCATAACCAAAAAGTATTATTTTAAATATTTACCAATTAATAATTAATCTACAATTAATTAATTATCAATACCCAACTACAAATTTAATAATTACTTAATTAGATTTCAATTACTTCCAACACTATTCCCCTATAAACGCACGAAACACTCAAATAATAAAATAATACAGTTAACATAATTAACAATTAATCAATTATTCAAAACTAATTACCAATTAATAAAAATTAATTACCAATTAATACTTAATTAACAATAATATAATTATCAATACCAATAAATAAATATAAATATTACTTAATTACAATTAAATTACTTCCCACCCTCTTCCCCTATAAACCCAAAACCCGCTACAGATTTAAACGCAAAAATTATTTTTAAAAAATTTATAATTCCTAAAAATGTATAATTAATTTCATATTATTAAATTACTTCCCACCCTAATCCCCTATAAACCCACAACCCGCTACAGAATTTAAACGCAAAAATTATTTCAAATTAATTTATAATTCCTAAACATTTATAATTAATTTCATATTATTAAACTACTTCCCACCCTGTTCCCCTATAAACCCACAACCCGCTACAGAATTTAAACGCAAAAAATATTTAAAATTAATTTATAATTCCCAAAAATTTATAATTAAATTCATATAATTAAATTACTTCCCACCCTATTCCCCTATAAACCCACAACCCGCTACGGTACTAAAACACAAAATTAACTTAAAAAAAACCATTATTAACATATATAAATTGTATACATATATTTTAAAAACAGTAGAACACTTAACAAAAAATAATTAACACATACATATTAAATACATAATAAAATACATAACAATATTATAAATATCGATATTAGTGACATGGATATTAGTAACATCGATATATTTCATATCGATATTACTAACTTCGATATTACTATCATCGATATAACAAAAATCGATATTACTTACCTTAGGGTCGATATTCTGTCCATCGATATTCTTGACATCGATATTCTGTCCCTACGATATTCTAGACTCGATATTATGGTAGGTCGAAATTAAATTATCGATATTTAGACTGCTCACCCCTTGACCCAGGTGTTGAGGAGGCGCGTTCTAGCTTTCCTACAACGAGAGAAAGTAGGGATGAAACAGATCATGCAACTGCGAGATGAAGGGGCAGAGAGTGCCTGCTCATGGAGGTAAGAGACCTGGGGTAGAATCAAGACTAGGCAGCCTTGGTATTTGGCACCCTGATCTTTGATGTTTCCAGTACAAATCCTATGCTAGACAGCACACACTCACCTTGTCACCAGGGGGCGTGGCTATGAATCATGGAAAGCAGCCTTTTTGAGAATCAGCACAGTGGATGACAGCCACGGAAGGCCAATTTTAGCAGATATGGCTCTGCGCAGTGTTTTCGCCCACGTGCAACACAGCGTAGAAAATATGGATGTTGCATGAAAAATGAGTAAATCTTGCCCTAAACATAATGTAAAGTCAAGGTAGTATTTCAAGGAACTATTAAAAAAAAGATCAAAAACCAACTAAACATAAATACAAATATAAACAAATAAAAACATTGCAATATGAACGGATTTCAACACAAAATTCATATGTACATAATATTAAATAAACGTTTAATGGCTTGATGACTGAATAAACTATTTATGACTGTAATGTGAAGTCTGCTTAACAGATGTTGTATGTTAGGATCAGTTGATGCGGATCTATGCCAAGAACCATGTCGTAAACCCATGACGTAGAACCGTGTCATAAGCCCATGACTTGGAACCAGGACGCTGAATTTGAGCAGTCAAGGGATTTGTTGTAATAGCATCCTTCAGGTTAGCTAACTCCACTTCAGCTACTCCTTGAGATAGTCACTTGCAATTTCAACCTTTCTTAGAAAATTGGCACCTTTCTCTCTCCACATTCACTTCACATTCAGGACTGGAAGACTGAAAAAAATAAGTTATTAGGCAAAACGCATTTTCGGGCAAAGTTCTGAGAGCAACATTCATTTTGGCTGAAATGAAAAATAAAAATTTTAAAAAAGTATCAGTAATATAGTTATGTGACTGATGAAGTTCAGCAAGTTAATGCCAAAGTAAAGGTACCGTTGAATCACAGCCTCGGGCCCATTACTTTAAACGCAAGGAATTCATTTGCTCAAACGCGTTTCACAACACTAACCTGCACCAACTTTGGTGAACTACTACAGCTAAAGTTCAAGTAAGAAATCACTGTGAACTGCATTTACCACAATGCTAAGGGGCGAACTGTGCTGGGAGGTGAGGCAGTGTGCTCCCATCCCCCATACGTTTTAGAAGGGCTTTTGGCAACATTCCGTTTTATTACTTTCTTTCCAAATTAGGGGCATTTAGACTGCTTCTCACAAGGAAGTTGTGTGAGAATGTATTTTCCTTACTCTCTGCCAATTCAAAGCAGAACAACATTTATAAAAAATATGCTAATATTGGGGAGTCTATTGACAGGTGACAAAACTGAGGACCACAGCGAGCTGCTGTTGCTTGTCACTAGATGAGAGCCAGTGACTGTGCCACGCGGCATAGTGGCATCACCCAACCCTGACAGGAGGATGCGGGAAGAGCCCACTATGCTCATGAGTCCCCAGGAACAACGTTCACCAGCCCCCAGGAACAATGTTCACCAGCCCCAGGAACAACCAGCCCCATGAAAAATGTTCACCAGTCCCCGGAAACTATTTTCACCAGTCCCCAGGAGCAAAGTTCATCAGTCCCCAGGAACAAAGTTTTCCAGTCTCCTGGAATTAAGTTCACCAGTCCCCAGGAACAAAATTCACCAGCCCCCAGGAACAATATTCACTAAACCAGAGGAACAACGTTCACTAGACTCCATGAACAAGATTCACCAGCCCCCAGGAATAATGCTCACCATCTCCCTAGAACCATCTTCACCGCTTCCTGGGAGCAACGTTCACCAGGCCCCAGGAATAACATTCACAATTCCCCATGAACAACGCTCACCAGCTACCAGAAACATCATTCACCAGCCCCCAAGAACATTATTCACCAGCTCCTATAAACAACATTGACCAGCCCCAGGGTCAATGTTCACCAGACCCCGGGAACAACGTTCACCAGCTCCCAGGAACAACATTTACCACACCCAGACACCACTTTCATTAGCCCCCAGGAAAAACGTTCACGAGCTCCCAGAAACAACATTCAGCAGCTCCCAGAAACAAGGTTCACCAGGTCCCGGGAACAAGGTTCACCAGCCCCCAGGAACAACGTTCACCAGCTCCCAGAAACAACGTTCACCAGCTCCCAGAAACAACGTTCAGCAGCTCCCAGAAACAACGTTCACCAGGTCCCAGGAACAAGGTTCACCAGCCCCCAGGAATTACATTCACCTGCCCCCAGGAACAAAGTTCACCAGCTCCCAGAAACTTTCTTGCCCCCTGATGCCTTCCACATGGCAGTCCAATTCATAGTTTTGGCCTGATTAGATTACGGTAGTGAGACTCTTGCAGGTCTTACCAAATCTCGGCTAGCGCCGCAAAATGCAGTGCTGAACTCAGCGGGCTAGGATCGTCACGGGATCCAGAGAATTTGATCGCTCGTCTCCAGACTTAAAACTTCTAAATTGGCTCCCGCTTGAAGCGAGGATCCAGATGAAAGAAGCCTGCATGACACATAAGGCCCTTCACCACAACACCCCTGTATACCTGACAAATAAACTAGAACATTCGGGGTAGTCGTTCCTTAAGAAGCCACAACTCCCTATTGCTGAAACCGCAGAAGCTCAGCAAAAAGAAATCGTTCAACTGCTCCTTCGCTGACTCAGCTCCAAGAATATGGGACGCACTGCCACCCATAATGAGGTCCAACCCCTCAACGACCTCCTTCAAAAAAGAAGTGGAAAGGCTTGTAATGAACAAATTACTCCAATAACAACCCTTAGGAGCTCATCAGGACTATTCCCATGTACACACCTCCGGATCATGAATCTACCGAACCGATGTTACTTTGCAGTTGTTCTGTTGCTTACTTAGAACTGAATGCTTTCGTATTCTATATGTATGACTTGTCTGCTATTTATATAGCACTCTGATACCCTGACGGGTCATGGTCAAGCTTTATAAAACTTATACCCCCAAAAAATATATATAAACATTCACCAGCCCTGAAGAACACCATTCACCCACTCCCATAAACAACATTCACCAGCCCCCAGGAACAAAGTTCATCAGTCCCTGGGAACCACGTTCACCAGCCCACAGGAATAACATTCACAGGCCCCCTGGAACCACTTTCAGGAGCCTCCTGGAACAATGTTAAGCAGCTCCAAGAAACAACGTTCACTTGTCCCCGGGAACAACATTCACCAGTCCCCAGGAACAACATTCACCAGTCCCCAGGAACAACATTCACCAGTCCCCAGGAACAACATTCACTAGTCCCCAGGAATAACGTTCACCAGTCCCAGGAACAATGTTTACCTCTCCCCAGAAACAACATTCACCAGCCCCCAGGAATGAGGTTCACCAGTCCTAAGAACAAGGTTCACAGCTCCCCGGGAACAATGTTCATCAGCCCCCAGGATCAACTTTCACTAGCCCCAAGGAACAAAGTTCATCAGCTCCTACAAACAACATTTACCAGTCCCCAGAGACAATCTACACCAGCTACCAGGAACAATGTTCACCAGTTTCTGGGAACAACGTTCAAAAGCCCCCGGGAACAATATTCACCATTCCCTCAGAACAACATACACCAGATCCCAGGAACAACATTCACCAGCCCCCAGGAACAATGTTCACCAGCCCCCAGGAACAATGTTCACCAGCCCCAGGAACAATGTTCATTGGACTCTGGGAAAAACGTCCACCAGTCCCTGAGAACAACATTTACTAGTCTCCAGGAAAAGTAAAAATAGAATATTCAACTAGTGAAGGATTCTAATGTAAACAGTTCTAACACCCCTTGCAAAAGAAAGGAAGGCAACACTGTCCTTCTAGACAGGTATGGACCAGGCACAAACCCTTTCATAGGCCTTGGGTAGCGTTCTGTCCTCTCTAACAGGCCATCTGTTTGGGTAGACTCTCTGAGGGGGCTGTGAGTACAGGGCATTCTATGGTTAGTTCACTCTGAGACGTGGCAGGAAGAGAGAACAAAAAGAGCACTTAAGGACATCCACTCATTTATCCACACATTTGAACGTTTGCTCATTCATCCACACAATCACTCTCTCATCCACAAACCCATTCATCCATCTTGCACTTACTCGTCTACTTGTATATGTATGCCATCTATCCGTCATCGCCCATTCATCCATCCACTCTCCCATTCTTCAGTCCATCCTCCCATAAAATCAATCACACTATGAATCCTCTCTCTTCCTGTCTCTCTCTCTCTCTCCCTCTCACTCTGCCTGCACTAAACTTCAACAACATTGATGAATATAATGTGTCAGAACAGAATGCAGCTACAATATAATTCGAAACATGCTGAACAAAATAAATAGAAATTAATACAATTACCCAAGTGCTAACAGAACATGAAACTGTGCAGGTTCTCAGACAAGCTATTGTTCATCCTCCCTCTGTACATAAGCCTGGGGCTGTGGCTGCTGCACCTGAATGGAGTGTCTGGGGTGGGTGAGGGCGAGGGCATAGGATGCTGGCATGGCATCTAATGCCATTTACGGGGCAGCTGCACTGCCACTGAACACCTAAGTGGTTACGGTGTGCTTCTCCCCCCCTGAGTCGAAAGGCTGATGTAGAAAGGCTGATGTAGATAGTGGCCCTCCCCCCCCGCCCCCCAGCGCCTTGAGACCCTACGGGTATGTAGCGCGCTTTACAAGTGTCACTGATTGATTGATTGATTGATTGAACCTTTGCCTTCAGAGGTTGCTGAAGGTTGAGGGCCACTGGGCACCATTATTGTGCTAGTGTTGACACTTTCTTTCAGCCATGCTTCTAAACATCCTCAGACTCACCCCGCATGCATGGTGACTTGAATGGATCCGCCCTGATTCAAGCCAAGCAAGCTCTTACCAACAACATCCTGACCCAAATCTCTGGGTGGGTCCTCCTTTCTGGAGGCGGGAGCTTGGATTTTGTGCTATTTTGGGAGTGTTGTATAGCAAGTAACATAAGAGTGTTGTGCAGAATGGTGCATGTCAACTGATGTTACTGCAGTTGCCCCTGGACCATTGTTGGATGGTGGCATTCACAGTACATTACCAGTGTGTACAAGGGCCTACTCACCTATATCTTCCTCTTAAACTTCTGCTGAATCATAGTCCTTTTCGCCATACATTTGGGTCTGGTAAGTGAAGACAGTCAGTTCATTAGAGTCAACTGCAGTTCCTGAAGTGCTGGCTCCTGTTGGTCTGACTGTGGTGCACGCCTGGGTGGCTGGTGCTCTGTTGCTTTTGGCTGTGGTGCGCGCCTGGGTGGCTGGTGCTCTGTTGCTTTTAGCTGTGATGCGCGCCTGGGTGGCTGGTGCTCTGTTGCTTTTGGCTGTGGTGCGTGCCGGGGTGGCTGGTGCTCTGTTGCTTTTGGCTGTGGTGCGCGCCTGGGTGGCTGGTGCTCTGTTGCTTTTGGCTGTGGTGCGCACCTGGGTGGCTGGTGCTCTGTTGCTTTTGGCTGTGATGCGCGCCTGGGTGGCTGGTGCTCTGTTGCTTTTGGCTATGGTGCGCGCTGGGGCGGCTGGTGTTCTGTTGCTTTTGGCTGTGGTGCGCGCCTGGGTGGCTGGTGCTCTGTTGCTTTTGGCTGTGGTGCGCACCTGGGTGGCTGGTGCTCTGTTGCTTTTGGCTGTGATGCGCGCCTGGGTGGCTGGTGCTCTGTTGCTTTTGGCTGTGGTGCATGCCGGGGTGGCTGGTGCTCTGTTGCTTTTGGCTGTGGTGCGCGCCTGGGTGGCTGGTGCTCTGTTGCTTTTGGCTGTGGTGCGCACCTGGGTGGCTGGTGCTCTGTTGCTTTTGGCTGTGATGCGCGCCTGGGTGGCTGGTGCTCTGTTGCTTTTGGCTATTGTGCGCGCTGGGGCGGCTGGTGTTCTGTTGCTTTTGGCTGTGGTGCGCGCCTGGGTGGCTGGTGCTCTGTTGCTTTTGGCTGTGGTGCGCACCTGGGTGGCTGGTGCTCTGTTGCTTTTGGCTGTGATGCGCGCCTGGGTGGCTGGTGCTCTGTTGCTTTTGGCTGTGGTGAGTGCCGGGGTGGCTGGTGCTCTGTTGCTTTTGGCTGTGGTGCGCGCCTGGGTGGCTGGTGCTCTGTTGCTTTTGGCTGTGGTGCGCACCTGGGTGGCTGGTGCTCTGTTGCTTTTGGCTGTGATGCGCGCCTGGGTGGCTGGTGCTCTGTTGCTTTTGGCTATGGTGCGCGCTGGGGCGGCTGGTGTTCTGTTGCTTTTGGCTGTGGTGCGCGCCTGGGTGGCTGGTGCTCTGTTGCTTTTGGCTGTGTTGTGCGCACCTGGGTGGCTGGTGCTCTGTTGCTTTTGGCTGTGATGCGCGCCTGGGTGGCTGGTGCTCTGTTGCTTTTGGCTGTGGTGCGTGCCGGGGTGGCTGGTGCTCTGTTGCTTTTGGCTGTGGTGCGCGCCTGGGTGGCTGGTGCTCTGTTGCTTTTGGCTGTGGTGCGCACCTGGGTGGCTGGTGCTCTGTTGCTTTTGGGTGTGATGCGCGCCTGGGTGGCTGGTGCTCTGTTGCTTTTGGCTATTGTGCGCGCTGGGGCGGCTGGTGTTCTGTTGCTTTTGGCTGTGGTGCGCGCCTGGGTGGCTGGTGCTCTGTTGCTTTTGGCTGTGGTGCGCACCTGGGTGGCTGGTGCTCTGTTGCTTTTGGCTGTGATGCGCGCCTGGGTGGCTGGTGCTCTGTTGCTTTTGGCTGTGGTGCGTGCCGGGGTGGCTGGTGCTCTGTTGCTTTTGGCTGTGGTGCGCGCCTGGGTGGCTGGTGCTCTGTTGCTTTTGGCTGTGGTGCGCACCTGGGTGGCTGGTGCTCTGTTACTTTTGGCTGTGATGCGCTCCTGGGTGGCTGGTGCTCTGTTGCTTTTGGCTATGGTGCGCGCTGGGGCGGCTGGTGTTCTGTTGCTTTTGGCTGTGGTGCGCGCCTGGGTGGCTGGTGCTCTGTTGCTTTTGGCTGTGTTGTGCGCACCTGGGTGGCTGGTGCTCTGTTGCTTTTGGCTGTGATGTGCGCCTGGGTGGCTGGTGCTCTGTTGCTTTTGGCTATGGTGCGCGCTGGGGCGGCTGGTGTTCTGTTGCTTTTGGCTGTGGTGCGCGCCTGGGTGGCTGGTGCTCTGTTGCTTTTGGCTGTGGTGCGTGCCGGGGTGGCTGGTGCTCTGTTGCTTTTGGCTGTGATGCGCGCCTGGGTGGCTGGTGCTCTGTTGCTTTTGGCTGTGGTGCGCACCTGGGTGGCTGGTGCTCTGTTGCTTTTGGCTGTGATGCGCGCCTGGGTGGCTGGTGCTCTGTTGCTTTTGGCTGTGATGCGCGCCTGGGCGGCTGGTGTTCTTTTGCTTTTGGCTGTGATGCGCGCCTGGGTGGCTGGTGCTCTGTTGCTTTTGGCTATGGTGTGCGCTGGGGCGGCTGGTGTTCTGTTGCTTTTGGCTGTGGTGCGCGCCTGGGTGGCTGGTGCCCTGTTGCTTTTGGCTGTGATGCGCGCCGGGGTGGCTGGTGCCCTGTTGCTTTTGGATGTTGGGCGTGCCATGCTTCCCCCTTTGCTGACGGGTGCTAGATTCGCTGCTGTGGACAGAAGAAGTTCTTAACTCACTCATCCGCAATAACCTGTTAAGAAGCATTCTCAAGCATCTCTCTAGCGCTGTCTGCAACTCATGTGAGACATGTCACCAGTAACTACCCAAGACCTTCTCAAGGGCACCTACAAGCAATTATGTCTGTTTGTGTTGCTTTGCACGAGGAGTCTCCAATCTTTTGTGTAATAAGAGCCACCTAAGTTCAATCAAAATCATTGCGCGCCACCATTATTATTAGTGCTGTAATAATGACCACATCAGACGAGAGTACATCCGTGGCCACCCTATGCAAGATGATCACATCAGTGAATCAGGCAGGCTTGCCAACAGTAATCTCAAAAAGGGTTTGTCTGTTTGGAAAACCTCTATGTAGGTAATACATGCCAGCCACAGCCCAGTGCTCCTGGAACAATGCCATAAAAATAGTAATAAGTCTCCTCAAATAATGTATCACTCAAAAATACACTTTAAAAATATTTTAGAAATTCAGTCACTTTTCTCTAAACATCAGCTTATGAATTCTGAAAATACACACATATTCATCTTAAATAGACAATTTTGGCATGCGTATATTAACCAAGCAATAGGTTCCAATTTAGTAAGCTGGAATGCACACAAGAGAGCTACTTACCACAAGACTTGTAATGAGACCCTCAGTGATCTCTGTGAATCATGCCTCATTCTATCTGATCGACAATTTTCCATACATCTTTGGTGTAGAGTTATTTTGTAATGTTTTTAATGGCAGATATCCTGTCTACTAACTAACAATGGTAATTCTACCATTAGTTTCTGTTATCATTGGCCTCCCAAAAAGGATGATCCACAGATTGTAATCCATTCAGAACCAAGCAGCCAGGCTGGTTTAAAGACCACTGAGGTATTCACACACTACCCCTCTGCTTAGGGACCTTCATTGACTGCCCTTGGAACAAAGATTCAAATTCAAAGTTTGATGTCTGGCATTTAAACTGATTTCAAGCAAAGGCCCCCGACTTTTAGCAAAAGCAAGTAACAAGTGCTATTTCGCTCTGGAGTTTCACTCCTCATATTTTTTCTGTTGGCTGTTCCTCAATTTAAGGAGGCAGAAATGGGCAGCCGTACCCTCTCTTCTCTAGCCCTCTCCCTTTGGAA
Source organism: Triturus cristatus (assembly GCF_964204655.1). Taxonomy (NCBI): domain Eukaryota; kingdom Metazoa; phylum Chordata; class Amphibia; order Caudata; family Salamandridae; genus Triturus; species Triturus cristatus. The sequence continues at coordinate 52,289,802 of NC_140583.1, read as the reverse complement.
CTGTCTCTCTTTCTTGCTCTAAACTTTAACTACTCAGTTCCATGATTGAATGCTAGCCGTCAGTTCTCGGATGAGTTTGCATTGCCTCAAGCAGAGCTCAGGCAAGACCGAGATAATTCTGTTCGGATATCTTTCCCCTAACTGGTCGACTGTTTGGTGGCCGGGCGAGCTGGGTTCATTACCCACCCCAGTGACAAAGGAAAAAAACTTAGGAGCATTAATTGGTGACACCTTGAACTTTGAGCATCAAGTCAACGCTGTCACCTCTTCCAAGCTTTTATTTACTCAAAACTGTTTTTTATATCCTGCGTATATTCCTCAGCGTAGTAAAAAGACCATAATCACCTCCTTAGTCTTATCCAAGGTAGACTATTGCAATGGCGTTTACCTAAACACGCAGGAAAAACAGTGGCGAAAGCTACAGATGGCACAGAATGCAGCTGCCAGACTTCTTCTGGGTATTCCAAAGTGGCAATCTGTGGATAAGCACATTCAGAATTTGTACTTGGTAAGAAGTTGTATTTGTATTTGTATTTGTATTTGTATGTGGATTTATTAAGCGCGATTGATGCCCGGGGGCGTCCAAGCGCTGAGGGACCGACAGATGTATAGGCAGAGGTGGGGATAGTTACCAGAATTATTGTGGGGAGTTGAAAAGAAGAGTCTTGAGCTGTTTCCGGAATGAGGTAAGATTAGAATTGGCTCTCAGATGAAGAGGAAGGGCGTTCCATAGCTTGGAAGCGTTATGGGTGAAGGTCCTACCGCCTGCTCTTTTTATTCTGGGTGCGGTGGCCAGAAAAGTCTGGTTTGACCGTAGGTTTCTGCTTGGATGGTAGTGAGAGATTAGGTCGCGGGTGATGATTGGGCCTTTGTCCCAGAAAGCCAGGTGGGCAATACACAAGGCTTTGAAGTGGATTCTTTGGCGGACTGGCAGCCAGTGTAGACTGGTCAGACTAGCTCTGACGGATTGTCGGCGTGGGAGCTGGAGCAGTGTCCGAGCTGCACAGTTCTGCACTGTTTGAAGTCTCCGCAGTGTATAGTCTGGTGCAGCGAGGTATAGGACGTTATTGAAGTCCAGGCGGGACTGGATCAGACCCTGGATGGCCACTTGTTTTGCCTCCATGGGTAAAAGATGAAGAATTTTTTTTGAGCATTTTAAGAAGGCCAAAACAGGTGGCGGAAGTTTGGTAGCTTGTGTATCGAATGACAGGGATTTTTCAAGCCACACCCCAAGACTCCTGATGTTGTCCTTGGGTGTTGGGGGGAGTGCCCAGACAGGGTGGCCACAGGGAATTGAAGGAGCTAGGATTCGCGGGACCTAGAAGCATCAGCTCCGTCTTGTCCCCGTTTAGCTTGAGTGATGAGGAAGACATCCAGCTTTTTACTTCCTCAAGGCATTTACAGAGTCCCCCGCTCATGGGAATGTTGGCCTCATGTGCCAGTGAGACCACCAGCTGGGTGTCGTCCGCATAGGAGATGATCTTAACTCCATACGGACGAACAACCTCAGCCAGTGGCCTCATATAAATGTTAAATAGCGCCGGGCTTAAAGAGGAGCCTTGTGGGACCCCTCACCTTAAAGGTCTGCTGGTAGATACTGATTCACCGTCGAATACCTGAAAGGATCTGTCTTTCAGGAAGGACTCGAACCATAGCCAAGCCTGGTGCTTGACGCCAACATTAGACAGACGGTTCAGCAGGATGTCATGGCTGACCGTGTCAAAGGCCACGCTGAGGTCAAGGAGGATCACTGCCACTGATCCTCCTTGGTCCAAGATTTTTCTGGATTCCTCGGTGACCTTGAGGAGGGCGGTCTCGGTTCTGTTCTTGGGTCGGAGGCCTGTCTGGGTTGGGTCTAGCAGTTGGTTGGTTTCTAGGAAGGTGACCAGAAGGCTGTTGATGTATTTCTCCAACACCTTGCTCAGCCAGGGAAGCAGGGAGATTGGCCGATAGTTGCTGAAGTCTAATGGGTCCAAACTGGGTTTCTTCAGCAGTGCTTTAACCATGGCCCGTTTCCATCCAGGAGGGACCGTGCCGGAGGAGATAGAGGCATTCAGGAGGTCCATTATGATGGGTAGGGTGACCTGAGATGCCGACATTATAATGTCTGGTGGGGCTGGGTCGTTGGGGGAGCCAGATTTGACTTTCCGGGCTACAGTTTCCAGAGATGCCAGATCTAGGGGGGGGAAGTGAGCTAGTGTAGTGGGAGTCTGTAAGGTAGGGTGTGCCAAGACTGTGTTAGTCGAGGCTGGAACGGAGGTGGCCAGGGGGGGAAAGGAGGCGTAGATTTTGTCAATTTTTTGGTGGAAAAAGGCTGCCACATTGTTGCAATGCTCTGTGGATGTGGTTACAGGTAGACTGTCAAATTCAAGGCCTTATGCATCACCTATAGGGCATTGCACAAAACTGGCCCGCAGTTTTTGAGGTGGTCTTTGAAGTGGCACTACCCCATTAGATCCCTTCGTTTGGAAGGGGCAAAACTTATGCTCCTACTCAGGATTTGAAAAGCCAATTGGGGTGGAAGAAGCTTCAGAGTTGGATTCATTAAACTTTGGAATAGCCTTCCGACCATTATCAGGGCTTTGCCAACATTAACTGCCTTCAGGAAGGAACCTAAAACTTGCCTATTTTGCAATTAGGGCAAGGTTTACTAACTCAGGACTGCTAGCGCCAAGACACCTTTTTGATATTCGTGCGCTTAATAAATCACTATAACATAACATAAAGACCTGGCTTTTTAAACAAGCACATTTTTGCCTTTAATGGTTCCTACGGATTTTGTTCTGTATGTACCAATAGTGCCTAGAAAACATTGTTGAAGGTGCACTGAATAAGTTACATTAACATAACACAACATAGGGCAGATATCAAATTTGGGAAAAAAAACATTTAGACCATATGCAAGTTTCATTGTACTGGCTGCACACTATTTCAGGTGCATCACCTTCATGCAAGAAACTAATGAAAACTACAGGGTTCTCAGAAGGAAACCCTGCAAATGTCCATGACCTGCGGGGTAGAAACTTCCAGCATGTCATTGACATTTGTGATGTGGGTTTTGAAAATCATCCAACGAACAATCAATCAGGGTTTGTAAAGCACGGCCACTCACCCGTGTGGGTCTCAAGGCGCTGTGTGGGGGTGGGGCACAAGCTTATCCGACTGCGCAATGGTGTTCAGTCGAAGAGCCAGCTCTTGAGGTCCTTCCCGAATTTGGTCAGCGACAGGGATTGCCAGAGGTTGTCACTTTGTGCGTAGATGTCCAGGGCTCAGGTTGATAGAATCCAAGGTGGAATTGCCAAGACAAAGATGTTGCCTTGAGGCAGCCCTCGCCATGCCAGCTATGTGGACTGTGAAATGCCAGGTTATCACAGTCTCCTCTGCCTGCTTCCACTGGACCTTTTGCATGCTCCAAAAGATCTTTAGATGGCTCCCCATCAACACCAGGAAAACGTTCATGCAAGCCCTTGTAGAGAGCCAGCTGGACTACGGAAACCCAGTCTATGCCAGTGCCACCACCCAACTCCTCAAGAGACTCCATGCCATACAGAATGCAGCTGCCAGACTCATCTGCATCCTCCCCAAATGGACTCGCCCATCCCTCACCTCAGGAACCTCCACTGACTCCCTGTCCAAAAGAGATGGCAGTTCATGATGCACCCACAAAGCCTTCCACAACCAGCGTCTAGCCTACATAAACCATCACCTGAAATTCTACTAGCCGTCCTGACAACTGTGCTTTGCCTCCCTCAACCTCGCTCACATTACCTGCATTCGCTGAAGCCCAGCGTTTGTCATTCCATTTCCGACCTCGCTGCCAAGTCCTGGATCGACCTCCTCCTCCAGCTACGAACATCACCCTCACTCGCAGACTTCAGAAAGGGACTCAAGACCTGACTCTTTGACTAGAGACTGCGAGACCTCAGTGCCTGGATACCCCCAGGGGTGAATAGCTGGGCTCTATAAGTACTATTTGATTGATTGATTGATTGATTGTGCAATGCGTGATGGATGTATATTCTAAATACAACCTGTGGATGCCAGATCTGGCACCCAAATTAAAATGGCCTCCATAGCCATGAACTGCCAAGTGTTTATCACGTTGTGCCAATTACAGCGCAAACATAACATGACACGAGCAGTGTGGATTTCCTTTTGACCCAAGTGAGAGGGCACAGGTTTCTATGGTCTGGGAAACAAGATATCTGAGTTGAAAGCTATCTTTGTGTTTTTTTGTTTTTTTTAATGCTTAATTTATTGAATTTTGTTGCAGAAAACAAAACAAAAACATAAGACAAGAACAGACACAGTGTACATTAATGGTGACCTGAGCATGTTATATAATACACGTTTACAGAGTTTAAGATAACACAAATTGCAAATCAGTACAAGATTCATTACTGACAATGTGTGCCTGAACAAGGACCTCTATAGGAACCTAGACAACAATAGGCAAGGTAAAGCTTACATGTAGTGCTAACACATATCGCAAATACCACATGACTTTTCAATAGAAGGGCTCAATTAAATTATCAATAACATAGTCTAGCATCTCAGGCTAGTGCCCTTCACCCAGGAGTATTCGACTCTCTTCCGGCTCGGTAACCTTGATGCAGACTCCAGAAGCTTTTGGGGCGATTCTGAGGAGGGAGTAGATCACTGTATAGTTCAGACTGTGTGTTGCAGTATAACATGTCCTTGGACCAGTCCGCAACAGTGGGTGCCGGTTCCCGAGCACATTGTATTGCTATTCTGCGCTTCGCTATTAGTAAACCCATGTCCACTAACCGGCGCGATTCCTTTTGTAACTGTCTAGAATGTCCCAGAAGGGCCAACAATGGGTCTAGGGATAGTGGCATGCCTATAATGTCTCTCCGCTTTAGAAATATTAACCTCCAATAGTTAGGTATATCTGGGCATGCCCAGGCAAGGTGCATAAACCCGCTAGCCCTGGCTCTACATCTCTCACACTCAGAGGTGTCGCAAAGGCGATATCTGTGTACTCTAGCTGGAGTGTAATAGATTCTAGTAAATAATTTAAATTGTATAAGTCAATGTCTTCCATTGAGGGAGATGCCTTTCTTGGACTCACAACAATAACGGCAAGTGGTGTCATCAAGGACCGTGCCAAGGTTGTTTTGCCACTCCAGCCTAGCTTTAGTGTAGACGTTCTTGAGTCCATCCTGAACAAAACTATAAATGCAAGAGACTACCTTATTGGGGGAGTCAACACACAATATGAAAGGGAGAGGTGCAAACTCAGGCGGTTCCATCGTGTCTTCACCAAGCAGCCCACGGAGAGCATGTCTCACCCTAAAGAAATGAAACCTCGTCAGTGGAGAAGCATTATGACCCGGCTTAAATTTCAGCCCAGTTACGTGCTGCGTCTCCAAAAATAAGTTGACAATTTTGGTGATATTAAGTGCTCCCTATGCACTAACCACTTCCCTCTCCCTGCAGGTAGGCAGCCATTGACACCACTCCAGCGGAGTGAAAGCCGAATACAAAATTGAGCTCACCTGTCTTTTCAACAGGTTGTGCCACTCATGCACCGTAGCATTAATTGAGTCTAAGATCCCGGCTCGTCTAGGTGGGGTGTGAAACAATGACACCGTGAGGGGACCAGGCGCTGCTGCCACTTTCTTGATTTGCTAGTGTGGCAGGGCTGCACTCTGGTGACCCAATAGTAATCATGCGAGCACTGCGCCACTCTATAGTAGAGCTCTAAATCTGGAGCACCTAGTCCCCCCATAGAGTAAGGGAGAGTGAGAACATTCCACTGAGCCAGGGATTGCTTACCAGCCCAAGCCAACCTCACAAGTAACGGATGTCGAGGATCAGGCGTGCAGAGGCGTTCTGTATGCGTTGAAGTCGTTTCAGGAGTTTGGCCGAGGCTCCTGCATAGAGGGCATTTCCGTAGTCCAGCCTGCTGCTGATGAGGGCCTGGGTGACCGTTCTTCTTGTTCCGATGGAGATCTACCTGTAGATCTTGCGGAGCATGCGGAGGGTGTTGAAGCAGGTGGATGAGATGGCGTTGACTTGCTTGGTCATGGAGAGTGTTGAGTCGAGGATGAACCCCAGGTTGCGTGAGTGGTCGGTGGGTGTCAGTGCGGCTCCCACTGCAGTCGGCCACCAGGAGTCATCCCAGGCTGAGGGGGTGGAGCCAAGATTGAGGACCTCCGTCTTGTCTGAGTTCAGCTTCCGACGGCTGTTCTTCAACCACTCGGCGACAGCCTTCATTCCTTCATGGAGGTTGGTTTTGGCAGTGAGGGGGCCTTGGTGAGGGAGAGGATCAGCTGGGTGTCATCGGCATAAGAGATTGTACAGTCGGCCAGCGTGGGTGAGCGGTGCCATGTAGACATTGAACAATGTCAGGCTGAGGGATGAACCTTGGGGTACGCCGCAGATGATCTTGGAGGCTACAGACCAGAAAGGGGGAGGCGGACGCTCTGGGTTCTGCCGGAGAGGAAGGAGGTGGTCCATTCCAGAGCCGTGTCTCGGATCCCAGCGATGTGGAGGTGTGTGCGTAGGGTGCAGTGACAGACAGTTTCGAAGGTGGCTGATCCAGGAGGATGAGGGCCGCGGTTTCGCCGTTGTCCAGCAGGGCCCTGATGTCATCGTTGGCGGCGATGAAGGCAGTTTCAGTACTGTGGTTGCTGCGGAATCCGGACTGGGATGGGTGCAGGATGTTGTTCTCCTCGAGGCAGCGGGTCAGTTTTCCGTTGACGGTCTTCTCGATGACCTTCGCCGGGAACGGGAGCAGGGAGATGGGCCGGAAGTTATTGAGGTCCTTCGGATCCGCCTTGGGTTTCTTGAGTAAGGCATTGATCTCTGCATGCTTCCAGCTCTCCGGGAAGGTAGCGGTCTCGAAGGAGAAGTTGATGGCCTTGCAGAGATGGGGTGCGATGGTGGCGCTAGCTTTGTTGAAGATGTGGTGTGGGCATGGGTCTGACGGAGAGCCGGAGTGGATGGTGTTCATGATTTTGATGGTGTCGTCGTCGCTTATGTTGGTCCAGGTGAGCAGGGGATCGATGTGGGTGATGGCCGTGGGGTCTGAGGTGTCGGCCGCTGTCGGTGCGGCCCGGTTGTTGAAGCTGTCGTGGATGTCTGCAATCTTGCGATGGAAGAAGGTGGCAAGGGACTCGCACAGGCCTTGAGATGGTGGGATGTCGTTGGTGTTGGAGCTGGGGTTGGAGAGTTCCTTCACGATATTGAAGAGCTCTTTGATGTTGTGTGTGTTGCTGTCAAGGCGGTCCTAGAAGGAGGCCCTTTTGGCGGATCTGATGAGATGATGGAGTCTGCGGATGGTGTTCTAGTGGGCTGGGTAGCTGTCCGGTGTCTGTTCGCGGTGCCATTTCTTCTCTAGTTTTCGGCAGGTTTGCTTGGAGGCCTGGAGGTCAACGGTGAACCAGCTGGCTTTCTTGTTAGTGCGTCTGTTGGAACGTTTCTTGATCGGGGTGAGAGTGTTGGCGCAGTAGTCCATCCATCGCCTGAGGTTGCGGGCGGCGGTGTCGGAGTCGGTGGGATCGGTGGGTGGGCTTCGGGTGAGGGTGGTGTTTAGCTGGTCTTCGGTAACTGTGCTCCAGCTGAGGCCGGGGATCTGTTGAGTGCGGTCGTGTATGGTGGGTTTCCGGAAGGTGAAGTGGATGCAGCGATGGTCGTCCAGTGGAGTTCGGTGGTGTGGTTGAAGGTGACGTGGGAGCTTGCGGAGAAGATGAGGTCAGGCATGTGGCCGGCGGAGTGGGTGGGCGTTGTGACAAGCTGTCTGAGTCCAAGATTGGCGAGGCTGTCAATCAGGGTGGTGGAGTTGGTGTCGTTGTTGTTCTCGAGGTGGAAGTTCAGGTCTCCGAGGATGATGTAGTCTGTGTCGGCAAGGGCGTGTGTTATGTTATGTTATGTTAAATTCATTTGTATAGCGCACAGATACTCAGCAGAGTGTCCCGGCGCATACTCCAAGGAAAGGAACCACTAACTAAAGAACTATTCAGAATAAGAAGGTTTTAAGCTTTCTTTTAAAGATCAAAGGATCAGGAATACTGCGTAGAGTCAGGGGTAAGGCATTCCATGCCAGAGCTGCTTTACGCACAAAGGAACTCCCACACAGCCTCTGGTGTTTGAATCTTGGAGTCAGCATCAGGAACAGAGGGGAAGACCGCAACTCTCTCGCTGGTTTGTAAAAAAAAAAACCTCTTCTGGAGGTAAACAGGACCCAGCCCGTATAAGGCCCTGAGAGCAATCACCAGGGTTTTGAATTTAATTCGTGCCTCCACTGGAAGCCAATGCAAGGAGCGCAAATGAACGTGCATACTACACCTGCGAGATAAACCCAGCAGAAGTCTGGCAGCCGCATTCTGAACAATCTGTAATTTGTTCAGAAGGAAGCCAGGGATGCCGACATAAAGTGCATTGGCATAGTCCAAGTGAGACAGAATCAGAGCCCGAACCACCGTTTCTTTGGCATGTCTGGGAAGAAAAGGCAAAAACTTTCTCAAGGCTTTTAATATGCCAAAACAAGACCCTGCCAGCTTTTTAACCTGAGTGGAGAAGGACAGATTCTCATTGAACCAGACCCCCAGATTTTTAGCAGCCGTACCCATAGCCTTAGGCATGGGAAAGCCAGGGGGCCAAAGCCTCTCCCTGAAGTTATCAGGAAACACCCCGAACAAGAGAACCTCTGATTTCTCCTCATTACATTTAAGCTGTGCCTGAGAAAGCCAGACAAAGACTGTGAGAAGACAATGTTGTGCTACAAGGACTGAATCTTCCGCCTTATTCCAAGAGAACAGGAGCTGGGTATCATCCGCATAAGCCATCACCTTAGCCACTAGGGACTCCGCCAAATAAATCAGCGGAGTCACATAGATGTTAAATAAAAGGGGACTAAGGGATGACCCCTGGGGGACACCTGTAGCTACCTGCTGAGGCTCAGAAGCACAGGGAGGAAGCCAAATCTGCTGTGAGCGGTCCTCCAAGAAAGATTTAACCCAATGCCAGACCGAGCCCGAGATCCCAATCTCTGAAAGGCGGGCCAGAAGCAGAGAATGTGGCACAGTGTCAAAGGCCGCCGACAGATCGAGCATAACGAAAGCCGTTCTCCCGCCGGTGTCCAGACACCCGAAAATTTCCTCTGTCACCTCCAACAACGCAGACTCTGTCCTAAACAACGCACGGAATCCTGATTGAGCCGGATGCAGCAGGCCTGACTCCCCAACAAAGTTAGTCAATTGCTTGGAGACAACCTTCTCACACACCTTAGCCAAGCTTGGAAGCAGTGATATGGGACGATAGTTACCCGGTGTCATTGGGTCAGAGGACGGCTTTTTAAGAAGGGGCAGTATTTGAGCCTTCTTCCAAGATAACAGAACCCGACCTTCCAACAATGACAGATTGACAATTTTGTTAACTTCGGGGTTCATTTGGTCCGCCACCGCAGCCAAAAGTCTAGCGCACAAGGATCGGTCAGATAACCCGACATCAAGGCTTTAAGAATTTTAAACGAGCAAGCTGGCTCAATAGGCTTGAAAAAAGAAAGAGTATTAGTAGGAGTGGCGGCCAGACCACCCAGCAGACAGTCCGAAAGGGCCGGAGTGCCAGGCGGAAAGCTAGCTTGTATAGTACAGATCTTATTCAAGAAAGACTTAGCAAGAGTATTGCACCAGGTATCTGAAATTGGTGCAGCTCGAGCTTGGGCACTCGGAGACATAAAGCTTTGTACGATCGAAAAAATTTCTTTGGAGTTGTTATTGGCTTGATCAATCCGTAGGGAAAAATAGCAGCTTTTAGCAGCTGCTATAGCGGTGTAATAGTTTTTTTGTTTGGCTCTGAGAGATGTTTTTTCCGAGAGGCCATAGTTGCTAGCGCGCCATGCCCATTCCAGTACTTTACACTCATGTTTCAGAGCTTTCAATTCAGGGGTAAACCATGGTTTAGAAGGAGAATCTCTGGCCAACTTAGTCCAGCATGGTACCGAAAGAGCCGACACAGAGGCAGCAATCCAATCTGTGAAATTGGACAGATTACCCTCAAGATCTTCCTGGGGAGTAGGCCGAGACGCAGCCAGAACCATAGAATACTGAATAGGGTCAATTTTTCTAAAAGTTGGAGGATAATGGCGCTCAGTCTGTCTAGTCTGCTGGGAAATATCCCACGAGAAACGAGCAAGGAAATGGTCAGACCAGGAAACCGGTATAGGCTTAGTCACTAAAATAGGAACAGTAGAACAAAGAGGGTCTAAAATATGGCCCCCCAGATGGGTAGGATGGGAGACCAATTGAGAGAGATGAGCCAACTGGAGCGAACTAAGAAAGTCAGCTGAGTCACAAGTCCAATTGGTCAAGATGAAGATTAACATCGCTCAAGACCAGGTAGCGAGAGAAGCGAAGTACTCGCTCTGCCAGCACATCCCCCCAAGATTTAAGAAAAGCCTCAGTGGCCCCAGGTGGACGATAAATAAGAGAGCCCCCTAGAGTGAAGTGCGGTGAGAACTGTATACTGAAGTCTAATGCCTCACAATCACCCCAACTGACTGAGGTCTCCCCGTGAAGCACCCAGCAGTCCCTATATAAGATAGCCAGACCGCCTCCTCTTCCAACTGGTCGGTCCACGCGATAAAGTTTATAGCCTGCTGGTGTAACCAGCGCCACCATAGGATTAGAAGCAGAGTCCAGCCAGGTCTCAGTCACAAACAGCAAATCCAAGGCATTGTCGATGACCAAATCAAACACATCCATATAGTGCTTCCTTAAGGATCTAGCGTTAATAAGGGCCGCACTAATATGTAAGGTCCTTGCAACTCTCTTGGACTGCTGGTTAGGCGAGCAGATCGGCGTCACTTGTTCTGTTTTTGTGCCTTTTGTTTTCTTTTCTCCGTACCCCGTGTTCACGCCCGTTTTCCCGCCGCTGCGGCCCGCCCCCCCTTGCTTGCACATTCGTTCCCCGCTCCAGCCTCCCAGCTGCTCCTCCCTCCCACCTCCCCTCATAAAGGCAGCCGCCTTAGAGCTGACAAAGTCGGCGATGGAGTTGCTGAACTGAGGCCGGGGTCTGTACACGAGAGTTCCTCTGAGGGTGGTGTTGGGGTCAATGTGGATCTGGAAGTGCAGGTGTTCGGCGGTGTTGAGGGTGTCGTCGGTGCTGGTCGAGATCCTGAGGGTGTTCTTGTGGACGATGGCGATTCCACCTCCTACTCCGTTGGTGCGGTCCCTGCGGGTGATCCTGTAGCCATCCGGGATGGCTATGGCGATGTCGGGTGCCGAGGAGGCGTTCATCCAGGTCACTGTCAGGAAGGCGGCGTCCGGGGAGGATGTGTTGATCAGGTCCCAGAGTTGGATGGCGTGTTTGCGTGCGGATCGGGTGTTTAGTAGTATGCATCTGAGGTGGTTGCGTTCTGTCACGGTGGGCGGTTTGGTGGCTCAGAGGCTGGTGAAGCTGCAGCTCTGGCAGGAGAAGGGTCCTTTGGTGTGCTTAGAGGCGGCCAGGAAGCAGCTGTGCGGTCGTCCATTGTTGAGTGCGTGGAGGGTGCTGGCGGTGTAGTGGCAGCGGTCAGTGTGGCGTTCGCGGGGACCAGGGGATCTGGCGCTGGGCGCAGTCCAGGCGCAGACGGGCGCTAACGGGCTTGCCTTAGATGTGCCATTGGCGCGCCAGCGGCCTTACTGAGGGGAGGTGGGAGGGAGGAGCAGCTAGGAGGCTGGAGCGGGGAACGAATGGGCAAGCAGGGGGGGCGGGGCAGCAGCAGCGGGAAAAAGGGCGTGCACACGGGGTACGGAGAAAAGAAAACAAAAGGCACAAAAACATAACAACAGATTCAGCACTGTAATAACTGAGGCACACAGACAACAGAATCAGCAATGTAATAACAGAGGCACACAACTCAGGCTGAGGAGCCTAAGCCGAGCAGAGCAGAACAGGGGGACACGGTCACACAGGTGGTGCTGCGCGGCATGGGGGAGCGACCTACCCGAGTCAGGGTCAAGAGTCGCTCTCCTCACCGCGCTGCGGCCACCATTATGAGGAGAGGTGGGAGGGAGGAGCAGCTGGGAGGTGGGAGCGGGGAACGAATGGGCAAGCAGGGGGGCGGGGCCGCAGGGGACACAGCGGCGGAAAAACGGGCATGAACACAGGGCACGAAGAAAAGAAAACAAAGGGCACAAAAACAGAACAACAGAATCAACAATGTAATAACAGAGGCACACAGACAACAGAATCAGCAATGTAATAACAGAGGCACACAACTCAGACTGAGGAGCCTAAGCCGAGCAGAGCAGAGCAGGGGGACATGGTCACACAGGTGGTGCTGTGCGGCTTGGGGGAGCGACCTACCCGAGCCAGGGTCATAGCATCAATTATAGTTTTGGCAGCAGCTGACGGGCGTCTAGATGGGCCCCCAGAGCTATCTAATGCCGGATTAAGCACACAATTGAAGTCCCCGTCCAAAGCTGCGGCAGCGCGGTCCACCCCGAAGACGCTCCAGTAGATCTCAATAGAATTGTGACCATAGATATTTATAACTAGAAGATCCATTCCCTGTCCCTTACACCTGCAGATGGTATACCTGCCCCCGTGTCAGACTCGATAGTCTCTAAAACGATCCCTGATTTTGGGTTGACCAAGGTTAGAACCCCTCTTGCGTGTGTGGAAAAGCCGGCGGCATGGAAAGAGCCATGTAATCGTCTGGGCATAAGTAGTTTGCTGTCTAGGGGCAAGTGGGTCTCCTGTAAAAGAGCAACATCTATGCCATGTCTCGTGAGGTATGCTAACACTTTTCATACCTTCCTAAAGTCATTGAGGACCCTAACGCTCCATGTTAGGATCTGCACCTTGCTACCCTGGTCCTGCACTATAGCTGGTAATCATTACTGTACATTCACCATCTATAGCTGCCTTCCAACCCTGTATCCATAACTGCAGGTAAACACCACTGATAAGGTAAATAACTGCATTGCAGACACTGTGACCAGAACAACAAATCATTAAATCTCCCCCCCCTACCCACGCCATGCAATCCCCAACTTGTCATGGTCGAGGTTCCCCACCCCCCCAAATCAAAAGATATCTGGCATACTGCCATATAGTGGGTAACACACAGGGGCGGATGTTGCCTCTATGCCACGGAGTACCTCTCCATAGTAGAGATCTAGTTTTGCCATCTTAACATTTAATATACAACCACAAAATATCAGAATGCAGTGTCTTGTAATGACTAGGACTGGGTCCCACCACCCCCACCCATGGTCTGCCCAACAGGCTATAATATGACAATAATGGCCTTCACTTGTTCCAATGTCACAGTGATTGTGTCAGTCTCAAACGGGTGCAGACATTAATATTCGATTAACTATGTCCCCTTGGTATTCCAGAGTTCAGGGGCCAGGCCCCCCCGGTGGGACAATTCCGCAAGCAAACACAACTGTCACCTACCCTTCGGAGGCCTCACCTGGAATTTATCGGCCCACCATGCTAGTCTTGTTCCTCCAGATTGCCACCTAAGCCCCCCTCGCCCAGTTTCTCCGATTCGCTGATCTGCTCATCCGGTTTAGCATATTCCCTGAGGGCTTTCTGCAAGGACTTGGGGACTAGGAAAATTTTTGACTTGCTGTTCATGTTCACCCTCAGCCTGGCCGGGTGAAGCATTGCGTAGTCCAGGTTATAGTCTCGGAGTTTACGTTTCAAAGGGGCGAACTGCCGCCTGGCCTCCTGTACCTTCATGGTGAAGTCTGGGAACAGCAATATCATGGAGCCCTCATATTGAAGATCTCTCTTATCTCTGGCCTGCCTCAGTGCAGCATCCCTGTCCCTATAGTTCAAGAGCTTGGCAATGACTGGCTGGGGTGTTGCTCCCAGCGGAGGCCTGGGGCTCAGGGAGCGATGAGCACGGTCAACAACAAACATGGGAGAAAAGATATCACAGCCCAACAGTGTGACCAGCAGTTTCTTCACAAATAACTCCATGTTGCCTGTAGCCGTGGACTCTGGAAGGCTGATAATGTGAATGTTGCTTCTCCGTGATCTGGCCTCCAAGTCTTCCGCATTGTCCTGCAACGCAGTGAGGATTATCCCAAATTTATTTTGGGGCGCGTCTGTCTGCGTTTGAGACTCTTCTATTTCCGTCAAGCATTGCTCACCAATGTCCAAATGTTCTGCATGCTTATCAAGCCTCTCCGACATACAATCCATACGGTAGGCTAAGGAGTCAATTTTACCGTCTATAGTGGACAGGCTTTTCTGCATAGCAGACAAAATTTTGCATAGGTCATCTGTCGACTCCTCAACCGTGTCCACCAGTCCATCTGGGGAATGAGCCTCGCCCGCCTCCTTATTCCTCGACTTACGCTGCTCAAACCACAGCTTGGGATGAAATTTATGGAGGGCGAGGCAGTACTGCGATGGTTCTCAGTATCCACTTTTTCCCAAAATCCGCAGCTCCCCGGAGGCAAGAGGCACCGGGCAGCTTCACCAGTATTGCAACCAAGATTTATAGCCAGTTAGTTGTGTAGTTGGCAGACCGCAAGCGGGTGATCACCAAACCGCAGAATATAGGGACGCAGGTCGCAGGGGTAGATGGATGACGGACACCCGGCCTTGGGCAGAAGCAGCGGTAGACCCCCACCAGCATGGAGATATGCACACACTTAGTGAGTGTCTCAGGTGCCTCAGGACCCTGTCAGTGAATTTGCAAGCATGGACAAAATGCAGAGACTCCCCCAAGGCCTGGGTACACATTGGAGATACCTGTGATGGCGCAGGGTGTATGTGGATCAGTTCTCCTCACTGTGGAGAACGTAGGGGCCTCACTCACCATGCAGTTGCAGCTCCCACTAGACTGAGCCGGCTTGATCAATGCCAAGGGGTCCAATGTCGCAAGGCCCCAGCCACACTCTCTGAGGGCCCGATGTGCGCAGGTTGCTCTGCATCCGGAGCCCGCCTCCCGTAGGTCACCTCTGGCCTCGCCGCCCCGCTGTCCCTAATACAGGCCCTAACGCTGAGGTACAGCAGGCAAGGATTGGTCGCAATGACTCCGCACGTCACGGAGTCACCACGCGAGGCAGCCGGGGCATCAATCGACAGCGCTTTGCCAGAGCTCCCCAGCGTAAGGTACGAGCTATAGTTGATTATGCTCTGGTGTCAGGATTCTTGTAGGATAGTTGTGATGGCTTGCGGAGCTCGATCAAGACGAGGCCATCTTGAACTCTGGCAAGCTCCGCCCGGTGATAGCTATCCTTGTGTGTCAGATGTTTAAGAATAGTTGTACCCAAACCCCTTGTTTACAAAATCTTTGCATTTTCTACTCTTGATTCCCTCTTGAGAGGTTGATGCTGTGTTAGGATTGGTTTTGTGGTGTCCTTGGCATTCTCTAGTTTACAGCATGTCTAGATCATTGTTAATGCCAGTTTTTATTGCGTTACACAGTACTAGGAATGCGTTTTCTTCTTAGGTATGGATCAGTGCTTAATTTGAGCCGGTGGTTGCCGGTTGGTGGCACCAGCACTTATTTTTGGGGCCCATCACTTATTTCCTGCATCCATTGTTTACCGAGTATATGAGAGGGAAAAACATACAGGTTGGAAATTTCCTCACTGTCATATTTTGGTCTAGTGTTTGAATACAACATTGCTATTTACCACCAGGCACATACTTACTGAATGAATATGTTAGTACAAAACTGCTGTTAGCCGTGACGTGATCGCTGTTGAAAACCAGTCGCAACTTGTTTCCATAAGAGGTGATGTTTGCACGCGATTGTTTGCAGTACACGCCCAATAGAGCGGACAATGGGGTCGTGTCATCATAGATTTTGAGAGAGTCGTACATGCAGTTGGTTTGTGGTGCAAATATGATGGACACCAGTTTCAATGTTATCTGTTGGCAATGGGAAAAAAAGATTAAAAACATCAGTTCAGGTGGTTTTCCCAGAAAGAGAACAACAGATACTGTTCAGGCTAAAGCACTGCAAACTCTTAGGCTATTACTCAATCTGCATATCGAACACTTCCAAAAGCTTTAACTAAAGAAACCAAGGCGTTCACAAGAAGCGAATGACATGTAATTTGAGGTAAGGGAGTGGGAGAGAGATGGCCTGTGCAATATTTGTCTTGGTCTAGGTCATAACCTTAACTCCGAAATGCCAACTTCCACAAATCACAGCACCAAAATTATTGTTGAGTATGTCAATTTCCCAACATGTCAACATGGTTAATTTGCTCCTAAAATATTTGCTGAAAGGTGTCAGGTCAACATTTTATTATGTTGATATTAGGTGTGTATGTGTGTGTCATGATTATTTCAGTCAAAATGTTGATGTTGTTGGTGTAATCATTTCTGTCTGTGGTACGAAAGAGGTGGGGTTTTAGCCTTCTTCAGCACTTTGTGAAGTTCAATTAAAGAGAGAGAGATGAACTGGAAGGGAGTCAAAACAGCAGGGTTCCATGCTTCTTTTTTGCATGACTTATGCAGCACTCTATGCCTAAAGGGGCATTGTTTGGACTAATAATGGGCCCACTTGTGTATCTACACAAAGCTATGCTTCTTTGACGAGCTTTATTAATAAGAGTAAAACACGTTTCAGGAGCTGCATTTATTCATTGCTCGATGGCTTGGATGGTACTTAAACAATCCACAACTGTGATACTGTCTCTGAATGGTAAAAACCTTTTTTCATTTCTTGCTCACTTTGCAACTGGATTTAAGCTAGCCGGCTGATATGGGGTGTTACCCTGAAACCGGCCCCAGGATGCATGTTTCCAGTCCAGGGAAGAACTGGTTTGGCAGTTCGGGCTGGACTGTTCCCATGAGGAACAGGGTCAAGGCAGATTTGCATTTTGCTGGGTCTGAACTGGAGTGGCAAAGTGAGCTAAAGAATGATGATGAATTCAACCCAGATCTGTCAATGGGAGTGAGTGTCTGAAAAGCTTCAGCGCTCCGTCCATCATCTCCTTGTGTTTGCCTTTTTCATTTTTCAGCTCAATGTGGATAGCAGTAGCTCATCCTATGCTTAAAGACTTGGCTGAAAAAATGCCAAACGGCGTTGTCAGTTTTTCAGCTCAATGTGGATGGCTCTTTGCCAATCCAGTGCTTAAAAACTATCCTAGAAAAACAGCCATATAAAATGGACACCGCAGCCTGACTCGTCCTCGGCATACCTTGACACGAACACATAACCCAACACCTGCGGAACCTACACTGGCTCCCCGTTGTGTAGAGAGAAACCTTCAAAATACTCACTGTGCCTACAAATTCCTCCACATCACCGGACCCCAATACCTCAACAAGAGAATCTCCTTCCATGTACCCAAAAGAAACCTCCGATCCACAGACCTCACTTGCATTGAAGTGGATAAGAGACTACTTCACAACTATAGCCCTCTCTGACTGCTGTCTCATTCCTTTGTGTCATCCAGGCGGAATATACATGCAATTAGTGTGTCATCTATGATATGCTGAGGTTTGCCCTCTAATGCTTTAAGCATAGAAAAGGTAAATTTGAAGATCTAATACCGATGGCAGCTCCTCCGATAAGGCAGAGGAGCATTGCTCCACTGCTATTTCAGCACTTCAAAAAAGAAAATGATAATAACAGGACCTTAGGAGTAGGGGCAGGGCTGGGCTCTGTGACGCCAGAGCTGGGGAGGAGTGGGATGTACTCAACTAAGTGTACATGACGGTTTAGCGAGCCCTCTTGGCATGTTCTCCATTGGGCTGTGTTCCACAGCCCCGTGGAGAACATACCCAGGCTCCCAAGCACTGCCGGAGCATCCAAAAAGGACGCTCAGACCAATAACGATGCTGCTCCTGCAACTTCGTGATTGGCCAGGAGAGTCTCGAAGCCTGGGTGCTTTCGGTACTTCCAGCAGTCCCCCGAAATACAGAGAAGAGGCATACGGCGGCGGGAGAGGCGTGCGGTGGCTCGGCGGAGAAGGTAAGTTTATTTTTTATTTATTTTTTAAACCATTCCCACCTCACCACCCCTGTTCAGAGGCAGCCGCCACTGCCTAATACTGCAGGGGAAAGTACCAAACAGAGTACAGCATTAGCTCTTGTCTCAAAGAAGCCATCAAGCAAACCACTGCTACAGTCCTAGGAAGTGCCAAGGAGATAAGTAAATGATCACCCAGGTCAGACCAGGCCACAAGGGGCAACTACTTTAAATGGCTATTCTCACTGCTTTTGTTCTCACCCAGCCATATGTTCTGAGAAGTGATACATCCACAAAAGAAATGGACTAGAAAAAGCCATTTGTACCCAACATTCTTAAATGAAAGTTCTTCTGAGCACTGGCATTCAATGTAGATCCAGGAAATCTAGATCCACAATCGATTTTTAAGATAACTCTGTGTGTTATGAGACTCATTGTCTGTAAATGTATCTTTCATGGATATCCTGACAACCTGGCATGGATCTGGCATGCCTAGTCTTACACCCCTGACTTAGACATTACCCTAGGTAATATTGGCAATTTCAGGAGACTATCAGAAACAATGATACTCCCCAGGACATCTGCCACCATAGGAACAAATAGCTGGGAATGAGGATGTACAAAAGGGGAAACCAAAAAGAAGTGGATACGTAATGAAAAAGATTGGGTACATTTAAGGTTTCAAGAATTCCTTCAGCCCTAGGCAGACTCTGGAGTATTTAGAGGTTGAGGAAGACTTACTGCTTCCCAACAGAAAAAAGTATTAATTTTATAGACCTCAAAATGTGAAGGGTGCAGGAAACGTCTAAGATATCTGACCAGGCAGGCAGGGCAACAGCCTCATAGATCTGTTGGCTTGCTACATGCTTTGGACCAACTCGTTAGATGTTTCAGACTAGCGTGATGATTTGTGCACTACAGAATCAACAGATCTGTTGACTTGTTTCCTATGAGTGTTCTATGTATGTCTACGATGACAGGTCCAGCACAGATTTAATGCAATGAGCATACAATAAATTGTCATACAATAAATCGAATTGTAGCTCAATTATACAGCCTTCGGTTATGCTGTATAGGTAGCAGTGATCTGGCCCTCCTGGACCTGCACTGGACAGCTAGCCCTACACTATTTGGATGAGAGAATTGTAATATTACTACTAACCATATCCACAGAACTCATTTACTTGATTTAGCAAAAGGCTGCTGAGCATACAACCTTTGTCTACAGCTCACACAAAGATCCCAGCAGTGAATGTGTTGTCCTTTGTGTTACTCTACCCGTTTGTAGTAAACATAGTAATAAAGTGTGTATGGGCGTCATTTACATCTTGATGTACAGGTTACTCTGTCACAATGGTGATGGATATCCCATCAGCAGAAATATAACTCATATTATGGGATTTGTATTTCGGCGGGCGGGATATCCATCACCGTTGTAATGGGGTAACCCGTCTGCAAAGATCTAAATCGGGCCCTATGAGTTAATGCCCTTGCTGATGCTGCGCATCTTTGTAAATGTTAGTAGACTCTCTGCAGCCTGATTCTCAGTACAGAACCCAGAGAGACGAATGTATTCAATGAGAACAATGGGCATCATTTCCATGAGTCCTGCACATCACAGGTGGGTTCGCGTGTCCTCGGGTAGGATTTATATGGAAGTACCATGGCAAAGAATGTTACATGTGTGCGGGAAGGTCGACTGACAGGGATTAGAGATGTCCTGTTAGTCACCTGCACAGCCAGGCCCTGTCACTGGCACTGCTGCCGTCTTCTGCAAGTCTGATACTTCTTCGCCTATCTCTCTTCCAAGAGTAGTGTTGACTCTCTAGTCTTCAGCAATCCAAAGCCTGTACTCCTCAAACTCATTTGAAGAAGCAATCAATCAATCAATCAATCAAGGGTTTGTTAAGCACAGCTACTCACATGGAAGGGTCTCAATGCACTGGTGGGAAGAGGGGAGGGGCCGCAACTCCTTGGCACTCACGGACTATAGTCGAAGACCAAGTGGGCCCACAGGTCTGCCATGGCCCACCAGGGTACGTACAGTATCTCAGTGCTCAGAGCATATGAAAACATGTTAGCAAAAGCAAGCTGCAGAGATCTGTGAAATTTGCAGTGTACATGTAAAATCCTGGTGAGATAGTACAGGAAGTTGAGAGTCTGCCACAGATGTCCGTGTAGTGGCTCTTATACTAAGAGGACAAATGTGAGGGTTTATCAAACTGCTGAAGAAATGTGCACATTGCAGATTAACTTCTGAAATGTGCACTGACCAATAGACCACTGACTAATAGAGGGAGGACGCATATATATGTGTGTGTGTGTGTGCGTGTGTGTGTGTGTGTGTGTGCGCCCAAGTGTGTGCTTAGATTTACGTGTGTGTAGTTTACTTTGTTGAGATCTCTGCAGACTTCAAGCATTTTCAAGACTGACAAGTTGTGTAAATGCACATGTGGTGATCATAATAGCTGTTTCGAAAATTAGAAGTCCTTGGGCATTTAATGCATGTGGAAAGAGGACTGAATGTGGATAGGAGTATGGGATTTACTCACACTGAAGCAGCAATGGTGCATAAGAAGACTTAGGTGAGAGGCAGAAAGTCCAGGTGAAGCTACATAATTACATTTGGGGTTAACATGTATTTTTAGTGTACATAGTTGCCACCTATTGTCACCTTGTATCCTAGCGGCGCTACGATTGTCCAGTTGCAGGTTGTCGATGGAGGGTACCTGTTGGGATAGTTTGGTGATGTCACGGTCCCATTTGTGGAGGTGTATTTGCCTTGGCATTTGCCTGCAAAGAATAGAAAGTTAAACAAAGATAAAGGTGCTTCATCACCAATACAAGCCCCATTGCATTGTACAACTTCCTAAACCTCAACCATCACCCATAGCGCTTCGCACTGACAATGAGCACCATTTCACCCACAACAAACTACTCAGTTGTCATCAAGCTACAGGGTAACAAGAAACATCTGCGCCTACCACTGGCACAATCAGCATCATATATAGTACAATCCCCCTCTGGGTGCCACCGTGCTAAACTGAGACCAGTGCCACCTATGCTCCTCACATCTTCAAGGAGCATCATCTCCAACACAGGACCTGCCACCGATGCAGTCAATCTACCATGTAACCAGCACCAGCTCTGCTAACAACTGACACAATAAACATAATCACCAGTACCCGCCCTGCCTCAGATGTCAGTACTCTAATCTGTAATCATCACCAGCCACACTTATCACAGACAAGCATCATCTCCATCACAAGATCTGTCTCATCTGTCATCAATCCACAGCCTAAGAAGAACCATCTGTGCTCACCAATGACACAATGAGCATCATGTACAATAAAAATCCCACCCCAGGCGTCACCGTGCTAAGCCGCAACCAGCTCCACTCATGCTTAACTGTTGAGGCTGAAAAGTCCTCTGCATGGTAAGAGACGTGTACCCCTGCCTGAGTGCCCCACTGTATTTTTGTCTGGATCCCCTAATGATGATTTTTGTCATAGGTGAACACGGATCATGTATGTGTGCCATGACATAAGCCTATCTCATGCATTGCGGCCTTGCTTGTCCGGGACGGGCGCCCAAAGTGCTACCCTCATAGGGGTGGAAGTCCACCTCCTTCACCGGGAGGTAGGCAGCACGAGTGTGGTGGCAGTAGCAGCATTCAGTGCAGTGATCAGTGGTAGTAAACAGGACCTTTTTACCCTGTGTCACTGGAGTGACGCCTACAGGCTCACTCCCCTCTTTAAAAGTTCTGCTGCTGTGTGCTTGACTCAGCCTTGGCCTACATCAGGTAGATGTGGAGTGCTGCGCAGAGCAGGAGTAGTGACTGCGTTGGTTGTATGTGTGCCTGGGGAGGGTACAGTACAAGGGTGGAGCAGTTCTGTGCGGTGCATGTGTGGATAGTATATTTACTGGGGGTATGTATGCCTGAGAGTAATACATTACATGAGAGATGTAGTGCTGTCCAGGGCATGTGTGGATAAAGCATATGTGTGCCATAGATGAAGGGTGAAGTGTTGTGCAGTGCGCTCACAGTAAGTGTGTGTGCTGCCAGTGCATGTGTTTTGAAATAACACACCCTGGTTGAAAATTGCAAAGCTTCAGTGCTAAACAGTGCCTGCAGACTGAGTGTGTGTGCTGAATGTATATGTGCATGTAACGGCACAATGCATGGAGGAAGAGTGCTGGACAAAAAAGTGTGGAGTGAAAGTACACTGGGTGAGTGTGTCTGCAATGGTGCATTGTATGGAGGAGCCTGGGTTCCATTTTGGAAAGCTCAAGCCTGCCTGGTAAAGACAGGAGGAGGAGAGAATGCCCCCAGACAGATTTGTGAATTGCTGCGTTCCTGTGAGCTTAGTGAGTCACGCTGGAGGGAAAAAGAAGGAACTCCCTTACATTTCAAAAGACAGCTCCTTGACTCAGTGATAGATCCCAAGTAGGGGGCCTGCAAACATGTTAGCAAGGGAGATGAAGCTGATAAGGGAATCATAGACAGTATGGCTGTGGGTTTGGGATTAATGCGCATATGAATTGTTGTCGACATCCAAGTGTGAACTCTGGTCACTCCCATAAATTACGTTATGGACAATCAGCTTTGGAGTTAGGCCTGTTGTGACAGACATCTTTTATGAAGAAAATTAAAAGAAGAAGTGCCCTCCTCAACAAAAGTAGAACCCCAACATAAAACTTCAGTGACCCAGCCCCCAAATCACATTTAGTGTCTGAAAAAGGACTATGTGAGAAGGGAAAGTTCTGCTAGAGTTCAGCCTCTGACCAGGACTTATAGCCTCCCTGCTGGGTAAGGGAACACCACCCAGGGAAACCAAGACCACCTGCCCAAGGCCAGTGTGCCCTGTGAGGAAGACGAGAACATTGGAGGGAATGAGGTCCAGTGGGGAACCCTACTGTGAAGACTCCCTGTGCGAGGTGTTAGGATTCAAATGTGCACGATCAGGCAGTAGCCCATATGATAAGACGGTGATCCCTGCATGCCAAAGGGAGGGTCACCATTGACTGTGCCAAGTTTCAAGCGCTGTGCAGAGGGTGCCGTGCCACACAGCCTTGTTGAGATGACCCCATATGCCTGAGGGGGCCACGAGTGAAGAAGTTGTGGGACTAGCATGCCAGGATTCATGAATGCCTGAGCGGTGACCCCATAAGCATCCGGAAGGTATCATGGCAATCCCATATGCTGGGGGGGATGCCAGGACCAAATCATCGAAGACTTCGGTCCGTTGTTTGGGATTGATATGAAGGCTGTGTCCAATGGTCTAGCTGTACCAAAGTGTCTGCCCTGCCTGATGACTGTGGGGTAGGAGGACACCGAGGATGACGATGCACACTCAATAGACTTCAGTCGGGAGCTAAAGAACTGAAATCCCCCACCAGGAAGGATTTTACTTACCGCACTGATGTGAGCTGGAAGCTGCTCCCATCACTGGGGAGAGTGCCCACGCCACTCTGGAGAGAATGCCTGCACCTGCCTGATGCTGCCGCATGCACCGCGAGCAGCCCAACTTCTGTGCGCAGGGTCCTATCTTGCGAGTGACAGCACTGAGGGCACCTGTAGTAGCGCCGAATGCTTCCAAGCTGCAGGAGCGGGCAAGACTAGAGCTTTGAGGCCTCAGAGGATTCACTGCTGAAGGTGATGCAACGCCACAGAGACTTTTGACTGAAATCTGGAAGTGTCAAAATGGAACTCTTGAGTACGGCTAAATAGTTTGTGTTCCCAGATGCTGCGACCAGTGAATGGGTAATAACCCTGGACAAGTTACACAAAGAAGGGTGGGACGGGGATTTGCTTGATAGCTACAAGAGCCACAACTTCGAGGGGATTGTGTTATTACAAAATGTCGCATCTCTTTGCATGCGTAAAGTTAGTTTTTAGCCTGACGTTGATTTAGTTTGTACTGGCTGCACTTTGAGTTATGAGTCATGTTCACTGACCAGTATCTACAACCCCCCGCTGGGAGAGCCTTGAATGCTCAACCACAGCTACCACTGAGAATCAAGTGCAGAAGAGGTACTTCTTCGTCCAGTTGCACAGGACCCATGTTAGGCTGGGCCACTGGATATCAGGAGTAAAAGGGCGCATCCACCATGGTTGGGCCCAGTAGCCACTGCATGCCCCGTGGCCTCCTGAATGGGTTTCTTACTTAATCACTGACACGACGGGAATCATCTCCACCACAAGACCTATCACAGATGTAATGATTCTACACCATAACTACCACAATCTTTGATGAACACTGGCACAATCAGCATCATCTGCAATGCCACCCCTGCCATATATGCCATCAATCCGGTCTGTTATCACCAACACCCACGCTTATCACTGACACAGCGAGCATCATCTGCACCACAAGATCTGCCACAACTGTCATCATTCCACAGTGTACGAAGGACCATCTGTGCTTATCACCGACACAATGAGCATAATTTCCTTCACAGTCCACATCAGTAGCCAGTTACACCAGTGGTTACAAATAAAACAACAAGCATCATGTTCACTACAATCCTTATCACAGCTGATGCTAATCTACACTATAACCACTGTCATCAATCTACAGCTTAACACGCATCTTGGGTGCTTGAGCTGACATAACGATGCCTCTCCACCTACAACAGACACAACCAGCACCATCTAGGCCACAATCCCCATCACAGCTCTCTTGAACCTACTCTGGTTGTGTCAGCACTTTCCACAGACACAACGAGGGCCACAATGTAATCACAGCAGTCACCAATCAACTCTGTAACGTAGACCAGGTATGCTTACCACTAACACAATCATAGTGATCTACAATGCAATCTCTGTCACACTATGAATCACAATACTAAACTGTGCCTGTAGTCCCATCACTTTCAGCTAACACAACCACCAGCTCCATCACAAGACCAATGGCATCTTTCACCAATCTTCAATGAAGCTTTGCTTACCACTGACACAAAAAGCATCATCTCCAACACAAGACCCTTCACAGCTGTCACTAATCTACAAAATACTCAGTACCATCTGTACTTACCAGGGACACAATCAACAGCATATTCAATACAATCCCTGCCACAAGTGTCACCTATCTAAACAATTACCAGCAGCACTTGTGCCTACCACTGACACAACCAGTGACATGTCCACCACAATCGCTGTCACAAGAGTCACTAATCTAAACAGTAACCAGTACCTACAGTTTTTTGCACTGCCACAACAAGCATTACATCACCAAAAGACAAGTCAAAGCTGTCACCAACGTATACTGTAACAAACATCTGCTGCACTTCCAACTGATTCAACCACTGTAACCTCCACCACAATCCTCGTTGCCAAAGTTACAAACCTACACTAAAAGTAACAGGACCTCTGCTTCGCAATGATGCTACAGTCACATCTTCATCAAAATACCTCTCGCAAGCAGCTACTAGTCACACCTAATCCCCACTCACTGCACTGACCACCAACACGACTTGCATCATTATCACAAAAACCCGGTGACAACTGCTGTCATCAATGTTTGAAGTAAAAATAGAAGGATTCCTTTGCAAAATATGTTTATACTACAATTGTGTTTGTTATTTGCTTGGGGTAGAGAAGGAAGATATTTCTTTTATCCCTTATTCGTATTTTAGGGGGCAGAAATGCCTGTATCCTACCTTACTCCATGCCTACTAAGTTATTTGTAATTTTACATTGAACATCATTTCATCATGGTCTTCCTCTTCTTCAAGGCCCTTCACTTTTTATATTTTAAACCATGTGCCTCATCCTCTTCCACTGATCACTATCAACCTCCCTCAATAGCGCTCCCTCATCTCCACAGGTTTCCTACAGCGCATACACTAGACAATAGGTGCCCCAGCACTCTACAAGAGATACCACAGAAGATGGACTGTCCCAACATATCAGGCCACACTGCCCAGAGAAAGGGCACATCAGGCATCTCAGGAAGGGCTCTCCCAGCATATTATGGCAGATGCCCTAGACGAAAGGCAGTTTCAGGGACTGTCCCATGAATAACTCTGTCTTGGAACAGCTGTCCTAGCATCTCAGGACAGACGCTCCCGGGGAACAACAGTTAAAGCATCTCACGAGAGACACACTAGACGAAGGGCTGCTGCAGCATCTCATGACAGATATTCTATAGAAAGACAGCTCCACACTATGGGAGAGGCACTGTATAGGGAGATGTTCCCTCACACCACAAAAGATACTGTAGAGATATGGCAGTTCAAATACCCTAAAAGAGACAGCCACGAGCAGTGCATAACAAGCATCTCAGGACTGGGGTACTGTAGATAAAGGGTAACCAGAGTAAGCCAAGATAGACACATTAGTAGACACGTGCTCCCAGTAACCTTAGGAGAGCCCCTTGATGAAGATGTTTCAGTACAAGAGAGGAGACACACTAGGAGGATGAAGGGAAGTCACACCACCTCAAAAGACACTCAAGAGTATGGGCCGTTACAGTGGGCAGCTTCCTACTTTAGGAGAGATAACCCAGAGGAAGACGACAGGTACCAGTAGAGAGACATCATGGAAGGGGGTGTTCCAGCATGGCAATAGTGACAAGCTACAAAAGATCCTCATGATTGGGTTACCTATTCCCATAAAAAAGAGACCCTAGCACTATTTCTAGAAGCGTGTAGGATCCAATGAGAGTCTGGCACCACTCATGGGAATGGACAGGTCCACGCAAGAGATCTTTCAGGTTTGATGGCTACAGTTTAACACCGAGTGACTCAAGAGAACAATAACAACCCCACCCACAGCAACACTTACATTAATAAAGCAACCGACCTCTCAACCACCACATGAATATGGTCCAATGGAGGACCTGCTCCATAATGAGGCAGTGTAGACTCACCCGAGCTGTAAGTGGCACTGAAACTGCTTAATGCACTTGGACTACTGTAGACAAACTCCAACAGCATGGTGCTCCCCGAGGCCAAGAGGGAGAGCCCTTTGCCCTGCCCACAAGTGTTGTCCAGTATGACACGCGAGGTCTTCTTGTTTCCATCATGAACCCGCAGGTAGTTCGACTTACAGCCCACAGAGGACGTGATGTTAAAGTCACTCAGCCACAGGAAAACCTAAAAGGGGAAATCATTTTAATTTATTTCATAAAGCTCATCTGGCCTCAATTTCTCTAAGTTTAAAACAAGTTCACTGAAAAATGTGTAATTTTCCTTTTCATCATTTTACTTGAGGGAACTTGACCATGTGGTTGGGCAGCTCAGCAATCTTTCGCAGTGAAAGGCTGGAGACATTACCGAGCCTATATCTGATGCAGTCTCGCTACCCGCAGATTGTGCTGTCTGCCCTAGACAGCATTGCATACAGACTGCACTTTGGGTCAGCTCCTTGCTTGACTGGATGGCTCTGTTTTCAATCTCAGTTGCCTCCCTCCCTTCCTTTGCCTTTCCTTTCCTCTTCTCTTTCTTCCCCTTCGCCTTCCTCTTTCATCGTCTGTCCCAACACGGCTGCACACAGCTCAACATCCATCACTATTGGCTCCGCTAGGCCATCTTCAAAATATAGAAAATGTTATTTTTCCATACAATCAAGATGGCCATCATATGTATTACTTCAAATACAATCTGGCAGCCATCATGAAGCATAGAAAATCCCATTTTGTATACTTTCAAGGTGGCTGACACATTACAGGACTAAAAGTTAGGTTTTCAAACTTTCAAGATGGCCACCACATTACAACACGATGGCCGCATTGAAATTATAAAAAGACTTTCAAGCTGGCCGGTCACTGGTATTGTCTTTGAGAATTCCAGTGCATTTTAAAAGAATCCAGCCTTGGCAAAACTAATAACTGCGATCACGGCGTTTGGCAAAGTGAGACCAATTGGCTTTGCCAAAACATCTTTACGAAGCTGCCATAATTTCCCAAATTCAGAACTGCTTGGCGGCTGGGTGTAGCACTGTGAGTTTTTTTAAGATTACATTTTCTGTGTGCCCTGCAGGTTAGCTTGCAAGTCCACTGATGTTGTCAGTGCAGCTGGCCTGGCCGTTATAAATTCCCGCACAGTGGGGCATATTATCAACGGCCAGCGATAATTATCGCTGGCCATGCTTAGCGATAGCTTTTTTATCGCAGGCTACCTCTGGAATGTATCACCCTGGTAGCGCGTTATTAACAACGCGTTTCTCCAGGGCGATAAAAATTCCAGAGATAGCGAGGTTATCTCCGTTTTGCAGGGAACATCGCTGGTTTCCCAGCGATGTTCCCTGCAAAACGGCAATAACCTTGCTGATACGACCCTGTGGTCGTATCAGCATAATCCATCCCTCATTCAAAGCATAGGTAAGTCTGGATTTTAGCAGACGTTCGTTTTTGGCGAAAACGGCCATTTTCGCCAAAATCTAACGTGTGCTAAAATCCTGTGGGCTGCCTTGTAAATATTGCGATGTGAACATCAGCGATATTTGCAAGGTAGTCCATCCGGGGAACGCCCAGTGACACCCACTTTGCATCTCATTAGAGATGCAAAGGGAGGCGTTGGGAAAAAGGGTGCTAACATGCGATTATGCATGTTAGCACCCTCTTTTAAGCCAAAAAAGCGGGGAGATAAAGCCCTTGTAAATATGCCCCAGTGTCTGCTAATTCAGCGTTTGCAAGCCTAGATACCGCGGGATGTTGAAGCCACAACTGTCTATTCGGATTTTACGTTCCAAAACTAGTTTACAAAGGCTCCATTACCGTCACTGCTAGCCATCCTTATTTCACAATATGTGCATTTGACTATAAAGCAAAGATAAATGTACTTTCGTGGCAATATGTCATGAATGACCTTATTTATCATTCATCCAATGTAGCACCTCATCTTCAACTAATCTTGGCTTTCACTCCAGAAAAATGTGACTATGCACTGCTGTTTTAATGCATGCTGTACTTCTTGTAGGAGAGCTACTGATGCAACCTAAATAAAAATCGAATACTGGGAAAATATTTCTAAAAAGAAATAGCAAATGTTTCCCATGCCATATCAAGCACAGGTGAAATGGAATATGAATCTGTTACCTATAACATGAAATACACCATGTGTCAGCAGCTGTGGCCTATAGTCTTCATGTGAAGCTATTCTGGGAAGATGCAAATATGCTCTTTTGTGGGAAAGGCACAAGATTACACATGCCTGCTCGGTTGTGGGACGAGAGGTACATTCCCACTCATGAGCTAGAGCTGCCCGAACATTGAGCGGTACCGGAAGCGGGTAATAAGGAAACTGGTGACAGTGCTGTCACATATGGTAAAACATAAGCGCAAGCATCTTCAATCCCAAGTGAACCTATTATAGTTTAAAATATGGGATGAGGGCTGTACCCACTTTAGGGTGGTTGGGCATGAGGCAATAGATAAAATTACTGGATCCACAGGCCCCACCTTTTCCGGTACTAAGGGGCATATGAACAAGCAGGCGATAAAAAATTATCGCCGCTTTTGTGTCCGTTTTCGGACGAAAAGCTGCGATAATTTTATCGCCTTATCAGGAAGGTCACGCTATCGGGTGAAACCATGCCTTATCGCCATTTCCCTTAACGCCCATCTTTGCATCTCTAATGAGATGCAAAGTGGGCGTTCCTCCCCAAGATAACGGGAGAAATGTTGCTAAGCGACATTTCTCCTATTATCAAGCCTCACTCAAAGCAGTATAGCGACAAGATAAGTAGCGATAACCTCTGTTATCGCTACTTTCCTTACGCCTGCTTTGAAACTGACATAGCCATAATATCCTATGAAAGGTGGATATCATGGCTAAGTATGTGAGGCCCTATCAGCAAGCTATCGCCAAAAGTTGTGTGATTATCGCTGGATTTCCAGCGATAATCTCACTTTTGGCTGTTAGCGCTCTGAATTTTATCGCTTTGGAGATAAGCGTTGCTAATAGCACGCTATCTCTACGATAAAATTCAGAGTTGGCCGGCGACAATTATCCTCACGCTAAGAGCACTGAGCGATAATTATCTCCGGCCCTTGCTGATATGCCCCTAAATTCTCTGCTCTAGCTGCCTTGGACGAGATTAGAATGTGTTGTTTTCTAGCAGTTCACAGCTAGTATTTGGTTGAGATGGTGGCCTACTGTAGAAGGGTGGAGGGCTGAAGTACCAGGATCTAAGTATTCAACATTTCTGCAAAGCTTAATCTGCAAACCCCCTGTTCTATGCCATCCCTAGGAGTCATTGAGTCTTGGCTTTATGCTGGCTTCTTAAGCCATTGGCTGCTATGTATTTCTGTTTCATTTCTAGACAATAAACGCCTCCCTGGTTCAAAGGCTGATTACTAAATGTCAATGACGCTCTTTTCTGCATTAAGCTTACATTATTAGCTTGAACAGTAAATCTCACCTGATTTCTTGGAAGGCGGATCAGCCATATACAGCTGCTCGCCCCCTGGGGCAGGGATGTGCTTGGGGTGAAGCTGATGGTTCCACTTGGGCTCATGAGCACCGTCCTGCAGAGACCTGTCAGAAAAAAGGATTTACTTGGTACAGAGAAACCAACTCACACTGTCGATCTGAATTTGAGTGTGGTTGCGCATGGCTATCTTCCAAGTGCCCCTATTAATTTGTAGGGATGGGTATTTTCTAATTACTTTTTAAGTAAGTGAATTGATTTAAAAAAGTAGAGTTTTGGGAGTCGGATAAAAGTAAGTGTTTTGATATATATAACATGATTACAAAAAAACTTTAAAAGCAGTTATTATATTTAGAGATTCATGATACCTTATCATAGTGTCATATCCTCAAACACAACTTTTTAAAATGGGGATATAATACATGCAATAATGTACCTCCAACCAATTAGATATTTTAAGTCACCAAGGCAATGGCCGAGTGACCTTAGGATACGACAGAAATCCGAGGCGATATTCAATAAGCGTTACTTTTGGGGTATATTATCTCATATAATTAATGGGTCTGCATGACCTGGCCTCTGAGAGATACACTATTTTAGCACATAAGGCAATTATACAATTATTCTTATTATCAACATCTAATTTGAACTGCTCACTAGCTCTGATCGATGGATGCTCTAAAACTGTCTGTTTTGTCATACATTCAACACACCTGTGTGCTAAACTAACCATCAAAGAAGTTGTAATGCTAAATTGTGACTCTTTCAGCTGGAGAACCTGATACGTGCAGTTTTTCCACCCGACATGCAACAATTTGAGATCAAGCAACATTTTATGTCACTTTTTCCAGATTGCTTTTCTGTGTGGAACATGTGCATCGCCTGTTACAGAAGCATCATTTGGAGATCCCTTAGAATGCATGGGATGTTAATGGTATGTTATGTGAAAGGAAATGTACCCAGTGCAGACTGTCAGCCATAAGCATAACCTGGGGCTATAGAGATGTAATAACATGCTTGTGGGATTACAAATAGAGTAGGGCACAGACAGTCTGAAAGATGAAGGTACATGCAAAATAATTTTATGAAGATGACAGATGTAGAAAAAAGTATGACTTTAATTGAGAAGAAACAGAGAGCGACTTGTCAAAAATTGTGATGCAGGGAGACCCTCCTTCATCACCCAATTCACCCTCACCTGTTTCTTTTGACTCAGTGCTGAAGAAAATACGTGCCTGATGACCATTTGTTAAGGAAACAAATAGTCACATTCAAATGCTTGATGACAAGTGCTCAAATGTAGAGGCTGGAATGTCATTGGTTGAGCAGCAGGTTAGTGACTTCGCATAAAATTGCAATTCTTGAGAAAGGTTCTTTTGTTGAAGAGTCATGCTGAAGATTTATAAAACACAAATAGGTACAAACATATTACACTTATATAGACGTTTAGAAGAAATTGAAGGAGATTACCCTGTTTTCTACTTCACTTTGTTTCTGCCTAAATTATTAGACTTACCCGTGTCAACTAAATAGAATACTCTATGTGCACATGGACTGGGTCCGCGCCCGCCTTCATTCGTGGCTCCCACTAAAACACGGTATGTGATTATTCTATTTTTGGAAATTAACAGACCTATTAAAAGCTTTAAATGCCGCTAAATCAAAAAGAACAGATTATGTGGTGCAAAACGTTATCTCTCGCAGGATGTCCCTCAGCGACAGCTAAACACAGGTAGGACTTCCTCTATCTTCATCCTGCATTGAGAGCCATAGGTGTCCACTATGGTCTTTTCCACACTTCTACATTTAAAGATACATTTCAAAATCGTACAACTACTTTTACTGATACATATGAGTTGAAGTTCATTAATTCTCACTCGATGACCTCAATACTGGTGGTCCCTCTTCTTCATGTTGACAGACTGCATTGACTTTTTAAACTGGCTTAGTGTATTATCAACTGTTTTTCTCTCTTTCTCATACAGATTTTGTAATTTGATGGTATGCCATGAGTTATGATTAATGCTTTTTTTCTCTCCTTTTCCTATTTATTTGACAGGATCCTGGAAACTTGTTTCTTTTTGTTTTTTGTGGCCGTTCACTGTTTTTCTCTGGTGTGGTACGTTGTCCCTTGTTGGTTGTGCTGTCGACACGTATGTGTCAGCATTCCCTTGATTCCTCTGGTTTCTTTTTAAGGTATGTATTGCTGTCATCATTCTTTTTTTTTACATGTACTGCCTTTCATTGTTTTTCCTTTTTTCCTTCGCTTTCCTGTTCCTTTCCCTCTCTCCTTTTCTGGATGTTACTTCGATATTCTTTAACTGTTCTTCTTTTTCCCCTTTCTCTATTTGTTCTCTTTTTTCCTATAGATGATTGTATAGTTTCATATATTTTTGTTAGTTGTTCTATTCAGAACTTCATCCTGGAATAGGAAAGGTTTTGTTAATCCCATTAAAAGGCAGAGAGTTTTATCTCATTCAGCTTTACAATCCTGATCTTGTTCTTCTACAAGAAACTCATCTTATGGAGTTGGAAGCATTAAAACGTCAATGTAGTTGGGCAGGTTTGGTTTTTGTGTCTCCCACACCTAATAAGAAGAATGGAGCTATTATTTCGCATTATAAAAAGTTAAAGTATTCTCTTGTTACTCAAAAAAGGAACTCTGAAGGTTGTTGGTTAATTGTTAAATTGTTGATTAATAATATTCAGTTATTTTTTGTAAATGTTTATGGCCCTAGCTATATGTTAGCTAAAAAGTGTCTTCAATATGAATATTATTTTTTCCTTTTAGGAGGTGATAGTAATCAAATTATAGATCCCTTTATAGATCACCAATCCTATGTTTGTTTTATTCTCCATAAAACACATAAGCAATGTCACTCTGTGATCTCTCAAACTCATTTATTAGGTGCCTGGAGGTTATATAACTCCACTGCAAGAGCGTTTTGTCCACATTCTCCACCATACGGCTCCCTTACTCGCTTAAATCATATTTTTCTTAGTCAATCTCTAGCACAAAATCTTATTGCTTCCACAACTGAACCTATTGTTATCTACAATCATGCCCCAGTGTTATAGATTTGGATTTACTCCCGGCACATCCCAACTCTAATACATGGCGGTTTAATTACTCTCTTTTATTAGATCCTATTTACTCTACCTCAATTACTAATTTTGCTAATGAATTTTTCACTTTTAATATCGACCCTGATACATCTCCCCAATTATTGTGGGATACTTTTAAAGCAGCCACCACTGGATTTGTAATTGACTTTGTTGCCACAAAAAGAAATCCGTTGCTACTCAACATAAATACTCATTCTTCTTTGATTGATGTTTATCTTAATGTCATTCCACCCCCTTCTCATGAGAATTTTACTTCTCTAGAAATGTAACTCTCGATTACAGAGATACTTAAGGCTCTTCACTCCCTAATGAAAGGTAAAACTTGTGGCCCTGATAGATTTGCAGTATACTTTTATTGACACTTTTGCAATTTGTTACTTTTTAGGCTTTTTAATCTTTGTAATCTTTTTCAGTTTTTTCATCATACCAGTACAGCTGGAGGCTCCTTGCAAGAAGCGACCATTTGTCTTATCCATAAAGAGGGCCGTTGTCCCTCTCATTGCAAAAATTAACATCAGATTTCTCTTTTTAACATAGATTACAAGATTTTTGCTAAATTACTTGCTTTTCGTCTTCAGCCACTCCTCCCTAAGCTAATTGGTAAAGAACAATCTGGTTTTGTTAAGGGACGAATTACCTCTGATAATTCTAGATTATTTTTTAATATCCTACACAAGGCCTCTTCTCTATCGTCTTCCCTAGCTGCTGTTGTTATTGATGCTGAAATTCTTTTTGATAGGGTTCACTGGCATTTCTTACTTAAATCTCTTACCTGGTACTGCTTTGGTCCAAAAATTCAATCAATGATCTCTTTACATTATACAACACCAATGGCTTATGTGCTGGTCAACGAACATTTATCACATTCTTTGCTGCTAAAATATGGTGTTTGTCAAGGTTGCCCTTTGTCTCCCCTTTTATTTGTACTAACTCTTGATCCCTTTTTATCTTGCATTCGCGGAAACAATCTCATAACAGGCTTTCCATACGGTGCCCACCGTTTGAAACTCTCTGCTTATGCCGATGTCATTCTCTTTTTCCTTTCTAATCCAGATGTTACACTTCCAGCTTTGATTGACAAACTCCTGGCATCCTCCTCTGTCTCTTGTCATAAAATTTACTTTGATAAAACAGAGGTGTTACCAATTATAAACTTTTGTCATAATCACTTAAGTGTTAAGGACGAGATGGCCTCAGCCTCAACACAGAAAGCCTCAAGGGTGCGGAGTAGGAGACCATCTAGTCCTTAGCACACAAGGGGTTAAACGTTGTTATGACTCCACTCGTTTCAATTGGAGCAGTTCTAAGATTAAATATTTGGGCATTTGGTTTACAAACTCCATTAAGTCCTCAGTTACCATTAATATGAAAGAATGTTTAGCTAGAATTGATAAACCCCTGACTTCTTGGAATCCGTTTTCTTATCTTGATGGGGACGTATTGACTTTATCAAAATGATGGTTATTCCCATTTTGTTATATATCCTCTCTATGACCCCTGTTCATATACAACTTACTTACTTTAAACAAATCTATTCTCTTTTGTCTAAATTTCTTGGGAATAAGAAAAAACCTAGATTAGCCCTCTCTCGTCTCAAGAAACCCAACCTGATGGACGGGTTAATTTTGCTGACTTTTGCATGCATCATAAGGCTTTCTGTTTGTGTCAGGCTTCAAAATTACCTCTTCCAGACTCTTCCTCTTTCACGCCTCTCTGGTTGGATATTGAACGGTCTTTAATTGACTCTTTTTTTCTTTTTTTGATGTTGTGTAGTCCTTCTCAGAGTCAAAGAGGGAGATTAACACCCGCTGCTTGACGGAGCAGGCGCAGGTGTTTGAGCAGGTGCAGGTGTTGGAATTGGAACTCCGGAGTCGGGAGCAGGGAGCTTGAGCTTGTGTGGAACATTCATCGCATGCTCCCTTATCGCCATCTGCCCGTCGCTCTCCACCCGCCCGCATCAGCCAGGTTCCCGCCGCGTTGAAAACCGTGCGTAAACCGCTGAGCCACGCTGAGTCCGGGACTGGGGTTCACGCTGCCCCCATGGTGGAGGTGAGCTGGCGTATGGTGGCTGTGAGTGCCGGTCCCGTCGTGGTGCCCGGCAAGAGCAAGGAACCCCCCAAAGAGCCCCCCAAGGAGTCCCCCGCAGCGGGAAGGAGCACGTCCTGTAAGTCAACGGATAACTAACAGTGTCTGGCAGTGGGGTGGGTGGAGCAGCAGCAGGCTCGGGCGACTAACGAGCCCGATTAAAGCACAGTGAGACGGGCCAGGAAAACCGCCGGAGCCTGTGCAGCTCAGAGGAAAGGTGAGACTGTGCAACTGGGGGTGCGAGAAGCCGGGGATGCCAGAGTGAAGCGCAGGAAAAGCAGGGAGCACTGGAGCGGGAGAGCAGCTGTGCAAGTGCAGCAGAGGCAGCACCCGGGCCGTCGGTGGTTACCTTGGTTGGCGCAGCAACAGTGGGGAAATTGTGGTAGCGGCAGTCGCTGCTAGTTGCTGAGGCTCTTTCTTATCGTGTTACTCACTGCCGAAGGAGGTGTAGTGCCTCGCTGGTGGCCCCGGCGCAGCAGAGACTTAGGGAGGCTGCAGGAAGCTACGCCTGAGGCACAGAGGGGTGACTTCCTTTGGCCCCCTGGGTGAGAGGCGGTTTGTTGACTTGCTGAAGCCTCCCTTTCTTGAGATCAGCTACCCCCAGAGGAGGGAAAAGACTACCTGGGTAAAACACATTGACAGCTGGGCCTCAACCACAGGATGCCAGAAAAAAAAACAGCTTCCCAACGTCAAGGAAACGTCCTTGTGAAATCAAACCCCTCAACTCAAGTCTCACCCAGAAACTTAAGGAGTTCAAGGAACACAGTCCTTGACCAGAAGTAATTTTTAAAGGCACCAAAAGCAGGCCCTAGTACCCAATTTTTTCACAAACGTCCTTTTAATTATAAGAATTCCCCCACCCCGATCGACTTACCAATAAGGACTAAATCCAGCAATGATACGAACCCCTTCCTGGCGAGATCTCATAATATTCAATCCTCTGCAATATTAGACCAGAGCACTCAAACTGGGAGACGCCGGTGCCAATCCTGCACTTGGCCGGGAAATGAACATAGACAAGCAACTGATCTACCCGATGCACCTGGGACCACCACTGCTCCAATTCTCAGAAAACATGAGCAGATTGTCCCAGTTCAAATACACTGTCACCAACAACTTTGCAGTCCCCCGTTCTGATGTCCTCTTTAGAACCATCAGGACTTAGCTCAATTAAGACCGTAACACCAGCACAACAAGGAATTTGCAGGTCCCTGTCCCCAATATTTCTACAGAACTTGGAAAAAAAGATACAAAGAACTTTGGAGCTCACCCCAAAATTCCTCAGAATGGCCAACAATACTCGGCTCTCTCTCTCTCCAACCCAAAGCTTTCAAAGCCAAAGTCTACATAGTAGCAGCTTTATAAATGACCCTGGTCCTACCTTAACTGGTGAAACGAATCAATCAACGGCAAGGGCACTACTTTGGCAGTCCAATAAAATGGAGCTGCAAATTGACCTGCTATCTACAATCGCACAAAGCTTGGTGGAATTAAACAACAAGGTGGATTTTATTGAAAACAAGCTTAGTGATACGCTGGACAATCGACTCTGTACTTGCACGTGCGCTGAACTCATCGATAAATGGGCAACACTCCCTAAAATCTTAACAGACTTGGTAGCCTCATTGAAGGAACAAACTGATGGAACTACTTGCCAATTAAATCACAGTGGCACGGCACCCACAAAAAACAGTGCAGAGCACCTAGCCAATTTGGTTACAACTTCCCCAAATAATCCTATAACAAAGCCTGACAACCAAGTTTTCTCCACATCCACAAAAGTTCACATCAGCTCACCAGGTCTCAAATCCAGCCCTGGATCTATGCACCTAGCCAAAGAGCTTGAGAGCAATGATTCTACCCAAGAAAGAATGGACGTACCTCTGTCAAGGAGGGCCAAAAAAAAGCTAAAGAAACAAGAAAAAAAACCAAAAGCTATTAAAAAAGTTGCCCTCTCTGTGTCAACTTGTAATCAAATATCACAAGCCGACAATGGGAAAATCCAGAATTTTCCAATTTTCACTGCAAAACATGCCTTGAGGGACGCAAAATGTCCAGTATCAATTACATCAGAAGCAAAACAAACGACCAAAAGATTATTAAAGTCAATTCCCCGAACGGGGGATTCACACAGCTTACCAGGTCCGGCAATAAATACTCAACCAGTTCCCTCACCAAACATCAAGAATTTGGAGCACAAAGATCAACTAAGTTCGCCCAAGGAAAAAGGATCTGACACCGGGATCTGCACCCCCCAGGGCCCTCTCCCATCGGCTCCTTTGAGTACCACCCTGCCAACACAAAATCCCAGGACCAGCTTGGAAACTGGTCAGTTCGAT
Organism: Triturus cristatus; assembly: GCF_964204655.1. Taxonomy (NCBI): domain Eukaryota; kingdom Metazoa; phylum Chordata; class Amphibia; order Caudata; family Salamandridae; genus Triturus; species Triturus cristatus. The sequence continues at coordinate 52,251,971 of NC_140583.1, read as the reverse complement.
ATAGGTCTAAGTGCCAACCAAAGTACCTTACATACCGGTTTAAACATCCATCAAAAAGTAGAGCAAGGTAGTAATTTAAGTATAGTCTGCAAAAAAAACCATGAGGTAATCCTCACGCCTAGATATCTCATCAAAGGCCAACATGACATCTTAAATAGGGGCAACATACTTCGTCTATTCAAACATATTCTGATGCTGTCAGAAACATATTTGGATGAACTAATCTGGGTCAAGTTCCTGCGCCTTACCAGTGACACCCATGGGGAATCAACCTCGATAGGGCTGAGTCGTCACACCAGCGTGGGGTTAACTCCAGAAGAAATATCGCAAATGGCATACTGGGGCATTGATGTTGCTTTTCCCGTCCCAGAGAAATATCTGCATGTGCTAGCTGCACCATCGCCTACTAAGGAAGTTTATTCAGTCCTAAAGGGGACAGTGTGCAACACACAAGCAAAAAAATTAGCTACAGAGCCAAGTCTGTAGCACACATTCAGGATTATAAGTACCTCCGAACACAGGACCGTGCACACAATCAGGCCAAGCCATACCCCCCTGGGGGGGCTCCAGGTCTTGTCCAGCAGATCAGCAACCACGACGGCACCTCTAACATTAAAAAGCCAGCACCAGAACTTCGGGAAATAACATTCAGCTGTTCAAGATCTCCTGGAATGTAGCTGGCTTAAAAAGACTTCTTGAGTACAGTTTAGTGAGTAACTATTTTCGTGATAATGATATCTTGTGCCTACAAGAGACCTGGGCCACCGAACCATCAATTCTTCACGGCTTCTACGAATTACATACCACAGCCATAAAAGGAAACATTTTCGGGAGAGCTTCTGGTGGGCTGTCAATCTACATGAATCAAGCACGCAGACTAGAGACAACTTCCATTGCAACCAACATCCCAGACATGCAAGCGGCACTAGTTAGCGGACTGAATATTAACAAAAACCCAATCCGTCTCCTGGTAATTAACTGCTATGTAAATCCTGCCTCCCAGCAAAAAAAAACACGTACTAAAAATACTGACAACTAAAATGGAGCAGCTCAAAAATAAATATGTTTCACACTTTCCCGTTATCGCTGGTGACCTGAATACTCGGGAGTTAGGGAAGTCGAAAGTTCATATCCTACTGCACATTGATGGTGCCTCATTTCAGCAGTTTTTTCTTAATCATAGTCTGGTCTCTGCTCACACCATCAAAACAGCTGCGGATCCTCTCTGGCTCCCTCTCCCCACCTTCAGGGATAAGTCTACAATAGACTATATCTTTATTTCGGGTCATCTAGTACCATACTTTAACAACTTTGAAGTGGACAACAGGGACGAGAGTGATCACAGGCCACTGAGGATAACCCTGCAGCTAAACGGGGAATGTGCAACACAATTGGAAACACTGGGGGTTTCAACCGGCGAAAAATGCTACGAAGTCCTGAGCAGAATAAAATGGACTATTAATCTTGGCCCCAAACTCCTGGAGTGGGTAACTTACAAAGAATCAAATTCCATAGTCATGAGCACAGTCTCCCCCCCGGAACACTGGGAAGCACTCCTAGCAGAATTAAAATCAGCCCTTGGGGTACGAACTGGAGGCATTCAAGTGCAGGATACCCACTCTCAGGGACCCCCGCAATGTATTAAATCAAGAGACCTAGTTCACACAAAACGCAGTCTTTTAAAGGCCTTGAAGGCAATATCAGCTCTAAGTGCAGTGCACGGGAAGAAAGTCTGGGAAATACGTCCAAGAAAATCGAGGCAGAATGGGTGAAAATTTTTACCTGCCTTAAAGAAAGGGGACATATTCAACTTTGGAGACATATTAAGCAATACACTTACACCGGTCAGACAAAAGAAAACGGAGTGGCATCCTTGGAGTGGGTTAAACATGCAACTCAGCTGTACTCAATCCCTCAGAATATCCTTCAATCCTATTCCCATCAACAATCTCCAATAAAAGATAAAGTTGTCAAAACCACTAACATCACAGTAGCCGAGTTAACTACCCTGATTAAAAAATGAGGTCAGATGGCGCTCCAGGACCCAATGGAGTTCCCGCATCAGTGTTCAAAGCATCGCAGGGATTCTGGGCAGAACAGTTAACACCACTTTATAAACATACCTTTGCCACTTCTACTGTTCCTTTGTCGTGGAAAGGCTCAATACTTTTCCCAATTTATAAAGAAGGGGACAGCACAAAACCCGGAAATTACAGGCTTATCGCTTTATTAGATGTTGAAGCAAAAGCATATGCCAGAATACTTTGAAAGAACCCGAAGCCTGGGCAACAGACAACAACATTCTCCCCCTTTTTCAAACAGGATTTAGGGCCCAAAGCTCTACCACAGATAACATCTTAGTATTGGGCCATCTGTCTAACCGTGCGACACAGATATCACAGTTACCACTTTTCTGCTGTTTTGTGGACTATAGCGCAGCTTTTGATAGGGTTGATCGAGGGAAGCTGTGGGAAAAACTGCATTCTTGTGGAATTCCCCAACAGCTGCTAAAGGCCATAATCTCTCTATATCAGGGGACCTGGGTCCGTATTAAAATCAGTGAAAACAGAAGGTATGCAGTTCCTAACGTGAATGCAAGGTGTGACAAAATAACAATAGGGTACCAAGTTGGTGACAGGGAACTGAAGTGAATAGCAGGAGTGAAAGTTACTCCTTATTTGGAAAAGAAGACCCTCACACACCCAACAAGCGGGTGTCTTGCTTCATCTTTGCTCCTTATCGGGCCGGGGGGGGCAATGCCCGATCAGGCACCTAATAGGGCCTTCCTAACGGAGATCTTTTGTTCCAACGCCGGTGAGTGATGTGTGTGTGGGGGGGGGAAACCAATATTAAGACATAAGTGAGTGTAGGTGCATATGAGGTTAAAGTGGAGAGATTAAAACAGGGGTGGGTGATCCACTAAATAATTTTAATACAGTGTGGTCACCATCCTGGTTAAAAAATGTATAATCTGCACATGTGACACCAGTAATTATGTGAGTGTATGTGCTAACGTGATCAATAGGTCAACATGTTTCTTGCCTTTGTATATAATAAATGGCAATTCATCAGGACCGGGGAATTATTGCGGCTACCTACACCTCTTTGGTGGTGCCCAACATCTATAAGAGATTAAGTGGTGGGCACGCATACAGCACCCTAAAAATGTGTGGTACCGTAGCTAAAAAGCACACCTGCAGAGAAGGAAAATAACAACGAGTAAAAAATATTAGCGACAAGTAAAATTTAAAACAACATTAGCATTGCAACAACAGTTACTTAGGACAATTGGTGGTGTCAAGCTAACCGTGGCATGCAAAGCTATTGAGCAATGTATGGAGGACTTGTAAAGAACCAAAAGCAAATGCAAAGAGGAGGCACAATATCCAATCATTGATACCAAAACCCATCAGATTACAAGAGAAAAGGCATCCAACAAACTCACCCTCCTGGGCTGTGCTGCATACAGGGCCGGGGGGAGTACACACTAAATTCTAGTGTCCTGGGATGAGGGAAACAAAGAGGATACCGAACCGTTACAAATTGTTGTACAAATGCATCCAACATGGTTCGGAGTAATCCGGAGAGCGGAATTACAAGTGCCTCTACTGTATTACTTATCGTAGGACAAGCGGTGAATGACTCTGTGTCGTCCGCCTCGACACAATGAAGGGAAGGCTATGGTAATGAAGCCTCCAAATTAACATGAGGCAGGTGAAGAGAAATAATCAAATACGGATGTCGCCACCAGTACGGGAGCTACAAAGGTCGACCTCTCAAGCACTGGGGGGAAGGACAAGGGAAAGGTGGTGTAGCCATTGCAGACCGCGCGGACCATGTACGCATTTATGGGGCCAGCGTGGTGCAAAAAATTAAAGACATTGCATAAGAAAAAAGGAAGCGTTGACGTTGGTGAAGACGCTACCAGTATCCTGTTACTGTACTCACGGTTCCGTGACTCCGAAGACGCCGTCCACCTAGTAACGCGCCAGCCGCTGTAGACTGGTGGCGTGTGTACGAGCCAGTCCTGTATAACGCCACCCACCGGCGAGCTCACGCGAGAGGCAGGACAAGCCGGAAGTGAGCGTGCTGACGTCGAGCATGCTGGAGCGCTGACAGCCCAAACGTAAGGAGCTGCGCGTCCTGCTCGTTGTCATGCTAATGAGGGAAACGCGAAGGCAACCCAAAATCAGTGAAAAACGACACGTGCCAGATCACAACAAATTGGCGATGTACAGGGGGCACTCGGAGTTCGAAAAAGACTCCATTGGGGTCAAGGTGGCTCGCAAGGGACTGCAAAGTCAAGATGAAACTCAGGAGTTCATACTAAAAGAAAACCACACAAGACACTCATAGTTACTAGCAGAAATGAAAATATTTTTTAGGGAAAAGCTATCAAATGGATGCAGCAACTGGAGGAGTGTAGAGGTGTGTAGAGAGCAGTTATGGTGAGATCAGGTCAGCATACTCCAAGGAATTTCCTCATTAAGGCCCGTGGTATCGGCAGCCATTCTAAGGACCCACCGCTGTTCGAGTCTAAAGAGGCTTCTTTGTGACATTTGAGGATATGCTTCAAGGACAATCCATTGAAAGGAGTTAGGGGCATGGTGTTCAAGGTGATAATGAGTAGTCATTTTGGTATTGGTTTTCGCACATCGAAAGCTACTCTTGTGTTCTAACATGCGTGTCTTAACTGGGCGGGTCGTCATGCCTATATAGGGAAGACCACAAGGACATTTCATCATGTAGACGCAGTTCGAAGAGTTACAGTTTGTGTGTTTGGAAATGTTCCATGTTAAACCATTAGGGAATGTCACTACTTTGCTGGTAAGAGTCTGGGGACACATGGAGCATGACCCACAGGGATAGTGCCCTTTGACTGGGGGAAGATCCCATAGCATTCTTTGTGAACTGCTGGTAGGTTTCTTTGGTCTGGTATGGATCAGTAGATCCTTAAGGTTACTTGTACACTTGAATGCAAATCTGGGGGCCTGTAACTCCAAATCACCAGTGTTCAGAATGCCCCAGTGTTTTTTTATGATGGATTTGATCCTGTTGGATTCCGGAGTGAAGGTAGTGACACATGTGATGGATTTATCAGGTACCTTGATGTTAATGTCCAACAAGCTCTCCCTGTTGTTGTTCCTGGCTCGTTTACGAGCCTTCGCTACCACATGACGAGGATAGTCTCGTTTAAGCAGATCTTCCATGAGCGTGCCTGATTCTTTCTGGTAATCTGTCACAGAACTGCAATTTCTCCTGATGCGCAAGAATTGCCCAAACGGCAGATTTTCCCTCAATGCCTTTGGATGAAAACTGCTAAAGAGGAGCAGGCTATTCCTGTCAGTGGGTTTGCGGTATAGACTCGTGGTGACCTTGTCGTCACTGAGGCGGATACAGAGGTCCAAGAAGGGAACTTCTGAGTCAGAAATGGTGTGTGAGAATCTCAGATAAGGGTTCAATGTATTCATCCAGGTGCAAAATTCTATGCACTCGGTGTATTCTCCTTTCCAAAGGATAAGAATATCATCAATGAACCTTTTCCAGAGCAGTACATTCGCGGAGTAGGGGTTGGAAGGGTGGTGTATGTCCCTAGCTTCGAAGGCCGACATGTACATACATGCTAGACTCGGCGCGAATGTACTGCCCATGGAAGTCCCCTGGATTTGATGATATAACTGGGTATTGTATTCAAAGAAATTTTGAGTGAGGGCAAGACTAGCACACTCCATTATGAATGGCACAGGAGTGTTGGATGAATATTCGCTGTTCATCAAGGCATCCTCAATGACCTCGAGAGTCGCTTGTTGAGGTATATTAGTGTAAAGCGACTCGACGTCAAGAGTCACCAGAAGATCTATTTCCTGTGGGTTTTGAAACCCTTCAAGAAGGCGCAGGACATCAGTCGTGTCGCGGATGTAGGAGGGTGTCATGGTCACTAAGGGTTGAATAAAATGATCAACAAATTGTGACAACGGTTCCAAGATGGACCCTATGCCTGACACAATAGGTCGGCCGGGCACCGGTGTGGTCCCTTTGTGTATTTTAGGGAGACAGTAGAAAAAGGGGGTAACCGGTTCTTTTGCTGTCAGAAAGATGACCTCCTTTTTCGAAATCCAGCCTTCTAGTTCCGCAGTCGCGACCATGGTACAAATGGTTCTGGTCAACCTCGGGGTGGGGTCGTCTTTGATTGGAACGTAGTATCTAGTATTGTTAAGTTGCCTCCGGCATTCAGTATCGTATTCATCTGAGGACCAAATCACAGTGGCACCACCTTTGTCCGCTTGCTTGATAACGATAGATTTATCATTGGCCAAGGTTTTAATGGCCAATGACTCAATATTGGACAGGTTATTGAAGGGAACGCGATTGGTCTCAGCGTTCAGGTCCTTGAGGACTGCCTGTTCAAAAGTCAGTACTTCTGGAGGGACCATGCTTCGAGTGGGTGTGAAGGTAGATGGTCTATGAAGCCCTGAATCGTCATTGGTTGGCGGGGGGTGATCCTGGAAGAATGCTTGTAGCCTAACTTTACGAAAAAGGTTCTGAACCTCGCATGTATCCCGAAACCTGTCAATTTTGGGTGTAGGAACATATCCCAGTCCTTTCTGGAGTACTATTTCTTCCACCGGAGTGAGAACTCGAGGGGAGAGATTGACAATCAATCTCTCATGTCCCTGGTTTGACTCCTGGTTTCCATTGTCCTGGGGGGGAGTTCCTGCCACTGTACTCTTTTTTGTTGTCGCCCTCTTCTGCGCCCTCTTCCTCTGCCCCAGCCTCTGTCTAAAAAAGGTTGTTGCATGCCAGGTGGAAAAAAGGGCGGTGGAGGGCCTTGATGGTACATAGGATATTGCCACATAGGTGGTACCTGGTATGGGGGCATATTAAATGCCGGAAATCCTGGTGTCTGGAACGGTCTTGCTTTCCTGTTATTGCCGTTCCAGCTCCCTGTACTAGAATCGCTGTTTGTTGAGGAATTCCGTCTAGAGGGTCCTGAACCTTCATCTGACGAATACCCTGTGACTGTTGAAGTGTAATCTGCTTTGAGATAGGGGTATACCTTTTCTGCAGAAAACTTCTTAATATCTTTCTGAAGCTTGGATATCTTTTGCTTCATCAGGTACTCCCTATTCTCAGCAAGTTCAGCATTGATTTCTGCTAATTTGATTTTGTATGTCGTGGTTTGAATGATGACCTTAATTGCACCCTCCGCTGTCTGGATCTTGATTAGCAAGGCATCCACTATTCTCTTTGCGGTGTTAATAATAAGAATGAGCCAGTCCCTGGTGCATTTCCATGCTACCAGGGACCACTCTTTTTTGAATAAGGCATCCTCTAGGAATAGACGGGGAAAGTTGTTCACAATCAGTCCGTTGGGTGCTATATTTGCTCTTAAATATTCAGTCATCATGGCCCCATGGAGTGTCACTTTAAGCCACTCGTGTTTTAGATTGGATAAGGACGTCCAATCTTCTCCATGGCTCCCAGAGGCTACAGAGCCATCAGCGGACAGCAGTGATGGTGTTCTGAGTATTGCTGCTGCAGCTTCATCGTCAAAGCTTAGTCCTTGGAAGTCCTCCATAGAAGGGTGAGGAAAAAGGGGGTGGTTTTGTGTATTACACGAAGTAAATAGATTTATACAGACTAGGATAAGTCAGAATTAGACAAATTCTAGAGGTCAATGGTCCAAGGAGACATTGTCTAACCACTTGGTATCCTGAAATTCCCGCGGGGGTCGCCCGCACAAACAATATCAAACAAATCGAGGGAAGAGAGGGCTTAAAGTAATAACAATGAATATTATTGTTATCAAGGTCCAGCATACATCCCCATGAATAAGTGAAAACAGAAGGTATGCAGTTCCTAACGTGAATGCAAGGTGTGACAAAATAACAATAGGGTACCAAGTTGGTGACAGGGAACTGAAGTGAATAGCAGGAGTGAAAGTTACTCCTTATTTGGAAAAGAAGACCCTCACATACCCAACAAGCCGGTGTCTTGCTTCATCACCGGGTCTTTGCTCCTTATCGGGCCGGCGGGTGCAATGCCCGATCAGGCACCTAATAGGGCCTTCCTAACGGAGATCTTTTGTTCCAACGCCGGTGAGTGATGTGTGTGTGGGGGGGGAAAACCAATATTAAGACATAAGTGAGTGTAGGTGCATATGAGGTTAAAGTGGATAGATTAAAACAGGGGTAGGTGATCCACTAAATAATTTTAATACAGTGTGGTCACCATCCTGGTTAAAAAATGTATAATCCGCACATGTGACACCAGTAATTATGTGAGTGTATGTGCTAACGTGATCAATAGGTTAACATGTTTCTTGCCTTTGTATATAATAAATGGCAATTCATCCGGACCGGGGAATTATTGCGGCTACCTACACCTCTTTGGTGGTGCCCAACATCTATAAGAGATTAAGTGGTGGGCACGCATACAGCACCCTAAAAAAGTGTGGTACCGTAGCTAAAAAGCACACCTGCAGAGAAGGAAAATAACAACGAGTAAAAAATATTAGCGACAAGTAAAATTTAAAACAACATTAGCATTGCAACAACAGTTACTTAGGACAATTGGTGGTGTCAAGCTAACCGTGGCATGCAAAGCTATTGAGCAATGTATGGAGGACTTGTAAAGAACCAAAAGCAAATGCAAAGAGGAGGCACAATATCCAATCATTGATACCAAAACCCATCAGATTACAAGAGAAAAGGCATCCAACAAACTCACCCTCCTGGGCTGTGCTGCATACAGGGCCGGGGGGAGTACACACTAAATTCTAGTGTCCTGGGATGAGGGAAACAAAGAGGATACCGAACCGTTACAAATTGTTGTACAAATGCATCCAACATGGTTCGGAGTAATCCGGAGAGCGGAATTACAAGTGCCTCTACTGTATTACTTATCGTAGGACAAGCGGTGAATGACTCTGTGTCGTCCGCCTCGACACAATGAAGGGAAGGCTATGGTAATGAAGCCTCCAAATTAACATGAGGCAGGTGAAGAGAAATAATCAAATACGGATGTCGCCACCAGTACGGGAGCTACAAAGGTCGACCTCTCAAGCACTGGGGGGAAGGACAAGGGAAAGGTGGTGTAGCCATTGCAGACCGCGCGGACCATGTACGCATTTATGGGGCCAGCGTGGTGCAAAAAATTAAAGACATTGCATAAGAAAAAAGGAAGCGTTGACGTTGGTGAAGACGCTACCAGTATCCTGTTATTGTACTCACGGTTCCGTGACTCCGAAGACGCCGTCCACCTAGTAACGCGTATTAAAATCAGTCAAACATCAGTCACGCCAAGGTACCAACTAATAACGGTCTAAATGCGTACTAGCCCCTGTACTTTTTAATCTGTACACCACTGACCTGGGGAAAGCGCTGGAGGGGGCAAGTCTATTGCCTCCTAAACTGGGGAAAACGCGGCTTCAAATACTCCAGTATGCAGATGGCATTGTAATAATGGACCACACGAGAACCGGCTTACAGAAGGCCCTAAAAGCTCCTGGTGAATCAGGAGAAGACCAGGATACTCATTTTCGGGAAGTAACCACGAAAGAAGACCACATACTGGCGACTTGGCACCTTGCAAATCAACACAAGTACAAGCTACAATTATTTAGGCTTCTAGCTATCGGAAAGGGCAAAATCTTCAGCCCACCTGAAACATCTGAGGAGGAAAGCGGCAGGCATCCTTTTGTCTTTAAAAAGCCTTAACCAGCGACTTCACAGTCCAACTGTTGAACCCATTCTGAAAGTTCTTAAGGCAAAATGAGTGCCCTCTCTTAATTATGACCATTTAGTTTTTGCCGGTGCCTTTAATAAGTTTCTCGTGAACCTTCAAATTTTGGCTTATATAAAGGTCCTAGCTCTCCCTATACAGGCCAGGAGAGCAAGAGTAAGGCTGGAGCTAGGTCTCACCCGCCTGGACATCACTTGCTCAGGTGATCTATTAAAATACTACATCAAGTCTACACGAGCCCCAGAATTGTCATTAAAAAGGCAAATTAAAACGCTCTTCGAAGAGGAGGGTACTCCATGGCAGATGCATTTGGCAGCAGCCACTAGATCACTGGATATTGATGTCCAAAATCTGCACAACCCTGACATCCCAGTAATAGCCTGGAGAAAAACAGTGAATACTCAGGCCAAGAGAATATCTTTTGAGAGGGACCTGGAAAGCTTGCACCACCAATTCAACCTTTTCTCACTGGACTCCTCATACATTTTGGGAAAACTGCAGACCTACCCTGAGCAAGCCTTGACAGTCCTGGTTCGGGGAAGAATCACCTATATGAGACTTCTTGCTCTGCCCATCAAGGACTTAAATTCAACTTGGGCCCGGCAGGACAACTCAGTGGCCTGCGGCTCTGCAACTACCACCGTGAATCTTGGCTCCACCTGTTGTGCTGCTGCCCAAAGTTAGTCAGCGAGCAGCAGCGCTTGGTTCTCCCCATCGGTAGGTTGCTTGGCCTTCAAAGTTGAAGAGAGGTTTCAGACCTGTGCTTCTCCGCTAAAACAACTCAAACTGTTGCCCGACTACGGAAATTCATAGACGCAATCCGGGCGCACTGAAACTGAAAACTGAGACATAAAAGCAATCAGTTGGCCATCAAGCAAGAGAGACTATGATAAAACTTTTCCTCAAAATCCCACGCACTGCACTTTATTGCTAGATAGGACAATAGTTCTAGCAATAGTCCTTTTACTATTTTAATCGTTTTAAACCTCTTTTCATTCTTATCTAAATTGTGTGAGATTTTAAACATGCCTTTGTTCATTGATAGAATATTGTAACAATTTTAATTAATTGAACAATAAAGTTTCATTCACTTGACTCTTTTTCTATTCAAGAAGTCCTTATTTTCTCTTACAATAACCTTTCACATCTTCTCCTTTACTTAAACATTTTTTTCTTCTTCTGCACTTGTGTTATCCTTCGCTAAATTCTATTGAGATGCTTTTTTACAAGCGCCTCTCTGGTATAATCATCATATTACTTTCAATCCTAGACCTTTATATTGGAAATCTTGGCAACACCGGGGTATAGTCTGGGTCCGAGATTTATTTGAGATAATCGATCATGGTACTTTTCCTCAATTCCAACAGATTTTCAACTGCCTTCGCTCCTTTTTGTATACATTTTCTCTTTTTTTAGATCTTGTCTTAGATATGTCTTATTCTTTTCCATCTCATTCTAATACTCCCTCCCCTGATTCAGATCTTTTGCATTTCCTTAAGCTTTCTCCTAAAGCTTCCTATATTTATAAATATATTTTGGCTCCAAACTCTTCTCATGCTAAAACCAAGATAGAACTTACTTGGGAAGCTGATTTGGGTTCTGCCTGGAATCTGGAATAAGATTTTGTCTAGATCATTAAAAATTTCCAGAACAGCTTCCACTATTCAGTCTATGTTTTTTCTATATCATAGACTATATTATATTCTGGTGTCTATAGTGTTATATTTCTTGTGGGAAATATTGCTCTGTATATTCTTGTATGTTGTCACTCAGTCTCCTAGCAACGAAGTCTCTCTGGGGATTCTAGATTGTGGATTCCTCAGTGAGGCTTGGCTGAGGAGCTGAGAAGATACCTCTGGGGGTTGTTCTCTGTATCTAATTAAATCTACCTTTCTAGTTGACTTACATGGATCCTGTGGTCTTTAAAAATGGCGACGAGGATGGGATCCAGTAATCAACTAATATCTGCACAGGAAATTTGAGTTCTGAATGAACATTTGGAAAAAGACCCCCAGTCGTATGGAGTCATTTGAGGCGAAGAAATTATATGGGGAAAGGTGTCGAGCTGTTGGATGCTAGCTGATTGTACTTGAAACAAGCAAGTTACATGGGAAAAATCGGAAGCAAGTTGACTGGCACCCTATTTCTGGAAAAATGAGGAACTGCACTTTACGTGAGTAAGTCGACAATTGAAGTTGACTGATGTGCATCTGTTCAAATTGAAAAAAATTAAAGAAGGAGAGTGTTTAGCACGTTGTATGTGATTGAACTGTACGATGTGACGATACTAAACCTGCAGTGGCATGGGTGTTTATCTCCTGTGAAGATCTAAAACCGCGCTACCTTGACGATTGAACTGAGTGATTTTGGAAAAGTAATGCAACTTTGAAGAGTACGATGTGCGCCAAATAATAATCGAGCCGCTGCACATGTCGGAGTTGAAACGTACCTGTTGACATTTGAAGGAGCGGTGAACGGCTGCTGAGCGCGCGTGGATCGGTTGCCATTTTCTTTGAAGCAAAACTTTTCTTGAGCGTGCATAGCCAGATCGCGTGCGATCCCGGCGCCCGTCTTTCTTCATGTTCTCAAGAAAGTAGAGTGTCGTCTGGAATCTTGAAAGGAACGCGGTGATTGGAGCGAGTCAACACAACGTCACGTCTGAAACGTGCGCAGTGATTGGTGCATGGGTCTATGAGCTAAATGGTGTCTCCGCGCGTTGCCTAGTTACTGGAAGGTGCACAGTAATTAGAGCGGATCAACACAACGTCACATTTGGAACATACTTTGTGATCGGTGCATAAAACTGTGGCTCATAGTTATCTCCGCGCGTTGCCTAATTACTGTCACAGCGTTATGAAGAGTCAGCAAGAGTTCTTCAATTAGATCAACAATTGGGAACACGAACGCTGTACACGAAATTTCCCTAAATGTGCCAAGTTCTTATTTTGTAGAAACAGATCTGCAGTTTGTCTCTGAGTTTGAACGTTATAAAAAAAAAAAAAAAGGGATTTGGTGTCACATATTTACACGAGCAATTCTCATAGTGTAATTGGTTGAGGGTTTGTGTCGGTAGTATTTTGTATTGTTATACCACGTGATGGCCACGCAAAACACTACGCAAAGTCAGGCTTGTTGGTCTTGTACAAACTCTCGAGCTGCTATCATTCACATTCTTTTTCTTCCTCATACGGTTGGTTTTTGGAGGAAAGTTTGGTCACAACTCGCACTAAGCTTTAATTTAATTTTCTTCTCCACTCTCCTTTACTTTTTTTTATGAAGCTTGTCTGATGATCTTTTGCTAAGTTCACACAAAAAAAGGCGTATTTGACCTTATGTTGGCCGTAGCTTTTCAAGAAATTATACTTCATTGGAAATGTGCTACTATTCTTTCGTTCAGAGTTTGGTGCTGTAATGTTTGTCATTATTATTGTTTGAATGTCGCTTTCGCTTTATCCTGTAGGCTGCATGTTAATAGAAACTTATTTGGGTGTCCATTAACAGATTTTGTAGATCTTCATGCTAAGCAACATATTAGTTTTAAATCTTTTGACATTTTTCAACTAAACTGCATTTTTTCTCTGCTTTGTTTTGCTAATTTTGCTCAATTATCTTTTATAACATTTGTATTTTGTTTTCTTTTCTAATTTTAATAACTTATACGTCTTACTATGCGTCCTTCAATTGTTATATTATATTTTTCCTGTTCATCCTCTTCCCTTCCCTCCCTTTTTCCCTCCTCCCTCCCTTTTAAACTATTCTAAACTGCAAACAGCTTTATTTCCTTTTTCGACTAGTATTTATGATGCCCTTGTTTCATAAGTTATGTTGTTATTCATGCATATGTATTTTTTTTCTTGATTAAACTTAAAAAGAATATGATTAAAAAAATGTGATACACATCAAACCTTAAAGCTGATGGTTAAAAACCATTGAGTTCTCAACAAAGTGTTGGTACAAATGTGTCTTTAGTAAGAGAGGGCTCCTGCTAGGAAGCCATAGACATATGACAGAGAGCAAGCTAAGATGTCTGCACCACCGCAGCATCAGCGGCCAGCCATGGAGGCACCATGAACCACGTACACAAAGCCACTCACCGCAGTTGTAGAGCGTGTTGATCTTGGCCACATCCAGGTTGCTCAGTCCAGCCCTCTGTCCAATGAGTACATTGGGGTCAGGCTTGGGGACCAGGGTGCTCTTGCCAGGCCTGTTAGAATAGGCAGTTCTGTTGGGGAAGTAAGAATATTCATGTAATGGCGCAACTTACTTGATAGCACAGTGTCCTCCATAGTATAGTGCATCATTGCCGGAGGAGCGTCCCCCTCCGCCCGCCACTTTTGCATGACACGAGCCGCTTTTGGTATAGCATCCTCACATAGCATAGATTAGTATTGCGTAAAACCCTAAGTTTTCCTATCAATTGCGCCAACATTCTGCACTGTCGCTTCTTGCAGCTGTTGATGTTATGTACTAAGGGGCTTATATACAAGCCCTGTACGCCACCGGAACATCACTTTTTATGACATTCCGGTGGAACACAGAACGTAGCCATATCGACAAGTCCGCGTGAAGCCATTCTGCACCACACATAAAAAGAGGAAAACGCCTACAATGATTGTTTTTGTGCAGGAAGGGGCCCCTTCCTGCACAAAAACCATCATGCCAACAACACAGACACATTGGCGTATGGCTGCTAATTGTGCGCCTGCACTAGCTGAAAGGAGAGGAATGCACCGTATCTTGTAAATACGGTGTATTTCTGCCCTTTCGAATTTCTGTAGGGCAGCGCAGAAAAATGACTTGCGGTGCTGCCCTATCCCAATTCTTTGTAGATATGCCCATAAGGGGCTTTTTTACAAGCCCTGTGCGTCACAGGAATCTTACTTTTTGTGATGTACCGGGTGGTGCACAGGGCTTAGCCATATCTACAAGGCCACGTAAAGCCACCCTGTATGGCTATTCATGGTCTTGTAGATATTGAGGGAGACAATGCAGTGCATGTCCCTGCGTTGCATCACACTGCGTTGGGGAGGCGTGCCATGGGCATTGCAGTGACTGTTCCCATGCAATGCCCAGTTTTTGACACATTCCCAGATTTACATCAGGGTGTAAATCTGTGAATGTGGTAAAAATGTGTGCCTCCCCACGGGCAGCGTTACGGGTAGCAATAACAATCTTTCTCCTTGTTGTTTCCTCTTTCCACATTAATGTGTTTGTGCAGTAAGGTTGTCCTTCCTGCACAAAAGCAATCACTACAACAACACAGAAACCCTTGCATCATGGTGCAAGGGTGCCTGTGTTGGTGCACGGCTGCTAATTGTGCGCCAGCTCTGGCGAAAGGACAGGAATGCATTGTATCTTGTAAATATGGTGCATTCCTACCCTATTGAATTGGTGTAAGGAAGCCTAAGGGGCTTATTTACAAGCCTTGTGTGTTGCAGGAACGTCACTTTTTGTGACATTCCGGTAGCTCACGGGGCTTAGCCATATTTACAAGGCCGCGTAAAGCCACATTGTTTGGCATTTCTTTGCTTTGTAGATATGGAGCGAGGCAACGCAGCTCAAGTCACTGTGTTGCCTCACACTGATAGCATGGGCATTGCAGTGGGAGTTCCCATGCAACACCCATAAGTTTTGACACATCCCCAATTTTACATGGCCTGAATCTGGGAATACATTAAACCGGTGAGCCAGGGGTTGTGTAATGAGGAGCAATAACAATCTTTCTCATCATTTTTTAGGTCTCGCCTGACCCAGCGCATGCGCTGGTCTGGCGAGACTTATTGAGAGGGCTCCAAAAAGTGCTACCATACCAGCCTAGAGCTACAGTGCACGTGCGCGGGCGCGCGCGCCGCACCGCGATTACTTTCACTTTCGCTTTGATGTTTGATCGCGATCACTTTCGCTGCCGCACGGCCGCTTGGCATAGCCAATAGGTCTCGCTTTTGGGACCTTATAAGTATTTAGTTATGCAACTGTTGCATGGCTAAACACTTATAAGGTCCCAAAGGCGAGACCTATTGGCTATGCCAATGCTTGTTTCCTTTGTCCATGTGTACTGCATTCTGCCCCAGACATAGGAAGAAGAAAACGCCTCCAATGATTGTTTTTGTGCAGGAAGGTGTCCCTTACTGCACAAAAACAATTACGCCAACAACACAGACACATTGGCACATGGCTGCTAATTGTGCACCGGCTGAAAGGACAGGAATGCACCATATTTTGTAAAAATTATGCATTCCTGGCCTTTCGATTTGGTATAGGGCAGTGCCACAATAAGACTTGCGGCACTGCTCTATGCCAATTCCTTGTAAATATTTATATGTCCCTAAGTACTAAAGAAGCTATTCATTGCACTGCTCTTCTGAAGTCCACTAAACCTGATCCTCCTATGCGATGCAAATCAGCGATTCGGCACAAGCTCCCAAACCCCAGGGCTTTCAGCCCTCCTCTCATCTTCAAAGCCGACAGTCCTGTCCAGGTGCCCCAGGGAGATATCTCAGCATCTCTACCTTGCCTCCTGCATCCCATCACAAGCCTGAGATATGCTCTTGGTGCCAATCCTGGTTACCGATCTGAGATCATCGCCCAGATCTACATCAAGGCATGCTAATCCTCACGGTGCAATGCTAACCACAGACAGGCCCAGTTTCACCAGGCCAGAACGTCTTCTTACCTGGAGTAGTGCATCACCGAGCTGTAGTCGTACGGCAAGCCGAGGGTGTTCGCTTTTATCTCTATGTCAAGGTTGGGCCATTGATCTGCAAAGGACAGAAGCAATATCTGTTTTTCATACTGTAGAGCTGTTCTGAATACATTATTGAGTGACACAGACGAGGATACAAGGTTGCCATTCTTTGTTTTTAGGTCTCGCCTACGCAGCGCGCATGCGTTGCATAGGAAAAAGACCTTTAGCAATCGCTTTAGCAGGAAGCGCGTGCGCTTGTTTGTTTTGCTTTCAGCGCGAGGCGTGCGCTTGTTTTAATTATACTCCTGTGAAAGTACTATCGTATTTTAACTGTCCCTCAAAGTTTGCGCGCATGGGTGGTGGCAGCAGTGCAGTTGCTATCCGTGGCATGCGTGTTTCATGGCTGTTTACTGTGAGTGGGATGGCGAAATGCTCTGCATACTGCACTGGACCCACACAGCCACAAGAAAGCCAGCTCTAGTCGGTGAAGTACACCAGGGTATGAGGCAGATGAAGGAGAAAACCAGGGTTAGCTGGTAAACCAGCATTGCTTATGTCCAGGGTAATATCTTACAGTAAAATTACAGCATACAATTCATAGCCAGTTCATAGCCGACGCTTTTCGTCCCTACGGGACTTCTTCAAGGCTCGCGAACAGTAATTTTAATAAAATCCACACAAGTTAAAGTTTTCCATTTTCTCTTTTTCAGTAATTATGTAGTCACATGTCTAAAATCTCAGTATTGGCAAAGACCCAGTATTAGTGTGATGTGGAAGTATAGGAAGAAAGGTACGATGGCCTTGATCGTGTGATATGGTCAAAACCACCGGGTCCGTGCTCCGTGCATACACGGAGCACGGACCCGGTGGTTTTGACCATATCACACGATCAAGGCCATCGTACCTTTCTTCCTATACTTCCACATCACACTAATACTGGGTCTTTGCCAATACTGAGATTTTAGACATGTGACTACATAATTACTGAAAAAGAGAAAATGGAAAACTTTAACTTGTGTGGATTTTATTAAAATTACTGTTCGCGAGCCTTGAAGAAGTCCCGTAGGGACGAAACGCGTCGGCTATGAACTGGCTATGAATTGTATGCTGTAATTTTAAATGAAAAATCTGAACTACCAAATAAAGAAAAACTCATCTTCAAGACTTCAAAGTTTATCGTGAATCTTTGGGGATACACTACACATCTGTTTGTTTATTGATTGTGACGAATAATTTTGTCCATTATATCTGTATTTAAGTTGCGTGCTGAGCCACTTCTGTCTTGCGCATTTTTTGGGTGATACCAAATATTAGGGGCGTATGAAGGTCACGTCCCTGGCTCCCTGCACCACATCTTTGCTTATTTACAACACTGTATTATACTTTCTTGATTGGTGCAGTTTTTTCGAGTGCCCTGATCTTCTTATCTCTTCTATATAATATCTTACAGTACATACACACTGAACTCGTAGCATTCCCCACCCAAGGAGCTTCTTGAACATTTCCCTCCGAGCCCCTCCAGTTTAGGGGTGTGCATATACATTCCACATGTCGTATTTAAGGAAAGGCAGGCAACGCGCTCTACTGTAAATGAGATGCGGGTACTTTCATCCCAGCCCGACCTGCAAGATAGTGATGTGCCCCCTCCCCCGTTTAAATTCAACATCTGCCCAGCTAATGGCTGCTGTTCCCTCGTCGATGACGGGTGGTCGTGGGCCCTTAATTGTGCTACAATGCTCCTGCTACATTTGGGAGATCGCGCAGATGTTTAGGCCGTTATCCCACGCGTGCTCTTTAAATGAATATCGATTTCTGGCCCGGAACGCTAGTCCGCCTCGTGCTCTGTCCATTGAGAGGGGTACATTTCAAGCTGTTCTAAACAGAGACTAGGCTGAACCCAGCAAAGCCTGGCCGCGGACACCAGCTCCTCGTGCGATATCTTGACCCAGTGCTCTGGTGGTTATTTCCCAGGTTGCATAAACTCTGCTGCTCTACAATGGCTTTTCCTATGTGCTGGCACCTGCGTAATTCTCGTTCGGCTAGGCTTCATTTCTGGGTGAAACGAGCAAAGAAAAACCCTTTCCACATAAAACAAACCGAGGACATAGAAATGTCATGGTATTATCTAAGAAAGCCCCTGGACCTTCATTCCACACATGTATTCCGGACCTCCTTGAAGCCCCTCCTTCCTATACTGCCAGCTAGATACCTGGCAAGTCTATCGCATACCCTGTAAATAATTAACGCACAAAAGTGAATCTTTGTGTTGATGCTTGCTGATTTATATATATAAAATAAAAATGTCTCCATACAAACTCGCTAAAGAACAAACCTGTTTGATCCACGTTTCTGAGTGTTTCTTTCATAGAAGTTGGGGGTCCTCCTGGTGCTTTCTGAGTTTGCAAGAAGCATCAGCAAATTCCAAGCGGAACGCAGGTTGGGGCGCCCCGGGAATCCCTTTGGGAATATCGTCATAGGTTTTCAGTCTATCTGGATGCAACGGTTTGAAACGGCTCATCCAATCATTTTATCCACAGCCCATTCGTTCTGGCTTGATGACATGTTCAATGAAAATGTTAATGACTGAATGAACATCCGGTATCAACATTTCATTCAATCTCCATTGTAGCACTATATGGTGCACAGAGTAATTTAATGGGAATGTGGGTGCCTGGCACTTGCTGAGGCAGACACTACAGAAAAATGAAACCTGGCAGAATAGTGCGAGGTTGTATGAATAGTTCATGTTTGCGGAGCACAGAATGCACATCGAATGAGGCAACGGAAATCAGCATTGGCAAAGACAGTAGGTCTCACCCACGAGGTCTACTGGCGTTGGCAATGATGTACAATAGCTTGGCTGAAAGTAATCTCATATGGATTAGTAAATAAAAAGTTGCACATTAAAAAAACCATGTATGGCGTTGGTGTGCGCCAAAGCGGTTGGGTGGAAGGCTGAGAGGCAAGGACCACCAAGAGACGCCAGCAGGAAGCCGGGAGCCGGACCCTTTATAATCCCCGTAAATGGTAGCCCCATGGAGTCTGTGCAGGGAGCCGGACCCTTTTATAATCCCCGTAAATGGTAGCCCCATGGAGTCTGTGAGTTTTGAAACCTGTGAGGTACTTAGAGCCATAGAGGAGACAGCAGGGCGCAAGGCCCCTGGCCCCGATGGAGTGCCAGCGGACATGTACAGGGCAAATCCACTGTTTTGGGCAAACATTTTAACCAGAGTTTTTAACGCTGCCGCAATAGTGGGTTTCCCTGAGTCCTGGTCTCTAGCTACAATCGTCCCAATATTTAAAAAAGGGCAGAGAGGAGATCCAAAATGCTATCGACCTATATCGCTTCTGGACTCCTCGGTAAAAATTTTAGGCAAGGTTGTCCTGGCGAGGATCTCTGCGTGGGCCAAGGGAAATAACATTCTATCCGAGGCACAATTTGGCTTTAGGTCAGGGAGGAGTACTGAGGACCAATGCCTCAACCTCCACCTCATACTGTCCAAATACACCAGAGCAAAAGGGGGCAGCTTATTCCTTGGTTTTATGGACCTGTCCACAGCTTTTGATCTTGTTAATAGATCTAAGCTGTGGGCAATGTTGCTGGAGATGGGCCTCGACAGTTCCTTGGTACACTTTCTGGCGGAGCTCCACAAAGATCTGAGGGCCCGTATTAGAATGACCACCGACGGAAAGTGTACCGAGAGTTTTAGATCCACTAGAGGGGTCCGCCAGGGATGCATCCTGGCGCCAATGTTGTTCACGCTCTATGTGAACTCTTTGGAGGGTTACCTAACGTCTGCCACAAAAGATTTCCCGAGCATGGGGGGTGCACCAATTCCGGTGCTCCTCTATGCCGATGACGCGGTACTCATAGCTAGGACCCCAGTTGCCCTACAAAAGTTACTTGATGCCTTTTGTAACTTTATGACTAGTCTCGACCTGGTGATCAACAAAAGTAAATCACATACCATGTCAGTAGGATGTGGTATGCGTAAAGAAAAATCTTTTTTCTGTGACGGAGAGGTGATTACTAGTGTCAAGGTCTTTACCTACTTGGGTGTGATTTTTGATCAGAGGGGAACCTGGACACCGCAGCTAGCATCTAAAATGAATGCGGTTAGAAGCTCATATGCTGCAATTCTGGGTTTTGCTAAGAGATTGGGGGGGAAACCTATGGAGGCTATTATGGCCATTTATAAAGCCAAGACAATTGCAATTGCTAGATATGGTGCAGCAGTCTGGGGTTACGTTAATTCTAAAGATATCCAGACTGAGGAAAACAAATTTTTTCGCTCATTGCTGGGTTTACCCCAGTCAACTGCTACCTACTCAGTACACCTAGAGTTGGGAATGGGTTACATCCTAGACATAATAAATCTAGCTCCACTATTGATGTGGATAAAGCTTTGGCTTAACCCAAACCTTAGCCTTAATCATCGGATCATCAAAGATTGTCTCCAACTTGATCACAGAAGGGACATTCAGTGGCTGTCTTACATTGAAACTATGACAGCACTTTTGGGACGCCCTGAAATTTTTAGTAGACCTGAAGCCCTGTGTAGAGCTGACCTGCCGTGGGTGAAAACAAATTTTCTGAGAATTCGCATGGCCGAGCGCGAAGCCCACGATTTATGTAAACCCTCTGTGAGGGCTCATGTTCTGATATCTCCATCCTGTGTGCTGGCTCCTTATTTAATAACGGTAACCAACCCTTTTCATAGATGGCTTTTATCCAAATTTCGGTTTAACCAAATTTATACGGTGCTGTGGGATGAGAAAGACTGGTGCAAGCTGGAGGAATCGGTACCATGCAAATGTGATGGTTTCTCTATTCAGGATAATGCCCATTTTTTTGTTTTTTTGTTCCTTCTATCATGAAACTCGCACTAGATATTTAAAATCTATTTTGAAGGACCTGGGCTTTATCCAGTATAAGCCTGCATTGTTATACTTACAGATGTTGCTCTCTCCTCTAATTATGTACTGCACTGCTAGTTTTTTAGCCGCATCTGTGAGATGCAAGAGAGTAAGGCTAAGATTGGAAGAACAATAGAAATTTGGATCCATCTATATTGCTCATTTGAGTGCTTTTTTTAATGTATTTTATGCAATTATCGCCCTTTTAACCTGCTTTTTAAATTTATCAACTGTTTAATACTGTATTAAATTTATCAACTGTTTAATAGATGAACTTTTGATATTTGCTGTAGAATGCTTTTATGATTTTAATTAATCGAATAAAGTGGAATTTGACTTGACTTGACTTGGGTGGAAGGCTGAGAGGCAAGGACCACCAAGAGACGCCAGCAGGAAGCCCACAGACATCAAGAGGGGGGGAATGGAGAATCGCGGACAATGGTGGAAGCACGCAAACCTGGCAGGATGGGTGGGTGGGGTGGGGAAGGACATAGACCACGGAGAGTGGGCAGTGATGAGGAAGCGCACGGATACCGGAGGGCTGGTGGGATGGTGCACATGAGCACCGCTGCCAAATGTTTGCTTGGGGGTCGATCCGTTTGTTAGCATAATACGCAGTGCACAGGAAATTGTTGCCTATAGGTAGGTGCTTCTATGATGCTGGCATGCAATGGGGTGTTGTGGAAATGTGATTTGGGGGGTCTCGCATATCAGTAATATTTAGTTGTATGAGCACATGGGTGTGACACCTTAAAAGAGACCAACCTGTTCTGGTTAATGCAGCAGAAGAACCATGTGTGGCTTCCTCTCCTGAATGCAGCCAGGTGAACCCAGGTGGGAAACGTAGCAATACATCCAATGTGCTGCTGCTGCTGGCTGCTAAGAGTTCATTAGTACAGCACTGTCTGGCATGCACAGATCGAAATTCAGGGTTTGTTTTTACTCGATGTAAGGCAGTGGGTTCTTAATTGTGGGGGATGAGAGTTCTTCACAAGTTATGTGTCAGTAATTCTTATTACGGGTAACAAAGTAGCCCATTCAGGCCTCGAAAAATCTACTTGTAATGGCAAGTCCTAATTTATCAGGTCAAGAACATGCATTCTTTTTATTCAGAAAGGTGACTTTAAATCTTGTTTTTATTGTCACACTTGTGCGTTCAAGAACAGGTCAAATGCCAGTTTATAACTTAAAATTCTCCTTATTTCATCCTTTACATTGGGCGTTATTTTCCTGTCTCTGTAAAGTTAAAGGATTTTGTAAAGAGAACAGCTTGACAATCATGCTGGGATACAGGAAGTGTAACATAAAAAATGTAGGATGTCATTTTTTCCCCCGCTAACATTAAATTAGCTTGTAAACAAACTACACATTTCCCACAGACCACAGGGCCAGCTGGGAGTCACGGGTCGGTTCCAAGGCAACCGAAGCCCACTGCACTCCACTGCACTCCACTGCACTCCACTGCACTCCACTGCACTCCACTGCAGTCCAGTGTGCAGGGGCTGCAACAAGCTCCCACAACTGCAGTATACCTCCCAGTTCCTCACTCCGTGGACTCCTGCTGAAGCAGAGGGGAGAACACTTCCTACTTAACATTGGAGCCTGGGGATGGGGTCTCTGGCCCCAGTCAGCTCCATGCCATCTGCTGCTGCCTCCTTTGCTGTCCCGGGGATGGGATCCAGGCGACAATCTTGCATTAGGTCCCTGGTATGGGGTCCCTGGGACCGAAGTTTGATTCAGGGAGGGGGCTTCCTTGCTAATTAGTAAAACAATGTTGCGCCAGACAGCTCAACTCACTGCCGACATCACAGCCCCATTGCTTCCCACCAAAAGTTTAAAGGGGAGCCCCCCTGCCCTGTGTTGGCTGGATGTGTCTCGGCTTTCTCCTTTGTTCAGTGGGCCTGGTACACTGACAGCTGTTTATAAGATACAGATTTACCTGACACTCCTTCCCTCTCCCAGGAACGAGGTGAATCACTGATAATTGCTCCTGTTTTGTGCGGATGCTTTGTTCCCTCTGCTTGGGAACAAATAATTTGGCCCAGCAGGAGGAAAAAAAGGACTAGATCTTGATTTTGAGGTAAACCAGGGAAATACAACACGTTCTGACATCCCCATTGAGGAAATTAAAATATCATAAGGCCTATGTGTCCCCGTGTGTTCCCCGTCACTCATGTGCACATACATGTAACCTATGTATTTCCCCTCCATGGCCTGTCTATCATGATGTTATGCTATAACGTGGCCTGCCATCATCCAGTCTCCCATGAGAGAAACGACAAATCTGCTCTGAGGCCTACACGTTTTGCATCATGTTTTCCCGCATTTCCATTATTGTGGCTCAGACAGAGCCGAAAAGAGGTTTCAGGCCTCAGAACGCTCTGAAAGCTGCAGCTGCGTATCCTTGGCCTTGCACACTTGGGCCTCAGCCAAAGGGGCCCTGACCGAGGTGCCGAGACAGTATTGAGCACGGTTATCTGCTTACTCCTACCGAAACCACATTCCTGCCTGGGGAAGGAGGAATAAACACGACCCGTCTGCAAAGGAGAACGCCTAGCCTTTCTGTCTCTTTTCATGTGATTACAAAGCTCACGTCAGTGAAAAGCCCATAGCCTCCATGTAAGACTTTAGCAGTAAATGAAGAAATAGATGCCACATTGGCTCTTGGTGATGGGCAACCTATGTCACAAATCAGTCCCTGCTCCAGACTTTAGATATCAGATGATACAAGATGTGCTGGTCGCCCTGACACTGAAGGCCTCACTTCCAGACTCCAGACTCCCCGGTTGCATAGCAACCCTTCCCCACGTCAGTTACACGTCATGCTCGAGTTGAGCACAAGTAAGGCAAAGTTCCAGTAAAGTTCCAGCTGATCACGCAACCCCCTCCAGGCATCCACCCACCTATGACACTCACCTATTATCATCAAGTGGACGCCCACCTTCACGCCTACTTACACACCCACATGCTCTTATCTCATTCTCTCTTGCTCCGCCTGAAGCACTCCTGCTTACGTATATTATTACAATGTATATATACTGTACTCTGTGAATAAAGTTTGAGAATACTCTGAGAATTAGACCCTTCCTGATCCCTTGTGGTGATGGAACTATTCTCCCTATAACTCGAGTTATTTGAATAAAGCCCTTTTTGAACCCGATACCACGGACTCAGCCTCTTGCTTCATGCATGATCATATTGATATATAGAAATTCCGAGCGCGTAATATTTTATTTACGACATTAATGGCGCCCGAACAGGGACAAATCTCCTTCCCCATGCGCCGGAGATAAAGGTCCAGTTTTGCCCCCTTCCACAGCCGTGACGGACTTCGAGTGTACACGCCGCGGGTTTTCCCGCCAACTCCCTCAGGCCAACGAAGGAGACGGACTGCGACCAGGCATCCATACGAGGCGGTGAGGATTGCGGATCGTCCCGACCCAGAGCCCACCCTGCGAGAGAGCTGTGTCTGAGGTTTCTAGAGATCCACCTAAGATACGCCATTCCCTGCGCAGCGTCAAGTGTCCGAGGCCTTCAAGTTCAAGTTCAAGTTCTGCTTCCCGGTGAGTTTTTCATGGGGGTTGCAATAAAGACGGGTTCATTTAATGAACACGGTAAAGACGTGTCTCACTTGTGAGACCGGTATGTTCAAGAGCATGCATCAAGAATTAATGTATTCAAGAATTAAAGTCCAAGTTTTCAGGTGCACCGATATAACTGTATGAATGTTATTGTCTTAGTCAGGTTCAGTTAGGTTGAATGTGTCAGGTTTTTGTGTAAGTTTGTTTCATTGTGATTTTTGGGTTTTTGTTCATTGTGATTTTTGTTTTCGGTTACATTCCAACATGCCGTTATTTTCAAAACTGCGTAAGATATGTACCAGAAAAGGTGTACTAGAGGAACCAGTTAACATTCCGCCTAGAGACACACCTGGACATTTCATGTACTGTAAGCATGGTTTGGATGCCGTGTTGTTTGTAGAACTATGGGTGGATTACACGAAGCATTTAGAGACAAAGTATAAATGGCCCATTACGGGAACGTGGGATGCGGAATGCATTATGAAGGTAGAGGAAGAGATATGGAAGAGAAAATCTAGACCTGCTCAGAAGGATGCCATTGAGTTATGGCGCAAGGAATCACATAGAAGAACAGAGAAAGAGTTCCACAAAGCAGAGAGAAGTAGACAGGAGTCCGAAAAAGCCAAAGAAGAGAAATTACAGGAGGAAGGGGAACGGGTAAAAAGAGATCAGACTGAAAGAAAAAGAAATACTGTCGTTGCTGGTATTTACCCCGTCCTTTCAGAGGAACTAGCAAAAGTGGCCCCAGTAGAAAGACCAGTTAGGGTGCCACCGCAAGTACCCCGAAAAATAAAACAAACAGCATCCGAAACGTTCATTAACACCTACCTAGAGAAATCCCCACCAGCATACGTGGACGGATTTTTCCCTGCACCCCCAACGCAAGAACAGCTCCAGGAGCTCGAGGACGGCGGGGAGGGAGGATCCGGGGCAACATCAGGAGGAGGGCCGACAGTAAAAGTAGACATCTCCGAATGTATATATGACCCAGATCCAGGAAAGGGCAGAATGCTCGTGTTTTCACTACGGCTTAGACGAGCAGTCGCAGATTTGGAAAAATTACCAGATATGGATAAACTACCAGATATGGATAAACATCTAAAGAAAATGTACACATTCATAAGAACAGGGGAAGGTTCTGAGTGCATAGCAGAAGCTGTACAAAATAGAAAGGTAATTATTAAGAACTATATCCTTCGCTTCCTAATTAATTGTCTGATCAGGGAAAAAGACGAAGGCGACGGGGACGTAGACCGTTGTTATATTGGTTGGAGTGATCGCATAGATGCCGGTCAGCATGATAAATCAGGCCAGACAGACAACATGTTGACCAAAATCCGAAAGGCAATAATAGCGTCACACGAAGGAGGCCCGAACGAAAAAGCTGAGTTATCATCTGATGACGACGCAGGGGACAAAGACAGAATACATTATGTGGGCCATGCCCGGCGATTCGAAAGGCCCAAGGGCCTCAATCACCGTAAACAGGGAACTGCCATAAAAGAAAGATATTCCCTTGAAAGTTTGTTCCAGATCACCGAAAAAGCGGTGAATAAATGGTTAGGTAACGATCAGCCCCTCACCCCGACCGAAAATGAATTAGCATGGTCAGCCACCCTGTGGATATCCCAATATGATATATATAATATTGATATCGTAGCACAAACGTTCTTGAGCCTCCCACCAAACGAACAGCGCATAGCTGGTGTTTACATGGTCCAACATTTGATCACGTTATATGAGAGTCAATATTCTGGTCCTGGTCTATTGTATAAGTTGCTGGACGACATAATACTAGACAGGTGGATGAACATGGGTACTGAACTGATTAATGTCATCCTGGATCAGCGACACAAGTATATAGTATACGTGACTAGGTCCCTGCTTCCCGCTCCACCACAGGTTAAGGGACAGTCATACGACAAGCTGAACCCCCTACGAGAGGTTCATCCTGTAAAGGATGCAAACAATGAACTGCAACGGGTGTATGTCTACACCCCCTTGTCAAAATTAGAGGTACTAGAAATGAAAAAAATGTTACCATCTCATGATAAAGACCCGGGGGGTTTTCACCGAGAACTAAAAGACATTCTTCGCTTAGGAGAATATACATATGCTGACATTCTAAAGTTATTAAAAGTACTATTGCCTGCTGGTATTTACGAGAAGCTGAAAGGACAGGACTGGGAGGTGGGAGAGAAAAGGCTCAGCTGGGATCTGTTGGAAAGAGAGGAAGAGGGAAGAGGCCCAGGGGTTGGTCTGGGTCCCCGAGCTAAAGACCTACCTAAACTCCTTGGACAAGTTTTGCCCAGATTATTAATTACCAAGAAAGAAGACTGGGATGCTATTTCAGCCTGTAAACAGAAACCAGACGAGGACACTAGCGATTTTTACTCTAGGTTTGAGAAGTGTTTCACTATCAATAGTGGTCTTAAGCCCGGTAGCGATTCATATCCCCATCTTTTCGTGAGCAAACTAGTAGAAAATTCCCTACCAGAGGTAAAGTATAGGGTACTGAAGGTTGAGAGTACTTGGCAAGCAAACAGCCCTTCCCAAATGTTACAGATGTTACAATACCACCAGAACAGAATTAGAGAAGAACACGACCAGGAAAAGAGACGCATGAAAGACACAAAGATGAAGATGCTGGTGGCCCAATCGACACCGGCAAACACAAACACGAACAAGAATAGCACGAAACAAAGTAATGGGACCTGTAATTATTGCAAAAAGCCAGGCCACTTCGTAAATGAATGTGCAGTCCTGAAACACAATATAGCTATAGGTAAAACAAAGCCACGTCCTTATCCTCCCAAAGAAAATAACACACATCAGACATCAGATACGTTTCCACCACCGCCGCCGCCTGTCCATGCACCTGCACCAGCCCACGCCACAACACAAATGTATGAGCACGCTCAGACTGACTATCCAGAATACCAAGCATATTCATGAAGCAGCCCAGAGAGGGAATTCGACTTGCCCCTTATTCCGGTTCCAGAGTATATCCCTGGGCTTTTCAGAAAAGCCTATTATGAATGAGGTTTCAGAACCAGTTTCTTTAGGAGTTGGTCCACTAATACATACAATAGACTTACTGCTTACTAAATCATGTCCAGAAAACCTACTTGGCATAAAAACGTTAAAGGAACTGGGAGCAATTATCTGTTGCTCGCCAGAAGGAGTGCGACTGTATTTACGTGATTTCAAGGGCCATTTTGTAATGAAAAATATTGACATCAGGCTTCAAAATGTACCACAGCACCTATGGGCACAAGGCCCGACTGACGTAGGTTTCATGAACATTACACCATACCAGGTCACCCTCAAGGAAGGAGTGGTGCTGCCACGGATTAGACAATACAAAATCCCACCTGAGGCTGAAGTAGGGTTGCTGAAAATAATCGATGAACTCATCGCACAAGGGGTGGTGATAGAGACAGATTCAAACATATGCAATTCACCTGTTCTTCCTATTCTTAAAAGAACTGATCCCAATACATCACCTGTCTATAGATTAGTTGTGGACCTGCGAGAATTAAACAAATGTGTGGTGCCACAGTACCCTGTGGTCCCGGACATTTCTTCATTATTGACTGCCATTGATGCGAAAGCTACGTTCTTTACAGTTATCGATCTGAAGAATGCCTTTTTCAGTATCCCAATACATCCGGACAGCCAATATCTTTTCGGTTTCAGTTTAAAAGGCCGTAGCTTCAGATTCACAAGGGCACCACAGGGCTTCACGGAAAGTCCTAGCATCTACAGTCAGGCACTCAAAAGACAACTAGACGGTATTCACATGCCTACCACTACAGCACTGATACAGTATGTAGATGACATTCTCATCACTGCACGATCAGAAACTGACTGTGAAAGTGCATCACTCACTGTTTTACACTTCCTAGCTGACAAGGGGCACAAAGTGTCCCCTTCGAAGTTACAATTCTGTGAACAGCAAGTGGCGTACCTTGGGCACTTGCTATCCAAGGAGGGTAGGCGACTGACACCAGAACGTATTCAATTGATTTCTGGCCTTTCACGGCCCAAGACACAAAAGGAGGTACGTGCATTCATTGGCCTCACTTCATATTGCAGGCAGTGGATTCCCCAGTATGCTTACATAGCCAAGCCCCTAATACAGTTGACGACACAGGAGGTAGCTTCTACTAAAGTCCTCCCTTGGACACAAGAACACACTGTGGCATTTGAAGAATTAAAAAGAGCTTTATGTCAAGCACCAGTTTTAGCAATCCCTGACTACAACAAATCTTTTATGCTTTTTGTGACAGAGCGGGATGGAACAGCACTATCTGTCCTCACACAAGATCATGCAGGAAAACACAAGCCCTGTGCTTATTTTTCTAGTACATTGGACCCAGTAGCCCAGGCTTTGCCTGCGTGCCTAAAATCTGTTGCAGCAACAGCCTTAGCCATAAGACAAAGTGACTCGATAGTGCTGGGCCACCCCCTGACAGTACAAGTACCACACGCAGTAGAGGTTCTCTTGAACCGAGCACAAACACAACACCTGACTGTAGCGAGACTGACAGGTTATGAGCCGACGTTATTTCAACCACACATAGAGATCAGACGATGCAACATACTGAATCCTGCTACTCTTTTGCCCTCCAGTACAGAAAACGTTTCCCCACATGACTGTGTTGAAGTGATACATACCGTGACTAAACCAAGACAAGACTTGACAGATGTTGCACTCCCAGACCCTGACCTAACACTCTATGTTGACGGCTCATGTATGAGGACGGGGGCGGGAGAATTAGTGGCAGCGTATGCAGTGACCACTGCTACTGAAATCATAGAGACTAAAAGAACAGACATACTGTCAGCACAAGCAGCAGAGCTCATCGCTCTGACACAAGCGTGCATAAGAGCTAAGCACCTGAGAGTAAACATTTACACTGACTCACAATACGCATATGGGGTAGTCCATGACTTCGGAGTACTATGGAGGGAAAGAGGTTTCTTGACCTCTCACGGGGCCAAGATACAGCATGGCCACCTTATTCAAGCCCTTCTGGAAGCGATACATTTACCGACAGCCATAGCTATCCTGAAATGCAAAGCACATACGAAAGCCACAGATACCATTTCACAAGGCAATGATCTAGCAGACCGAACAGCTAAACAGACAGCTCAGACTCCACTAGACATGACAAAATCACAGATACCATCAATAACCAAAGCCATGACAGTCAGGGATCCTTCCAAGGATGTACAAGACATACAGACACATGCTACTCTAGACGAATTAAAGAAATGGTCGGAACAAGGAGGGGTACTGACTGATCAGGGTTGGATGACTAAGGGCAAAGAAACATGGTTTCTTCCTGATTCGATGGTACAAGTGATCATAAATACCGCACATAGTCCTGCACACTTAGGAGAGAAAGCAATGCTAGACAGCTTACAGAATATCTGGTTCAACAAGCACCTGCGTGCAGCAGCGAAACAAAAGGTCAGAACATGTATGATCTGTTGCCAATTCAATCCAGGTAAAGGCATTCCAATGGAACAAGGTGGATTCCATCCACCTGACCATCTTTTTGAAGTCCTCCAAATGGATTATATCCAAATGGACAGATGTAGAGGTTACAAATATGTCCTGGTAGTAGTATGTTCACTATCAAGATGGACAGAGGCCTATCCAGTTCCTGATTATACTGCTGTAACTACCGCCAGACAATTGGTGCGAGAGTTTTTCCCACGTTATGGATTACCGCGTGTCGTATATTCCGACAACGGTCAGCCTTTCTCCTCTAAACTCATGAAACAGGTGTCCCTTCTGTTAGGGTATACCTGGAAGTTCCATTGTGTACGACATCCTGAGGCAGCAGGCCTTGTAGAAAGACACAACCAGACCTTAAAGATAAAACTAGCAAAGATTTGCGCAGACAAAGGTGTAGATTGGATGGTAGCCCTGCCGGTTGCCCTCTTTTACATGCGAATGGTAGCCCATTCTAGAACAGGCTTATCTCCCTATGAAGTGGTCTTTGGTAGACCACCGAATATGTGGGGCACTCCAATGCCTAAAAAGATCACTGATGTTGATAGTAACATGCTGACAGATTACCTGGCTTCCTTGATGTCTGCACTACTCTCTTGTCGTTCGCAGGTTGCTGCCGCTTTCCCTGACAACACCCAGGTCAAGGAACATTCCCTCGCTCCTGGGGATTACGTTTTAATACGGAACTTTGATAGAACGAGCCCTCTTGAGCCGAGGTGGAAGACGCCCAAGTTGGTATTATTGACCACCAGGACCGCTGTTAAAGTCGAAGGACGGAAAGGATGGGTTCATCTTCATCATTGTAAACGCTACTTTGGAAATAACGATTCGTTTAAAAAGGACATAAACTTTTCAGACTTTGAGCACCATTTACTAGAGAAGACTCCCCTGCAGGAGTACAAAGCTAAACTTAGATCTAAAAAGTCAGAACCCGTTTGATCAATTAAGTCCACTAGGTGGTGAAGCGGTTGAACATGTATTCTGGCTTGCATAAGATCTTGGACACTACTGATGAGAAAAAGAGCAAGATGAAAAGCAAATACTGTAAAATATTACGTGGTAGATGTATAGTGACTTTGATTTTTTTATTTCTTCTGTGCATCACGATGATATGTATCAGCTTAATACTACATGCTATTTTTCCTCCTATTGCCTCACTCTTACACTCTTCCACTAATGATACTATAATGCACACATTTAGTGATCTGCCATCCCATGAGCTATCATATCGACTTGCCTTACGCAACAATACCTTTATTCAGATGCTGCACCATTCACATCAGACTAGCAATGCTACAGACTGCTGGGTCTGTGGCCGACTTCCCCCGTATCAGAAGGTGAAGGGAGTGCTGCCTCTTTTCCCTTTTCCATTCTCCCATAATGGTTCTTGCGGAGCATGGTTTGCCTTAATGACATCCATCAACGGTGATGCCAAAGAATGTCAAGACAAGGAGTGTAGGGGCGACTGGGTATGGGGTAACTTGAATAAAGTCATGAATAAAGCATGTTTCCCAGATGAAGAAGGTCTTCCCCAAAGGAAAGGTACAGATCTAGAAAATGAAGAGTATCTGCAAGGAAATGCGACCCTCGACTTTATAGTGTTGAATGTCAAGCCCATACACAATTTAGGTCCATCCTCAATTACAGTCCTGCCAGTAAAAGGGAACTTGTGTGTCAGAAAAGAAGGCTCTGTACATTTGGGACACAGCGAGTGTAATACTACACTAGTGTTTAAAGACAAAGGAAAGTCTTATTTCAGAGCATCACGACACACCTATTTTATTTGTGGCCAGACAGCCTATGTGCAACTGCCCTTAGACTGGGGTGGGACGTGCTATATATCATTTCTTTTACCAGCCGTTTTCTTGGCCCCATCGAACTATCATCAAAATCTCCAACTAGCACTTATCAGACACAGACGAGGGCTCGATGCCTCTGGCATTGACCAGACTGAAACAGCTTGGGAGCAATATACAGATTTCAACAAAGGATTCTTTTTCTTCATAGGTCCCGTCCAGAATAGTAAACTTATCCGCAGGCTAACAAGGATTCTAGAAACAGTTGCTAATGAGACTGCATCAGCCCTGGGGAACTTGACCCAGGAACAGTCTGCTATGAGAATGGTCGTTCTTCAGAATCGTCTTGTTCTTGACGTCATCCTGGCGGATAGGGGCGGGGCCTGTAGGGTCATCGGTTCCAGCTGTTGCGTTTTCATTCCTAATAACGCACCGTCTGTATACAAAGCAATAACAAGACTCCACAAGATTGCCCAAAGCATACACCAAGACCCAGGCACGTGGACTTGGTCCAGTTGGCTCTGGGGAGTAATATCGGCATGGGGATGGAAAGTGTTGACCGTCTGTGGACTAATACTACTGATGATATTCAGTTGTTGCCTATGTCTACAGTGTGGCCCGGCCATTTGCGGCCTGTGTGCTACTGCATGTGTTCCACATCCCCATTTACAAAGCATTGAAAATGGTAAAATAATGCTGCAAGAACAGATTGACTGTCTCATGAGAATAGATGTGACATGAGGGTCCACTAGGGGACAAGGAGGGAATGAGGAAATTAAAATATCATAAGGCCTATGTGTCCCCGTGTGTTCCCCGTCACTCATGTGCACATACATGTAACCTATGTATTTCCCCTCCATGGCCTGTCTATCATGATGCTTATGCTATAACGTGGCCTGCCATCATCCAGTCTCCCATGAGAGAAACGACAAATCTGCTCTGAGGCCTACACGTTTTGCATCATGTTTTCCCGCATTTCCATTATTGTGGCTCAGACAGAGCCGAAAAGAGGTTTCAGGCCTCAGAACGCTCTGAAAGCTGCAGCTGCGTATCCTTGGCCTTGCACACTTGGGCCTCAGCCAAAGGGGCCCTGACCGAGGTGCCGAGACAGTATTGAGCACGGTTATCTGCTTACTCCTACCGAAACCACATTCCTGCCTGGGGAAG
This sequence comes from Triturus cristatus, assembly GCF_964204655.1. NCBI lineage: Eukaryota > Metazoa > Chordata > Amphibia > Caudata > Salamandridae > Triturus > Triturus cristatus. The sequence continues at coordinate 52,218,554 of NC_140583.1, read as the reverse complement.
GAGGAATAAACACGACCCGTCTGCAAAGGAGAACGCCTAGCCTTTCTGTCTCTTTTCATGTGATTACAAAGCTCACGTCAGTGAAAAGCCCATAGCCCCCATGTAAGACTTTAGCAGTAAATGAAGAAATAGATGCCACATTGGCTCTTGGTGATGGGCAACCTATGTCACAAATCAGTCCCTGCTCCAGACTTTAGATATCAGATGATACAAGATGTGCTGGTCGCCCTGACACTGAAGGCCTCACTTCCAGACTCCAGACTCCCCGGTTGCATAGCAACCCTTCCCCACGTCAGTTACACGTCATGCTCGAGTTGAGCACAAGTAAGGCAAAGTTCCAGTAAAGTTCCAGCTGATCATGCAACCCCCTCCAGGCATCCACCCACCTATGACACTCACCTATTATCATCAAGTGGACGCCCACCTTCACGCCTACTTACACACCCACATGCTCTTATCTCATTCTCTCTTGCTCCGCCTGAAGCACTCCTGCTTACGTATATTATTACAATGTATATATACTGTACTCTGTGAATAAAGTTTGAGAATACTCTGAGAATTAGACCCTTCCTGATCCCTTGTGCTGATGGAACTATTCTCCCTATAACTCGAGTTATTTGAATAAAGCCCTTTTTGAACCTGATACCACGGACTCAGCCTCTTGCTTCATGCATGATCATATTGATATATAGAAATTCCGAGCGCGTAATATTTTATTTACGACACCATAGATGTATGTATGCCACTGAGACCTGCATGTTCAAACTTGGCATGCTTTCTTTACTGCAGGTTAACACCTTTTTGGACTGTGTATACTTAAGTGAAAGAAAACTGCACTTCAAAGCACCTGCTACAGTGAAAGCACTACACATTTTCCAGTAAACCTATATATGAATGAGTTCCCACCCATTAAGGCCTACCCCAGGTCAGCACCAATCTTTGCTGAGTCCCTTTTGTCATGTTACCTGTGCACAAGTACTTGGCTGTGCACAATGGTAGTCTCACATGCGCATCCCGCACATTTGTTCACACTTGTGTGCACCTGTATTCACGTGAACTGTCCAGTGCTCCTTATCGCAGCTGCTCTGCACTGGCTTTATCTTGAAAGCCAGACACTGGCAGGTGCACAATCTCTTTACAATTACAGCAAAGCTCGCCTATAGGAAAGTCCAAAACATGGGAGTCTAAAGCGAAAAATCCTGGTGGAATAAATGGTTAGAACCTATGTGTAGCACACTGGAAAAGTGCTTGATGCATGATTCGCACAGTGCAGGGACAGCTCATACGATGAAGGATATATATGTTTCGAATGATATCCACCCAGTGAGGTTTGGGTATTGCCGACCAAAAGGAAAGTACCCCTGTCGAAAAACATCGCTCTCGCATTGCAAGTATGACACCCTCTGCTTAGAGGTAGGGGTACTGTCTAAGGAGATCTTGTTTGTTCACATTTTATAAAGAGCAGGCCATCAGAGAAGTGTATATAGTGTTATTGATAATGGGTCATTCTTTCATGTGAAATTGCTCTGCATAAATGTGTTATTGTTACATAGATGTACAGTGTTCCTGGTGAGAAATTCCTGTACACTTCCAGTAAAAGTATATGTGCTCTGCTAGCAGGTGCTGTCCTATTTTTAGGTCTCGCCTACGCAGTGCGCATGTGCTGCATAGGAGGACCTTTAGCCGTCACTTTGGTCATTTTCAAGCACACACTCATGCTTGTGGCGGCAGCCACCTTGCGGGAGCGAGCAGGGGCACGCCACAAGCATGAGTGCAGTGCTTGAAAATGAGCAGACTGCGCACGTACGCAACACTCCCGGTCTCTCTCGCTTTCTCTCGCTTTCTCTCTCCCGCTATCTCTTTCTCTCTCTCGCTCTCTTTCACATTTTCTCCTCTTTCCATTGCGTGTTTAATTTCAGAAGCAGTACGTGGAGGGAGTTCCGTGGGGCCGTGGGGCAGTGGGGCGGGGCGGGGCGGGGGAGGGGCATGGTGGAGGAATGTAAACACTGGAATATGGATGAACGGAGGTAAGTACACATTTAAATAAATAAAACGAATTCCTTGGCGCGCGCTGCATCGCAAAATGCGATGCAGCGCGCGCAACGAAATTCGTTTTATTTATTTAAATGTGTACTTACCTCCGTTCATCCATATTCCAGTGTTTACATTCCCCCACCCTGCCCCTCCCCCGCCCTGCCTCACCGCCCCACGGAACTCCCTCCACGGACCGCTACTGTTTAATTTGCATTTTAATCTCCTGAAACGCTTCTGTGATCCCAAGTACTTTTGAAGGACTGGTCTGTGTTCCCTTACGCACAGAATGTTTGTTTGTACAACATCATACAATTTTTGACACGCCTTAAATTGCATCTTGCTGGGATGTTTTTTGCTGCAGCTTGCTATGGAGAATTAATCGGAATTGAAAAAGTGTTTAACCATTCGATGCAAGTATTTAATTTTTGTAACTTTAGAAGGCATTTGTAGCTAAGGAATCACGTGATCCATTCAGAATTAAGTTTTAAGTCAAATCGGTTATCCAAGAGTTTAAAAATAAATTCCAGTATTCGCCACTGAAGCTTTATGAGATCTGGTCTTTGTTCATTGCTTTATCCGTGCTTTGCGTTCATATATTTTATTCAGTTCTGCTGTTGGTATTTGATACAAGCACAGAGATGTCATCTCAGTGATAGATTTGGTTGCCTTCTGCAAGGTGTTTCGACAATGTTTTGATAATTTGTCATCTTATTATAAGAAATACCTGTTGTCCAACTAATATTAATCCGCTCATAGATGGATATATATATATTTTGTCGGTTTTCGTGCACATCACTGTATGTTAGTCAGTTGCTTACCGTTTTAACAAATCATCAGATTTGTCCCAGTCATTCTGACATCTTTATTAGATGATCGATTAAATTAAACCTTCAGTAACTTGGGGGCATATTATCAAGGTCCGGCGTTAAAATTATTGCCGCTTTATCGGCAGAAAAGCGGCGATAATGGGCTTGATAATATGCCGATGTGAATTCCCATAGAAGCCCATGTTGACACCAGAACATGGGCTTCTATGGGAATTCACATCAGCATATTATCAAGCCCATTATCGCCGCTTTAGCAGCAGTTTTCTGCCGATAAAGCGGCGATAAATTTAACGCCGGACCTTGATAATATGCCCCCTACAGTTTTATTTTATTTTGTGTCCGATGAGGCCAAACATTTTGGAGTGATTATCATGGGATGTAGTCTTGTGCGAGAGAGAACAAAGCGCTGTTTGGTTCTCCTTTTCACCCAGTGCATTGGGCTGATGGGGAGCGACTATTTCACTCTAGCGAGTCACCGCCTTGAGAGGTCGTGTGAGGAAACGAATAGTTTCTTACCTGTCGGTGTAGTTTTGCAGCTTGAAGATCTTTCTGGATTCACTATGCTGTGCATTATTCCGCGATCTGGTGGTTGGGTCCGGATTCGTAGTCTTTCTTTTTTTTTTTTTGTAACCCAGGTGGGCCTCGACGTCCCACCATTTGGTGCACCTCTCGTGACGTTGTCGTGCTTCCTGCGGAAGTCCCAACTTTGGGGCGCCATCTTCGGGTTCTTTTTTCCTCTCGTTTATTTATTTATTTACTTTTTAACCCTAGGCGAATGATTAAATTATATGTCCACTTTTCTCTGTTTTTCCCCCTCTTCCTCCAGCCTCATCTTCCTGGCGGAGGTGGGTGGGTTCGCTAGTGAATCCAGAAAGATCTTCAAGCTGCAAAACTACACCGACAGGTAAGAAACTATTCGTTTTGCAGCGTGAATCTTTCTGGATTCACTATGCTGTGCATAGACTTTGTAGCGGTTTGTTATCTTTGTGGCGGCTGGGTGGTAGATGAGCGTTGGTCGTTGAATATGTGTTGAAGCACCTTCTGTCCTACTTGTGCTTCCTTGTTCATCTGTATGTCCACGCAGTAGTGCTTGGTGAACGTGTGCACCGAAGCCCATGTTGCCGCCAGGCATATGTCCTGAATAGGCGTGTTTGCCAGAAAGGCAATGGTTGCCCCTTTCTTCCTTGTGGAGTGAGCTTGAGGCCCCTCCGTTAGCTCCTGTCCTGCCTGTTTGTGGCAAAACTGTATAGTTAGTGCAATCCATCTAGCAATGGTGCCCTTTGTCACTGGTCTCCCCATGAAGCTTGATGCAAAGGACACAAAGAGCTGCTGAGTTTTTCTGTGCTCCTTGGTCCTCTCAATGTAGTGCATCACCGCTCTCCTAGCGTCTAGAGTGTGTAGAGCCTTTTCTGCGTTCGAAGTTGGGTTTTGAAAGAAACTCAGTATCTGAATACTCTGGTTCATATGGAATGCCGACACGACTTTAGGCATGAAGTGTGGGTCCGTTCTCAGGACAACCCTGTCCTTGTGTATCTGTATGTAGGGCTCTTGTAGCGTTAGTGCTTGCAGTTCGCTCACCCTGCGTAGCGAGGTTATGGGTTATGGCTACCAGAAATGCAGTTTTCATAGTCAACATTTGCATTGATGCCTTGTGTATGGGTTCAAAGTTGTGGTGTTGTCCGTTTGAATCAACACTCTCTGGTTGTACAGGTGCTTCTGGAATGCCTTCAGGGCTAGCAGGACAGCCTTCAATTCCAGGTAATTGATATGTCTGACCGCATCTGCCGGAGCCCACAGACCCCTCACTCTGAGTTGGTCCATGTGTGCTCCCCATCCCCTTTGAGATGCGTCCGTGGTGATGGTCACAGTTGGGCTTGGGGGTGCCAGGCTTTTCCCTGTAGTTATGTTGTCCCTGTTCCACCAAGTTATCTCTTCCTGCACTGCGTGCGTAACAACCACTAGATCTTCCCAACTTCCGCTTGCCTGTGACCATTGCTGTTGTAGCCATTCTTGGAATGGTCTCATGTGAAGTCGTACATTTGGGACCAGGTGGATACATGACGCCATCATCCCCATGATCTTGCTCACTGTTCTCACTGTCAGAACTCGCCCCTTCTGGTAGAGGCTCGTCTCCCTCAGTAGGGCTTCTGCTCTCCTGTCGCTGGGCACGACCGTTCTGTTTATGGTGTTGATTTTTGCTCCCAGGAAAATCTTCACCTGTTCTGGCTTCATTGATGACTTCCCCCAGTGTATGGAGAACCCCAGGTTCGTCAGTGTCTTTGTCACCTGTGCTGCGTGTTTCACGCATTTTTCGTGGGTGTTTGCTTTGATCAGCCAGTCGTCTAGGTAAGGGTGCACATGAATCCCCTTCCTTCGTAGGTATGCTGCGACTGCCGACAGGCATTTCGTGAATACCCTTGGTGCTGATTTTAGCCCGAAGGCCAGGGTCGTGAATTGGTAATGATCCTGGTTGATGCTGAATCTTAAAAGTCTTTTGTGCCTTCTGTTTATTGGGATGTGCAGGTAGGCATCCTTGAGGTCCACGGTGGACATGAAGTCTCCGTCCCTTATTTGGGGCAGCACCTCCTGTAGTGATGTCATTTTGAACTTTTGTGTTCTGATGTATTTGTTTAGGTATCGCAGATCCAGGATGGGTCTGAGATTTCTGTCTACTTTTGGTACCACGAAGTAGTTCGAGTAGACCCCTTTGTTCCTTTCCTTGTAAGGCACTGGCTCGATGGCTCTCTTTTCGAGCAGCTTCAGTGTTTCCTCTCTGAGTTGAGCAAGCTCCTGACATGAGCGTTGCCTTCGTTTTGGTTTTCTGTTTGGAGGCGTCCCCTCCAAGTCCACGCAGTAACCGTGTTGTATGACGTTCAGTATCCACTTGTCCGTGGTTATACGTTGCCATTCCTGTAGGTAGAGGCCCAGCCTTCCGCCTACGGGTGTTGGATGTTCGTAGGCGATTGGGTCTCTTCCCCCCCTCGTTGTTTTTGCATTGCGCCTCACCCCTGGGGGTATGTTGGGGGTGAGCGTCCCCATGCGTGCCGAGTCACTTAGATGAGGGTTGGTCACCCCCTCGTCTCCTTTGGCCACGTCCGTTTCCCCTCCCGCGAAAGGACTGGCCCCTTGGCTGGTACTGCCAGTTTTGTTTTTGCTGGCCGTGACTTTCACCCTGCTGTCCTTGCTGGAACGTCTGGTGCGATGCTCCCCGCTGGTTACCCCCTCTACCGTAGGGTCTTCTAGCTGGAGTGCCTCTTCTCATCCCCCTGAACTGTAGGGCCCCCATGGACCTTGCCGTCTCGTTCTCTTTCTTCAGCTGGGTGAGCTTTTCGTCCACTGTCGCCCCGAACAGTGTTTCCCCGTTGAAAGGGGTGTTTAATATGTTGCTCTGCACCTCCTGTTTGAATCCAGAGATTCTCAGCCAGGCCTGTCTTCGTTCGGTGATCCCTATGGCCATTAGTCTGCTTGAAGTTTCCGCAAATTTTGAAAACCGAGCAAGAGGGTTACAGAGTAAAGATCATGTAATAATGCAAATGCACATCAAAATTAAAGATCTCTGATTAAATTCCAGATGTTCATATCTTGTCTTTATTTCTTGAAAAAAAACTTCTTCGATGCAAGCCCACTGCCAGCCAACACGTGTTTCGTCCTGACTTTAATAGGTCATGGACTTCATCAGGGCAATACTTAGTGTTATCAGTAAACGTATCTTATAGGTCCAGGAGCCAAGGAAACAACATTTGCAACCAATCCAATCTCGGGCTGTTGGCTCCAATCCAAAGGTTTTCAAATTATGTCGATCTAGTATATTCAGTTCTAGATATCATTCATGTAACCTTAAAGTGTAAGAAAGGGTCCAATATCTTGACCTCTCGTATTATTAAAGTCAGGACGAAACACGTGTTGGCTGGCAGTGGGCTTGCATCGAAGAAGTTTTTTTTCAAGAAATAAAGACAAGATATGAACATCTGGAATTTAATCAGAGATCTTTAATTTTGATGTGCATTTGCATTATTACATGATCTTTACTCTGTAACCCTCTTGCTCGGTTTTCAAAATTTGTTGATGTTTGAGGTTAACTTTGTTTGCCTAAATTACGATGTTGGTGGTCGTCGTATTGTTAACCTAGTAGCAAGGGTTCATATTCATAGACAGTACTAATAATTCATTTCTCAGCGCAAATTGTCCCTACCACTGTGGCTTTTGTTGCTTGAAGTTTCCGCCCCGTCCAATGCAGTTTTAATGCATGAGTTGGCTATGTTTTTACCTTCTTCCACAAGGTGGGATGCTCTTTGGCGGTACTCTTCAGGGAGGTGTTTGACTAATTCCCCCATCTCGTCCCAGTGCTGGTACTGGTGTCGATTGAGAAGCGCATTGGAGTTCGCCATGCGCCAGTGCATTGCAGCGTTCCTTTCGACCTTCCTTCCAGTGAGGTCCATTCTCCTGCTTTCCTTATCGGGGGTGGCCCCAAGGTCGCTGGCACGTTGGCCCTTGTCCTGGCCGTGGAAGCGATGATGGAGTCGGCAGTGACCGCTCCCTTGATGTAAGGCGGGTCCAGGGAGGAGTGCTTGTATTTCTTCTCCGTCCTGGGCGTGATGGACCGGCATGTTGCTGGCTCCTTAAAGGCCTCCTTCCCCTGGTTCATTACGCTTTGGAGCATGGGAAGGAACTGGCTCCTCATCTGAATGGGGAGCAGGGTCTCGAGAAGGAAATCAGCTTTCGGCTTCTCCTCGTCCAGTTTTACCCCAAAGGCTGCTGCAGCACTCCTGACGACCATATTGTACACCCCGATGTCGTCTGGTGACGAAGGCCTTGAAGGATACGTGTCCACGGGCTCTTCGGGATTTTCGGCGTCGATATCTTGCCAATCCAGCTCGTGAGTGGTTGATGGCGCCGAGCCGTAGAACGACTGCTGGTCGGCCTCCTCGTCTTCGCCTTCATAGTAGGTGCCTTCTTCTTCCTCCTCAGGATCTCTCGGCAGCCCTTCGGCGTAGAATTCGTCCTGTTCCTCGATCTCGATGACGTCCGTCGACAGAATCGTTGGAATTCTGAATTGTTTCAATTTGGCGTCGAACTCCTTCTTCCTCTGAAGGATGCTCTCCATCTCCGCCTCGAGCCTACTCTTCTTCTTCTCCATTTCGGAGATGCTTTCGACGTCGACCGCGGCTCTTTTCGACGGAGCTTGCGTCGACGCTGGCTTGTCTTTCTGCGTCGAACGCCCCGTTTCGTGGGCTGTTCTCGACGAACTCTGCCTTTCGGCATCCTTCGGCACCAGGGAGTCCTTCTCGCAGGATCCGCTCGGCCTTTTGTCCATGGATCCACCCTTGGTCGTCGAAATTTTCTGCGCCGGTGCTCCTTTTGAGGACTTTGACTCAGATTTTCGAGAGTCTGTCTCGGGTTTTCGAGGCCCTTTCGGGGGTTTTGAACTCGACGATTCTCTTACCTCATCAGGCGTTTTTGTATCGGTCTCTGCGACCGTGAAGACGTCGGGTCCTTCGGCGATGTTGTCCTCATCGTCGGTGGAGAGGCCCAGGTCGTAAAGCGACGGGGCCTTACCCTTGCCTTCCATGCTGAAGTTAGCTCTTCTCTGGCGTTCTCTCACCCGGAGCGTCTTCGGCGCGAAAGCTGAACAGGCGTTTCAGTCCTTGCTCGGGTGGTCGATCGGTAGGCAAAGGTTGCAGACCGGATGCTGGTCCTTCTGCGCGAACTTGTGGTGGCAGTTAGGGCAGAATTTGAATGGTGTCTTGTCCATTGCGCTCAGAGCCTCTGAGTGCGCATCTTCGAAGGGCGTCGAAGAAAATTCCTGGGAATTCTTCCTTCTTCACGTCCCGGATGTAAGTTATTCCTCTCTGTGATCTCAGTTGTTCTTTCTCGACGAAACTCGCGTTTTCTCCTTCTTCCTTTGATTGAAATCCTGGAGCTTCTCGATGACGATCCAGACCCAACGGCGGAAAAAAGAATCTGAAGATGGCGCCCCAAAGGTGGGACTTCCGCAGAAAGCACGACGACGTCACGAGAGGTGCACCAAATGGTGGGACGTCGACGCCCACCTGGGCTACAAAAAGAAAAAAAGAAAGACTACTAATCCGGACCCAACCACCAGATCGCGGAACAATGCACAGCATAGTGAATCCAGAAAGATTCACGCTGCAAAACTTTCTTTCGAGTGCACAGAAGATTGACTGTGTTTTCTGGGGCTTCCCATTATCAATAGACAGATGTTCACATCTGCCTTCCACTGAAGGTTGTTTCTTGGACAGAGCTTTTCTCACCGGGCAGACACAAGCACTGATGCCCTTGATACCCGAGGCTGCTTTAAAACATGACCCTGCCTCACGTCATCAGTGTATGGTCTCAGGAGACCCCAGAGAAGTGCTGGCCAGGCTGGTGCCAGTTCAGCCCAGCCTGCTGAAATAAATAAATAAAATAGGCAAGCAAGCATTGGCATAGCCAATAGGACTCGCCTTTGGGACCTTATAAGTGTTTAGCCACGCAACAGTTTATGTTGTTGCACCAAGGATATTGTGCTGCATAACTAAATACTTATAAGGCCCCAAAGGCGAGACCTATTGGCTATGCCAAAGCTTGTTTTAATTATTAGCGTGCCCAAACGTGTTAATTCTCACACTTCTTCATTTTGGCTTCGTTAATACCTTTATTTTGGTTTTGTTCATGTTCGTATTATACCTTGTGAAACTGGAGTTCCTCACAAGGGGTCAATGAGTGCGAGTGCGCCTTACAATGTGATAACTGCTCAATGCCGGAGGAGGGTCTGAGCCGAAGACAGGGGCACAGTGTGAAGGGCAATGATGACCAAGACGATGGATGCTGCCAATCTTAGCTTGCTCTTTGGCCTCTGGGGAAGAATAAAACTCCTTCAGGTGAGTATGAACATGCAGGCTTGCCCCATGGTAAGCCTGGCACAGCATTTCATGCCCCCGAGCTTGAGGTCCACGGCAGCCGGATCCTGCAATGATGTGAACAGGGCGCTAACAATACCGTCCTCGAGCACTGTCTGAGGTTTACGCACACTGCCCCCCCCCCCGCGCCCCTTCACCTGAAAACGTGAGACTGTTCATTTGATAAGATTGTGACAAGGGGGTCAAGACTTGTGTTGTGTGTGTGTGTGCGTGTGTGTGCGTGTGCGTGGGTGACGGGTCTTGCAACTGTTCACTCTGTCAACAGGAGAAAGTGGCCACTTCACATGCAACCAATATAAAAGTGCTATGAAACGTGTAGGTCTTTTGAAATGCAGCAGGAATTCTAGTCTGCCAGGCACAGTTATCTCACACTTTCATTTCTAGCCCTAAATACATAAAACTAACATAAAGGCTTTGCTTTTTTCAGCATCTACTGCCTGATCCATCTTTATTTGCAGAATTCCCTAAACTGAGGAACATAAGCATTTCTAATCAATATCAGTGTCCTATCATTTCTTACCACCTCCCAAACAGGCATCGACCCTCTGTTCTAAGGTGATGCTCCTGTGGAACTCGCAAGACACGAACCCTCTTCCTTGTCAGCCAATCGCATCGCTGGGGTTTACCTTGGTCAATGTGTTGCCACATGACGCTGATGTAGGCGTCTCGGTCCTTCCGGGTGTGCTCGTGGTAGAAGCCCAGGTTGTGCATCAGCTCATGCTGTATGGTCCCCTGTTTCAAGCAGCCCCCAGCAGCTAGCGATGTGGTTTGCTTTCGCCCCCGCCTTCCATAGTTGGACCAGCACCTGGGGTTGGGCGAAGAATACCGGACAATAGAGTAACCTACAGAGATGATTGGTGCAGAAACCGTCCAAGAAACTCTGATGGCTGTCAGTGGTTCACTGGAATAGTGATTTTAAAGGGATCTATTCAATTGAATTAGCATAAAATAAGACAACGGTTACAGAACAAACATCAAAAACGAAAACTTTTCTTCTGAATGATGAGCTCCCTGTGACATCCTGGACTATTGTAAATCTAATGTTCTGAGAGGTTTCACAGCGAGCTTGGAATGCAATTATCTCAGCAAGAAATCAGAATTATATTTTATATCTGTGGGTTGTGTGGGATGATGGGAGAAAGAGCTTCCTGGCAAAGGGCTCCCTCATACGTCCTGTTACAAACATATATAGACACAGGCGGGATAACTGCTGCGAGGGCCCCAGACAAGCATTTGCACTATCAAAAGAGAGACAGAAACAGGTTGACACACTCTGGGGTGTACTCCTGTGGCTGGAGGCAATGCTCTCTTTCTTTCAGTTTCCAGAGCAACGGATCCTATTTGGAGAGTGTGCCGAGGTGACTAATGTTTGAGTTCCAAGCATGGAAATGTACGATTCTTCTCCCAAAACAATGCCCAGAATGAGAGCCTGGGAGGGGTGCCTTTTCAAGTCTTTCTATTTCTGTGGTTAAGAAAATGCTCCAATAAAACCATGTACCCCATTGGTCCTCTCTGACTGATGGCAGACATCTTTGAAGCTCACCATGTACTCCTTTATTTATTTCTGTGGCCAAGGGTCTGAATATAGTCTTCTTAGAATTCGTTGTGCGGGGGTCATTTGTACATGCCTTTTAGTCAGTCGCTGGGAGTAGACAAAAAGGGAGCTGGGCTCTTCTGATCCTTCTGTCCGCTCTGCTTTGATGTGCCTCCTCGCTGTTGTGTGCCTTGGTCGTCTATCGTTATTTCCAAAGGATCATGGCAAACTGTAGGGAACTGGGCTTTTGTTGCAGTGAAGCCCCCACACACACTGATGGCTAATGGGCCTTCCTGAGCTAGAGTGGTGGGATGAGTTGTCACTGACACCTTAATAGGGCTGTGCTTGTCCACATACAAATCTGTCTCCTCCCCCCTGTGGTGTGTCTGAAGCCAGGTCAGGAAAAGGCAGGGTCTTGTGCACTACTGAGACTTCCCTTTGCAGTTTGCCTACTTCAAAGGCAGAAAGGGGAATAAGTATTGGAGCTCTTACGCTTCAACTTCAGAACACTGTTGGACTGAGGACATTGTGCCAGGAAGAAAAGCTGGATGCTGCAGGAGACACACACAATCTGCTTATTGCTGTGCTGGCCTGCTGCTCCTGTGCTGGGAGTAAAAGGGATGGACTTTACTTTCTGAATCATGCCTCCAAGGTTCTCCAAGGATTTGAGTTGAGCTTGCCTCCTCTTAAGAAGTCTCAGGGCCATCAGAGACTTCACCTACCAGTGTCTGGGATATTCTGCTGAGAGTGCTGACTTGCCTAGGGGTTCCAAATCCAGATTCTGGGCCCTTGGAAGTGTAACCTGGTGATCTTAAGGGGAAAATCCATGCATTGACTCTCAACGCCTGTTTTATCGACGCATCGCGGAAGAAGCTCGACTCATTGCTGTTGCCTGCCACGAAGCGTGGTTCCACTTCAGGGCAACAACCACAGGTTTCACCCCAGGGCCCAGCTCATCATCACAGTGCATTAGAAAAATGACCACAGCGTGAGTTTGGAGCACCGAGCCACTGAAGTCCGGGACACCCACTCCGACTTTGATGCACACCTGTTAGTAGCTGGAAAATTGACACAGCGCCTGCATCGACATTGTTGCATCAATACAGCGTGTCTGGATTTTCGACACTGTCTCTACATCAACATTTATCAGCAGTAAGGAACCGAGGATGCATGGCTGGAGATCGATGCATAACCTCCCCTTCAAGTAGGGAAACAACACATCACCTACCCTGACAGGAAGGTACCGACGCATCTCTTCCCCTGCTCCGCAGTAAGGAACCAACTGATCAACTACCTTGGCAGTAAGGAATCAATGCATCACCCTCCCTGGGAGTAAGGAACCATTATATCGTTTTGTCTTTTAGGCGTCTCACTTCCCCTGCGCATGTTTCGTCTTTTTACTTTTGACGGATCCAAGGTACTTTGTGCTAAAAACAACAAACCCGTATATTTCTATGGACTGAACTTATTTAACCTTTGAAAATTGATGTCTTTCCTTGTGCATGTTGGATTTTTGTTCTTTTGGTCTTGTTTAATTCAGATAAATATTGCCTATTTTTATAAACTTGTGTAGTGTACTTTTGTACTGTTTTCACTGTGTTACTGTGTTTGTGTGTATAAATGCTTTACACATTGCCTCTGAGATAAGCCTGACTGCTCGTACCAAGCTACCAAAGGGGTGAGCAGGAGTTATCTTCAAGGACGGACTGGGAACTGAAACCAGCCCTGGCAATCAGCTCGACCGGCACCCAGGGGTCCTAATCTGGCCCCCACCTTTCCGTCCTACGTGGGAAACGCCCAGTGTCCGCTACGGCTAGTCCGGCCTGGGTTACCTTAGCTGTGTAATCCCCTTATCCTGACTAGAGTGAGGGTCGCTACTTAGACAGGGTGCAGACCTCTTCCAACTGGAGACCACATTTCTAACAAAGATTTATTGACTAATTTGAATTAGGAGAATATCAGTCCCTACTTTATATGACGCACAGTGCACTTTATTATCTGTTTTTTGTAGAGAATTCACAGCACAGGTTTATCTTGTCAAGGTTTCGGTTAAACTACATTCCACTAATAATGGGTTATCCTGCAAATGCTTACTCAACGAAGCAGGTATCCCCTTGCCCATGTGATGGATAGTCCACCCAGTCCATTTCACATATCTTGTTTTTTTGTCCCTTGTACATTGGTCCGAGGAAAATGTTTTTGATCCCATTACTACAGAAATAGAATATAAGAAACTATCTTATTGCTTTTTCATTTTTCCAGGGACTGGCAATCCCTTTGGAAGTTATACGCTTGCATCTCTCCTGTGGGCAGCACTGACAATCTGTTGCACCCCATGAATCAAAATGGGCCATGCTGTTTGGTAAGCGGGTGAAGTGTAATACCTAATTTCCTATCTTACTTTCTAATTTAGATAATTCATATTTTAATAGCCTTAGCACATGTACATATTTGGCACAGGGACCTATATTTGTAATACAATTATAGCTGCTAATTAGATCCTAGAGGTTAGATATAGTTATTTATTTACATTTTCGAAACTACGCATGAATTTCTAGGTTTTAAGATTTCTGGTGTTTTTTTATTTCTAGTTCTGTATATTTATTTCAAATAATCAATTAGAGTGGAGTTTGGGAAAAATTGTTAAAGGCGGAGCTCAAGATAGATAAATTATAAGGTGGGCAATAGGAGGGTAATGTGAAACTATTTATAGATTTGCAATAAAGATGAAATAAATGATTGCTTTTTATTGAAGATCATGTATTTTATTAATTTTGGTGAATATTTTAATTGATTTTATGTACTTTTATGCATTTTAACTAATGCAAAATAAAGTTTGACTTGAGACTAATTTGAATAAAAAGAACAAAAATACACTTGTTAATCTCTTAATGAGACTAAAGCTTTTAAAATCTATTCAAACTCTCATCATTGACTGAACTTAGAATTGTATCTCAAAATACGGTGGCAAAGATCCGTCACCTGAGGTGAAAAGAAATCGGTACGGAAACGGGTCTTGACCCTTTAAGTGATGGTATTTGAAAGGTTGCACTATATTAATTAATTTTGGCCCCAATCTGCGCTATCAAGGCCTAATAATCTTACAAAACAGCTCTAAAGCATTATTATAAGGTGACTAAAACAGTTCAGAGCACATTCTTTGCGGAACAAATTGAGTGACCTAACAAGTCTTTCAGAGACATTTTCTAAATTCTTTATTGAACCCTATAGTCTGCAACCCTAATGTTTCTGAGTCCACAAATTTATGTGAAAAGATTGCAGTTTTCGTTGAGGAAAAAAATCCAAAAATCCATGAGGCTCTGTCCACGCCCCTTTAAGACATATCCACTATCCCCAGTGGCAGCGTGACTCGGCCCTCCAATGCTATTGCTTGCACACTATATAAAGTGGGCCTTTTCCCTCTGAACAAATATATAATTAATCGCATTGTAAGTCGAGGCCACCTGGTGATCTTTGTCCACCAGCTATTCATAGAATGGCAGTGAGGTCATTGCTCTGGTGTTCCAGCAACGTTTTAACTGCTTCCTTGGCTCGGCAAGAGTTCCTTACTGCTGGAAAAGGGCTATAGTAGCCCCTCTTTTTAAAAAGCCAACCACCAACCCAGAGGTCCTCTCCAGCGTTTGTCCTTTATCTTTGTTGCCTGCAGCATCTCAAATTTAGCAGTGATTTGTTAATGGTCAGCTGACTTCTTATCTCAAATATAATTCCCTTTTGCCTCACACTTAGTTAGGATTCCATCAATGTCATAGTAAGGATCACGTTGGACAATGGGGCACGTGCCACCCTGATTTTACCTGATTTATCAGCAGCATTTGATATGGTTTCTCATCCCATTCTACCACAGTGCCTTTCTGGGTTGGTTTAGACCAGACTACTTGGGATGGTTACGATATTGCAGGGAGAGGAAAACACGTGTGGCTTGCTCCCTGTCCATCATCATCATTCATTTAAACTTTATTTCGGCAATAAGCCATAAAAGTCAACAAGAGATAAGTACAACATACATTTATACAATTCATCATAATAATGGGAGATATTTTACATTTAATTGGCGATAAAATTTGTTTTATAAGTAACCCATAAGTACACAATACCGCGTATAAAAATATAAATAACTATATATAAGTTAATTAAAAGCCAGAGAAAAATTAAATACATGGGCGGTCGAGACAACAAGACAAGTACTAAAATCAGAAAGGGGGGAATGGGAAAAGGCAGAGCATAAATCAAAATGTATTTACAGTTTATAACCAGATCGTTTCCTAATAAAATACACACTGTATAAAAATCTGCTTATTCCAAACACCACTAGCTGTGAGGTGTTTGACTTGAATATACGCTCTGCCTCTTTATAAGATCTAACCCCCACATAGTTACAAACGGGTTTGATCCATCAAGCCCTTTGTTTTTTGTATTCCGGGCAGAAAAAGAGTAAATGGGCAGCATCTTCTTTAGCCCCTAGAGAGCAAAGGGTGCACAAATCAGGGCCTTTTGCCTTCCCCCAACGGGATGTATATGCATTAATCTGTAAAACCCCATACCTAAACTTTAAATATAATGTTTTTGCTAATGGGGGACAGATCTCATCCATAAATTGCTCTAAGCTAGGTGTATCTTTGAAATTCAAAAATTCCAAGGTCAATATGCCAGACGATGAGCTATACAATAGTTCTCCGTTGACATACGACCAAAAGGTATCCTTTACAAGCTTCCTAGAAGACGATGTCATGTTCTGTGGAGCATCCCATAGATGTGCAAGCCCTAATCTCTCATACCACTTTGAAACATACTTGACCCATGGAGTATTCAAATAACCATCAATCTGAGATAATTCAACTAGTCCACTTTTATAGACACCCAGTTCCGGGGTTACCCATAACCTGACCCAATACAACAACGGTCTTAATATTACTTGGTAATCTACTTTTTTGAGATTAATATCTAAAAATACAGGAACCAAAGGGGTTCTAGTTGGTATTTTTAGTAGGCTACGCACAAAATGATTTTCCACTTTCCCAAAAGTATTGTTACAAAAGTAGCCCCAAACCTCGGCACCGTAGAGGGCAGCCGATTGTGCCTTAGCTTTATATACTTCTAGAGCCGGGGATATAGCTTTGGAGTAGCTAGCTCCGTGGACTTTTAGAATAGGCATTGAGTTTTGTTTGAGGGATAGGGAACTTTTGTCCATCTGACCTTTCCAAGACAAGTCACTGTCCAACAATATCCCCAGATAGGTAAAACTCCCGACCTGTTCCAATTTTTTATTTTCAAAGAACAGATTACTCCTAAGGGATTTTTTGGGGTTTATGGACATATACTTAGTTTTACTAGGATTTATTTCTAACCCCTTCCCCACACAATATTTTTGGAATGTGTCAACCAAATTTTGTAAGCCTCTCGGAGTTTGAGAAATAAGGATAGTATCGTCGGCAAATAGTAATGCCGTAACCGCTTCACCACCTAGCTTTGGGGAATCATGCACACAGTTACTCAAATAACTTGGTATATCGTTAACATATAGGGAAAAAAGTGTTGGGGCTAACACGCATCCTTGGCGCACACCACGGTCTACGGGAATAGCCCTTGAAATTTCGCCATCCTTTCCCCATCTGATTTTGGCAAAATTCCCCGTGTGAAGCCTAATGAGTTCTTTAAGTAGTTCCCCTGGGACCGCCATGTTCTTAAGTGTAGACCACAGCGATTTGCGCGGAACAAGATCGAAGGCGGCCCTGAGATCCACAAATGCCACATATAAACTACCCTTTCTTAGGTTTATGTACTTCCAGCAGATGCACATAAACCTAAATACTTGATCGATGGTGCTAGTTTTGGATCTAAACCCAGCTTGATATTTAGTCAGTATTTTAGTCTCTTCAGTCCAATCTAAAAGCCTATTTAAAATATGTCTGGCAAAAATCTTCTGTAAAATATCAATTAAACTAATTGGGCGGTAATTACTAGGATCGTAACGGTCTCCTTTTTTAAAAATCGTTATAATTTCTGCCCCTTTCCATGAATCGGGGATTGGTGTACCTGCAGCAATCGAGTTACACAGGAAGTTTATGTATGGTCCCCACACTTCTACATCATGTTTTAATAAATCGCCGGGAATTTTATCGGGACCTGGAGCTTTACCCGTTTTCACGGCCTGCAAGGCCTGAATGGATTCTTCTAAACTAAAGTGTAAAGGAGCATTACTCATTTCTAAGTCTATCTCATGATCCTGGGGGGACAAACTCTTCTTTTTATTGGCGTAAAGCTTGGTAAAATGGTCACACCATGTATTTTCATCTAGGAAAATATCCTTAGTTGAACTACCCTTCTTATTTCCCCTGGCGATTAAATTCCAGAACCTACTTTGATCACGCTGCTTAGTTGCATTTAAGAGATCCTCCCATATAGTTTCATCCCAGAATTTTTTTGCTTGGTCCATGGTTTTATTATAACTTAATCTTCCATTCTTTATATCTAGACGATTTCCAGATTTTACTGCCGGAATCAACCTTAATTTAGCTTGTCGGCAATCTTTATTATACCATGGATTTCCCATCTCGAGGAGCTTCTCTTCCCTGTTACTATCTTTTTTATAGATTTTACTCAGTAGTGGAGTTAAAGCATCTAACAGCTTATAATGTAAATCAAGGACACCCTGGGTACCCGCTATAGGTGACTGGGGTGTTCCCAAGATTTCAGAGAAAGCATTGTAGATGTTTATCAATGTTTTCTCTGATCCCAAAATGTATGGCCATTTAACAGCACGTCTATTGTTAGATATTTGTAACTCCCCAGTTGATGTTTTTGGTATCATTTCTACGCCAGGCCAAGTAATAAATGGGTGAGGATCTAACCATAATTGAAGAGGGAAATGATCGCTCTCTATCCTATGGTCTACCTTAAAATCTGCTATTAGATCCCATACGTTCCGGGTTACCATTACAAAATCTATGTGTGATCTATAAGTTCCCTTGAAATAAGTCGGAGCTGCTGGTCTATCTGAGCAGAAACGGCCGTTGCAAGCCCTTAAGTCGTGCGCCACAGCCAATTGCAAAATTTGTAGAACGGCTACAGTATTAGTAACAGAGCCCACTGACTCTAAGGGTAAAATGTCATTAACGGCATCTTGTTCATCAAATATCTTTTCCATGCCCAAAACAGGCTCATATTTACAATTAAAATCCCCGCCAACTAATACCTTTACATTATCTCCCAGTGTATTTGGAAAGGAATCCAAGAGTTCTATTGTTTTAGATTCCTTGTAAGATGGATATGGTCTGTTATATATATTTATTAAGTAAATGGTTTCTTTCTCTCTAGTAAGAATTTTAATGCCGAGTAGATCTGGAGGGGTAATGGGTATCTGGGTAACATCTATTTCTAGAGACACTTTAACCCAAATAACCAATCCCCCTGATGCTCTACCTCTAATAGATGGTGTTGCATTAGAACAATAAGTTTTATAGCCCAACCTGTGGGGAGTTTCCACCATCCAGGTCTCCTGTAAGAATATGATATCATAATTCTCAATATATGAGGACCATATCACATCCATTAAATTCTTAGCCAACCCAGCTATATTCCAAGATATCATTCTAATACTTGGATCCTTTTTTACATATGGAGTAGCTGGGCCTACTAATATGTTGTCATCCCCAATATTAACCTCGGATATAACTAGAGGATTAACCTTATCAACTTGATCAACAACTTCGTTATCGTCCTTACCCTACGTAGACATTTTATGATACTTATCTATGACCCCCGCACTAATTGCCTCACTCGTTATAGAATAGGAAGATAAGATCCCATTGTCCAGCTTGTCTAGCACAGTATCACCGGGGCATATTGGTATTGTAAATTTTGAGCCCAATTGTTCGACACTCACGACTGAACCCCATATCTGATTGTCTATTCGTGTATCTGTGCTTAAATCATTTGGTCGTGAAAGTCAGTCATTTTGATCTAACGTGCTCAATGCTGAGAATCTATTTTTGGTTGGGATGTTAAAGTTTATGCCTATGCTATTGAGCAAGGGTCTGTGGTTATTAGGCAATTGTGGTGCTCTGGTCAAATGCCTATAAAAATAGCCCAGGGAATGCACACCCACATCAAACTCCCCTACATCCCGAGATGCTGCTCTTAAAAGGACGGTCGCAACGTGCTGGGGGTGTCTGAAATTAATAATTATACAATCCCCCTTGCATCTTTTCCTTGCGTTACCGATCCAGGATACCCTTCTGGTAGACAGTATGTCATCGGAGAGGAGTGGGGGAAAGCCACAATTTTTATGTAACCAAGCAATTGATTTTCGTTTGAGAGAATCGTGGGATTCCTCCCGCTGATTTAATACTATCGATTCTAAGGGAGGAACATTTGAAAGGACTACAACATAAGGTTCACAATCGGGTGGGAGATTAATATGATTTGGTCTATATCCAGGAGTGGTAGTCCTCTCACTATTAGGTGGAGCTACATTTAACTGAGCGGTACTACCAGCTGGATGACATATCTCCCTAGGTTTAGATGGGCTTATTCTTCCGATTGTGGCCGGCTGCGCCTGATTATTAGGATATATTGCTGACTCAGGTGCTGTCGCAGTCTGTTCTTTCCACTTATTCTCTAAGAGGCCACCCAGCCTAGCTACCTCCATAGATAAGAAATCAATTTTATCCATGAGGGGTTTGGTCACAAGATCTAATTTTGCCTCAAATAGGCTAGATACCTCCATGGATAAGGAGTCAATTTTTTCCAAGAGTGGTTTAGTCATGAGTTCTAATTTTGCCTCAAATAACTTGGTTATGTGGCCCAAAAGGTTATCATTCACTTCGCCCTTGTTTGCTATGTTATCAGTAGTGGTCACAATACTTCTGTGTCTTTGGTCCAACTTTGTCTTAGAGTGGACATTTCCCCACTTAGTTAGGGTTTTCCTACATTTCCTAACAGGTCTCTTAGAAGGAGAGTGAGGTGACACATGTTCGCTAGATAGCTCTAATGGTGCTTGGGTAGATACTTCACGGTCTAAAGAAGTGGTAACTATAGTTTCAGTACGGGAAGTATCAGCATTGGGTAAATCTAACATAGTACGGTCACTATCAATATCAATGTCTATAGGAGAGGTGAGATCAGGAGTAGGTTCCTTCCCTAGGGATTTTCTTCGGTCGTTGTTAGTCTTGCTCACCATTTTAACCAAATAGTTGTCCAAGGTGGAATTATTTTTGGCCATTCTGACCCACAATGCAATTTTGTTAGCCTCTAGTATGGATAGTAAGGAATCAGTGCAATCTAAAACCGTGGCTCTACACACAGGTAGAGAACACAAGACAAGTTAAAAGAATACCTGTCTCACTTAAATCCCCAGTTGTTACAGTAATATAACGGGACAACAACCCAGGTGAAACGGTGAATCAACTTGATAAAACCTTGATACGACTCACGTCATCACGTAACGAACAATTGTAGTAACCTTAATTTAGGGGGGTGGCCCGACCCGACCTCTTCCGGCCTCCTAACGGCCACACAACGGCCCGCCCTACAACGGCCCGCCCTTTGCCCGGGCTTAGCCCGGCGTCGCCCGCGCGCGTCCCGCGACACGGAGGGAGTCTCTCCTTTTTGAGCGCCTCCGGGCACGAAAGTGGGCGGAAGTCCGGTGGTGGTGGCGCTAAGCCTGCTGGGAGCTGTAGTCTCCCCCAACTGCGGCCGTGAACTCCGTCGGCGGCAGGGGAGACCGACAGCGTGAGCGTCCCAATGTAGCTACCAGGAGCAGGTAAGAGTGGTTCTGTGGCAAGTCCTGCAACGAAAAATGCCCCCGCTCCACCGAGGGAGCCTCTCCTTTTTGAGCGCCTCCGGGCGCGAAAGTGGGCGGAAGTCCGGTGGTGGTGGCGCTAAGCCTGCTGGGAGCTGTAGTCTCCCCCAACTGCGGCCGTGAACTCCGTCGGCGGCAGGGGAGACCGACAGCGTGAGCGTCCCAATGTAGCTACCAGGAGCAGGTAAGAGTGGTTCTGTGGCAAGTCCTGCAACGAAAAATGCCCCCGCTCCACCGAGGGAGCCTCTCCTTTTTGAGCGCCTCCGGGCGCGAAAGTGGGCGGAAGTCCGGTGGTGGTGGCGCTAAGCCTGCTGGGAGCTGTAGTCTCCCCCAACTGCGGCCGT
The DNA here is from genome assembly GCF_964204655.1 of Triturus cristatus. NCBI lineage: Eukaryota > Metazoa > Chordata > Amphibia > Caudata > Salamandridae > Triturus > Triturus cristatus. Next base: position 52,197,075 of record NC_140583.1, on the reverse strand, counting down.
GAACTCCGTCGGCGGCAGGGGAGACCGACAGCGTGAGCGTCCCAATGTAGCTACCAGGAGCAGGTAAGAGTGGTTCTGTGGCAAGTCATTTTGATATTCTGTCCTCAATAGTCTTGTGGCACGATATTTTTTAAAAGGCACTCAGTTTCTGCCACACATCAAAGCATTCCATCGTACACACAGCTTAAATGATCCAAGTGGCACTGTGGTCTCACTCCAAGTACTGCTGGTGCAAGCTGTGCCAATCAACGTAGGAGTAGTCACTGCACCCGGACCCAACACCATCAAGGAAGCTTGTCTGTGTGGTGCCTCAGGGCGCTTTTTTGAGCCCAATGATATTCAACATATTTCTGGCGCGCCTGGTCAAATCAATAGAATCCTATGGCCTTAAGACTGTCTTATTGAGCCTCAGACCTCCCCCACCCTCCTGTGATTACATCCATAATCTCAAGGGACCTTTCACTCGTTGCTCCTTATGCAAACCAGTGCAGCTCACGCTACCCACTAAACCCAGCAAACCCGCCACCCTTAACTTTGCCTCTCTGAATTGCCGTTCACTTCCTAAACATGCGACTCAGATTGCCGACATCATAGAAGATCATGGAATTGATATATTCTTCCTCACGGAAACATGGCTCGGCCCTCATTCACAATCAGGCATGGTCCTAGCAACACCACAGGGCTACTGTATTCAATCCTTACCCCGTCCTCTAGGCAGAGGAGGCGGGGTAGCCATCATCCATCGAGAACACCTCCACTGCAAAACCTACGACGCACAGATTACCGACGCAGAAAGTCTGCATTTTACCGTCACACTCAACCCAACCACCTCTCTTACAGGACTCCTCATTTACCGCCCTCCCGGCATCCCGGGTCCCTTCACTTGTTCGCTTCTGGACTTAGTCACAACTCAGGCCCACTCCTTATCAAACTATATGATAGTTGGAGACCTGAACATCCACCTAGAAGACCCGGCCAACTCGGTAGCCTATGACCTGATTCAAGATCTAGCGGCTTTCGATATCCGTCTATTAAACTCCGGAGCCACCCACACCAAGGGCCACCTTTTAGACCCCGTGTTCACCAACTCGTCCTCAATGCTAGCAAAGGAGGGCTTTCCCCTCCCTTGGACAGACCACTTTCTGGTTCCTTTCCAATTACCTGGAACCTTCACGAAAAACTGTACGCCCCCTACCTTCAGTAAGGATAGGACCTGGCCCAGACTCTCCACGGACGAATGGGCTCAGACCCTGGAAAAAAACATCCCTGCTCAGGCCGAAGACCCAAATACGGCAGACAGAAGACTCAGAGACTGGATTACCGTTTCCCTAGACCTTGTACTCCCTCTCAGAAATAGGGAAAATAAAAACGGCAAACATGGATCAGCACCATGGTACTCCGCAGAACTAAGAACACTGCGCAAAAATTGCAAAAAGGCCGAACGACTCTGGAGAAAGACTTGGCAACATGCCAACAAAGAAGCCTACCAGTCTGCGGTCAAACTCTACAAAGAGGCTATCAAATCAGCCAAAGCTTCTTACTACAACACACGAATACAAGAAGCATCCAATTCAGCCCGAGAATCTTTTTTGATCGTCAAAGAGCTGACCAAGGTCCCCACCACCTCCTCCTCCAACACCCCCAAAGTTGACAGAAGTAATGAGCTAGCCAACTTCTTCAACGAGAAAATCACCCGCATCCTGGCCTCCCTCCCTCCCCCCAGCTCCCCCAGCCTCACGGAAGGTAGTACTTCCCTCGAACCGACTGAAAGCATCTGTCGTCCATCGCTTCAGACTTTCCGACCTGTCACCCCCGCAGAGGTTGAACGAACCCTAGTAAAAATGAAAAGTGGATCCCCTTTGGACCCAGCCCCTATCAGGTTCCTCAAGACCGTAGCCTCAGTAATTGTCCCTACCATTACGGACCTTATCAACTGTTCGTTTTCCCATGGAACCGTCCCCGACAGCTGGAAGAGTGCTGTGGTCAAAGCACTCTTAAAAAAACCCCAGCTAGATCCATCGGACCTGTCCAACTATAGGCCAATATCCCTACTCCCTGGCATTAGTAAAGTCACCGAGAAATTGGTAAACATCCAGCTATCCCAGTTCCTCGAAATAAATAAACTGCTCCGACAATCCCAAACCGGATTTCGCCCAGGCCACGGAACGGACACCGCACTCCTTGCAGTGATCGAAGAGGCAAGGGGCTTACTAGATTCAGGAGGATCAGTGGCAGTGATCCTCCTGGATCTAAGTGCAGCCTTTGACACGGTCAACCACCGTGTCCTTCTGAGTAGACTGGCTAATGCAGGACTTACCGGGACAGCTATCAAATGGATCGAATCCTATCTTACAGGACGCACTTTTCAAGTGTGGGATGACAGCCATCACTCATCCACCCTCCCACTCACTAGCGGCGTCCCCCAGGGCTCTTCCCTAAGCCCGACGCTTTTTAATGTCTATATGGCCCCCCTCGAGGATGTGGTAACACCATTTAACATCAAAATGGTGAGTTACGCTGACGACACCCAACTAGTCGTCTCCCTGTCCCAGCTGATTGACCATCCTGAAAATCTGACTAACTGCCTCACTAATATCCACAACTGGATGAACGAATCATCATTGAAATTGAATGGGACTAAGACAGAGGTAATGTTACTCGGCAAACAATGGACAACCATCCCTCCCACAATATGGCCCGATGTGTTCGGAGAAATTCCCCCCCCTAAATCTGAAATCAAGACACTCGGGGTGTGGCTAGAGCCACAGCTTACGATGAAAACCCAGGCAACCAAAACCTCGGGCACATGTTTTGGGCTCATGAGTACGACCCGTAAAATCCTGCCCTTACTCCCACCTATGTCCAGAAAGCTCCTTATCCAGGGCCTGGTGTTGTCCCGTTTGGACTACAGCAATCTGGTCTACTTGGGAGCCCCCGAGGCTACCATCACGAAACTCCAGCGGACACAGAACGCGGCAGCACGCATGATTACCAACACCCCCCCCAGAATATCCGCCAAGCCAGCCCTTAAAACCCTGCATTGGCTCCCCGTGCGCCAAAGGGTGCACTTTAAAGCAATGTGTACTACACACAAGCTTTACAACGGATCTGGTCCAGCGATCCTTAGTAAAATGATCACACCTTATACAGCACCCAGATCGCTACGATCTCAAAATGAGAATCTAGTCCGCATCCCCAGATTAAAAAAAGCCCGCACAGGAGGCCGACAATTCTCCGTTCAGGCGGCCAAGGGCTGGAACGCACTCCCTCGCGCCCTCAGACTGGAATCCAACTTCCTTGCTTTCCGCAAAAAACTAAAGACCCATCTGTTTCCCAACTAACACCCTTCGGTTTCCTCCCCTCTCAATAAGATTCAAGTTACATAGCGCGGGGATGCCCTTGGGTCACCAGGCGCTTTAGAAATCGCTAAAATAAAATAAATAAATAAAAATTATGCTCACAACACTCAGGTGCTCCTGGAAATCCATCCCTCTTCTTCCATCACAGTGTAGCTTCATAGAGACTGCCTCTCTGCACTGGTTGAGAGTCACCTGCTATGGAATGTGGATACAACTAAGACCCCCCTCTTTGGCCATTGGAAAGAGGAATGGCTGCTCAGTTGCTGGCCGAGGAACTGACCTCTCCCCGGCCCCTTAGTCACTAGCCAGCATTCTGGGTGTCAAAGTAGATGACAAGCTGTCTTTTTCACCTAATATCACCTCTGTTATGGCCACTTGTTTTTCTTTACTCAGATCCCTCAGGAGGCTCCTGGATTTCGTGTCCTTGATGACATGTAGGACAAAGGTTTGCACCCTTATAACCTTGACATTGGAGTAGGCTAATAGCCTGTATCTCGGTCTCCCTCGAGCTGACCCAGAAGCTTCAATCGATTCAAAATGATGCTGCTTGTTTGATCTTCCTCCCTCGGAGGATGAATATTACTCAACATCTGCGAGAGCTACACTGGTGACCAGTGGGACAGAGGGTTCTCTTCCAAGCCCTCACTCATGTACACTGGCAGTATGCGGTACCAGATTAGAAGGTCCTCCTTGTGCTCAGCCTCAGCTTTGCTAGTCACAATCCAGAGGCTCCGCCAGGTAAGTCTTGGCGGACGGTCTTTATAGTTTTGGCTAGTGGCGAAAGGAGCTGACTTCCCCTTTCTCTCCAGTCTATTTCTCGTGAACTGCCTTTTCGTGAAGCTCTAAAGACGTATTTTCTTTAAGGATATTAGCATGACCTTTCGCTATGCTTGCCATGGGCTTTATTTAGATGTCGGGAGATGGGTTACTCTGTCACCACTGTGACAGCTATCCCTTCCGCAGAAATATATATCCCATAGGATATAATAGGATTTATATTTCAGTGGAGATCTAAATTAAGCCCTAGAAACCCAAATCACTTGGACAAGCTTTGGAGTTGTCGTGCACTTTACAAATCCCTTTCATTCATTCATCTGAGGCCCAATGGGTACCACCCTAAATTTCTCTTCCAAAGATGCTACTAGGACGCCCTTGCACTACTTCCATGAACAAAAGGCTTTGTTTGACTTTCATGAAGGACACTGTACAATAAGGTATCATATGGCACACCCCCATGCAACACCACCCTCATCAGACACCAACCCTTTCCCAGAGAATATGTGAATGTAGTCTCTTTCCACGAGGCGGGGGACAAATGTCACACAGGTCATTGTTGCAATCTCCTGCATGGCAGCGGAAACCTTGGCCGCCTGAGCTGCATCTGTATGGGGAAGGATGAAAGATAAAAAAACATCATTTTTAGCAATAAGGAAAATGTCTATAGGACACAGACCTTCACCATGAAACTTTGTGAAAGAACATGTACCATAAACATCATCGAGGACGTAGGGAACCCTGACAAGTCCGTCGCTGGAGCGCGGCCACAGGCATCGGCTGTTGGGGCAGGCGATGGCATTACGGTCCCTTATTGCAAGAATATCACCACTCAGCAGGAGGACGTCGGCATCTGAAGGTATCAAAAACAGGTATTCCATTAGCATCTGACACAGACATTTCATGAGAGGCATCCAGCAGACATGTCAGGAAAGGAGGGTGAGGGGCAATGAGGCTGATAGATAAAACAAGCATTGGCACAGCCAATAGGTCTCGCCTTTGGGACCTTATAAGTATTTAGCCATGCAGTACCTTATCCTGGGTGCTAAAGTGATGGTGTGGCACTGAATATGTGTTTGCTTGCGCCCCCTGGGGTGCAATGGGATTTCACCTGCGTTTATATGGTACCTAGGTTGTAGCTGTCTGTGTTGCTCACAAGGTTTGTATTAACAAGGATCTTCGACTGGAAACCAGGCGATTATGTAATTGGGGCCAACTAAACAGAACAATGTATAGCTGTTTTACGAATATTTGCATCAGACATTATTTACAACTTGAGGCACGAGGAGATAAAGTCACTTGCCCCAAATCACAAGATATTTTTGATTGATGACTAAAACCAGTACTAGACTATCAGGGAAATACTAAAAAAATGGGTGATCATTTTACAGACTCCCTATTGGAGTGGTTTTTTCCAGGACAAAAACATTATGTAGATTAGCATCACTAAAAAGAAGCCACGCCTCCCTGAGCGCACCCTAAGCAACTGAGCTGGGAAAACCAGAGCTCTGGAGAAAGATTTGTGAGCTGATCTTACTACAAATTGTTGGTAACTTATGACGTTTGATGAACAGTAGTTCATTCATAACAGTCAGAAACCCATAACCACTGTTGGGAAGGAAGATATAAGCTAGAAACAAACACAAAAAGCAAACACAGAATAGACAGAGCCCACAGCACAGGATACACAATCGAGAATCATGCTCAGCATGGACAGACAACAAAAATGCAAATTAGCTTTGCAAGAGGTAGGAGAGTTCTATAAAATGCACAACGAATACAAATAGACAACCCCAAAACAAACCGGAAATATATACACATCCATAATCAGACCAGAAAGAGACAAACTCTACGCGACCACAATAGAAAAGTTTGCAAGGTCCAGAGCCACTTTGAAAAAAACAGGCGAGAAGCCGTGCAAGTTCCATTGCACAAAAAAAATAAACAACACAGACATCAGTCCAACCTTCCATCACACACACAAATATGCACTGACATCTCAAGCATAACAGTGAAAGCTCCCCTCACGAACAAAGAGGGGATACAACAGTACACTCTTTCTTCACACATACAAATCAGGTACAGCAATAGTCACACTCATACAAAACAGACATAGCCTGGGTTGCAGCTGTATCCATTTTCCTGGCAAACATGCTGGGTGCGACACAGGCACTGGGAGTACACACTTCCCTCACACACAGACATAAGTGTAACCTACAGCGTTCCAGAGCAAGCTTGCACCCCAAAACGGGTACAGAAAGAGCAAGAAGAATGCAATCTGCTCTCAAACAAACAAGTTAAGCAGCAGTGCCGGGGTCCTCTCTCACACAAAAGTGGCACAGCATGTGCAGCAGTGGTGCAAGCTTCACTTACTAATACAGAAAGTCTTAAAGTTTGGATTTTTCTCAGTTTAGACTTTACTACTCCTAAACTGAGAAAAATCCTAACTTTAAGACTTTCGGTATTCACAGAAGGCATTTAGGAGTCCTAACGTTAGGAGTCCTAACTTTACTACTCCTAAACTGAGAAAAATCCTAACTTTAAGACTTTCGGTATTCACAGAAGGCATTTAGGAGTCCTAAAGTTACGACTCCTAACTTCTGTGAATACCGAAATGAGTAAGTGCCTTCTGTGAATACCAAAATGAGTAAGTGCCTTCTGTGAATACCAAAATGGTAGTAAGTTTAGGATTTTATCTTAAGTTAGTTCTGTGAATCGGGCCCGCAATTTCTTGAAGGCTTTTAAACAGCTAGCCTTTTAAGACCATACATATCTGTACCTTCCATTTTACTTGAGTAGAATACGGGGAAAAATAAAACTGATAATTATTAAATATGAACAATATTTAAAATTATTGGTGTAGAAAGGATGAAATATATAGGGAAGAAATCATAAATTCTTTGTGTCCTAAGGTGAAGGAACAGGAAGAGAAAAAGTGCTTTGAGGCAGTCTCACTCACACTTGCAACCTCCTGATGGCACCAGGCTTGGGGTCTCTACCCTCAGAATACAAGAGCCCATCTTCACAATATTTCCTATGAGACCAACTGACATTTCCTGCTTCCTCAGCAGCAGCCTGCGGTCTGAGCTGTTCAAGAGAGAGGTAGAGTTTCTGCTCCAGACTCAAGTCTTCCCTGGAAGATCCCCCTGCCCCTGGTAGGTCTGCTCCTCTGGGACAGTTCCTTCATAGGTACAGAGATCTTCTGTCTCAAAAGACTGATTCTCATTGGGAGTCTGGGAGGAGGATAAATCTTTATTCTTCCTGCCCCTTCTCTTGAGAGCTGGCTGATCCATTCTTAAAAGATCCAGGGATTCCTGGGTAACTAACTTCTTGACCCGAGCCCTAGTGACAGAAAAGACACTGGATGAAATTTCCATCATTTTTGCATGGGTCCTATACTCCACCTCAGACCAGGTTGAAGTTTCCAAATCATTGCCCAGTAGACAGATCACAGGTAGGTCTGACGATACCACAACTCTCTTTGGGACAGTTACCCCTCCCCAGCTGAGATTGACAACTGCCATGGGATGGTCTGTCCCGGCATTGTTAGCGCTGGTCACTTGGTAAATCTGACCATGTAGATTCTGCTCAGTGGACACAAGTTAATCTTCCACCATAGTGACACTAACCCATGTCCATGAAAGCTACAGTTTCCTGACCATTCATTAGAGGCTGGTTGTCTGTATTTACCCAATTTAGTGGGACTTACAAGTGTGGCAAGCTCAATGGCACCATCACAGACTAAGGCAGTCTTAGTGGATGTCCTGACTAGGCCATAACCCACTTCAGTATCCTAGGTTAACCCAGATAAACCACTGGGGACACTACTACTATCACTGCTACTACTAGGGGCACTAGGTGGTTTGGAAGTCGCAGTAGTAGTATTTGTCCTAGACGTTGGACAATTGGCATCCTTTGCCCTATAGCCTTTTTCTTTACATAAATAGCACCACGGCTTCTTGCCAGTTGAAAAAGAGGATTGGGGCCCACCCTCAGAGGAATATTTTGAGGACTTTCAGAAGACTCTTTCTTTTCCTTAGATTTCTCCCCACCTTTCTCTTGGTCCTTAGAATAATCTTGCTTCTTCTGGTCACCACCACCATGAGACTTTTGGTCACCCTGATGCGAACCGATTTGTCTGCCTTCTTTCCCAATTCTTGGGGAGAGGTCAGATCTGAGCCCTCCAGGTAGTGGAGCAGTTGCTGATTTTGACAATTATTAAGGATGTGCTCCCACATCAACAAAATGTACAGTCCTTCATAATCATGCACATTACTCCCATGAAGCCAGCCTTCCAGAGACTTAATAGCACCATCAATAAAATATACCCAGTCTTCAGTGTGCCCCTTCTGTGTGTCTCTAAATGTAATCCTTTATTGCTCAGTGGTTAGCTCAAACCTATCTGTGAGTGCACTCTTCAAGACTTTGTAATTATCGACATCTTCTTCCCTCACAGTCAAGAGTTTGTCTCTACCGTTGTTAGCAAAGGGAAGCCATAGGATAGTTGTCCACCACCCCAGAGGAACCTTCTGTAACTCACAAGCCCTCTCTAGAGCTGTGATCCACTTATGAATGTCATCACCTTCCTGATAAGGAGGGAGCGCCCTGGTCAAGCTCCTAGTGTCAAAAGAGTACTCCCCAAACGTAGTTTCACTTGTGCTGCCAACATGGGATTCTAATTCCAAATTCTTCCTGGCTCTCTAGTCTTCTAGGGTCCCCTTATCTAGGGTCAACTGTTCTTTCGTGGTCCTTATTGCAGTGGCAGAGGAGGTTGAATTAACTGAGGAGGACCTGGACCTCCCCAGAACTCTTTGTACCCTCTCAGGAGGAATAAAGGAGGTCCTGCCTCTAGGACTTCCCTCTGTATCACTAGTACTAATCCCTGGAGACTACAATTCTCTAGTAAGGGGTCTTAACATGCTCAGAAGCAGAGTCATGGGTATTGGACACCCCTGGTTCCTCGTCTGGAGTATCACCACATATACGCAAGATATCCTGCCCAGCTGACCTATCAGGAATTTGAAGGTCATCCTACTGGAGCATCTCTACGAGCTGCTCTTTAGTAGGGCTGCTACCAGACTAACATTTTCTAGCTGCAGCCAGGGTCCTACATTCTTGGAACTTAAGACCACTGTATCGAGAGGATTGAGTCGTACTGGACACATCAATCTTAGATATGGTACTAGGTGTAGTGTGGTGTAGTGCACCTACCTACTGAGTGATCCTAAACTTCCAAAGATTGGAGAAAATGTTGAGCTAAGACCCTTGAAAACCAATTCAAAAAGTTCAGCATAACTTAGTCGATAGGTATAGGTAGTCGTGGTTTTTCATGTAAACTTCACTTGATTAAGTTGTCAAATAGTGCAGGCTTTAATCCCAAATGTTGCCCACCAATGTAGGAGGCTGGCTTAGTATATGGTGCACACTTAAAAGAATGATGCACCTTGCACTAATCCAGGCAGCCCTTATGGTGATTTTAGTGACCTTTGATAAACATAGTAAGCTCTCAAAGTGGTAGCTGTGGAGAGCAGCCTTCAGGCTTATCTTGAACGAGTGTAAAGCAGCTGTTTATACCACAGTTAATCGACAGTGTAGATTACATGACAGAGTGTTTATAAAAATAAGTCTATTTATTGTGCAACACAATCACTAACACTTGGTCTCCTAGCCAGAGATACCAATAGTACACAGGAAAATACTTCAAAGAAATCAAGTTAGTGGCACAAATATATGCTGGCCTCCTGGAGGAGACCAATCCATATACTAAGGAAGTGGAATGTGATCTGCAAGGAAAACTGGACCTGGACCAGAAGACTCATCGGAGCAGAGAGCACAAGGAACCACTCAATGTAAGTACCCCACTGAGGCTGTGTGCAGAGTGGAAACACAGTTGTGTTCCAATGGAAGTCTAAGGAGAAGTTGCCGTTGCAGTTTTAAAGAAGAAGGACCCTTCGCAAAGGTCACTGAAGAAACACTTTGGATGTCGGAAGGTTGGAGAACCATCCCACCCAGGAACCAGGATACCTGCACCAGAGAAGCTGGATGCATGGGGGTGAAGTGAAGTCGGAACCCTCGACAGACAATAATGGAAGAATTTGGAGAAAAGGCCTCTGTAGAAATTCAAGAAGATGTCCAGTGGAATTCAAGGGTTGATTTTATAAGAGGGGAACCTGCAAGTAGAGGGGACAGAGTCTTTGACACTCCGAGGTGACCAGGAGGCACAGAAGCACAATCCCCACCCTTGGCGCAAGGAGCTCAGGAGAGTTGATGAGGACCTTGTCACTGCAGCTGTGCGGACCAGGCGATGCTGAAGAAGACCCAAAGCTGTACACAAACTGTTCGGTGTCTAGGAGGTCGGTGTCCGGCGGGAGCATCAACAAGCCTTGGTAGCCGCAACTGGTGTGGAAGACGACAAGATGCAATCGTTGGGAGAGGCAAGGTCCAAGGGACTCACCAAGTGCAGGAGAGTCAGTGCAGGCCCCCGAGCAAGGAGCAGCAGCAAGGAGCAGCAGACTGGCATCTTGCTCATGCAGGGGCACCCTCATACTTATAACCAAGCACCTTGCCCTCAGGACTGAAGGGCCTCCCATAATGGTGACTTATAGGTTTCAAGTGTAGTGATCTCAGATATAAGGAAACTTACATCTGTTGTGAGAAGTGCAAGCACCAACTCACACAGGCTGCAATGGCAGGTCTATAGTCAGAGTTGAAGTGGCCTCCCATGGGTGGCACAATACATGCTGCAGCCCATGGGAGACAGCTGGTGTGCCTATGCCCTGGGTACATTAGTACCATATACTACAACTTATAAGGGTACACCAGTAGCTAATTGTGGAGGTACAAAAGTGCTGTTGGGTAGTTTCTATAACCCTATATAGGATCTGCGCGTTTAGACTATATAGACTGTGGGATTGGTGTCCAGACTGATTCCACACACCTCCACCGGGTATGTTTGCCTGTATACCAACTAGCTCACAGTGACACTGTAAACTCCTCTTCCCAAGGAGAGAATAGTTCTTGGCAACTATTGAATATGACAACTCTGTACCATCAGGAATCATGAAAACAGTACAGTACTTTTCGCTTAGTCACTCGTGCTCACTTTGTCTCGGAGAGAAACAAAGAATAAACGGTGGGGACATTTTCAATAAGCATTTATTGAACAAGCAGCATTCTTTTGTAAAATAGGTAAGCTGAAACAACCATAAGACAGAAACAGATATAGATGATTATAACCACCAATAGGGTAAATGGATGGTAGATTCCTACCACCGTGCTAAAACAGTGAATACAGGCAGGTATAAAAATACAGGACAATAATAATGCATGCTCCTATGATGCAACTCTAACTAGATGTACCTGAGTGTACCCAGCATGTATGTAGGTTTAGAGCCAAGAATCCTTCTAGGCTGAAGCCAATACCATTATCTGAAGTGAGAGACTATAGGGCCCGTCTTAGTCTCGAGATGGACACCCTGCGAGGGATGTCACTACTGCGGGTTGTAGTGTCTGCGTGCAGGAACCTCAGCGTATCGCATCAGTGTGTAAGCATGGAAGTCTTTCCTCCTCTGCCTACCACGGCAAACATGTAGTGTATAGATACCCAAAAGGTACCCTCAGGGGATTTTACCTTGCTGTGTCATGTCTAACCCTTGGCGTTTTGGTGGCGTAGTGGGGCTACGTGGAGCATCGCGTAGTGTGGCCAAACCTACGCACACTTGCGCGCTCCGCGTAGCCCCACTACGCGCCACCCGCCTCCCGCCCGCCCTCCTTTTAAAATAAGTTAAACTATGATAAAAAATAAGATAAAATGCCTTATCTGCAGCGCGGCGTCCCGGGGCTCCCTCTTCCTTGTTGACGGCAACTTCTTTTCACAAATGCGCATGCGCTGGCGTCCGCGCATGCGCATTTGTGAAAAGAATTTGCCGTCTATGAGGAAGAGGGAGCCCCGGGACGCCGCGCTGCAGGTAAGGCATTTTATCTTATTTTTTTATCATAGTTTACCTTATTTTAAAAGGAGGGCGGGCGGCTGTCGGCAGGCAGCTCTGCTTCGCTCTGGCGTGTGCGTAGCGCTGCCTGCTACGCCTACTTCGTAAACCGCGAAGCAGGCAGTGCTATGTACACTCCGTGGGCGAAGCAGAGTACTACGCCCGGGGTTAGTCATGTCGGCCGAGGATGACCTTATACAAAGTTATTATACAGAAGATGGTAATCCTGCTATGATTCTGAGAATCCTCATGCATAATTAACGAGGCTAGTTTTCGGGGAAAACCACATGACATTTATGCCGTGCTTAACTAGGTAAAAGCAACAAAACTACACTGGTTCCGTGGGGCACAAAAAAAATGATTTCTTCACATTACCATAAATAGTTTAGATAGTATCTTTCAATTTGGATACCAAAGGAACACAAACCAACCACAATTTCAAAAGAAAATTACTTCATAACTGCCAGATACAATCGAAATATTTATTATATTTTCTAAGGCTGTCTAAGCAAACAGTTACATATAGTACAGTGAAATAAGTGCTCAGTGACTGTGGTGATGTGAATGCATTATATACAGGTGTGAGTAAAATATTTACAAATGAACAGACTGGATTTGCAATAAGGAAAAAAGAAATTGAGGGAAAAAGGTCAGAAAAAATTAAATCAATGTCTCCGGTAGAAGGCACAAGTGCTCATCATTCTGAACCATGAGACCTGAGGTAGCTGAGCCAACGTGTAACGCCGACGTTTTGACCCTGACGACAGACTAATTAATTGATGTCATGGCGGGTCTTCTTCAAGGCTAGGAGGTGGGTAGACAGCCCAATTTGAGGTATGAATTATTCACGGGAATCTCTTTCAATCGCATCTGGCAGGTGCCTGATGAGAATCAGGGACCCACGTTGTCCTGTAAGTCGTGATTAAATCCAAGTAAATCTGGTCTTAGGTAACCTCTTCCATTTGAGGCTGATAAGAATCAGGGACCGGAGTTGTCCTGAAGCGTGGAATTTGACAATAGTAGCTGAAATGCTCATTTCATTGTTTATGGTAATGTGAAAAAATCATTTTTTTGGACCCCACGGAACCACTGTAGTTTTGTTGCTAAATACCCAGGTTCTGAGGGACACAGGGTTTCCCCATTGTTTGTTTGTAACTAGGTAAAAGGCCAATACCAAAAACCGTTATGTAGTACAATGGTATGGTAAATGTAGGTGAAGGGTCAGGTGACTGCTCAAGTCTATATTGGGGTACCCTACGAAACATAACACCCACTCCTCATCCGACCGGACGACATACTAAAGAGGAAATTGTGGTATTCCTCATTGCCTTGTTGTATTGGTAATCACAGCTGTGCCCTGCACAGGCACAGCTGTGAGTGTCACTATGAAGTCATTTGCTGTGGGTCTCCATGGTGACGGAATGTGTTCACTTGAAATGTACCTGGCAGTGGGAAGAGCACCTGCTTATGGATGGCTGGGAATTCCTGTGAATAAAGTACCTCAACCTTCAACTGTCTTTCTTTCTCTTTGTGCCTCTAAACTTAAATTGCTGCACTGGCATTGAATTAATTTTGGTATTCACTGAGGGGTAGCTGTTCCAAAACTCAAAGAGAGTAGCAACCTATTCTGGTTGACGAAGATGTTTTTAAGAGTAGTCTATCGCAAATAGAGTCGAGTTATTTGGGATGATGGGGAATTCCACGTTTTGAATATGGTGCCCTCACACACCCTTGTGAGTGTCATGCTTCATCATCGGGCGTTGCTCCTCGTGGGGGTGGCGCTGCTGTCCTCCACAGGCCCCGGCGAGAGGGCTCTTTATCGGAGATCTTTGAAGGAGACACCGCAGTTGTGCATGTGGGTAAGTGGTCCAAGGACTGTGAGTGAGAGAGTGATTTAAAATTACCAGACGGTACCCAGAACCTAGTTTTATTCGGGGGTCCGAATGATAAGGTTAAAAACAAGACAGATGTGGAGCTCGTCTTGGAAACAAATATGCAGAGGGGGGATAAATGTCTTCCCGCTGCTCTCAGAATCCGTGTGGGTGTGTGATAAAGGGAAATGGGGTCAACAAGTTTCATGCTTCATGTTGGTCTATAAGGGATCCAGGGGCGCTTCGTCAGGACCGTGAAGTGAGAAAATATAAGAGGAAGTGGGCAGGGATCAGGGGAGAAACGCCCTGTATACCTGCTGTACCTATAATCAGGTGTTAATGCGTCTCAGCACTAGCAGGAACGTGTAGTTCAAGTTCCTTTATCCAACCCCCAAATTCTGAGTGTTGGGCCGCGTCGGCACTCACTTAGGTAACGGGGGAGAGTATAGTCGACTTTCGGCACCTACCCGTCCGTCTGTAAGTCGCCGGTGATATCAAGCTGTGTGCCTATGGTGGTGAGCCCATCAAATTGCAAGGCTTCTTTGAGTGTGTTATTGAGTATAAACAGAGATTAACTACTGGGAAAGATTTATGTGTCGCACAAGGGTGACAGTGTCATAAGTGGTCACATCAAGGTGATTTGGGGGTCATGTTGGATCCTAGTGGTCCGGTTTCCATCCTTTTGAAGGACAGAGACATGGTGTGTCCCATTGGTGTGTCGGTTGATTCAGACTTGGTTGTGCAGATGAGAAAGGAGTTCCCACAAGTTTTTAAGGAAGAATTGGAATGTCTAGTAGATTACGAACATGAAATTCAGTTGGTAGCGCATGCACGACCCGTATACTGCAGGGTCAGAAATGTATCCATCCACGTTCGTGACGAGATGTGTGCTGAGATTGAAAAACTGAAGAGTGGTAGTATCATAGAGGAGGTGAGGGCACAGAGTGGCTTGTGGCTGTTGTAGCCACTAGGAAGGCAAATGGTAGTTTACGCATCTGTTTGGTTTTGGACATCTCAACAAGTGTGTGATTTTTGATAGATATCCTCTGCCCAACATAACTGAACTGGTTCTCTTGCTGGGTGGTGCTACTGTTTTTAGTACCATTGATCTCACCTCGGCGTACCACCAGATCAAATTGAAAGAGTCTTCTAGGGATTGACGGCATTTGTGACTCCCTTTGGCACTTTCAGATTTGTCAGACTCCCCTTTGGTCCTGTGTCGGCTGCTTCCATTTTTCAAAGAGTAATGGAAAGGGTTCTCAAAGGTCTTCCCGGTGTCTGTGTATACCAGGATGACATTTTGGTCTTTGGTAGAGGGGTGGCTGATCATGAAAAATGTTTAAGAGAGGTGTTGGCTAGACTTTCCAGCACTCATCTCACTATAAAAGCAGAGAATTGTAAGTTTGGCACAAGGTGGTCGATTACCTATGTCACACTATTTCTGGTGATGGTGTTTTTCCTAAAGCAGAGTTTGTTGATACCATTTCTAGAATGGTTCCCCTGCTTCGCGTGAGGAGTTAATTGAATTGCTAGGTATGGTAGAGTTTTATGGGAAGTTTCTCAAAAACTTTGCTGACATGAGCGTGAACATGAGGTGCTGTTTGAGGAAAGGTGTCACTTTTACCTGGGATGGAGCATGTGAGGAGGAGTTTATCAACCTTAAAAAGTTTCTGAGTGCTGCATTCACACGTGGTGCTGGCGCAGCGATGTCTTCATCAGCCATTGTTGAAAGAGTTTTAAGGAAACTGAGATAAGGTTTTATGAACAATAGGAACTATTTGTACCTGAAAGCTTGAAAACACCCACTGCCTATACATAGGATATGCCTACTCAGCTGCGGCGAGTTTTTCCCTTCCCACTCCAGGACGTCTCTCTTGGAAAATGTGAGTAGGGGTCTCTGAGAAAATAATGACTGAACTACTCAGATTTGACTGTTAAAAAAGTACCAAACCTATGTTGGCGGCGCCATCTTGTGTAGTTCCTATCAACCTATATAGAATCTGCGCGTCCAACATAGACTATGGAATTGGTGTCCAGACTGATTCAACACACCTCCACCGGGTATGTTTGCCTGTATACCAACTAGCTCACAATGTCACTGTAAACTCCTCTTACCAAGGAGCAAATAGATCTTGGCAGCTATTGAACATGACAACTCTGTCCCATCAGGGATCATGGAAATAGTACAGTACTCCGGCACTCTTGCTCAATTTGTCTCGGAGAGAAACACAGAATAAACGGTGGGGACGTTTTCAATAAGCATTTATTGATCCAGCGTCATTCTGGTGTAAAATAGGTGTGCTGAAACAACCATAAGGCAGAAACAGATATAGATGATTTTAAGCACCAATAGGGTAAATGGATGGTAGATTCCTACCATATTGCAAAACCAATGAATGCATACAGGTATAAAAATACATGACAATAATAATGCGTACTCCCACGATGCAACCCTAATTACCTAAGTGTACCTAGCATGTATGTAGGTGGAGAGCCAAGAACCCCCTAGGCTGAAGGCAATCCTGTTACCTGAAGTGAGAGACTGTGGGACCCCGTTATCTTGGTCTCAAGATGGAGACCCCACGAGGGTTGTCAGACCACTGCAAGATGGAGTGTCTGCATGCAGGAACCTCAGCATCTCACGTCAGTGTGTCATCGTGGAAGTCTCTTCTCCTCTGCCTAGACTGCCAAAGATGTGGTGATTATATACCCAAAAGGTACCCTCAGGAGATTCTACCTTGCTGTGTCATGTCAGCCGAGGATGATGGGAGGGATGACCTTTATACATAGTTATCATGCTGAAGATAGTAATCTTGCTGTGATTCTGAGAATCCTCATGCATAATTAATGAGGCTAGTTTTCAGGGAAAATCACACAACCATTATGTAGTAAATGTAGGTGAAGGGACAGGTGACTGCTCAAGCCTATATTGGGGTTTCCTACGAAACATAACAGTAACAGTACTGATTAGCAAGATCCCAGCAAACTGCAGTCAAAACTTACAGACATCAGGCAAAAAGTGGGTGTAACCATGAAAGCAGATCCTACTTTCCTACAATTACTAATGGCATTGACATCAACGTGAGGGCTGAAATGTTTCTAAGTTCATGTTTAAAAACATTCAGTTAATAAAAACCTCCCAATCCAGAGGCATATTAGGATGTATTAAGGTGAGACCTTTCCACTGTTAAATAATGTACTTTTTAGAATTTTGAAGACATTTTATCATATATATGAATTACATTTGTTGCACGATTTACATGCCAGCTATTTCCAAGGCTCGGCTCCTGCACCGGCTCTTAGACCCAAACCAGACTGCTGGCTCACATCTCTGTTAATTTCTTAGCTCGTCCAACTGTGCCAACCAAGCGCTCCCCCATGGAGGTACATGCTGTCAGCTAATTTGTGTCTTTCAAAAGACATGCCCACGTGTGAAGAGGGGATGCTTACACAATGGACACACCCCGTGTGAGGAGGGGACACACCACGTGTGAGGAGAGGATGCTCACACAATGGACACACCATGTGTGAGGAGGGGACACACCACGTGTGAGGAGGGGATGCTTACACAATGGACACACCACGTGTGAGGAGGGGATGCTCACACAATGGACACACCACGTGTGAGGAGGGGACACACCACGTGTGAGGAGGGGATGCTTACACAATGGACACACCACGTGTGAGGAGGGGACACACCACGTGTGAGGAGGGTATGCTTACACAATGGACACACCACATGTGAGGAGGGGACACACCACGTGTGAGGAGGGGATGCTTACACAATGGACACACCACGTGTGAGGAGGGGATGCTTACACAATGGACACACCACTTGTGAGGAGGGGACACACCATGTGTGAGGAGGGGATGCTTACACAATGGACACACCACGTGTGAGGAGGGGACACATCACGTGTGAGGAGGGGATGCTTACACAATGGACACACCACGTGTGAGGAGGGGACACACCACGTGTGAGGAGAGGATGCTTACACAATGGACACACCACGTGTTATGGAGGGGATGCTCACACAATGGACACACCACATGTGAGGAGGGGACACACCACGTGTGAGGAGGAGATGCTTACACAATGGACACACCACGTGTGAGGAAGGGACACACCACATGTGAGGAGGGGATGCTTACACAATGGACACACCACGTGTGAGGAGGGGACACACTACGTGTGCGGAGGGGATGCTTGCACAATGGACACACCACGTGTGAGAAGGGGATGCTCACACAATGGACACACCACTTGTGAGGAGGGGACACACCACGTGTGAGGAGGGGATGCTTACACAATGGACACACCACGTGTGAGGAGGGGACACGCCACGTGTGAGGAGGGGATGCTCACACAATGGACACACCACGTGTGAGGAAGGGACACACCACGTGTGAGGAGGGGATGCTCACACAATGGACACACTATGTAGGAGGAGGGGACACACCATGTGTGAGGAGGGGATGCTTACACAATGGATACACCACGTGTGAGGAGGTGTCACGGCGCATCAGAAAAAGGCACTTCCCATAGTATGAACACTGTTAGTATGCATGGATAGGCTGCCTAGACCTGCAGAAATACAGTCACGAGAATGGAAGAAGGAAGGACTTGTGGTTATCGGAAAGTCTAAAACCACATGTCCCCTGAGTGCTTGTGTGGGGGAGATAAACCTGTGTATGTGTAGGAGGGTGGAGCTGCCTTCAAAGGCGCTTTCGCATTCCATGATACGGCTGTTATTTCGGATTTTCGCTTTGAGTAAGAAGCCCTGAGTATCGGGTGTACGGTCCGGTAAGAGGTGTTTTTCGCACCACGGGATATAATTGCTTATTTGTTCTGGACATTATGTGGAAGCAGGTTTTGCCACGCTCTGGCCAGGGGCCTTCTTAGTGTGTGAGTATGTGCGCTTCATGCAGTATTCCGGTGGCAGAAAGCGCTCTATGCTTCCTCTGTTGCCCAGTTAACTGTTTATGGCTCATGCAGATGAGAGCACAGCATTTCCATCTTTTTGAGGTCCAACGTAATTCTGGAAACATTATAGTGAACTCATTCTCAGTGTACTTGTGTTCATGATAAGAATACTTTTCA
Organism: Triturus cristatus; assembly: GCF_964204655.1. Classification (NCBI taxonomy): domain Eukaryota; kingdom Metazoa; phylum Chordata; class Amphibia; order Caudata; family Salamandridae; genus Triturus; species Triturus cristatus. Next base: position 52,177,982 of record NC_140583.1, on the reverse strand, counting down.
GAGCTCTAAAGGATTGGAGCTGGTTACATTTTGTTATTGCATCTTCATGTTCTTGGATGACAGTATTCTTAGAGATTTCCTATTGTTTGCTCATCTTCATGGAAAAAGATTCATCTTTATAGAGATATCATTCGATATCTGTTCATGCAACATAATTATAGTTGCTGGTCATGCTATGAGTCTATCAAACACCAAGCATACTGACTAATGTTTAATTGCTGATTTTTGTTTTGCCACTTCACAGCTGTTGAATAGAGACGAGGCGATTGCACAATCAGGGTATGTGTAGTGTTGTGTGCGTGCATTCTTGTTTAATATACTTACCAAACGAATAGTGGTAAAGGGATTTTTCAGCATATTCTAGTCGGAGGATTGGTAATGATCATCTGGTGCCATCACAACAATGAATGTAGAAAAAAGTTTTTTAAATTTTATAAGTGTATACATACACATGAGAGGAAAGATAGTAAAGGTTATATACCTAGTGTTTACAACGTAAAGGGTCATAATTACTACGGTACTTATTTTTTTACAGGTCTCCATCCCAGCTGTTCCCTTCCTTTCCTTTCCTCGCTTGATCACTCCAACAGTCTGTGCTATTACAGCACCTCAGAATTGGGGCTATCAAGAGGTAGACCATTCCGAGCATCGTCCTGATGTTGTGAATCCAAACTTTGACAGGAGGAGGTGCTGACACAGGCACCAGGACCTACAGTCTTTCACTGGACAAGTCCATGTGTGAGGAGGAGGTAATCACACAATGGATAGCCACAAGTGAGGATGTGGTGCTCACACAATGGTCAAGCCAGGGTTGAGGAGTTGGTGTTCACACAATGAACATATCCACATGTGGGAGGTGGTGCTCACACAGGCAGCAGTACTTCGAGTCTTTTACTTGACAAACCCACGTGAGAGGTGGTCCTCACACATGCACTAGGCCGCGGGTCATTCACTAACCAAGACCCACGTGTGAACAGGCTAGTTAGGCCAAGGGTGCCAATTTTCGAGGGGCACAGCAGGTAGCTACCCTGTAATGTTGTGAGCCCCATGATAATAGGAGCAGGGACATCACAGACTGCAGTGTGGTTCTTGTGGTGTGATGGGGCCTACAAATGCAATACTTGAAGGCAGAGATAAGATTCGCTTGGTAGTCAGCACAGGCGGGCCTTTTTTGCCCACACGCTGCTACTCCCAATATTTCTAATCAATGACCCGCGTGGCTATGGTGTCTTACAATTACGGAGCACAGTAAAGGGGGAAAAATAAGAGAACCCTCCTCACAACTTCTTTCTCGCAAGTCCAGCACTCTATCTATCTCACTAGAGGCCACCCTACATTCCTCCCCAAAATAAACAAATTAGACAAACAGAAAACCTACATCCAATGGTCTGCACATTGCCATGATCAACAGGAGGCTGCACACAACAGTCACAGGCACAAACACAGTTGAGAAATGAAAACACAAATACATTTCATGGCCCACCTCGCCTGGTAATCATAGTTTACCTGGGGATGATAGAGGTTTTCAAACTAGGTTATTTTTAAGTCTTGTGGACAGCACTGGGTTACTGAAGAAACATACACCACAAACAAGTAAAGTGGCTTTATTCGAGAGTGCTCTGACAGAGCTCTTCACTGCCCACACTCCATCAACATTCTACAGTGAGCCTCATCTCGACATTCTAAATTCCAACAGGCAAGGAATAACAGAGAAGGAAAGGGGGGAAGCAATGTAACAAAGGGTAAGTTACAACAGTTACTACGAAGTTCATACCTAGTGAGGGTGGCACGGCTGCCCAGTTGTTTGTGCCGGTTAGCCATTCCCCTGGAGTTATTGTTCGCCACAGGAGAAAGAGGGTCAGGCCAATAACCGGTTGACTTCAGAGAGAAGGGAGCAGTAACTTCGGACTCTGATAGTGTTTCATGTTCATCCACCTGAGAGTCATTATCAGTCACGTCCATGAAAGAACTGGTGCTGGGGTAAAACTTCTTGCAAAAGATAAGTTCCAGGTGATTTCCTGCATCCCTCAATGAGCTGTAACCTTGGTACCTTGCAAAGTGACAATGGTCCATGGACGACGTTCGAAAGGTAGCCTTAATTTGCTTCCAGAGGATCGATCCTTTATAATTACTAAATCATCAGTCTTAAGAATGTGTACTCTTGCACGCTGACGTTGGCTAGCTCTAATATTGGTTTTGGTTCTCTGCTCAAACACCTGCCGGTCATCCACGGGGTCAGGGACCCAGAATCGTTGATGGGGTATATCATCCGTGATTACGCGGCCCATAGAGAGATGACCTGGGGCTCACAAGGTAAGTGGAGTGTGGAGTTTGGAGGTAGTCCCACAGAAAAAGGGTAGATGGCCACCTCTGGAGCTTGCTGGCTAGCAGAGGCACTTCGGATACATTTGTGTATGGTTCTCAAGAATCTCTCCACCTCCCCGTTTACTTAGGGTCACCAGGTGTGATCATTTGGTTAGAGATGCCAAGTGATTTGAGATATAAGGCTACTTCTTGGCCCTGGAAAGGTGGTCCGTTATCTGCACATAGCCCCTTTATCAGGCAGTGGGTAGCCATGATTTTCTCAAGTTTGTGTATCACTTCTTTTGCACAGAGGGATAAGAGAATCTCCATTTCAGGGTATTTAGAGTAGTCATCTATCATGACCATGGTGTGTCTTCCGTCAGGGAGGCTCCCAAAATCAAACCCAGTGCACACCCAAGGTTGTTGGGGTCCTCTTTCAGTCGCCACAGGGGCCGGTGGGCTTGCGTCACCTGAGGCTTGGAACTATAAGCACAATCTTACCAGCATTTCAACCTGTTCATCCATTAAGGGGAACCACACGTTGGTTCTGTGCCGGTTCGTGAGGGAAACATCCTTTACAAATGCGGGCTGAGTCATGTGTGCCTTTTTTCCACAAGTGTAACAACACTTGCTTGAACCACGCATCTGCCCTAACCACGCATATGTGTATGTGTCTTGAACTTTTTTAAATTAAGTTTATTTGTTATATTTGTTAAAATGTATATTAAATCTAAGCATTTTAAATAAATTTCATTATCAAATATATTTTATATTTATTACTTTATTTATATATATAAAAATCGATATTTTGTACAACTATATTTTTGACATCTATATTTTTTTCGATATTTTTGTATTTGCCTGTTTAAGTATAGGGAGTCGATATTTTTGCATTCTGTATTTCTACCTCAATATTTTTTCATCTATATTTTGAGGTCGATATTCTGAACAACATTAAGAACTCAATTGGTGACTGGTGTGACAAATAGTAAGACAGACAAAAATATGTCGAATTCATACAGAACAAAACAATAACATAAATCTCTCTGTCCTATTCTGTATTTCAGCAGGAACCCTCAATGTCTGTTGATTTATGGTTACAGTGACCCAGGACATGAGAATACACAACAGTGACATTTCGACCCTGGTATCTGTGTTCAATTATGATCATCAAGTAGGGTCTTCCTTAGGACAAGATAAAACCTAATGACAGCCTGAACATAAAAGGAAAAAAAGGAAAGGGGAACTAATGTTAGAAAAGTGTGTGCATAGGGCAAACTTAATGGCATAAAGAAGCCACGTTGTGTTGCCTGGAGAGTTACTTCCCCCAGTATTCCAAAAGTAAAGAAGAAACCACTCTTCCAATCCTGGAGCGTAAAGGAGGAAGACTAACTTCAACTCAAGACAATCATCAGGTTTTGGTTGATTATCTGTGTATAAAATGTGTTCCAAAATCGAATACTCTCATAAATTAAACATATTTTCTGAAAATTCTAAAAGGAGAAGCACTCGCCTGGGGGTTCAATAATGGGGAGTCAATCCTCATTTCTAAGAAACTGAGCATTTCAGTTACCGTTGCTGGTGGTGGCGCTTCTTGGATGTCCCGTACCTTTTCCAGGTCAGGGGCCACTCCCTCCAACAAGGACACATACCGTAGAAGTGAAGAATTAAGTTTTTGTTTTAGGAATTCTCACTTGCAGTGATGGAGGGTGAGACCAGAATCTTGAATACTTTGAAGAATTGTTATCCTTTATTGTGTTCTGGTATGGTTTATGCATGTATTAAAATGTCATCACTGACATGGACAACTTCCGGGTGGTCTACTAGGAGCCCGTGTGTGACATTTCGGAAGACATAGGCGGTGCTTGAGATGTCAAAATTCAGCCATTTATAACACTGCTTGCCTACATGAGTGGAGAAGGTTGTGTTGTAGCAGGATTCTTCAGCGAGGAGAAGTTGATGATATCCGGAACGTAATTCCAGTTTGGAAAACAAGCTAGCTCCGCTTAGTTTGTCAATCAGGATATCTATTGTGGGAGTTAAATGTCGCTCCTTCTTGATGGCGACATTAGACAAGCGCATATCTACACATATTCTCACTATACTAGGCTGTTTGGGTTTTCTCGCCACCACAATTGGGGACACCCAGGGAGTGGTCCCAGTCACCTTTCAATTATGATGGCAGCTTCAAGTTTGTCTAGCTCTCTTTCCACTTTGGGCCTCAGATGAAAGGTGATACACCTGTGACGGACTGTTACGGGCTGCACAGATTAATCTATGTGTAGTCTTATTTCTTTGCCCTTCAGGCATCTGATGCCCTCGAACATTGTTGGGATTTCTTCCAGGATGTGTTATGGTTTCTTGGACAAGAGCTTCTGTGGCCCGGCATCATAGCAGCATGCCATGCCCTTCTTTGGCAACATAAATGTGTGTCCACCAACTGAGATCTGTATGTTATGCCGTTCTGAACTTGCCTCGCATGACAAGTGGCTTGTCTTGGCCATAGGCGAATACTTTGATTACGGACTAGTGTAGACGCGGGGGTGGCTGCTTGGCGTTGTAAGCTTCTGAGGCCATCATGTTCATTGATGCCCGGTGTTTGTGACTGCCAGTGTTGGATGGGATCCGACCAGTAATTGGTATTAAGGTAGACGATGTGTCACTTGGGATGCTGCACCTATTGTAAAGAGGGAGTGTATGGTGTGTACTACGATGTCGTCGTCATCAAGGTCACTATCTCGTGTACTCCAGGGACAGCATTCAAAGTGGTGTGCGGGGTGCGCCCATTCCTGATTGACAAGACTTTCAGGAAATTGTTGAGCTTTCCATACCCAGCACACTTCTTCCCTCTCGCTGGGCACTCTGCTGGACGGTGATTTGGCCCGCCACAATAGCTATATGTCCTGGGGGTCACTCCCCTCTTTTGGGCTTGCTCGTGCTAGCTGTCTTTGCTACGGTGTTGACTGGTTCTACTTTTCTAGGTTTTTTAACAACAGCTTCAATGTGAGATCCGCCGGCTTTGGAAAGTTCATATGTCCTGCTCATCTCCCGCCGGGTTCGGCGACCACACACGACAGAGCAAGCAGCCACATGGAGTAGTAGCGAGGTTTGGGACGTCCGTGTATCTCCACGCACTCAGATTGGGTGGGCTATGATTACGGCAGTCATGTGTCCGCAAGGTTAATCAGTCAATCAAGCAATCAATCAAGAGTTTGTATAGCACCGCTACTCACCTGTGTGGGTCTCAAGGTGCTGAGGGGGGGCACTACACCCTCCAGTGTAATGTCATGAGCCCCATGGTGATGGGAGGCAGGGCCCTGGGACATCAGTGTCTGCAGTGTGGTTCTTGTGGTGCATTGGGGCATATGAAAACAAGACTCAGAGGCAGAGACTTGATTTGCTTGGCAGTCAGAGGGCTTTCTCTGACAACACCCTTCCGCTCCCAATATTTATTATCTCTGACCCACGTGGCTACTGGGTCTTAACATTAAGGTGCAGAGTAGAGGGGGGATGAATAAGAGGCCCATGCCTTCTAGAGGATAATCACTGACCTGGAACATGGCAAAATGAGGTCTAATATTCAGTGGTGGCTGCTGCATACAAAAGGTAGTGAGACGGGAGAGGGGGGGCGCCCAGTAGGGGTTGCAGGTGGAATTAAAAAAATAAAACGTACATTAAGTTGACGGCTGTGTCCTGCATGGAATCTGACTTTGCTTATGGGGGCTTCGCAGATTGCTTCCTCTTCCCTGTCCAACAGGCACTGGGGCTGCATCAGACTCCCTGGGAGTCTGTGGGGTTTCTCCAGCCCAGCTCCTCAATGCAGCTGGGCTGGAGAACCTTAAGTGCGCATGTGTGTTTTGGCCGGCCTTAGATCGCCTGCCAAAACACACATGAGCACTTAGAGAGTGCACATAGCACTCCACCTACTACCCCCTTTCATGCCCAGGCCCCTCCCTGTACATACTGGCTGAGCCAGCTGCTATAAAAAAAAAACGATAATCAAATATTGTTTTATTTTTTAGCTGCTGGCTCAGCAAGTGAGGCAACGCTCCTCCGCCATTGCGGAGGAACCGCCCTTGCTAATATTTCTGAATCGGGATAGGAAACCTTAATTTCCAAGCTATATGAGGCCTTACTAGAAACTGACATGAGTAATAATGTGCAACAGATGACATAAATTGTGGGAGTAAGGAGAAAGAAATTCCTTGCGATTAAAATGTATTAATAATTGGATCTATAAATGAGAAAATGTTGCAAACAATATTAGTTGGGGTTAAAGCAAATTGAGCACCCAGACCAAAAGGTATTCCTAATACCATTTGTAAAGCCAATATAGCCCTATGGGTACGAATTTTAACTCCATATTCAAAGGTAAAGTAACTACTAAACTGGTTCCAGAATCCTTTCAAGCGAGTATGATTCAACCTATCTACAAGAGTGGCTCAGCAGTTGGGGAGGCAAAAGTCTACGCGACATGCCCACGTAAGGATCTGGAAGAGTGGGCCACATCATCAAATATAATCCCAATTAACCAATCTGGATTTCGAAGAAGACAATCGACAATTACAAACCTACTGCCCTCACATTGATAGCAGAAAGGGCAAAATACAAAGGCCAAAAGTTATATATCTGTTTTGTATATCATAAAGCCACCTTTGACTCTGTTCCCTGCAATCTATTCTGGTCAAAGTTGGCAGCATGGGGTGTCCCGCAGAAACTATTGAACATGACGTCAAGATGGCCGACGGGTAAGGAGCTCCGGCAGGGAGCTCCCTGGCGAGGGATTTCCTTTATGGTAAAATCCTGAGAAATACCCCCATCTAGCCACTGCCACCCCCCGAGGATGTAAGGCTACGATCCTGCGATCTTCTAGGACTGCTCTGCTGTTTACACAGTTAGGAATGAAGCAGGATTCAGAAGCAAACAATACCAAGTAAGACTGCCACCAGTTGAACCCTAGCAAGATGGCCAAATGCTTGGTTGAGTGCTAAAAGCAGTTGAGAGGAGATGGGCTCAAGATCACCCCTCCGCTGTTATCCTCCGCCGTCACCTACTTTCCGTGCATGGCCACGGTTCGCTCTGTGTCATGCTGAGACTGCCTCTCACTGTGCTTCCCGTGGCGGCTGCCTTGGCGCCCGGGACGCTTTCCCCAGACGGAGCGGCGGGAAAGCACAGAGATGCGGCCGCCTCTGTGCCCCCGAGCGATTCATGGACGAGGCGGGGGAGAGCGATGAGTACTCTCAACCCCGTGTCTGCCCCTCCATGCAATCCAGCACCCTGAAGTTCGGCTTCTTCCCCTGATTTGTGATTGAGGTTTTAAGGATCTACAAGCCACCATCTTAATTGTGTTAGAGGTCTATGGGACTGAGACCGGAGTACTCCATCTTAGCAGGAAAAACTGGTTGCAGGAATCGCCGCATGCAGCCTGTCTTTGTTTTGGATCGGCAGCCTGATTTTCTCCTCACGATGGACTCCCCCTTCGGGAACCCCTTCGGAGCCCCCTCCACGACTAGTTCGCTCCAGCTCAGACAGCGAAACCGGCCCCTGGTGCTGCAACTACCAGGAGGACCCGGATTAAGGGTGTTTCGTCATGTCTTGCAAGGGACCCCTGGTGTTATTCCTCTTTAGTAACCGGTTTGCGGGACTTGAATCTAATTCCAGACACAGGTTCTATTCCCATTACCCTTCCACTCTCCATGTTCAACGTTTTCATGTATTTTATGGTTTTTTGTTTACCTGATGTAACTAATGCAACTATTTATCTACTGCATCTATGTAAAGCGCTCTGATACCTCGGGGTCTAGCTAGCACTATATAAAACTCTACAAATAAAATCAATAAAATAAATAAATGATTATATTGTTATACACAAATACTTGGGTTCTGATAAATCTGGGTGACTGTAGATGCACAACCCATTGTTTTGAAACTCTTAGCAGTTTGAAACAAGGCTGTGTATTAGCCACAGAAAACACTATAAAGACTATGAAAAGCATCTCTTCTGGAGCACCCACTGATCCCTGCCTGGTGCACATCTTCCACAGGGCCGCCATCACCATCACACCTGAACTACGATGGACAATCAACTGCGCTCTTGAAACAGCCACAAAGCCCTCCTCAAGAACCCCTCTGCAGACCCACCTCCTCAAGAATTACAGGCCCATCTCTCTTCTCCCCTTCACCGCCAAAGTCATCAAGAAAGTTTGTCAACACCCAGCTAACGCACTTCAGAGAAACCAATAAGATCCTCGACTCCTCTCAATCCAGATTCCACAGCAACCACAGCACCGAGACCGCCCTCATAGCCACCACGGACGACATCAACTCCCTCCTCGATCAAGGCCACACTGCAGCCCTAATCCTACTAGACCTCTCAGCAGCCTTCTGCACCGTCTCCCACTGCACACTAGCCGCCAGACTCCATGATGCCAGTATTCAGGTACCTGCCTTAGACTGGGTTTGATCTTTTCTCTTAGTCAAAACACAAAGAATAAGACTCCTGCCCTTCCTCTCCGAACCCATGGAGATCAGATGCAGAGTACCCCAAGGATCCTCCCTCAGCCCCGCGCTCTTCAACCTCTACATGGCTCCCCTTGCAAACATCATCAGAAAACACAGACTCAACATAGTGTCATGCGCTGACGACACCCAGCTCATTGTCTCCCTCACCAAGGAACCCAACATCACCAAGCATAGTTTCCAAGAAGGAATGAAGGATGTTGCATCCTGGATGAGCAGCAGATGCCTGTACCTCAACTCTGAGAAAACGAAAGTCCTCATCCTCGGTTCCACCCCCTCTGCATGGGAAAACAGCTGGTGGCCCCACGCTCTCAAAAACCCACCCACCCCTACAGACCACGCCCTCAACCGCAGCATCATACTCAACTCCTCATTCACCATGAACTGCCAGATCAACACCGTGGACTCCACATGCTTCAACATCTTCTGCATACACCGCAAGATCTTCAAATGGTTTCCCCCCCGACTCCAGTCAAACCATCACCCACGTACTCATCACCAGCAGACTGGACTACGGAAACGCGCTCTGCGCCGGAATCAACAAAACACTCCTTCACAAACTCCAGGCCATCCAGAACGCCTCATCCAGACTCGTCCTCAGCATCCCTCGATATGACCACATCATCCAGCACCTCTGCGACCTCCACTGGCTTCTCGTCAAAAAAAGAATAACCTTCAAACTGCTAAAACACACACCTACAAAGCCCTCCATAAAACTGGACCCCAATACCTCAACGAAAGAATCTCCTTCCAAACCCCAAGAGAAACCTCCGCTCTGCTGACCTAGCCCTAGTCAGGGGTCCCCGCATCCACAGGGCCAGAACGGGTGGCAGATCCTTTTCCTACATCACGGCCAAGACCTGCAACAAACACACCTATTCAAAAAAGACCTCTAGACCTGGCTCTTAGGATGAGCTCGGAGCTGCCCACACCACCCTCACCCTCCCTCAGCGCCTTGAGACACTCACAGGTGAGTAGTGCGCTCTATAAGTCCACGATTGATAGCTCTATGTCTTTTTAATTTATTTATGGCAGACCTACCCCTTCAATTACAAAAAGTCTATTTCTACTCGCCAAACTTCTTAAGCACCAACATAAAATACTTACAATACACCGATGATACCCATATTGCTAAGTCATACTCCAATAGGCTTACAATGCCCAATAGACTCATGTAATAACCATATTATAGTCAATAGCCTACAAATTAATAAAAAGAAAACCAAAATATTGTCAATAGGCCATTCCAATCCTGGTATAAGAGAATGGAAAGTAAATGGCTCAGTGATTGAATCTGTTAAAACTTACAAGTATTTAAGAATCACATTTGATGATAGATTATCTTTTTAATATAATTTTAATATATTTAGAGCAAAGGCAAAATTGCCGACATTTGCTTTTAGAGCAATGCGAAGTAATCTACGATGTCCTAGTCACGCGTTTTTAGTTAAAACCATGGAGGTAAAGCTGACCCCTGCTTTGGCCAACGGGTCAGTAATCTTTCGAGTTAAAGACTCCAAACTCCTGGAAAACTTGCAACTTAAAGTGTTTAAATCTATTTTAAATATTCCGAAAACCATTGGCCATGCTAATGTACGACTGGAATTTGGCTTTACTTGCCAAACCTTAGTGAGACAATCAGCATTTTTAAACAGTTTACATCTGTTGTATTCTTCCGAACTCTGTACTTTAGCAAAAAAGGATTGGCAAGAATTAATGAAACACAACTATGCTAATTTAACTGAGAGTTTTCAGACTTTTTATATTCAGCATTTTGGCTGCTCGGATATAAACAAAACCTCTCTTAAGGAGATACTAAATGGATCAATACTTTGTCAGTCATTACTGTTGGACAAGGTGGCTCTCACGGTGACAAAGCATGCCTGATCAATCATCAGTTCGTTTAACAAGATAGAGCCTCAGCCATATGTATTGATACACCTCCAAACATTCATTAGGGACCAATTCCTCAGACTAAGATTTGGTAGATACCCAACAAAGGATGCAAGTCCGGTATAGATACAAAAATGGTTGTCCAGCAGGTCCCGTCTCTATGGCACCCCAGATGAAACTTGATTACACATGGTGTGCATCTGTCCATGTTTACCAAAAGAGCAGCAAGTCATGTTGAAACCTGCTTTCATTAACGAGGGGGTAAGAACCTGCCGTCAAGCCATAATATGTTATCGTTCCGGTCAGTCGGCTTGCGTTACTACTCAATTTGTTACGTTTATTCACATAATAGAGAGCGTGCTTAAACAGCGCTCAGAACCCCCTTAGCACTACTCGCAAGTATGGTAAGTTTATTATTATGCTTGATTAATTAAAACCATTGCATACATAGTCACTAAAATCAAACAGATTGTGTTAGTACAAAAGTTACACAATAATAAATAAAAAGTTCCACTTTGTTTTTGTACATAAAACTATTAAGATTGTAACATAAAAAGTTGTTTCCTCAACAATTGATGCTCAGTCTAAAAAATAGTTTGGAAAAATTGTCTTTTTAGGTTCTCACTCCGCCAGGATCTTTCTTAAGGTGCGCTAATTATTCAAAATGATCCCAAGCTTCAAACAGTTACTGATTGTGCCTGTTTTTGGCGTCATAGTACTGCTGAAGATGTTCTTAAATTATCATGATGAACCATCTTGTGGGGCAAAGTTCACGGCCGATGATACGTTTTTCAATCTCAATGTAGTGGGGTCTAAAAATGTTGTGAGGCGGCAGTTTAGCTGCACTAAAGTTGGATTGAAGCACAGCATTACCGCCTGTCTACATGACCTGACTCCGTGCTGGTTAAAAGATGATTTTACTAGGGTACGCCTTATGTCCTTTAGTTTGTTGCAAATGCAAATAATGTGAATAAGGTTTTCCATGCGACAGGCACACAGGCGTCATGGCTGGTCTCCTCCTCTTCTTTCCCAGGGTGGCAAAAACGGGGCGATTGAGCCGACTCCCAATCGCAGTTTTAAAAAAAATTATTTTGTCGCCAACTTAGCTCCTGCCTTAAGGTAGAGTTATGGTTTAACAATGTCAAAATTGTTAAGCACAGCCCAACCATGAGCTCTCTTTGATAATGTTTTCTTGTCCTCTATGACTGATGTTAGTCTTGTCTTTGTAACAATATTTTTAAAGACAGAGTAAGCCGTTGGGCACTTCCAAAGATCTGTCAGATATTTGTTAGCTGGCTATTTTCCTGTAGGAGACAACTCTACCCAGAGGTGGTTATTCAAAGTCCCCTCTTCGGCTGTTTTGATCTTGTGCCAGCATTTAACGAAGGCTCCCCTTCGTTCTATCGCCTGGTTTTGAAGCCCAAATTCCAACCTTATTTGGCCTGGAGAGACATATTTAGGGAGCTGAAAGATCGCTCGATAGGAGGTCACTATAATATATTTCTTTTAGAACAGTTGCCCCATTCAGCAATATTGGGTAGAACCCTTTGGATCTCCAGGCCGTGGCTTGTTTGCCGTGCAAATCAGCAGATCCGAAGGATTCCACCCAATATTGCCGGATGGGGTAACTCTTCTAAAAGAAACTCCCTTATATTTGGAAGCATATTTAGCTTTACTGAAACGAGACTAATTGGTCTACCTCTCCAGGAGCAATACTTATAGGAACCCCTTCCGGTTAGGAATTATCACCGGAACTAAGAGACTACTTGAAACTGACCTCAGCACTGAAGAAATCACGGGGTAATCCCCTTTAACAGCGATGAAACACGTGTTGGCTAAGAAGTCTTAAACATATTGAATTAAAGACATCTGAAAATATAAAGACAAGCATCATTGTGATATTTAATGTAACTTTATGGATTTACTTTTCAACGTGTGCAGAGTATTTGTATATTATATTGAAAACAAAGAGGCTTTATATACTGATGCTGGGCCTCTACCAGGATCGAATTTGGACAGACTAACAATACATGAGGTAGATCTCACACTCCTCCATTGCACAAATCATAGATTCCTGTTGTGGTTTTTGGATTATTCCATTTGGATGTACATACTTTTAGCGGGAGGATTCCTAACCGCAATAAAAGGATTAAGTTCTAGTAAAAAGTGTATGTATCGCTCGGGGTATTTATATTCTATGCTTTCTACCTATTGTGCATAATGTTTTAATTGGGAACAATGTTCTACATCAAGATCAAAGCTAATTCTTGGTGTCGGATTATTTTAAAAAAGCTTCAAATGTGCTGGTGTCCAAGATTTTAATAGTGCTACTGTGCAATGAGACAAATTAAGAGCTATACTAAGGTGTACTGTGACGACTCATCTCTAAAAGTCTCCACCAAATGTTCTTTCCGTCTGGGGTGCTGTCCCGGTCAAACCGATATAGGGCCGGCCCCTGGTGTGAGGAGGCGGGACTCACACATGCACCAGATTTAGGGGTTTTCCCTGAACACACACACATGTGATGCAGGGCAGATTGCCTGTGTGGGATAATGTCCCAATACCTGCTCATCATTGGAGGCCCGCCTGAGTTATGATTATGTCATCACGTGATTCCAGGCCTGCTCTCTAGAGTGACCAATCGTCCGTAAATTTCACGGACCATCCGTAATTTGGACCTCACAGCCGTTGTCTATGAAGATCCCTTTTACGGACACCTTTTGTCCATAATGTTGGCCCTTGCAGGGACAGAGCTGTTCCCCTGCCAGAGTCCTCAGCTCCCTGATGGGGCCGCCTCGCACTCATCTGTGCTCAAGAGCACCCCACCCCACCCATTGTCATTCTGTATGCGGCTGTTTGCCACATACAGAATGACAATGGGCCAGTCTGATCTGTTACAGCATGTGGTGGCCTCCTCCTGCCAGGGACTAGGGCAGGGTATTCTGCTAGGGTTAGATGGAAGAAGTGTATAAAGCAAATGTAATGTACAAAAACGCCCATGCAGCTATGTGCCAGTTCTTACACAGTGTCATCATTTCAGAGCTGAAACATTTTTATATTATATACAACGAATCCATGGTTGCTGCTTTTTTATTTATTTTATGCAACTAGCATCCATTGACAATGACAATAGTCATGGCTTGTTGTAGGTCTAATGTTACTGGATGCACTGACAGAAACAGCAAAATACCAGACGGGCGGCACATTATTCTTAGCACATATTTTTAGCTTAAGTGTTTTAAGCCACGCCCTTAGTTGCATCAGACACGCCCCTTGGAGAGACCCCCAGTTTTTTCATTCCACTTTAAGCCATGGAAACAACACCATGTCACAGTCACCTCGCGTCATGGCACTGTGCATCATGCATGACTCATGACTTCCATGTTTTCAGATTGCCTATGTACAGGGGTATAGTGAGCCCTCCCCCAACCCACCCCTTGCTTTAGGAACTACATCGAGGGTGAAGTTCTTAATGGGCCTCGTCTGTCTGCAACTCAGAAGACAAAGGCTCAGCTCATAATTAATGTGAAAATGTGGGTGAGTGAATAAGTTAAGAAATGGGTAAATGGCTAGATGGATTAGTGAAAGGATTAATAGAAAAGTGTAAGGGTGAATGGATGGATAATGAGGGAGAGGATGGATAGATGTGTGAGTGGAAGAATAGATGAGGGTAAATAGATGGATGAATGGGTGAAAGTGTAGATGGATGGGTAAGAGGGTAGATGGATCAGTAAAAGGACGGATGGGTGAGTGAAAGGGTGGATGATGGGTGAATGAATGGGTGGATGGATGATAGAAATGATGGATGGATTATTGAATTGATAAGTGAAAGGGTGAATGATTGGATGGATGGATGAGTGAAAGTGTGGATGTAAGGATGGACGAGAGAGTGAAAAGGAGGGTAGATGGACAAAAGGATGGATCGATGAGTGAAAAGGTGGATGGATGAGAGAAATGATGGATGAGTGATAGGGTCGATGGATTTATGAGTGGATGAGTTGATGGATGAGTGGGTGGATGGGTGAAGGATGGATGAAAGGATGGGTGGCTAAGTGAAAGAAGAATGGAGAGAAAAAGAGTATGAATGGAGGAATGAGTGAAAGCATGGATGAATGATTGGCAGAATGGATGGGCAAATGGGTGCCTGGATGAGTGAAAAGAAGAAAGTAAAGATGGATGAGTGAAAGAATGCATACATGAGTGAAAGGGAGGGTTGAGAGCGGGAAGAAAGGATGAGTGAAAAGTTGAATGGGTGGATGGTTTTCCTGCCGCTGCATCCCCTGTGGCCCCGCCCCCCGCTCACCCATTCGTCCCGCTCCCACCTCCCAGCTGTTCCTCCCTCTCACCTTCCCTTCTTATGGTGGCCGCTGTGCGGCCGCGCAGCAGACGCGCACCCGCTGGCACGCCTAAGGCAAGCCCGTCTGCACCCGTCCGCACCTGGACCACGCCCAGTGCCAGACCCCCTGCCCCCTGCGAACGCCACGATGCCCGACACCGCTACGACGCCAGCACCCTCCACGCACTAAAGGCCGGCCGATCACACACCTGCTCCTGGGCCACCCCAAAGTGCACCCAAGGACCCTTCTCCTGCCTGAACTGCAGCTACACCAGCCTCCAAACCACCACCATGTGTACCGGGGTAGGACGCAACAAACTCCGATGCATTCTACTCAACACCCGTTCCGCCCGCAAACACGCCATCGAACTCTGGGACCTACTCGACTCCTCCACCCCAGACGTCGCCTTCCTGACGGAGACCTGGATGAACCCCTCCTCGGCACCCGACATCGCCATAGCCATCCCTGAAGGCTAAAAGATCACCCTCAGGGACCACACCAACGGAACAGGAGGAGGAATCGCCATCGTCCACAGAAACACCCTCAGAATCTCGACCAGCACCGTCGACACCCTCAGCGCTGCCGAACACCTGCACTTCCAGAACCACACCGACCCCAACACCACCCTCAGAGGAACCCTCATCTACAGACCCCCCGGCCCCCAGCCGCAGTTCAGCGACTCCATTGCCGACTTCATCAGCAAGCACGCCCTTGCATCCACGGACTACATCCTCCTCAGAGACCTGAACTTCCACCTTGAGAACACCAACGACAGCAACTCCACCACCATGCTCGACAACCTCGCCAACCTTGGACTCAAACATCTCGTCACGACTCCCACCCACTCCGCCGGACACACACTCAACCCCATCTTCTCCGCCAACAACCACGTCACCTTCAGCCACACCACTGAACTCCACTGGACCGACCATCGCTGCGTCCACTTCACCTTCGAGAAGCCTACCACGCACCACCACACACAACGGGCACCCCGCCGCAGCTGGAGCAAAGTCACCGAAGACTAGCTAGTCACCACCCTCGCCCGAAACCCACCAACGGACACTACCGACACTGCCCACCCGCAATCTCAGGCAATGGATCAACGACTGAGCCAACACTCTCGCCCCGACCAAGAAACCCTTGAACAGACGCACAGACAGAAAAGCCATCTGGTTCACCGTCGAACTCCAGGCATCCAAGCAGGCCTGCTGTAGGCTCAAGAAGAAGTGGCACCACAAACTGACACCGGACAGCAACATAGCGTACAAGAGTGCCATCCGCAGACACCACCAACTCATCCGTAACGCCAAAAGGACCTCCTTCAAAGAGCGCATCGACAACAACTCACACAACAGCAAAGAGCTCTTCAACATCGTGAAGGAACTCTCCAACCCCAGCTCCAACTCCAACGACATCCCGCCATCAGAAGACCTCTGTGACTCCCTAGCCACCTTCTTCCACCGCAAGATCGCAGACATCCACGACAGCTTCAACAACCAGGCCCCCCGACAGACACCAACACCTCAGACTCACCGCCCCCCAGCCACATCGAACCCCTGCTTTCCTGGACCCACGTCAATAATGACGACACCATCAAAATCATGAACACCATCCACTCCGGCTCACCATCCGATCCCTGCCCGCACCACATCTTCAACAAAGCAAGCTCCACCATCGCACCTCATCTCCGCAAGATCATCAACAGCTCCTTCGAGAAGGAATGAAGGCCATCGCCGAATGGATGATGAACAGCCGCCTGAAACTGAACTCCGACAAGACGGAGGTCCTCATTATCGGATCCACCCTCTCCGCCTGGGATGACTCATGGTGGCAGGCCGCACTGGGAGCTGCACCGACGCCCACTGACCACGCACGCAACCTGGGGGTCATTCTGGACTCAGCGTTGTCAATGACCCAGCAAGTAAACGCCGTCTACTCCTGCTTAAACACCATCCGCATGCTCCGCAAGATCTACAGATGGATCCCCACCGGAACCAGAAGGACGGTCACCCAGGCCCTCGTCAGCAGCAGGCTGGACTACGCCATCGCTCTCTACGCAGGAACCTCAGCCAAACTCCAGAAACGACTACAACGCATTCAGAACACCTCTGCACGCCTCATCCTCGACATCCCCCACCACAGCCACATCACATCCCACCTGAAAGACCTGCACTGGCTCCCCGTCAACAAGAGGATCACCTTCAAGCTCCTCACCCACGCTCACAAAGCACTCCACAACACCGGACCAGCATACCTCAACGAACGACTCACCATCTACACCCCGAACTGCCAGCTTCGCTCCGCAGACCTCGCGCCCTGGGAACCGTCCCCTCCATCCGACGAGCGACCGCTGGCAGCAGATCATTCTCCCACCTCGCCGCAAAAACCTGGAACACCATCCCCATCCGCCTGCGACAGACCCAGGACCTGCTGGCCTTCAGGAGACTCCTCAAGACCTGGCTGTTCGAGCAGTAGCAGCACTTCCCCCCTCTCAGCGCCTTGAGACCCTCACGGGTGAGTAGTGAGCTCTACAAATGAACTGATTGATTGATTGAAGTCTATCCGAGCAGATCTTCCTGACCACTTCTCTCACCTAACATGCCTTTTCAGGACCATGAGTTGTAAACAAAATATCAGACTGGACAACCGAGTGCAGTAGCTATATAAATGGATTTTTATCATATGAAATACCACAAAAGGACCTGCACAGTTGCTCAAAGCTGCACCCACGCCGAAAAACCGTGAAGTACACAATTATCTCAACCTAAAATATAACTTATTTTGACTTGTACTTATTAGTTGGCTATTTACGTGCTTTTATACTATCGCGCAACCTACTCGCATGTATCAAGAAAGGCGGGGGCCGGGATCGGCCCCGCCGCAGATATGGCAGGGCACCGACCCCCTCCCCCCCCTTTCTGGTTCGCCCGGCCCGGCGCGTTTCACCGCGTCAGCATGACGCGGTGGGCGCGCCGCGGCGGGGATTGGCTTGTGACGGCGAACCCTTGGCCCGGAAGCGATTAAGGCGCTTCCGGGTCAAGGGGGGGCAAGGGACAGGCCAGTTAGAACTAGCCTGCCCCCAGTACAAGGATAAAAAGGCCGGGGAGCGTGGGACTCGGACTCTTTGTCCCGCGCTCTCAGGCATCCGCACGCAGCCTCTGGGAGGCTGCTAACTTTTTGTTACTTTTGTTTTGCTGCAGGTTTTTCAGTGGCGGACTTGTGGTCCCAGCGGTTGCAGCAGTGACGAGGGACGATCCTTTAGTCCCCCCTCCGACGGCGGTGATCGAGTGTGGCGAGGACTCCCTGCGGGTAGCGGCGTGAGGCGATCCAGATCGTATCGTAGGTGGAGGAATCCCTGCAGCTGCGAGGCATCGGCGGGTAGCGGCGTGAGTCGAGTGTCGGCCAGAGAGGCTCGGGTGGTCTCGTTTGAGGCGCGCGCACGCGCCGATAAGGTATTCGAGAGGGGAGGGGCCCGGGGGGCTGGTGCAGCGCGGTGAGTGCCATACAGAGCGATGGGGGCCTAATGATTGTGAACAGAGATTCTATTTCTTAAGGATACCATTCTCACTGCCTCTGTTCCGGTAAATTAGAGGATTACACAATGAGTATCGTGGCAGTCGGTGTGGGTATTATTGATTCAAAAAGTTGGTGTGGTTTTTGGGAGACGGTTCATACATCAGTTGGGGAGCAGGCACTTATAAGGGCTGCTTTAGTGATGCAACGGTAGCGCGCCTCACCCTGATGGCGTGTTCATATCACCTGTAAGGAAATGTAATATGATGTTGCAGATAATGTGATAAATAAAAGTACACTTCTTTTTTACACCCCTTTTACACTTGTTAGCAAAGGCTACGATTAGAATTTGCAGTGATTCTGTGTAGGTTGACCTTTTATTCACAGGCTTCCAGGTTGTCACCATTGATTCAGTCTAAGAGGAAAGGTTGAAAGTTGTGGGAATAACACTGAGGTTTCATATTCCAGCAAGGCCTATGCTAACTTGTTTTTCATCGTAGGAAGACTGCGAGAGGCGCATCACGCTAGACGAAGGGGGTGTGACTGACGGTGTCGCAGCAAGGGTGCACAGGCAGGCCTGCACTTCACTGCTTCTGTGGGCCACGGGGCTGAGAGTTCGCTCGCCTTACCGCCCGGGTTAGCTGGTGTGGTGCGGTCCCAGTTGCGTGGTGCTTGTGGCCAGCTTGTGTACTCCCAACGTCAGGTAAGGGCCCGTTGGGTCCCAGTAAAGGAGCAAGTAGCAGTGGAGTTGCAGGATATTTAGTGGTCAGTGGGTTGGTTATCTGATATTTTGGCATGTCTGGTAAACGGGGAGCCAAGCGTTCCCGTATGGAGCATATGCTGGAGGCCATGATGCGTAGGATGGCCACAATGGATAGGAGATGGGGTAAGGTAGAACAAATGGGGCACAGCTTAGCGGAGCTCAGGCAGAAAGTGGAGGACCAGGGCGGGGCGTCAGGCAGGCCCAAGTGGACAATAGTGCCCCCAAAGCCTAGGGGGGAATTGGAAGCTCTCCCCAAGCGGGTTAGAAGCAAGAAGGGGAAGAATCAGGACCCAAAAATAGCGCAACCTTTAGAGACACCTGAGGGGGCGGTCCTTCTAGGCTTCCTGTAGCGCCAGAGACCCCACAAGGAACTCCTGATTTAGCGCCCAATGTTCCAGGGACACTCGTGCCAGTATCTGCACCAGTTCCGGTGCCTCCAACGGCCGAACCGGTAGTACCAAGTGTTATGCCAGTTTTGCCCCCACCATGCCCAAATGTCCCTGTCTTGAACCCTGTTGCCCCGGTCCCTGTATTAGCACCAGCGGGGGTGGGCAGGTGCCGCTGGGATTAGCTTCTCAAATAGCGGCAGTTCTTCCTTGGTTAGGAAAGGGGGGGATGTTACCACTGTCTGTGGGTGCCAAAGAGGTAGGGGAGGACCCACTGGCGGAGGCACAACGAATGGTGGCAAGGATTATGGCGGCCCGAGCAGGGAGCCGAGCCTGGGCGCGGATAAGGCCAGGCAATCACAACCAGTGCTCCAGGAGAGCGACAGCGGAAAAGGCAAGACAGCGGAGCCAGCGGGAGTTGGGGAAACGGGTAAGGAGCTGGCTTTGCCATTGTTGGGCGCGGGGGTGTTACCTTCCAGGAAGGAATATTTAGCACGGCATGTAGCGCGCGACGTGAAGGAATTGATTTGGTCTGGTGATTATGTAAACATGTTTTCTTTACTGGTTGACAACAGGGAAATGGAGTATGCTAAGAGGCAGAAAGATTGGATGCTTCCCAGTGAGTGACGGGTAGAAATGTCAAGTTTCAGGGTAGAGGAGACATTGACAAATTGGATAAGGGCGTTTTCAGTGTTTATGGCCATAGTAGCTGAACGTTCACTTAAAATGCAAGCAGAAATGGCATGTTACCAGAGCAGGGTAGCGATGACACATGATAAATATGGTGGCGTGGGTTGGAAGGAATACGACATGAATTTCAGGAAGGCGAAAGAGTTTGACCCTTCACTCACATGGGACCGGGTGGATTCTATCTCATGGTTTGACCAGTTTGGCCCAGGGCAGCCGGGCAATGCAGGCCAAAATTGGGGCAAGGGACACACTTCTCAGCCACATCAGCCCTTTCGGCCAGCGCAAACCGGGGGCTCGGCACCGGGTACTGGGAAGGGGGGAAGGCGAAAAGGAGTATGCTGGGATTTTAGTAGAAAGTCATGTACCAGAGCCCAAGGCACCTGTAAATTCAGGCACGCATGCTCCATATGTAACCATCCCTCTCACACAGAGTCAAAATGCCTTAAAAAAGGGAATGCCTTTTCAGGGAATAGAGGGGGGAAGAAGCAAGAGTAAAGGAAAAGGAGAAAAGGTAACGCATTCACCCATTGACGTATCTGCTATGACTCCCTGTTTAAGTAGGTATCCAGATCATGCCACAGCTAAGATGTTGCAAGAAGGGTTTTTGTATGGTTTCAGGATACCAGTTGGGAATTACACAGGGTCATCTGAGTGCAAAAATCAGTTGTCTGTAAGATCAAACCCAGGGGTGGCAGCGCAAAAAATTAATAAGGAATTGGGCTTAGGGAGAATAGCGGGTTCATTTGACTTCGCCCCTGTGCCAAACTTTGTCTGCTCCCCCCTGGGGGTGGTCCCAAAAAAGGAAGAAGGGAAGTTCAGGTTGATTCATAATCTATCAGCCTCTAGAGGCAAGTCATTGAATGACGCAATCAATGAGGAACTTTGCAGTGTGAAATATGCTTCCTTTGATCAGGCGGTAGAGATGTTGAGGGTTTTGGGACCAGGGGCCTTGCTGGCTAAATCGGATATTGAATCTGCATTCCGACTGCTGCCGGTTCAACCTTTAGATCATCACCTGCTAGGTTTTTCATTTCAAGGGAAATTCTACATGGATAGGTGCATGCCCATGGGTTGTTCGGTTTCCTGTGCTTATTTTGAAAAATTTAGTTCATTTTTGGAATGTGTTTTCAGGCAGGTGACAGGACACCAATCTGCATTATCTTGATGACTTTCTCTTTCTGGGATCGGCGGGCTCCTAGGAATGTTCTGGGGCATTGGAGGAATTCTGTGTGCTCATGCGTACATTTGGGGGCCCCTGGCTCCAGTGAAGACAGTAGGGCCAACAACCTCAATTGAATTTTTAGGCATTGAAGTGGATTCAGTACAAGGGTGTTTTAGGTTACCTGAGCAAAAAATAATGAAATTTCGTGCAGCTTTGCAAAAGTGTTTGTCAAAAGACAAAGTAACCTTACGCCAGTTGCAGCAGGCTGTAGGACAGTTGAACTTTGCGCTACGGGTGATACCTATGGCTCGACCATTCTCCCGTTCCATCTCACAGGCCATGACAGGCCTGCACGAAAAACACCATCACACACGACTGTCATCTGAGGTTCGCTAGGACATGCGGATTTGGATCGCATTTCTGGAGGGTTTCAATGGCAGAGTAGTGTGGCCCGGTCCCCCCACTACTTCTGCTGAGTTGGGTTTATGGACTGACGCAGCAGGTAGTGTGGGATTTGGTGCCATACTCGGGAACCAGTGGGTGGCCCAGCGGTGGCCGGCTTGGTGGCTCGTGAGTGGTTTAACAGCCAACATAGGTTTCTTGGAACTATTCCCCATTTGGGTGGCACTGACGGTGTGGCCCCATTATCTGCAGAATCAGTCTGTAATCTTCTGGTCAGATAACATGACAGTGGTGGAATCCATCAATCAACAGGCGGCAAGGTGTAGGATGATTCTCCGCCTGTTGAAAGAGATAGTGCTGCTATGTATGAAGCTGAACGTACAGTTTAAGGCTAAACATGTCCCGGGGGTGCGGAATAATGCTGCTGACGCACTCTCTCGCTTCAAGATGCAGGTTTTCATGGAACATCTACCATCCGCAGAGACAACGTCAGCATACTTCCCCGAAGTACTTTGGCAGATTGGTGCCCCCAACTACAGAACCTCGTGGCTGCTAGCCTAGCTCCCGGGCCAGGAAAGCTTATGAAGGGGCCTTTTGGTCTTACTGTACTCTTTTGGGCCAGGACTGGGAGGATAGATGGGATACGTCGGGTGCATTCCTCTTGTTTTTAGACAACCTACATAGGGAGGGGCGCTCTGTGGCGGCGGCCAGGCGACATGTAGCGGCAGTTTCCTTCTTTGTGCAGATCAGACACAAAAGATCCCACGAACAGTTTCATTGTGAGAAAGGCATTGAAGGGGTGGCGACGCATCCAGGGAGCGGCTCCTGACACCAGACAGCCAATAGGGTTGGAGCGGCTGAGTGCGTTGCTGACGGCATTGGGCGTCATCTGCAGTTCAATTGGGGAGACATTATTATTCAGAGCTGCCTTTGCATTGGCCTTTTATGGGGCATTCAGGGTAGGTGAATTGGTGGCACGCAACAAGTTGGATGGCCAGGGTGGGCTTCTAATGGAGCATGTTAAGATACAAGGTGACATTTTGCTTTTAACCATCAGAAAATCAAAAACATATCAAGAAGCTCGGGGAGAAGGGGTGGTACTTCATAGGGCACAAAATAACCCGTGTTGCCCGGTAATGCACCTTGAAACTTACCTCAGACAGAGGAGCAGCGCGTTAGGCGGAACATTGTTACTACACGCGGACGGTACCCCACTTACCATGTTCCAGTTTAAAAAGGTATTGGCAATGGCAATCAGCAAAGCAGGTCTGAATCCAAAGGTTTTTGGGACGCATTCTTTCAGGATAGGGGCTGCCACTGAGGCAACGGCTAGGGGGTTGCATTGCAGTAGTGTACAGAGGATTGGACGATGGGCTTCCAATAGTTATAAGCGTTATGTGCGGCTGCACATGTTGTGAATACACAATACAATTGTGGACTGATGCCTGCCTTGTTTGTCGGTTTCCTTTACAGTTTCTCAAACCTGTCACGCAGGAGGGGAACTGCCGTCGCCACAACAGCAAGACTCTCCTCAACGACGGTCAAAACTACAGGGCACAGGAACGCGTAATGTGTGGGTTGTGGGTCATTCGTATGTACGGCGTATGAAATCTGTTTTCCTTTCAGGTAACTACAGGCAAAGAGCAGAGCAGGGTGGTTTCACAGTATCTTTCCATGGAAAAGGGGGCCTTTGCCTTAGTCAGTTTAGGGGCTTTATGATTGATCTTTTTAAGAGACACCGTCCTCCTCCCACAATCGTTATTTTGCATTTGGGGAGCAACGACTTGGTGACGTTAGGCAGGAGGGTCTTGTTTGAGGACATAATCTCCGAGATCGGCTGGTTAGCCAAGGTGTGCCAGGGCTGCAACATAGTTTGGTCGCACATGATACCCAGATTGAAATGGAGGGGGGGGAACTCTGTGAGAGCGTTGAATCACTCGGTAAAGAGGGTCAACAATAAAATAGGGAAACTGTCAGATCTCCTAAATTACAGAGCATTGCACATGGGTGTGTCAGGGGAGAACCGTGCTTCTTAAAAGACGGGGTCCACTTGACTAGGTTAGGTAATGAAATAATGTTAGAGAATTTCATAGCCTGGCTAGATGGTTTAAAAGAGGGGGCATGACCTTTCTGAGGGACAGGTTGGGGGGGGGCCAGATAGTCGGGCAACTATGCTGGCCTGTGGCGGTAAGGTCATGACTGGTGAGCAGTAAATTTAAGGTCCTTAGGGGGCGGCGTCATTCTCGGATGGGGTCGCCCAGGGGGAGGGACAAGGGGTCTCTCCTATAACTCCAGGGGCGGTACATCCGGTTGGCTGGATGGGTGCGGGGAAAGGGGGGAGTCACGCTTTCTTTTAGGCTGGTTGGCCACCCCGCACTGGCATGGACGTCACTAAATGGCGCAGAGTGCAAGACCCCCCAAATTTGAATGGAGTTCAGGGAACGTATGGGGGTAACCGGGGGGGGAAGGAAGTACCCTCTCGGTAAGCGGGCCCTCTGCGCTTGCGCAACTCCTACGGGAGGGCGTGGTAAATTGATAAGGATCTGACACCAGTTAGCGACCTTGCCGTAGGCCCAAATAGGATACGCAGAAAGTTATTAATGTATGATTATGATCCTTATGTTAGATTCGGATAGGAAAAACTATGTATTAGAGATATGTTAAGGTTAGCCATCTGAAATCTGTGCATATGAATTGTAATCAAATGTCGTGTTATGTTTCTGCGTATAATTGTGTAAATATTGTTTATTTCAAAATTTTAATTTTGTTTTCATATTTTAATAAATACGGCCGGGGGTTGTACGACCCCCGCCTCCAAAAGTAATTCCCTTCTCATGTCCCTCATTAGAAATGTGGTTATGCGCAGGGGGGAGGGGGAAATTCGGTAGTCCCAGACCATATGTAAATCTTACCTTTTTTTCTGAAGTTTTTGTCCTGAATTTTGACCTTCTGTCTTGAATTTCTGTCCTGAATTTTGACCCTTTGTCCTGAATTTTTACACTTACCGTCCTGAAATTGCACCCATGCCAGTTGGTCACCCTACTGCTCTCAATAACTGCCCGCTGCCAGCATTTGGAGGTAATGAAGGCTAAAATCCGACAATACCAGACCTTTCTAGACACGTCTGGAGAGCCCCCACCCCACCGCCTCGCCCATCCCCTACCTTTATTGGCCTCTAGGATGTCTTCCTCCGGCTCCAGTTGAACGCTTATTCCTGAAAGAGAAAGGAACACCTCGTGACGACCACGCCGAAGTCTGCACATCTCTGGCACTCGCCACCGCCCCCTCCCGGAGCACTGAACCCCGCCCGTAGCACTGAGCCGGACTTCGGTGGTGTGGGGGCAGTGGCCTTTCTAGGGCACCATGGGTCCTAACACAAGCAAGGAAACCGGGCCTCTGCCCCATGGATTAGTAGAAGTAAAAACACCAATTAACTGGGGTCAAGTGGGCCCCCACACCCACGGCACCACTGGCTGCTGATAGCTACGTCCCTGTGTGAGGGTAAGCCGCAGTGTGCAAGAGGGTGAGTATGACAGGCAGGTGTTGTGAGGGAAACATTTATAAAATGAAGGTCAAGTCAAGAACGCCCTCACCCCTCCTCCCCCTCCCCGCCGCCGCCGTTCACGCACATTCCTCCACAGCACCTATGAATGCATGAACGACCAGAATGTGCGCGCAGCTGCTCCACCAGGAGCGTCCAGGCGCTGGAGGGTCTCAGAAGGCTGCCCAGTCTAGCTCCATCACCTGTGTCTGTCCGGGCCTCAACCAGCTGGAAGGCGCTCCGCCCCGGGGAGCAGAGAGAGGTCCCCTCACTTCGAGCAGGGGGTGGGTGAGGACAGGGGGCTTCCTGCAGCTCCCTCACAGCAGCACTGCTCGGCCGAGAGAACACACTTGGGGGCATATCATCAAGCCAGGCGATACAATTATCGCCGCTTTAGCGGCAGAAAACTGCCGCAAAAACGGCGATAATGGGCTTGATAATATGCCGCAGAGAATTCCAATAGAAGCTCAGGTTAGACGTCCTTCACATCTAACATGGGCTTCAATAGGAATTCCATAGAGCATATTATCAAGCCCATCATCGCCGTTTTAGCGGCGATAATATTATCGTCTGGCTTGATAATATGCCCTTGAGATCCCTGTGCAATAGCTCACTCAAACCTCCAACTTCGCCTCCACCCTCGTCTCTTCCCCTCTCTGTCCCTCCCGCGCTCTTTCTCTCGCTTGCTCTCTGTTTGTTTCTTTCTCTCTATTTCACTCCCGTCTCTCTCTCTCACCCCCCCCCCCCCCCCCCCCCCCCCCAAGATGAGACACTTACCGGCGGGGCTGACCGCCTCGGTCGTGTGTGAGAGACCCCCGGACGGAATCTGCAAAAGGAACAGACGGGCGAGTGTGTTAGACTAGCAAGGGGTGGAGGGATCCCCGGGAAACAAAGGAGTGACGGACAGTGCCCGGGACGGACAGTGCCAGGGACAGGGGTGTCCTCGAGGAGGAAGAAAGGAGTGACGGACAGGGCCAGACTGTATCAAGGATGGAGGTGTCCTCCAGGGGAGGAAAGGAGCGACGGACAGTGCCAGCGACGGACAGTGCCAGCGACGGACAGTGCCAGCGACGGAGGTGCCCTCGAGGTGAAGAAAGGAGTGACGGTCAGTGCCAGTGGTGGGCAGTGCCATGGATGGAGGAGTCTACCGGCGAAAGAAAGAAGTGTCAGGCAATGCTTAGAACAGCAGGGGAGAAAGTGGGGTGTAGCAAGAGCAGTGTTGAGGGAAGTGCCCCCCAAACTCACCGGAAGAGCCAGGGCAGAGCCGAGTAGGAAGGCGGAGGAGAGGAGAGCGCCTGTGACCAGCATGTTGTGAGGCGGAGGTCAACTGTCTGGCGTGGCTTGTTTTCAGCACCTTTATGTACACATGGGGGGGGGTCACGGCGTCTAATGGGATGACAGATGTCGGGTCAGGTCGCCCGGGTCCCCTCTGCAGAGACCAAGCGCGTCTCCGGCTTCCTCTATTCCAGGGTGTGAACCCCCCAAGGGCACTTGTAGGAGACTCCACGGCCTTGTGTCATTTTGTTGGGGGGGGGGGGGGGGCGGGAGGCTAGAGTGCCCCCGGTGGTGCTCTGCACACAGACAGCCCCACCCCCATTGTGAAAAAGTTGACAGGAGTTGACATGTTTGAAGATAGAAACTGGACAGAGCCAGAAAGAAGTACAGTGGGATCAGGGAATCTTTCAAAACCTAGATCAGCCGTCCCTCTCTGGTGACGTGGCATCAGAACCGCCCTTGCTCCAATAGCGCCCTGGGCGGAAATAACTTTGCCGCCCTCCCTACTGCTGGAGAGGACAAGCATTGGCAAAGCCAATAGCTCTCATCTATGCAAGAACTATTGATGTTGGCAATGTGTTTTAGCCATGCTGTACGCCAGTGGGGCTGCTGATCAGCATAGCTAAAAGTTAATGGGTGGGAGGGGATAGATTGGGGTAGAGTTTAATGGTGTAGAGTGGAGCAACATAGATTGGAGTGGGGGTAGAGTGGGGTAGATTGGGTGGATTATTGTAGGGTAGATTGGAATGGAGTGGGGCTAGATTTGGGTAGTTTGAAGTTGGGTGGATTGGAGTCTGGGTAGAGTGGGGTAAAATGAAGTGAGGTAGATTGGGGTAGATAGAATTAGGGTGGAGTGGGTTAGATTGTGGTGAAGTAGAATGGGGTAGATTGGAGTAGGGCAGAGTAGGATATATTGAGGTAGATTTGAGTGGAGTGGGGTAGATTGGAGTAGAATGGGGCAGAATAGAGTGGAGGGGGGTAGATTGGGTAGATTATAGTAGGGTTCATTGGAATGGAGCGGGGCTAGATTTGGGTAGTTTGAAGTAGGGTAGATTGGAGTGTAGAGGTATATTGGGGGAATTAGGTCGATTAGAGTGCTGTGGGGTAGACTGGGATGTGGTGGGGTAGATTAGGGTAGAATGGGATAGATTGGAATGGAGTGGAGTGGGGTAGATTGGAGTGGGGTAGATTTAATTGGGGTGGAATAGGGTCGATTTGGGTGAGGTGGGTTCGACTGGAGTGGAGTGGGGTAGTTTGGAGTGGGGTAGATCGGAGTAGAGTGGGATACATTGGGGGAAATTGGAGTGGAGTGGTGTAGATCGGAGTAGAGTAGAGTGGGATACATTGTGGGAGATTGAAGTTGAGCGGGGCAGATTGGAGTGGGGTAGATTGTAGTAGAGTGGTTTGGAGTGGAGTTGAATAGAGTGGAGTAGGGTAGATTGGGTTATAGTGGGGTGAAATGGAGTAGATTGGAGTGGAGTTGAACAGAGTGGTGTGGGGTAGGATGGGGTGGGGTCGACTGGAGTGGAGTTTGATAAGTGGTGTGGAGTGGAGGGACATATTGTGGAGTGGTGTGTTGTGTCCTGGAGTGAGTGGCTTAGATTGGACTGGCATTGAGTTGTTGGCATGTTGTAGTGTCTTAGAGTGGAGCGGTGTAGAGTAGAGTGGCATGTTGTATAGTGGAGTGGCGTAGAATAGAGTGGCGTGGCATATAGTAGTAGTGCACAGAGTGGAGTGGAGATGCGTATTGCGGAGTATTCATGGTGTGGAGTGGAGGGACATATTGTGGAGTGGTGTGTTGTGTCCTGGAGTGAGTGGCTTAGATTGGACTGGCATTGAGTTGTTGGCATGTTGTAGTGGAGGAGTGTGGCTCAATGGTTAGAGCGGCAGACCCTGAAGCAGAATTCTGGCCAGGGACCAGGGTTCGATTCCTGCCTCGGCGGGGCTCGGGCTCAATTTCCTCGGACCTGTCTATTTTCGCCTCGGTGCCTATTCTAATCATGGGCCCCACGCTGCAACTCTGGGCAATAGCTTGCTTAGCCTCCACACCGGCCCCAACAGCGCTAAGGATGCCTGGCTTCACCCTGGGGGTGCCCAGGAGTGAACACTTCACAGGGAAAGCCAGGAGGGGTTCCACAGCGGTATGAGTATCAGCGCCAGGAAACCGCAAAGGCGACACCGCAAGGTGGCCGTCTGGTGACAGTGCGCTCTATAAGTACCTTGACATTTAGTGTCTTAGAGGGGAGCGGTGTAGAGTAGAGTGGCATGTTATATAGTGGAGTGGCGTAGAATGGAGTGGCGTGCATAGAGTGGTAGTGCACAGAGAGGAGTGGAGATGCGTATTGTGGAGTATGCATGGTGTGGTAGCACACTGCCATTACAGACAAGACATTTACAATTGAACTGATCATTATATTTGCACTGAAATACGTTTTTACTGCTGACAAACAAGAATGTGTGCGAATGTCATCAGCTAATGTATTGATGAGTTTTAAAATATATTCAATTGTTTTCACCACACTTCAGAATTACAAAACAAAATGTGTGCATCATTTGTATTAATTCTTATATATTCTGAAACATCAGCACAGAAAAAAACAATCTACTCCCTCTCTTCTCAGATAGGTACCCAGCAGGATTGTCACATAAATTCTCTCATCGCTACTTCGAGGGCTCCACCGTGCTGACAGCACAGCTCGACAATGGCACAGTGCCTTCATTGCCAGGGGTTTAACGCCGACGCATCCCTGAACTACACAACTCAGAACTGATGCATTACCTACAATCCTTCGGCTCGACGACAACACATCTCCTCTGACCACTCCTTGAAGCTGCTCCTCGACGTCAACACTTTTCTCTGGGAAGGTATTGTCTCAGTGAGGCCTGTGTGGTGTCTGCATCCGACCTGCACTCCATCCTAGTCGACTTGACTTTTCAGATTTGTCTCAGTTCAGCGCAACCCGATAGCCCTGGTTGGCGCTTTATGACTCTAAGCACTACAGATTTTTGTCGCTTTGGTCTTGTTTTGTTCATTAAATTAAGCTCAGATATTCAAACCTGGTGTGGGGTTGTTTGTGTGGTGTTTTTCACCGTTTACTGTAATCAGTGTTCCTCAACTACTTTGCACAATACCTCTTAACTTTAGCCTGCCTGCTCTGTACCAGAGGGTGAGCACAGGTTGTTCATCTGACTTACCCTGACTAGGGTGATGGTTCCTACTTGGACAGGGTGCATACCTCTGCCAACTAGAGACTCAATTTCTAACAAAGAGCTAGCCTTTAGAGGGCCTACAGGGCATCACTGGCTGCAACCAGAGGTACAGGACCTACTCCTTAGAGAGCATTTAGAATATCACAGGCTGCAACTAGTAGTAAAGGACCTATCCCGTAGTTGGTTTTCAGAAATCCATAGGCTGCAATCAGAGAAACACGAGCCACCCCTAAGAGGGCCTTCAGAATAGCACAGGCTGCAACCAGAGGTAAAGGACCTATCTCTTTAGTGGGTCTCCAGTACAGCACGGGTTGCAACCAAAGGCAAAGGGGCAATCACATTAGGAGGTCTCCAGTGCGGCACAGGCTGCAACCAGTGGTAAGGACCTACTCCTTATAGGGCCTTTAGAATATCACAGGCCATAATCAGAGGTAAAGAACCTACCATTTAGAGGGCCCTCAGACAATCATAAGCTTTAATCTGAAGTAAAAAACCTACAATTTAGAGGGCTTTGAACAGGCTGGAACCAGGGAAACATGAGCCGCCCTTTATAGGGCCTTCCGAACATCACAGGCTGCAACAAGCGGTAAAGGACCTACCCTTTAGAGGGCCTTCCAAACTTCATAGGCTGCAACCAGAGGTAAACAACCTAACCCTTAGATGGTCTTCAGAACAATACAAGCTGCAACCAGAGGTAAACTACCTACCCTATTACATGGGCCTCAGACCATCAATGACTGCAACCAGAGGTACAGGACTTACTCCTTAGAGGGCCTTTTTAATATATTACAGGCTGCAAACGGAGGTGAAGGACGTACCCCCTTAGAGGGCCTTCAAAACATCATTGGCTGCAGCCAGAGGTGAAGGACCTACCCCCTTAGAGGGCCTGAAGAACATCACAGGCCACAAGCATAGATGAAGAATCTACCATTGAGAGGGCTGCAACCAGCAGTAAAGGAACTACCCTTGGGAGGGCCTTCCAAACTTCATAGGCTGCAACCAGAGGTAAAGGAACGACCCCTTTAGTGGGTCTCCAGTGCAGCACAGGCTGCAACTAGAGGTTAAGAAACTACCCTCTTAGAGGGCCTTCAAAACATCATTGGCTGCAGCCAGAGGTGAAGAACCTACCCTCGTAGAGGGCCTGAAGAACATCATTGGCTGCAACCAGAGGTGAAGGACCTACCCCCTTAGAGGGCCAGAAGAACATC
The DNA here is from genome assembly GCF_964204655.1 of Triturus cristatus. Classification (NCBI taxonomy): domain Eukaryota; kingdom Metazoa; phylum Chordata; class Amphibia; order Caudata; family Salamandridae; genus Triturus; species Triturus cristatus. Next base: position 52,146,779 of record NC_140583.1, on the reverse strand, counting down.
ATTGGCTGCAACCAGAGATAAAGGACCTACGCCTTTCAGGGCCTTGAGAATATCACAGGCTGTCCCCAGAGGTAAATGACCTACCCCTTTCAAGACCTTCAGAAAATCATTAGCTGCAACCAGAGAATCAATCAATCAAAAAAGCTTTGTTGTGGCACAGAGCCATAAAAGCAGAATAAAACAATTGATAAAAATAGTTCAATAAAACATCTTCAGCAAAACTTATAAATAAAGACACTTTACTTAAATAAATAGTAAAACAATTATAAATACACATCACCACTTAAAATGACTAGTGCAAAATCGACTATTACTACCCGTCTCCAGCGTATATAATTTAAAAAGAGTATGTTACTGGACATAATGATGGTTAAACATTTCCCGTAAGTGAGGCATCACCAGTACATATACACAAAAATAAAAATATAAGACAATGCACTAGTTATTGGAGTAATTTCAGTAATTACGCATTACTCTCGTAATGCAAAATTGCTCAAATTACGCGATTTTGTTCAGATTGTGTAAGAATAATTTGGGGCAAACATCCTGCTGCGGGAGCACAGGAGGAAGCATCCAAGAGAGAGTGAGCGGCTGCTGGCTACTGCTGTTCGTGTCCTGTAGCATGTAGTGCTATTGTCACTTTGGACACAAGGGTTGATTTTGCATTAAGATAATAGCGTTAAATGCTGCTTTAAGCTCTTCATGTGATGATGCATAATACCCAGTAATATTGCAGTGATTACTAGTAATTACGGTAGTTATAATTACACCAGTTACACCTATTCCAAAAAAATGAACAATTGATTGGGGGTTGATATACGTTGCTTATTGGTGATGGGCATAGGAAGGGCTCCCATGTGTGGGAATTTCTCAATTAGGGAGATGTTGAGCTGAGATTGAGGTCTGTAATTCAGAAGGGGCTCCAGGGCCGGACTGACCATAGCGGGCACCGGACATTTCCCAGGTGGCACGCCAGGGTGGGGGCTGGTTTTGGGCCCCTGTGGGGGGCGTTTTTGTTACAGGGCCGTTTTTGCAGCATAGCTGCAATATCGGACCCTGTAACAAAATCGTCCCAAACCGGCCCTGGCAACCAGCTCAGCCACACTCCCAAGCCCCCAGGGGGGGCTAGCCGAGCACTTTGCCAGGACCGGTTTTGGTTCCCCGTCCGGCCCTGAGGGGCACCATAGTCGCTTCCTGAGGGTGTAAGGTTGTATGTCCCTGGTGCCATCCTTACACCCTTCCTTCTATCATTTCACTCTTTTTCTACCCTTCCTTCGATCTGTCCACAGCCTTGTATCATTTTTATGTCCATGTAGCCTTCCACTCCTTTTTTCCTCACTCCACCCTTCCTTTCGTTCAGCCTCCTACTATGTTTTTCATCGACTCTTCCACCCATCTTTTCATCCCCCAACTCTGCCTTTCATACTTCCACCCTTCTTTTCATCCCCCCACTCTGCCCTTCACCCTCCCACCATACCATTCATCTCCTGCCTTTCATCCCACTACTCAGCCTTTCATCACATTACTCAGCCTTTCATTCCTACACTCTTCCTTCAATCCTCCCAACCTTCCTATCATCCTCCCACTCTGCAATTCATCCTCCCACTCTGCAATTCATCCTACTACTCTGCCTTCATCCTAAAACTCAGCCTTTTGTCCACCAACTCTGCCTTTCGTCCACCAACTCTTCCTTTCATCCTCCTGCTTTACCTTCCATCTAGAAAGGTTCAACTCTGGGCCAGCCGCAAAGCTACTTAACTTTGCTTGAAAAATTAAACCTACTCTTCGGACGCACGTCCAGCTCATCAGATGCACTTTTTGTGTCTCATGTGATCTTCTCCAATCCGGGTCTTTCGGTGCCTCGAGGACTTTTGTTGTTGTTTGAAGAGCCAAACCCTTGAAGGTGCGCCTGTGTCCAATCATAAATTCACCCTCTTACGAGAAAGAAAACAGAGCGAAAGATTTTCAAACAAATATACATCACGGTGCAGGATCTGTCACAAACCAAATTAACCACACTTAAAAGCTGCTTATTATCTTGGTTATGGCACCTCAGAAGTGATCCCAGGGCACCCTCTCCAGGACAGACACACCTTGTGACCTGTGCAGAAAGAGGTGTCATCCTTGGGACTGAGAGCTGATTGGCGGATGCTCAGCCTCTTCTGGGTATATTAAGGACTGGTCTGGGGTCAACAAAGCATCTCCCAGAAGGAAGGAACATTGACCTCTGGCGACCTGAGCACTGCTGCAGAACCCAAGGATGGACAGCAGAGGATGGACTCTGGTCGCAGTGTGCCTGGTGAGCACCTGCTGGAGCTTACCTGTACAGGTGAGACCCCTTTAGCAATGGTAAAAAGAGCTGAGTGTAGGTACAGGTGAGTGCTGCAGTAACAGTGCTATATATGGTTTTGTGCAGTTGTAGACTCTCAGGTGTGCATCACTGTGAGTACACCTGTGCAGGTGAGAGCCACAATACCAGTGCTATATATGGTTCTGTGCAAGTGCTGATGTAACAGTGTTTTTTTTTGTTGATAAATATTTATTTATTTATTTTCTAAATGGTAAAGCCAGTCTCTCAGATCAGGAGAAAGTTTACATTTACACCATGAGTGTTCACAATACAATGGTTTCATGAAGCAAAAAAAAGGGGGGTGTAAAGATAGTAACCAACCTTAGGTTGGGGAAGGCATTGCACCCCACATCTTTACAGAAAGAGATTCAACTTTGCAAGTGTTTCAATACATTTCTACAATTATTTTGGTTGCCTAACAAATGAAAAGAAGAAGAACTAGAGGCACAATTTGAGAATTCATTTATCCCTTTATATTTTTTTTGTTTTGTTTTTGCCTGTTTAGCCAGGTTCCTGTTTATTGTGTGCGCACTGTGTTTCGTCTTTAGCAGTGGTTAGAGGTCCAAGAATTTGCTTAAGGTTTGGCCTTTGGATGATCATTTGGTGATACCTGGGAGAAATGTTCTAGCATCTAAAGCTATCCATTTACCCGCTGCCTCTGTAAGTGTACCCGCTACCATCTTCCAGTATCCTATGAATCCTGGACAGTCCCATACCAAGTGTATGAAGGTGGCTCCTTCATTGGAGCAACTGGGGCACAGATCTGTGGATGTCAGATACATCTGTGCTAGTCTGTGGGGGGGTGACACACCTGTGGTGTAGGTAATTAAATTGAATGTACTTTAGATTTGCATTTGTTAAGATTATTTTTGGTACTCCCAGGTATTGTTCCCATTGTTTGTCCGTCAATGTTACTGAAAGTGCTGTGTCCGAGTAGATATGGAGCAAGGTTAATAGGATTGCAGTGCCTTGTCTTATAAAAATGTATAACATTGTGATGTCCCGGCGACCAGAGCCATGGGTGAGTAATGTTTGGAGAAATTCAGATGTCTCGGGTTCCTCATATTTTCTGTCCCACGTCTTATGTAGTTGTTGTGTGAGGGATGCTTATCATAGAAAGGAACCAGGAGGTACCCCATAATCATCTACCAGTTCCTCAAATGTACTAAAAACTGTGTCAGTGAGCAGGTACCCCCATGTGGTTATACCTAGTCCATCCCAGTCCACCATCTCTGGTCGGCACGTCATTCTCATTTGACCAGGTAGTACCCAAAGAGGTACGTCTGGGGCAAATGGTGGTAAATTCCGTCTCTTCTGCACATAGTGATACCAACAATTGCAAGCTATGTTCATTAAAGTATTCTGCGTTTCTCTTTGTGGCATGAGCGTCTCTGAGCCCATCAACCAGTCTGATACTGTGTGTTTGTGTAATCCTGTTACCCAGTGCCCTAGTTCTGTCAGATTGTAGCCCGCCAACCACCGCATTGGCCATTGCAATAGGGCTGCCACAAAATCTTGGCACCCAATCCTCCATCAGTCAATGGTGTGTAAAGCTTTGTAAGAGAAACTCGGGCCTGTAATGTCAACATTGAGGTAATATCTCGAAAAACGTTTAGTGGCAGAATGAAGGTGAGAGCAGCAAACAAATATAACAATCTGGGCAGAGGTAGAATTGTGGATATTGCTATGCGCCCCAAGGGAGAGAGCGAAAATTCCATCCAGAACGTTAGAGAGGACCAAGTGTTAGTAAGTACTCTGCCTATGTTGCCGTCCAGCAGATCCACTGGCTCATGATATATTTGAACTCCGAGGTATTTAAAAGTGTTACAGGACCAGGGGAGTGGAGTTTAAGGTAGCTGCCTTTGTTGTTCCAGATTTAGAGGTGTCATAGGAAATAGTATTGATTTGTCCAAGTTAACCCTTGGACCTGATATCTGCCCAAACCTTTACAGCAGCTGCATCAACTCGTTAGTTACTGCTGGACCACCACACTCAAATGTATTAGGGCATCATCAGCATATAGGGATATCACATGCCGGCGTGTGTAAATAGTGGGCATGCCAGCGGTTCCAATGCCAGCGCGAAGAGGATCGGTGATAGCCTTGCCGGGTGCCGTGCCCAATATCAAATGGCTCTGAGATTACTGTGCCCATTTTTGACTCGTTCTGTAGGCGAGTTATATACGAATTTGATCCATTTCAGGAAGCACGGTTCTATTCCATATCCAGTGAGCACTGCTTGCAACTATTGCCGGCCTAAGGTATCAAATGCCTTCTCAATATCTAGTGAGGCTATCCAGGATGGGACATCTGCAGTGCTCGCTGATTTAAGGACCAAGAACAGTCTGCATAGGTTCAGAAAAGTATTTCTGCCAGGAATTAAAGCATTCTGGTAACCATGTACCAGCAAATGGGTTACTGCTATTAGACGATTGGCCAGAAATTTGCCCAATATCTTGTAATCAGATTACAAAAGGGACAGTGGGCGGTAGGAGCTAAGCAACAGTGGGTCTCTCCCTGGTTTAGGTAGAACCACCAGAATGGCTTCACGAAGTGAGGAGGGTAGTATGCCCGTCTCATAGGAGTCAGTATATATTCGGAAAAATCGGGGAGCTAATTTTCTGTGGAAGGCTATGTTGAACTCTATCGGAAAACCGTCTGCTCCTGCGGTGTTGCTGTTCGCCATCTGCCGGATGGCATCTACAATTTTGTTTTTCCGAGATCGGTGACTCTAATTCAGAGCAGTATGCTAGTGGAATGCGAGGGCGATTTATATTCTCTAAAAATAACTGTGAGCACCCACAATATGCGGGTGGGATATTTTGATAGTTGCATGCACAATCATGCTAATGCGACCTGCCAGCGCGGCTGGCAGATCACTGTTTTTAATATGTCTTTTTGCTTTCTAATTACAGACACAGATTAATCACTAGAACCGTATGTATACTGTCCGCATTAGGTGTGCATGGTTTGTGTCATTATACAGGATTCACTAGGAGTGGTACACAGGGGACTAGACCCCGTAGAGCCCTGATGAAGAGCTATTAGTGGAACAGCTTGAAACATATTGACAAAAACACATTACTGATACAACCAGACTCATTAAGGTCAGGTTTATTCTCAGAAAACGACCCCTGATTTTTAACCATACCAACTAGAGGCGGGAATAAAAGAGTGGTCAACTAGTTAGGTATTTTTAGATTTTCTTTCTCTTTCCACTCTACATCACTGGACTACACATAGTCTTCAATAAAAAGTGCCCCTACGTAATTGGCAAGTCGCAGCACTCCTCAATCCGTAGAGGATTGAGAGGAACCCCAATGATGAAGCATGCCACCTACGGGCAACCCTGATGGGTGAAGGGTCTCTAGAAAAAAAGTTATTTTTCTAAACAAGGGATTACAACACATTCTTGCTGTATCCTATCTAATTCCCTAAGGGCAGGTTTTCTACGATATTCTCGATTTTTGTCTAATTACGTAACTGTCAGGAGGGTAAACCTAGCCTTTACCTCTACCTCCCTCTTTACTTTGGTAACATGGCTGTATGCGAGACAGACAATCCTTTTTTGCTCTTGCCAGTTTCATGCCTCCTCTGGTGTCGTGCAGAAAGTAGTGGTGCCCTCGTATTGTATATGGAGTGTGGCAGGGAACTGCAAGGCATACTTCATGTGGTGCTCTCGTAAGGTTTTCTTTATTTCCAGAAAGGTGGAACTACGGCCCTGCACCTCTAATGTATAGTCTGGATAAATGTGTACCGTAGTACTATCTACTATCCACAGAACTCAAGCCCTTGTAGCTTGGAGTATGTGGTCACTGTCACAGTACTTAAATAGGCTGGCTACCACCAGGTGGGGTGGAGTCCCTGGACGAGGAGGGCCCCCGGGTACCCTGTGAGAAGAAGGTGGATTATTTACCTCATAGGATGGTTTGAAGAAACCGTTCTTCCTTGTGAAGTTTCACACTTTGGCCCTCTGATTTCTCTGGCAAGCCCACTATGCAAACATAATTTCATCACAATTTCCCTTCTTGGTGCTTGACCCAAGCTCGCAGGAATTTCATTTTGTCTTGTAATGCTTGGAGGCATTTGTGGGTATTTAAGACTGTGGGTCTTAGAGTAGCTAAGGTGGATTCAGAGTTTTTGAATCTATCTTTCCCTTTTTTATGATCTTCTCGTACGTAGCTCAGGGAGTCTATTTTGGGTTGTAGTGTTGATTTAATATCCAGAGCTGCTCTGAGCAGTTCTTCAAATCGACGGGAGTGCTCTGCCAGCACCCCTGGCATTAATGTATTTGCTTGTGTGGCCTCCGCCATGTTTTCGGTTTCTTCCTTGTACGTTATTGTTGGGTGCTGATTTTGTTTCTGGTCTCGTCTTGCCAATTTTGGCAGAACAAGGCAGTATGAATCAATGGGGAGCAATCTAGGCATCCACTGTGATTGTAGTCTAGTTGTTGGGAGTTCTATGGACAGTCCCGTAGATGCAGTATGAGTCTTGTTGGGCAGCTGTTTACAGTGGGGTCCCTCAATCTGGTGGGGTTAATTGGATCAGTTCTGTGCAATCCTTGTATAGTGTGGTTTTGATATGCCATCAACTCACAGTTGGGCACTTAGCAAGGCATGTGTTATCTTACGTGGTAATGGTTCTGGGCGCAGGGGAGAGCGCTGGTGTAACATATTTTAGAGGATTGGTGCGTGAAGGTCTCGGTGTTAGTAGTGTCCCTTCTTCACATGTGCTATGTGATAGGAAAAGTCAGGTTTCTTTTGCTCTCCTATACATTTACCAGGCTGCCTGTTTTCTGTGTAGTTAGGACTGCGCCCATGTCAGCACTCTTCGGGCGCGCCTTTGTTGCCGTCGTTAGGAGGGAAGACGCTGACAGGATAGTCCCTGGTAGTCTTGGCATCTCCGGATAGATGTTCCTGATGTAACAGTGTTATATATAGTTATGTGTAGGTGTAGACTCTCAGGAGTGCATCTCTGTAAGTACACCTGTACAGGTGAGAGCTGCAGTAACTATGTTAAATATATGGTTCTATATAGCTGCAGACTCTAAGGTGTGTACGCTTGTGCAGATGAGAGCCACAGTAACAGTGTTAGATATGGTTCTGTGTAGGTGTAGACTGTCAGGTGTGCATCACTGTAAGTACACCAGTGCAGGCTGAGCTGCAATAACAGTGTTATATAAGGTTCTGTGTTGGCGTAGCCTCTCAAGTGAGCATCACTGTAAGTACACCTGTGCAGGTGAGAGCCGCAGTAACAGTGTTATATATGGTTCTCTGCAGTTGTAGACTCTCAGGTGTGCATCACTGTAAGTACACCTGTGCAGGTGAGAGCCGCAGTAACAGTGTTATATATGGTTCTGTGCAGTTGTAGACTCTCAGGTGTGCATCGCTGTAAGTGCACCTGTGCAGGTGAGAGCCGCAGTAACAGTGTTATATATGGTTCTGTGTAGGTGTAGATTCTCAGGTGTGCATCACTGTAAGCGCACCTGTACAGGTGAGAGCTGCAGTAACTATGTTAAATATATGGTTCTCTGCAGTTGTAGACTCTCAGGTGAGCATCACTGTAAGCACACCTGTGTAGGTGAGAGCCGCAGTAACAGTGTTATATATGGTTCTGTATTGGCGTAGCCTCTCAAGTGAGCATCACTGTAAGTACACCTGTGTAGGTGAGAGCCGCAGTAACAGTGTTATATATGGTTCTGTGCAGTTGTAGACTCTCAGGTGTGCATCACTGTAAGTGCACCTGTGCAGGTGAGAGCCGCAGTAACAGTGTTATATATGGTTCTGTGCAGTTGTAGACTCTCAGGTGTGCATCGCTGTAAGTGCACCTGTGCAGGTGAGAGCCGCAGTAACAGTGTTATATATGGTTCTGTGCAGTTGTAGACTCTCAGGTGAGCATCACTGTAAGTACACCTGTGTAGGTGAGAGCTGCAGTAACAGTGTTATATATGGTTCTCTGCAGTTGTAGACTCTCAGGTGAGCATCACTGTAAGTGCACCTGTGCAGGTGAGAGCCGCAGTAACAGTGTTATATATGGTTCTCTGCAGTTGTAGACTCTCAGGTGTGCATCACTGTAAGTACACCTGTGCAGGTGAGAGCTGCAGTATTAGTGTTATTTATGGTTCTGTGCAGTTGTAGACTCTCAGGTGAGCATCACTGTAAGCACACCTGTGCAGGTGAGAGCTGCAGTATTAGTGTTATTTATGGTTCTGTGCAGTTGTAGACTCTCAGGTGAGCATCACTGTAAGCACACCTGTGTAGGTGAGAGCTGCAGTAATAGTGTTAGATAGACCTATGCACACATAAAGCCTCTCTGATGTACCTTACCTGACTATGGTGACACCTGCAGAGCCAAGAATCACAGTAACCATAATATGTAGGTCTCCAGTGCACCTGTACAGGAGAGTATATGAGTGACAATATCTCATAGCCCGGTGTAAATGCTCCACTGTAAGTACACCTGTACAGGAGAGTATCTGATTGACAATATTACACAGCCCTGCACGTAACTAATGCCGCTCAGGTGTGCTTCGCAGGGAGCATACCTCTGCAGGAGAGTATATGAGTGACCATATTACACAGCCCTGTGCACATGTAATGCTTCTCAGGTGTGCTCCACTGTAAGTTCACCTGTACAGGACAGTATCTGAGTGACTAAATTACACAGCCCTGCACGCAACTAATGCTTCTAAGGTGTGCTTCACAGAGAGCACACCTGTACAGCAGACTAAATCAGTGACAGTATTAAATACCCCTGTGTACTTATAATGCCTCTCAGTTGTGCTTCACAGAGAGCACACCTGTACAGGAGAGTATATAAGTGATAGTATTACATACCCCTATGTACATGTAATGCTTCTCAGGTGTGCTTCACAGAGAGCACACCTGTTCAGGAGAGTATATGAGTGGCATTATTACACAGCCTTGTGTACATGTAATGCCTCTCAGGTGTGCTTCACTGAGAGCACACCTGTACCGGAGAGTATATGAGTGACCGTATTACACAGCCCTGTGCACATGTAATGCCTCCCAGGTGTGCTTCGCAGAGAACGCACCTGTACAGGAGAGTATATGAGTGACTGTATTACACAGCCCTGTGCACATGTAATGCTTCTCAGGTGTGCTTCACTGAGAGCACACCTGTACAGGAGAGTATATGAGTGACTGTATTACACAGCCCTGTGCACATGTAATGCTTCTCAGGTGTGCTTTACAAAAGGCGTATCTGTGCAGGAGTTTACTGTGTGCATGTAACGCCTCTCAGGTGTGCTTAATGGAGAGCCCAGGAGGATATATGACAGTTTTAAGTAGCTGTGTATATATGTAATGCCTCTTCGGTGTGCTTCACAGAGAGCGCAACTGCACAGGAGCGTAAAATCGCAATAGTATTACATATGCGAGGCCTTCACACCTCCTGCACCCCCAGTGCTGCTACACCATTGTTATCTGCACAATGTGTCTAGACCCCAAGAGTAATCTTAGAAGCACATCATAGGAACAGGAGAGTTTTCCATGAGCATTTGTGAGGTGTCGGTCCAGCAGGCCGGGGGCACCATAAGGATCGAGCTGCGATAGAGGTCAGCTCACCTGGACAGGTGATAAGTGTCCATCAAATTTAAAGTGGCTTTGAAAGTATGATTTCCACCTTGGATTATTTTGCAAATCCTATAAGGAGTAGGACTTTGGGAGGGTGTTTGGAGTGAACCTCCCAGGACATCTTCCAGGGCCAAGGTCCTCATCCTGGGCCTGCATCCCACCGAGATGTTCGCGTCTCTGATTGGGCCATGTAATTCCTGCATCAAACTGAGCTCATTGTAAGCAGTGGTCCTGTGTGGGAGGGTTTATTGTGGTGTTTACATGGTGGATGGCTATTGGATAATGTGCTGAGCTTTCTGCATTTGGGATGGGGGTAAAGTCCTAAATCACATGTGTCAGAAGCTGTAAATATGTTTGGACTTTCAAACAGATTTTGGGAGTGTGCCTGCAGGATTTCTGCCACTTTTTACTGTCAATCAATCTACCTTTCCAAAACTCTCCACGGGTATGGGACTAGCACGCGAGTTGGAATTACTATTTAGGCACAAAGAGGAGTTTGCACCGAAATCAGGATTAGTGCGGGCATCAGATGGCTCTACTTGAGGTACCTCGAGGACCCCTCCATAGACTCTTCTGTTACATTATAGTGAACTCTGTACATCTTCGGAGCCATCTGTGCTGCTGAAGGCCATTTGTTCTTGTGACACTTTCCCCGAAACGTTTCTTCATCAGTTGTCAGTATCCAAATAGGTGCATGAACCACAGACTTCACCCTTGACACCTGTGCAACCCTGAGTGTGTGAAACAAGGGCCCAAACCAGGCCAGGAGCCACAGTGTTTTACCACAGTATGGGCGCTTGAATATCGATCCGCAGCAATACTGAGTGCAAGATATCAGCTGCACAGTATCAACAAGGGAAGTCAAGGGGGCATTGGAGCAGTAATTCTCCACTCCCCAATATACTCTCACCTTGATGATACTGTGCAAGGGGATGTCCTGCAGCCCACCCTGCAGGTGGAGATGTGTTGTTTCGATGCTGTGACATACAGACCAACCTGCATCTTATGTCATCTTTTAAAACACGGCTTTAGGGTTCCCTAAAGTTCTAAAATCCTCATACTTACATTAGGTGATTCAAATGCAACTTTTCTCTTTTGCAGGATGTCTATGGACTGGAGAAAAATCGTAAGTACTTTTTAAATCGGGATATGTTTGAACTTGAGCATAGCTCCTGTACATAATGAAGCGCTATACTCCGGGCATGGTTGGCGGCTGCATCGTGCACTATGTACTGAATCCATTTATATCGCTTTTTGTGGATTTACAAACGGATACAGAGTATGATGTGTGCCTTGTGCACGAACATAATGAGTCACAAGGTGTGAGGATGAAAGGAGGAGCATTCACACCACTGTCTGCATGCGCAAAAGAGAAGTTGCCAAGATAGAAAAGTGAGAATGAGAGAAACGCCCACAGAGAAGCAAAACCCTGAGCACCGTCGGCTGGGTGACAGAAATGGAGCGGTTTATTGATCGACCCGCTCCATTGTGTATTTACAACCGGTATTTGGGAAAGGATTTAGAAAGTCAGGCATTGTAAGAGCGTCCATAAGACAGATGGGCCTGCACATCTTTCCTTGTTTGACACATATATCCTGGCACCTACAGGGCTCTGCGCATGTCACCCCCTCCCACACAATATCTATGAACATATTTGAGGGTTGGCAGAAATGCACATTTTGTGCAAACAAAACACAGATGCACATTTGGTTCCAGTGAATATTTCATCTTTTATAATTGATTTCTGAATCGCCTGTTCCTGTGCACCAGCAGCTGATGTGAAGCTGGGAATGTGCCTTCTCTTTCAGAAACCCAGGATCCAGAGGAGCCCATGACACCAGGCATCTTCGAGATCATCACCAAAGAGAACAAAGGTAAGAGAAAACCTCCGGCTTCTGGGCGCTAGACTTTGTTACACAAGATTCAACTGTGACCCTGATCCGAGGCGCCTTTGAGATCAAGATAGAACCAAGAAAAGCGCAAACCTCAGGGTGTCTGGGCGCTAGACTCTGTTAAACAATAGTCAGCCGTGACCCTGTCTCAGACATTTTCGAGATCGCCACCAAACAGAACCAAAGTAAGAGAAAACTTCAGGCCTCTTGGCGCTACACTCTGTTACAAGATAGTCAGCAGTGAGCCTGAGCCAAGGTGTCTTCACAATCATCACCAGAGACAACCAAGGTCCTGGGCGCGGCCCTCTCTGCAGGGTCACTCCAGATCTGTGCCTTCCTCTGCCGTCCTTTTCTGAACTCGTTTTTGTTGGCTTTTAGGACTCGTTCCCTGCTGACCAGTGGTAAAGTGCTTCTGCTTCTCCCTGACACATGGTAACATTGGCCTGCCCCTAACTGGCACGTTTAATTTACTTGTAAGTGCCTAGTATCTGGTGCTGGGTGTACCCAGGGCGTGTACATTAAACTCTACTTCGGGGCAGCAGCACTCCTTGTGGTACCCACTAAAGTAGAGCTTTAAACATGTCTCAGGCCTGACACTGCAGCCTGTAGTGCAGATTGAAGCAGCCATTTACACCTGGACTCAATCCAGAATCACTGGCTCGTATCTGACAAATGTAGAATATCTGGGAACAGATGCCAGCCTTTTAGAAACATACAGAGGAGCGGAGTAACACACTTAAAAAGAAATGCATTCTGGGAAATAAAGTCCTCCCCAAACACATTTCAAATTCATAGCATAGAAACATCTGGCAACAACATACAGATATGTATCATGTCATCACCACAGAACTACTATTATTAATCAAAGCACATGATTGGCCCACACTGGTATATATTCTGAAGGATTGGGTTAATACAAACATATCAATGAAAATCAAACTACCCTTTGTGTGCTACAAATTGTGTAAATCGATCCTGCTCGTTTGTCTGGGTCAATTAGTAAATATTCAAAGAATTCTATACATTGGTTCATACTTCTATGTAAGACAGATAATGACATGTACAATCCTAGTTTAGATGTAAAGACTTAATACAAATGTGTGGACGGAGAATGACACTAAATCTAGTGGGTTCCTGTTCCCAGCCGCTGTTTGAACTCGCCGAGTCCCGGTCCGATTACCTACCTCGTGCTCTGCACCATCTGCCTCTGCCTTGCCGGGTGCTGACTCTCCGCTCCCCGCAGCCGCCACCTTCACCAGCAGCAGCTGCGGACACTTCGTGGGGCCAGGACCACAACTCCCATCATTCCGAGCGGCAAGGGAAGCCGCTGACGCAGGCTACGCGCCAGGAGGCGCTTAAAAGGTCAGCGCCCCCCACGGCAGAGTGGGTTCCTGTTCCCAGCCGCTGTTTGAACTCGCCGAGTCCCGGTCCGATTACCTACCTCGTGCTCTGCACCATCTGCCTCTGCCTTGCCGGGTGCTGACTCTCCGCTCCCCGCAGCCGCCACCTTCACCAGCAGCAGCTGCGGACACTTCGTGGGGCCAGGACCACAACTCCCATCATTCCGAGCGTCAAGGGAAGCCGCTGACGCAGGCTACGCGCCAGGAGGCGCTTAAAAGGTCGGCGCCCCCCACGGCAGAGTGGGTTCCTGTTCCCAGCCGCTGTTTGAACTCGCCGAGTCCCGGTCCGATTACCTACCTCGTGCTCTGCACCATCTGCCTCTGCCTTGCCGGGTGCTGACTCTCCGCTCCCCGCAGCCGCCACCTTCAGCAGCAGCAGCTGCGGACACTTCGTGGGGCCAGGACCACAACTCCCATCATTCCGAGCGGCAAGGGAAGCCGCTGACGCAGGCTACGCGCCAGGAGGCGCTTAAAAGGTCGGCGCCCCCTCCGCGATGCGGGACGCGCGCGAGCGGCGCCGGGAGAAGCCCGGGACAAGGGCGGGACCGTCTGTGGCCGTCCGGGGCCGCAGGAGGCCGGGCTGGGCCGCATCCCTTAGCCGTGGATTACGGGTCAGTCTGGACTAACCTTTAATGGTCATTGACATTTTTATGTATCTCTCAGTCTTAAGCCGTGCATAGAGTGTGTATTCTTTTAACTTATACTGTTTGGATTTTAGCTATTTGTGTTTAGGGGTTCCCTACTGCAATATACTAGCTGCCAGGTTTCATTGGAATTATGGGGAAACACTCTAAACCTACAGCAAGTCGCCCTATGACTAGACAGCTAGCCAATTCCAACCCGCCGATCCCCAGTCTTACAGCGATAGATAAAATGCTGCAGAAAACAATCGGGGTGGTGGCTACAGCCATAGAAAATACCGAAAGACGGTTGTCAATCACCCCGGCATTTACTATGGCCCCCCCCCTCTGATGGATTGGCTGATTCATCTTCATACCAGGTGGATTTGGAAGCTATGTCATCTATGTTGCCCTCGTTTACCCAATTACCGTGTTCTCAGGCGCTACTAGACGAGCCTGAACAAGAGGAAGCTGGCCCATTATCATCTTCTTTTGTTTCTATAGTGGCTCCCATGAAGCAGGTAAAGCCAAGAAAAAAAACCCAGAAATCTAGAAAAAGGAGTTTTCTTCCAGCCCCCCCTGCAGACGGTCCTGCCCCATCGGCCTTGACTCATCACCCTCCTATTTCTAATCCACCGACTTGGGCTACTAATTTATTAATAGACCTACAGTCACATATAGATCATTCCCTAAACCTCCTTTTAAAAACCCTGTCATCCAAAATTGACAGGCTGGTATCTTTAGTTAATACCAAAGGTATTGGGAAGAAGCAGTTAAATCATGATCTATTGCATAACTCTGGTAGTACGGAGGGTGCTGGTACCCAAGCAACGATTAACAACCCTACCCCACTAGGCCAGACAAATATACCCTTGAACCCTACTGCTCCTGTCACAGCCCAGCCTCCATTGGTGCAGCTAACTGCCCCCTCTCTCCCTGCTGGTCCCCTTATGCCCCCGACCTTTCCCCGAGCCCCTATTGTTGTTTCATCACGGGATCAGTCCCATAGCAGCAGGGACTTAGCTCTACGGAGCCCTGGTGGGGGTAGGACCCTTCCTTCTGGGGGGGGGAACAAAGCCCCACGGAGCCCGGACGGTTCCCTTCCTCTTGTACAGCTTCCCCCCGAGGCAGCACCCTATGTGATTGTGCTCACTGGAGTTCCTCCACTAACAAATGGTAAGGGGGAATCTTACTATGAATTAAAAAATAAAGTCATCCACTGGTTGTCTAAAAATAGACCATTGGAGGGAGCAGGGAGAGGGGAGATCCTCTTTGTTCGGAGGGTTAGCTGGCTAGGGACCCGTCCAAAGGACATTGGTGGGGATTGTGTCCTGATCAACTTTAGGGACCCTAGAGTAGTAGGACATATACTGGATCTGGGCGGGCACCACAAGCCAGGAGCTATTGACACATCCCATTTGGGGTATTTCTACTCCCTCCCCAATGTTTTGAACCCGGTGGAACTACCCTATTTTCATCAAGCCTCTCACAATGCCTACTTTAATATTCCGGTCAAAAACCGTTTCGATGTGCTCAACTCTGTGGATTGACCATCACCCCTGAGGCTTAACAAGGGAAGGCATATGCTTACGGGGGGAACCTGGGTAGGGATGATCCTGGTGCGGAGATGGGTCTCCCCCTGGCCGCACTTGGTACGGAGAGTGGTCTTGGGCCCACCCTTTCTTCACCTCTGAACTCCAGCGCCATGGATGGACGTCCCGTGTTGGGCCCCCTTGAGCATTCTGCTTCCCACTGCTCCCCCTCCTCTCTACCTCTGGCTGTTAGTCCTCCCCGCACACTTACTCGAAGACCTCTAGTAGGGTCTTGGAATGTGGCTGGATTGGAGTCCAAACTCTCTGACCCCGAGTGGGGAGAGTTAATGGACAATTACGATATCTGCATATTCCAAGAAACATGGTTACGGTTCATACCACGGAGGGTGGGCTATGCATCGTTTTCGGTCCCTGCAGTCCAAGGGGCGAGAGGCAGACCATCGGGGGGGTTAGTAGTTTGGGTTGCAACTCATTTAGGTTGCTCTGTAAAGCCCTTAGACTCAAAGTCCTCCGACATTTTGTGTCTGATACTTACTTTCCCTGCTAGTTATTCGCTGGTAGTAATAAATGTCTACCTGCGTCCCCACCCGGTACAGTTGGGCCTGTCGATTTTGGGCGCCCTGGATGATGTATTACATTCTCTTCCACCTGCGTCCCATAAATTAATAGGTGCAGATTTTAACTGTCATTTCGAACCCCTTCCTGGGATCCCCTCCCCTACTTGTGACGAGGATGAAAATTATATAATCCCAGACCCTATTATGTATCCTGCCAAACGTCTCCTCCCTCTAGCCCTTGAGATCAACAAGCTTACCATTGCACACTCCTTGAGGGCTTGCAATGGCAGACTCTGCCCGGACGTGCCGGGGTCTTTTACTTTTAATAGACCCGGGAGTTGTTCGACTATCGACTACCTTCTGGTGAACGTGGAATTTTGGGGCCATTTAGCAGCCTTCTCTGTTATTCCGCGGGTCGATAGTGATCACAACCTACTGTCACTGGAACTGGTAAATAACATTGGTGGCAGTGGAATCCATAAGCACCTATCACCATTAAATAGCGAGAATCTGGTGCTAGCTGCAGGTGGTAGACGGATTAGGTGGGCAAGGGTTGTGACCGATGAACTAAAGCTTGCAGCTTTATATAGCAGTGTGACCCGCTCTCTGGAGGCAGTCTCCTACCTTCTGAGCCCCAATGGGGACATTTCGCAGAACCGCCTCCTAGATTTCCAGAACATCCATAAGGATCTCCTTGGCAGCCGGCTGGCTTCTTTTATAGTCCTACTGCCTCAAAACCAAGGCCTTTAAGGCCTGAGCACTGGTTTAATGGTTCTTGTAGGCGGGCTAAGACTGCCCTGATAAAAGAGGTAAAAGAGGGCACTCAGTCTAGTATCCGGGCGGCGAGGGCCTCCTACAAAAATCTGATTAAGGAGGCAAAATCCGAGTGGGAGGATCAAAGGTGGCAAAATTTAATGCAAGCAATAGCAGACCGTGACGCGAGGGCATTTTGGAACATTGTTCGAACTTGTACGGTAGCCAGCAGCCCCGCAATTATTCCTAATCTCAGCGAGGAGGTCTGGCTTGCCCACTTCAAACCCCTCTTTTCTGTCAGTAAATCCAAGGGAGGTCCCGATCCGGGCACCCCGCTGAATGATATTGTAACGGACCAGCTGGGCCAGGAAGAACTAGAGAGCCGATTCTTCTCCCTTTCAGAAATAGAATTGGCCCTCAACACCCTATCAGTAGGGAAAGCCCCGGGGCTCGACAGGATCCCTGGTGACCTGTACAGAAGTGATCCAAAAATCTGGGCCCCTTATATTTGTGTATATTTTAACGCCATTTTGCAGGGCCTTAGAATCCCGGATACCTGGTTGGGTGCAGAAATTATACCCATTTATAAAAAATCTTCCCCTTTGGATCCAGCCAATTACCGCCCCATAAGCTTGATTGATGTCTTACAGAAGCTGTTTGCCCGAGTCCTTTTAACCAGATTGCAGACCTGGATGGAGGATCACCAAATCCTAACCTCCCTGCAGGCGGGGTTCCGTGCAAAGGTTTCTACCATTGACCAATTATTCAGATTACAGTTGATTTACTGGAAGTCAGTCAGCATGGGTGCTGGCAATCTTTATTTGATTTTTGTGGACCTTCGGTCCGCATTTGATATGGTTCAAAGGGAAAAATTATGGGCCCTTTTGTTAGAGATGGGTGTTCCCCCCTACCTTTGCCACTTATTCAAACGTCTCCATTCAGGCACTTATGCAAGGGTGAGATATGGGAGATGTGGGGAAATTTCTGGGCCATTTCCGGTTGAAAAGGGTGTGAGGCAGGGCTGTGTCCTGGCCCCCACTCTTTTCTCCCTTTTCATCAATGGGTTGATTGAGTATCTCCTGTGCACCGCTAATTTGGACTCCCCTATCCTGGCGGGGCGTAAGGTACCGGCCCTAATGTTCGCGGATGACACGCTTTTGCTGTCTAAATCTTACATGGGCATCCAGCGTACATTAGAGGCCTTCTGCTCTTTCTGTAAAAACAGGGATTTGGAACTGAATCTATCAAAAACAAAATTTATGGTTTTCGGCTCCAATTCATTTAACTGCCCCCACCCTAAGATGGGAGATGTAGAGCTGGATAGGGTCGACACTTTTGATTATTTGGGGGTGACCCTTAATGACAAAATGAAATGGGGGTCCCATTTGGCGAAGGCTAATTTGAAACTAGCTCAATCAGTGGGGGGTATCCTGAAGGTGTATAATAACACCTCTTTTAAACCTCTGGGCCCCCCCATGGAAATCTACAAATCCCAAGCTAGAGGGGGGGCGCTTTATGGCGCTGAACTCTGGGGATATTCCATTCCCGCTTCCCTTTCTTCAATTGAGAATTCTTTCATTAGGAGACTGCTGAAACTACCTGTTAGCACTCCTTTAACTCCTTTGAGATGGGATCTGGGTCTGGTTCCCATAGAAGAGATTGCCCTGAATCGCCCTCTCCAGTTCTGGAGACGACTTTGGTCAACGCCCGAGCTGGCAAGCTATAGGTACGATCTTGGTGATATATTGGCAAGGGGAAAATTGGATAAAATCCCTTGGCTTACCTATGTAAAGAACCTCTGCTACTCCATAGGGATGGGGAACCTATGGTCCGCCCCGGAAGAGACATGCTGTGCACTTTCGAAGAAATCATTGCGGGAGGTTTTGAAATCATATCGGAAGGAAATGCTATTCCACTCCTCTTTGGGTAGGCTTACCGACACCTTCCTGGATATTAAGATTAGTCCCCAGTTCGAAGTTTTTCTGGACGTCATCCAACCACCTTTGGCAAAGAAACTTTACATCCAGTTCAGACACGGCTCGCTACCGCTGAGGGATTTTACTCATAGATGGTCTAATGTTTCGGATCCCTTAAGCACGTGTCCTCTATGTACTGACACCTGCGAAACAGAGTTGCATGTTGTCCTTTTCTGCCCTTTATATATCACCGCAAGAAAAAAGTGGATCGTCCAGTTATGCAAGTCTAGGGGTCTTAGGGACTACAAGGAGGTGTTTAGAATTTTGAAATACGATACTACCCCATTGATAGTGTTTGCAATGGCCAAATTTCTTCTTTCCATGTGGTTTACAAGGTCCAAAACTATGATTTCTGTCACACAACCCTCCTGATTCTAGTATTGTCACCATTGCTACCATAGAACTCTGTGGTGTAGTGAGTACATTTTTGGCCCCGGATACAGTTTTAATAATTTGTTTTTGTGGAATAATTCGGTTCCTTCGTTGTGTAATTTCTTTCATGTAATAATTTTAATGCTTCAATGGATTACACTCTATACAATGTCTATTTAATCATGTTTTAATGTATATCACTATTTATGTCTTTTTATGGTATTTTACCGAAATAAAAGCTTTGACTGACTGGCACTAAATCTAGGGTGATGTCACTGCTGGTGTTTGCTGAAAGAAGACATAAATTGCTTAGAAGACATTTAGTCAGTGCAGTTGTTAATCTGATTTTTCTGTCTCAATATGTTCTCATTTATTATGGCAAGCCAGTAAAATGCTTTTAGTGATGCCATAATTAACTCCTGATATGACATGATGACATCACTATAGGAATGTAAGACACAGGAAACCATTCCCAGTAAACATTAAAAGCTGCAATCACTCACTGTGGATCAAGCAAGGATTTATGGGGAGCAGCAAATCACCCCTGAGGGTTTCAAGGATGCCTGTGTGCTCAGGCCTTGTTAGTCCCTGGGGTCATTTATTTATTAGGTGATGATGTCATAGTTTGATGTTTTACCTGAAATCTTCCTCCACCACAATGATTCTTGCATTTTATGATGTGTTTCTTGAAATCACACTTTAGGCCTAAAATCAGCTTCCTTCTCTTCTGTGTGCTCTTGTTCCTTCCAGTTATAATGCAGACACGGACCACTATCACTGTCTTTTACTATTGTAGGCAGCTCACAGCTGGTGCACGAGGGAGACATCGCCCTACAACCAGGCCGCAGTGCCAGGATATGTCCAAACAACAGCTGCCTCTGGCCTAAATCCAGTGACGGGACCGTCTCTGTGCCTTACACCCTTAGTCCCACTTACAGTGAGTTCACGTTTACACCAATGCTCGAGATTGTCTTTCATAGATACCTTTCCGGGTTGATTCAACTTATGTCATCCTGCCTCTTTTTTCCGTCAGGTGCCAAAGATGTGGATGCCATCAAAGATGCAATGAGTGAGTTTGCAACAGTTACCTGCATCCGCTTTGTGACCCGCGCATTGGAACCTGATTACATCCAGATTGTGCCTGAGGATGGGTAAGAGCCTAGGAAACCCTAAGGACTGACCCCACATTCAGCATCACACCAGGTACGGCTCCATCAGAGAGACTCATTACCTCCAGATCCTGCCTCAGGATGGGTAAGAGCAAAGTGCATCCTGAGGACTGATCCTACATTCAGCATCACATCAGACAGAGCTCCATCAGATACACTCATTACCTCCAGACCCTGCCTGTGGATAGATAAGAGCACATGGCACCCCAAGCACTGATCCGACATTCAGCATTACACCAGACACAGTTTCATCAGATAGACTCATTACCTCCAGATCCTGCCTGTGGATGGGTAAGAACAAGGGGCACCCTGAGGACTGATCCTACATTCAGCATCACACCAGACAGGGCTCCATCAGATAGACTAATTAATTCTAGACACTGCCTGCAGATCGGTAAGAGCACAGGGAACCCTAAGGACTGATCCTACATTCAGCATTACACCGATAGGACTCCATCAGACAGACTCATTACCCTCAGATCCTGCCCGTGGATGCGTACGAGCACAGGGAACCCTAAGGACTGATCCTACATTCAGCATCACACGGGATAGGGATCCATTGGATAGACTCATTACCTCCAGACCCTGCCTGTGGATGATCTCAAGAGGTGTTGCCTTTGATACCAGCTTGCGTTTCACCATTTGGTTACAGAACCCTGCATACTAAAGTTTCTGTAACCTGTGATACAACATCACCTCCCTCATTTACCCAAAAGAAAAGATATTGTAAAATAATTACAATTCACCCCCCCTAACTAAACCAAACAAAATGCAAAGTGAAAAACACTAATAAGGATATAAATTCATAACTAGAATAAAATTAAACATAGTAACATAACCAAGTATAACTAAACACAGTCACGTAACCAAGCTGGTCTCTTCCTTACTTGTTGGGGTCGACTCTTGAGCTCCTCGAACAACTCCTTGCTTGAAGAAGCTAATTCTCTTCCTAGAACAGAGCTGCATTTGGCAACCTTATTAAGATTCCAGATTTTGTTATCATCAGTCTTACCTGCATTTCTAAACACTCCCTCCGCCTCTGCCTCAAGATAGCTCCCAACCCCTTGGAGCTGGCATACATCATTACTATGATGTCATCCTGGTATCAAAACTTCCTAATTCTGAGGACTTCTCCAAACCAGATTTCATGTCCTTATACTCCCTCTCACAACCATCACGTCAAACACATGTTATTTGCTCTTCTTTACAGAGACCCGAGAAGAACTGCTCTTTCAGCGAATTTTGGCACAAACTTGTTATAGAATTCTACAATACCCAAGAACTTCACAAGTTCTCCCTTGCACTTAGGCAAGGACACATTCTTAATGGTGTTCACCAATCTTTTCTTTGGCCGAGTCCCTGATCCAGTGATTAGATGTCCTAACTACTCTATCTCAGGTACATTAAACTTACATATTTTCCATTTCAATGTCAACCCTGCCTCCTATAATCTTCTAAGCACCTCATACAACCTTCCATTGTGCTCCCCTATCTTTGACCATAATAGCAAAATATCATCTTGATAAACCTTCATCCCTGCCACACCCCTCAATACCTTTTCCATTGCCCTCGAAAGACAGAAGCTGCCGCATGAGTCCAAAGGTCAACTGCAAAAACGGAAAAGTACCATAGGGAGTGGCAAACGAGGTAAAATCGTGTGAAGGGTCAGTCAGCTTAATTTGATGATACGCCGAACTAAGGTCTAAAGAAGAAAAATGTTTAGCCCCATTCAACAAACAGAGTTTCACTGATATTGGGGAGTGGAAAGTGGTCAACAATCCCAGCCTTGTTAAGTTAGCTCAAATTAACCTAGCATCACCATTGGTCTTGTGTGCTTTAACCACAGGTGCAAGCCATTCAGAAGCTTCTAATTTCTTAATTATCCTGCCAGCAATCAATCTGTCCAACTCCTCTTTCATTCTATTCTTGACTGCCAAAGGCATACTCCTAACTTTAGCCACTTATGGAAGTGCATTGGCTCTAAGCCTAATCTCATATACATAGCTCTTCAGACACCCCAGCTCTTCTCTGAAAACATTTGAAAACTCATTCAGCAAGTTATCATATCCATCGAAAACACTGCGAAGTACTGGAATGTCTTTTACACAAACAGAAGGATTCGCATTGGGGTCCAGATACACATAGAGATCACGTTGATGAATCCAACTTATTAAGGAGTCACCTTTCACAAACACATATATCTTCCCAGGCATTATATGATCTTTGAATTCTATAGACCCCCAAAAATTCCCATCCAACTTTATTGGTTCCCCAGCATACCCACGGGTTTAATGTCTGGCTTTGAGAGCTTCACTTTGTTTTCCAGCCTTATTCTCATTAAACGTGAGTGACATCAACGTGATTTTGGCTCCGGAGTCAAACAACATTTTGACCGCTTCTGTTATATTATGAGGATATTTGTAGAGCTCGCAGCTACTCAGCTTAGTGTCCCGGCGCTGGGAGAGTGTGACAGGCTGATTAAATAAAAGAAACGTCGAGCTATTGCTGGAACTACCAAGTTCTAAGGGCTTCTCCATTGACTTGTACCACTTCAAAAGACTCTTCCAAACCGTCAGCCTTGTTTTGCAACACAACCACCTCTTCTACAAATTCAACTTCACAATTCACCTCCCTTGCTTTTTTGATAGTGGATTTACAACATTTAGTCACATGGCCTTTCCTTCTGCAATTCTTACAAGTTGCCTTCCATCCCGGGCACTTTTTACTATTAGCCATGTGGCCTAACTCACCACACCAATAGCATTTGCCTAAACATTTGTGACCTGTCTTGCCTCCTGTGTCACTTTTACCTTGAAATTATTTATTCTCATTGTCTTTCTCTGCCACCACCTTAACTGAAGCTGCTTCATTCTTGCTTGCATGCACTACAGTCTTTCTGCCACATGGCCTCTTTAGACTTTTTCAAAGAGAAACACAGTATAAACTGATCCCTTTATTGTTCCTCAAAGGAATTCCCAAAACTGCAAGTTGAAGCTAACCTGCGTAACTCTGTTATGTACTGCTCTGCGCTTTCGCTTTGGCGTTGCATCCTCTTCCCAAAATGATAGCATTCAAGAACTGTACTCAATTTAGGAAGGTAATGCAGGTCAAGCTTCTTCATGGAAATCTCATACTCATTTAAATACGAAACCTTATCCCCCAAGTGAAAGTAAGGCTGGGCCCAGTTCCTCCCTCCCATCTTGTCAGGATGGCTTAGCAGGTCACACCTAAACTCCCATTGTGTGTTCAGGCCTGGGTGGAATAAACAAAGCCCGGCTGTCATCCACCCCAAACATGTGATCAAAGACAGGCTGCAGGCCCCAAATGTTTAAGGCAAGAATATTTCCACTTTCTAAAAGTGTCATTTTCAGGATTGTAAAACCCGACTTCACCATAAATTAGCATTTTAAATTAGGATTCCAGAGACACCAAACTTGACCCTGTCATATCTTCCCATTTGGAAATGATGTTTATAGAATGGATGGAATAAGGTAATCCCAATGTATCCTATGGGAGTATAGGCCTTGCAGTAGTGAAAAACAAATGTAAGAATGTTTCACTACCAGGACACGTAAAACCTAAAAGCACATGTCCTGCTTTAAAATACATTGCACCCTGCCCTCTGGGCTGTCCAGGGCCTATCCTAGTGGTGACTTATAGGTATTAAAAGGAAGATGTGGGCCTGGTAAGAGGTTTAACTTGCCTGGTCGCTATGGCATTTTATACCTGCACACACAGGCTCTGCAATGGCAGGCATCAGACATGTTTACAGGGCTACTTAAGTGGGTGGCGCAATCATTCCTGCAGGCCCACTAGTAGCATTTCATTTACAGGCCATGAGCACATTTAGTGAACATTACTGGAGATTTATAAGTAAAGTAAGTAAGCCAACTGTCGATAGGCCAATGTTACCACAACTTAGGTAAATACCACAAACACGTTAGCACTGATTAGCAGTGGTAAAGTGCGCAGAATGCTTTGGGCAGCAAAAACTAAGTCAGTAAAAACAAGAGGTTGGAAGGCAAACAGTGTTTAACACTAAGTTACTCCTGTTGTACTTGTGACTGCTTAAGAGCAGCAAGTATGAGTAGCTGAAGCTTGCTCCAGGAGGCTGTTGAGGGTTTGAATCTCCCAGTACGATAAACGTTATTGCACATGATTAACTAAAAGTCGAGTAAAGGCTATTTGTTATTTTGATTGTGCATTGCATTTACACAAAGGAAAGCAAGTGAGTTAACATAGAGAACACCTAAAAAACAGAAGATGGCCAAAATACAACCTCAAACAATATCCAAGCATGCTTCTTGTACATCAGTGCAGTTGTAGCCCACTCATAGTGTTATCCTACAGGGGGATGTTATGTTGTTCTCTGTTACAGCTAGGAACTCTTTTATTATGGTGGTGTCTATAATTCGCCGGTTCATTGGAAGAAAATGCTACAACATATGAACATGGCTGTGATATGTCTGGTGTTTG
Source organism: Triturus cristatus (assembly GCF_964204655.1). NCBI lineage: Eukaryota > Metazoa > Chordata > Amphibia > Caudata > Salamandridae > Triturus > Triturus cristatus. The sequence continues at coordinate 52,122,067 of NC_140583.1, read as the reverse complement.
ACTGGACAGGTTTCTCTAGGCAATGTCCATCACAACGCGGGGCAGGAGTGGGTCATGTGTCCTTTTGCTGGACAGAAATGTTGAGACTAATAGGAAAGAACCACATACAGATCCATGAGGTCTCCATGCCAAGATTCCAGAGGCAGAAATACGTCTACAAAGGATAAAGACATCCTAAAGGGACCCATCATTTTAGGACACCACATGCAATGTAGGTGCTTGTTTAGCAGCACAACACACATGTAACATGCAACACACAACTGGAACACGGACTGAGTTGGAGTACAGATCCTAGTTATGGGGGACTGAACAGATTTACCCATCGACAGCTGGTAGATCTGCCCACCCAGGCAGAAAATACTCCCAGATATGGAGTCCACTGGGACAAACACTGTCACAGGAAAGGCCAGAAACTAATCAAATTGGGGAGGATGACACAGCTTTCCTTTGCATGCAAGGCTTTTTATCACAACCTAGACTGCACATTGTCACTGTCCTAGAATCCCTTCTCCCTTGCATATAACGACAATCGGAGAGGAGACACACAGGTCAATGCCTTGTATGGGGTAAGATTGTAATATTCTTTCTATGAAGGTGCTACTGCAGTGATTTATGGGTCTCCCATGTCCATCTTTTCCCCTAGGTGCTGGTCGTACATCGGGAAGATAGGGGGACTTCAGAAGGTATCTCTCTCCGGGGAATGTATTTGGAAAGGAGTCATCCAGCATGAGCTGAACCATGCCTTGGGCTTCTACCATGAGCATGCCCGCAGTGACCGCGACAACTATTTGACCATCATGACACAGAACATCTCGCCTGGTCAGTGACACCCCTTGGGCTCCACTTACCACTGGGAAAAAAAACTGAGTATGGCTCAGTTTCCTATTGGGCTCACCTTGGCAATGATATGGATCCCGGATTTGTTCAGCTTAGGTTTTATCATAGATACCCACCAACACACCATTTCTACCAATCTGACCCTTGGTTACAGCGATCAATATTTGTTACTGTCACAGGCAGGTGTCCTTTTCACAAAAGTTACTACTGCTGAGGGCATTAACTGGAGCAATTCTTCATTTGAAACCATTTGTTGTTTGCCTACATAAAAACTCCTGGCACAGGATATATTGTGACCCGTATTTAAAATGCCTATGTCCTGATGTCGATATTGAGGATCAGTGACTGACAGCTCTAGAATACAATTACTCAATGCAGCAGAGATGCAAAGTGGGAAAAGGAAGGAGAAATGAAAAATTTCACTTCATGCACTTCTCTTGAGGAAGCGCAGGATTTTGGCCCAAATTCCGATTTACTATTTTTTGTAGATAGGAATTTATGTCTACACCTGTGGGTGTTTGCATAGGAATGCCCATGCACAACCCATCGAATTCCCCCTTGATGCAAAGCAGTAGTTGCTGCTATTGGACTTGGGTAGTGGGGTGCAGGCAAGGGCAGGGAGGTGAGGGCACGAAAACCCCTTTTTTTTTTAAAACGTCTGCCTGTGATGGCCAGCCAGCTGGCGTCCGCCTCTCCTATGTCCTCTACCTCCTGCACTGTCCTGCAGCAGGATACAGGAAGCACCCAGCTCCAAGGCTCCTGATAGCCAATCACAACACTGCAATGCAGCATTGTGATTGGTCTGAGTGCAGTGTATCGGTGCTCAACCAGGGGCTGGAGGGTGGGCATGTTCTCCATGCAGGCTGTAATACAGCCTGCATGGAGAATATGGGAAGAGTGCATGACCATTTTGGGTGGCCTGAGAGGGCCAACCAAACAGTCATTGTGCACTTAGGAGTGGGGAAACCACTCCTCCCCCGCTCCTCTGTCCTCGGAGCAGACCCGACCCACCCAGAAAGCTGCTGCAGCAGAAGGAAACTTAAAAAGATATATAACATGAGTTATTATCATTTTATGTTTCCTACTGCGAAGCAGTGGGGCGACGCTCCTCCGCCTTAACGGAGGAGCCACCACTGATACAAAGTATTGCAAAGCAACGCATAGAGCAACTGTGCATTACTTTAAGCAACTTTGATTTACAAGCCAATTGCGTTGGACTGTAAATCCCTCCTGAATACTTTGCACTGAGCTGGCATTAGAAAAGCAACATAAACCTGACACAAAGCATGTGTTTTTCATCTGGGCCCAGATGAGTTGTATAGCACCTTGAGCATCACTCTTTCTCACTCCACTATCTCACATACAAATAATGGGGTTTCTTTCAACTGTTTTTTCATCCTCTGATTGGACGTCATTTCAAAAAACCTCCTCTGTAGCCCCAAACCTCGGCATGAAAAACTCGCCTCTCCCTTTCATTCGAATGCCTATCTCCTTATTTTTCAGACTCTGCATGTTTTCTCTCTCTAAGCACAGCCTATTTTAAGTCACAGGCATGTTTGCCTTAATCTTTATTATTATATTACTGCTAATGTCCTCATTTTATTCCAAATGGTCAAATAAATCACTTCTGCTATGAACGTCAATCCTGCAAACTAATACCTAATCTTCTCTTTCATGTATTAATCCCAAAAATCATCTATTAGAACCCAAATACACAATCCACTTCCAAAATAATCACCACTAACTCTTAATAATGTACTCTGCCTCAAAGAAACTGGAGTAAGTGCATGGAAGGGTTTTATTGAGAGCACAAGACTAATCCTAAACCCTGAGTGCCCGGAGCAGTGTGCTCTCCGGCATAAAGTGCTTCAGTGCCTTGTCAGGGGTAGTAAGCACTTTACACCTATAACTACAATACAATCTGATGGGTGAAGGACACACACTGAAGATCATCAAGGGAGTTGGATCACTTTATGAGGCAAAAATGTTTTCATAAGGAAAAAACATGATGATTTTCCCTTCAAAAGACAACAGTGAGTTATATTTAAAATTGGCCAAAACTCCAATGCATCGCTCCCGGATTTATTTAGTGTGAACCTCACTAGGGGGCAAGATGGGGCTCTTCATCAGATAGGATTTAAATTTGGAATTACACAATTTAATTTCACATGCTGGTGCGATTGAGTGATTCACCTCAAATCACATGCTTTTAGATCTTGTGTCAAAATTGAGATTTGAAATTCTGTTCCACATTTGACAGCCTAGCCAGTAGACTTTGTTTAACCCCAGATATGGCAGAAGCAGACTTGCCCCCTGGTGAGCTGGGATCTTCTCTTTTTTGGAATGTTCCCTGTCAGGCATAGTCGTCACTAACTCATCTTTATTGTCTGCTCATCTTAACAGAAGACCTCAGCAACTTTAACAAAGAGAACACCAACAACCTTGGCCTGCCATACGACTACTCCTCAGTGATGCATTATGGGAGGTGAGTCTCCGATGCTCAGCTAAGAAGAGATTTCCTGTTTAAAACTCTCATTGAAGGCTTTAGCATATAGACAGTGACCCTAATTAAGATTTTGTCAGACAGTACTCTATTGCAAACATGACAGATTACTGTGTTCACAAAGCCCTAGACGAACCACTTTATTTTGAGATGGGTGGATCCTAAGTATTTTGTCAATGTAGCCCCCGTTGGCTCTACTGATGGAATACTTCCTCTGATAGTGTATGGAGCAGTGCCCATCTGAGGAATGACATTACAATGCCAGACATATTTAGGGTGAACAGGATAATAGCTTATTTTATTTCCTGTCCATCACCACCAGGAAAAACCTAGCAGTGTGCAACTGGAGGAAAGTAATAACGATTCCCACAACCGGGATGAAAACCTTTAGTAATTGAAAGGAACTTCAGTGATGATGGTTCCTTTAATTGTGTAGAGATGACTGCTGAGCTGAGGCCATTTCTAAATTTGGCTGATGGAGTACCATTGGGATGGCATTCCTAGTGTCCTCCTCCACCCCCTTAATCCTTCGTCCATCAAACCCTCAATCACACCTAATGATTCTGATCACATTTTGATGTGATCTCTTTAATCAGCACTAAGATTGCTGGAAATGGGAAGTAGAGGGTGATGTTTATTTCACCTTTGGTGGTGGAGTTGATACAGGGATCAGAGCTTGGTACATATTGGAATCTCTATATGTGAAGAAGAGCACCTGAATGGTGGCTTTGTTTGTTAGAGGGAAGAGTCATGAATGCCAGAATTTGGAAAAGCCATAGGTGATAAATGTGAGAAAGGCCTGTAGACTCATGGCTGTGTCAGTGAACATGTTCCCACACTGTGGAAGGTCCATGGACGAGGAAGAGTGGTGCCATCATGGCTGTGTCGGTGAAAATGATTGGTCAGGATTGACGTTCTCTATGTGAAAAGGGGTACTGAGTGAGGGCTTTGTTGGTGAACATGATTTGTTAGGACTGAGGCTCTGTATTTGAAGCAGAGGTATTAAATGATGGCTGTGTTGGTGAACATGATAGGTTAGGACCAACGCTCTGTATGTGAATCGGGATACAGAATGATGGCTGTGTTGGTGAACATGATTGGTTAGGATTGACGCTCTGTGTGTGAAGCAGGGTAGAAAATGATGGCTGTGTTGATGAACATGATTGGTTAAGACTGATGCTCTGTATGTGAAGCGGGATACGTAATAAAGGCTGTGTTGGTGAACATGAATGGTTAGAATTGACGCTCTGTATGGGAACATGGTACCATAGAGTGGGAAGTCCATGGGTGCAGAAAGCAGGGAAATGCTGTCTGAGTGGGTAACATACTCAGTTTAGAGTAGAAGTGCCATTGTTGATGAATCGCATGAGGTTGATACCTCAGTGCTGACATCTCTGTCGTAAGCAGAAATGTTGTGAGACTCAACAAGTGGACATTTTTAAATCAGTGCTTTTAAGGATCTGAGTTGCTAAGCGTGATTTAGGGTGCTAAGGTGAGCGTGCACTGTCACTAATGCCTTAGAGGCTCATGAAATGGAGAACTGTTAAGTTTTAGACTGAGCTAGGTAGGATCTACGGTGGCTAGTTTAGTAAAACCATTAGATACGCAATGCCTTAAGCAAACACCAAATATTTCACTCTCACCTGTTCCCGCTGTAGTCGAACCTGGGCTCGCTGTATAGTTTTTTGGGTGAATAATGAATTATAACAGCACATACATGGTGGCCTTTACCTGTGATGTTTTCGTTTACACAGGTATGCTTTCAGTAACAAATCTGGACAGCCAAGCATGGTCCCCAAGCCAGATCCTGACGTACCCATCGGACAGAGAGATGGGCTTAGCAAACTGGATGTTTCCAAAATCAACGCCCTGTACCAGTGCAGTAAGGAGTGCATGCCGGCAGATAGAGTCTGAAATTTCATAGCAGTCGCAATATCCTTTGCTCCTAGGCTGTAACATTATGTTTTTTAATGATTCCTGATCAATTTCCAACACTATAATCAATCATGGGACTTTGTTTTGTCTTTTTTTGTAGAGAACATCCTATGAAATTAATTATTGTGTTTAGATACTAGGGTCGTTAAATAAATGATATAAAATATCATATGCAAGTAAGTGCTGCAAAAAAGAATCCCAGAAAAATATTTTAAGGCTTTCCTAAAGGTACACAGAGTATGTCTATTGTTAATATAAAGAGGCAGTACATTAAAACTCGTTGGGCCCATTAGCGAGAAGGAAGTCTAGTCTGCTGATAAGATAATGACCTCTAACTGCATTTATCCCCTGATTGGATCCCTGCATTTTACCTTGGTGCATTGTCAATATTCAGTTCATGAGAGTATCCCAACATTTATTCCCTTATGAGATCCCAACATTCATCTCATGGCATAGATTCAGTCGATCCTGAATTTGCTAATAAGTGGATCCCAGCCTTCGTATCTAAATAGGATCCTACTATTTATTTCTGACTATGGTTTCAATATTAGTCTACTGACAGGATCCTTGCTGATCTCCTGATAAGATACCAGGACATATTTCCTAATAGAATCCTAGCACTGCTGCCTTAGTCTGACTGACACACAATAGAATCCAAGCATTCATATACTAATAGCATCCTGGCTACATCCACTGATGAGTTCCCATCATTGACGTTTTTTAGGATCCGAGCATTCATCTACTGATTGAGACCTTGCATTCTTGCCCTTCTTCTAGCTGGATATATTATGTTTTTAATGATTCCACTTCAATTTCAACTAAAATCATCCTGCATGAGACACATATTTTTGTTTTAGTTTATTTGTAGAGCCCACACTATGAAAATAAATGATTGAGTTTAGGCACCAGGCTCCCTAAATAAATATCATTAAATACTATATGCATGTAAGTCCTGCAAAAAAAGAACACACATGAATGTTTTAAGGCTTTCCTAAAGGGAAGTAGAGTATGTCTATTCTTAGTATCCAGTGGCACTACATTCAAAATCTTTGGGCAAACTAGCAAAAATCTGCAGTCTCCCTTCCACTGAATATCAGTACTTGCAATGTGAAGAAGATATGAGCCACATGATCCTAAGGTGCAGGCGGAAAGATGTTCAGTGGTTTTACCCCAACAGTCGGGTGCTGCTTCCTGGATGTACTTAAAAACCAGGAAGGCTGTGTTGACGATAATGACCTTTTGGAAAGGGCTATTGAATAGCTACCAATGAAGTCTAGCCTGCTGATAAGATGATGACCTTCTGGATAGCTTTTGGATGGGTACCAATGAATATGTCTGCTGATGAATAACAATGTTTCCCTAGTTTTAAAACAAGTCATGTCACCATGTCTTGAACATGTTGCATCTTAGCAATTTGATTTTTGAAAGCCCACTCATAAAGGAATAGGTTTAATCCGGGATTGAATTTTAGTCAGTGAACCAGATATGATTTTGTGAGATTTGTTTTGGATGTAGGGCAAAGCCTGTTGCAGTTGCCTTATGCTGCATAAAGCAAAAGAACTACAGAGCTGATGTGAGCCTTACAGTTCAATTCTGTTTACCACATGACCTCCAGCCTTTTAAGATGTCTTAGTGAAGGTGCATGGGATCTCAAAGAAGGTCATGGTGCTAAGTGAGGTTTTTCAGGAGTCTCTGGCATGAGCCTATGCAGAGCATCTCAGTTTTAGCTCCACTCAACGTGGGCCCACTTTTATTCATCCACATGGCCACACTATTTAGGCCTTTTTTAAGGGCAAAGAACCCTTCCTTAGGGCCCAGACGTGCAGACAGATCTGCATGTTATCAGCATATTAAACAATATTTCAGGTCTCTGGCCCTAATGATAAAAAATACCATCTTGAAACACAAGAGAGAGGGAGAGAAAGTGTGGACCCTTGGGTCTCCACATTCAGCTTTCCTCCCTGATGGCTTGAAGGTCCTGACCTGACACTTTGTGTCTGTCCTGTCAGGAAATGATCAGAACCATTCTAGCACTGCATCCAACACAGTGCCCTTCTGAGCTGGTCAAGCAGTAGATGATAGTCCAATGTATGGAATTTGGGCAATAAATCTAACAGTATCAGCCATGATAAAGATGTTTCACCATCTTCAGCTAAGGTAGGCAACTATAACTGTATTATTGCTCCGTGCCCCAATGGGATTCCAGCATTTATTCCCAGATTGGACCCCAGCATTTATCACATGACTTGATGCTAGCATGTATTTCCTGAAGGGATCCCAGTGGTTATCCCCTGATAAGATCCCAACATTTATCGCCTTATTGGATTTCAGCATTTATTCTCTGATTGAATCTGAGCACTATTCCCTTGATTGGATTCCAGAATTTATTATGTGATTGGATTCAAGCACTTATTCTCTGATTGGATCTGAGCATTATTCCCTTGATTTGTCTCCAGCATTGACCCCCTGATTGGATTCCAGCACTTATTTTCTGATTGGATCCTAGCATTCATCCCTAGTGCAATGTGAGGTTTCTATCCATAATGGTATCCCAGCATAAATTTACTTATGGATCCCAGTATTCCACTACCAGCATAGATTCGGTGCATCCTGTATCCTGGATCAGAGCATTCATGTGTAGACAGGATCCAACAATTTATTTCTGGCTACAATGTCAGCTTTGGTCTCTGACAGGATCCTTACTAATCTCCTGATAAGCTACTAGGACATATTTCATAATAGGATCTCAGTACTGGTGCCTTAATTTGATTGAACTGACACACGATGGAATCCCAGCTTTCATATACTCATAGCATCTTGGCTGCATCCACCCATGAGACCACATCATTGACCATTTTTGAATCAGGGCATTCATCTACTGATTTTATCCAGGCATTAATACCCTTGTTGGACAGTTAACATTCTTTTCCCTTTCATGAAATCCCGGAATTCATCTCATGCAGTGATCCCAGTATCAATTTACTGATGGGATCCTACCATCTATCCACTAGTGGGATCCCATTTTTTACTTCTGATGAAATGCCATCACTTATCCTCTGACTAAATCCCACCATTCTTAACCTGATGAGATCTGAGCACTATGTCCTTTTTGATGGAAAAATGTTCCTCTAATGTTGGTGTTTCAGATGATTTCAATGTTAGAGTTTCCCTATGACCCTGTTTGTTCCCTTTATAGAGTTCAAATTAGGGTTTAATTGTCTTTATAGCCATATACACCATGTTTGTTCCTTTGATCTAAATGTATAACTCTCTACAGACCAGCACAGAGAAAGTGGAGTGATAAAAAGATTTTGTTCCTGGTGCAAAATAATTTGTTTTTGCAGAGTTTCTTTTTTATCTATGTCTCCGAAACCCTATCCTCCCCCTACTGCTGTTTTATCTGCACCAGGCAAGTTTGTGTTGAATCTCATTGTGCCCTGGGTAGTTTTTGGTACCTACTTATATTATTTTGCATGCTTTCATATCATTGCGAAGACATGCAACAACCACAGAGATCATTGTTTAGATCAAGGGGCTTCTTCTTGGTGGAGATATAAGATGCCTGCTTAAATACTAATGAATATAACAGAGAAATTCTGGATAGGAGTCATTGAAGCTCTACGTGTCAGGGTCATTGTGCAGTTTCAAGACATTTAATTTTCATATTTGGTTTCAGATTTGTGCAGCACTATTCTGACTGACCCAACCGGCACCCTGACGTCACCCAATAACCCTTCCTCGTACCCAAACAACGTCAACTGTGTCTACCTGATCCGAGTGCCTTCATCTATTGATAAGGTAATGAAGTCAGTCCCGCTTTCCTCCTGCAAGAATCCACTGGGTTAGTACCTGCATGATTGACAGGTGGCAGAGGCAGCTGCTGAGGCAGGTCTTTATGGTTACAGTGGTCCATCAGCTGGGAGGAGAAGAATCTACCCTTGGAATGTTATCTCCAATGACGTTAGTACTATAACCACAGAGCTTCAGAGAAGAACCAATCAGAAGACATTCTTGAAACCTACAGTAGTGCTGCCACTGAAGAGTAGATGGAATAAAGTTTAAAGAGTGGGTCTACAAGTGGCAACTAAATTAGACTTTAATCTAGTTCAAATTGGGCTTCAAAAAATGCCACATGGGAGCAGTAAACAAAGGTGAGAGGGAATCCCAGAGGAGTTCCCCAAAGGATATGGACATGTAAGGGTTAATCTATTAATGAACAGTATAGCAGGACAGAATACTGGGGTGCACAGCGACAGGTATTATCCCTTGAGTGTATGGGACAAGAATATTGAATTTTAAATATTGTGCTGCAAAAAAATCATAGCCAAAATATCAGCTACCAAAATATGGTTATGGTCAATATATGTATAGGTAAGTATAGATTTACTATACTTAATTTCACATTTATCTTGATAAGATATAGATATAGGGCTTTAAGGTAGGGTGATGCGTAATGTAGTAAATCTATACTTAGCTCTACATACTCAGGATGTTGCGATAGCTAATATTCTGGGCACAATGTTTTTGTATGTGATATTTCTCTGCGCGATATTCTAACATACAACCCTTTCCAAGTGTGGAACTCCTTTGTGAGATTTACTCTGAAGGGGGCAGCCTTCTTTTTTTAATTGGTCTGCTGTTGGGCATCACTCATTCAAAGGTAGGACACAGGTAACTGACAATCCTGATGCAGTGCCCGAGAGGTATAGGGCCTTCACTATGAGCCCAGTGAGGAGCCAACTTTACCATGTGTCTCGAAGCTTACACAAGCTTAGCTTCCCGGTAACTCCTTCAGGTACGTCGGTTTGGTGGAAAACTGCATCTTAGCACAGGCGATCAAGAATCCAGTGACATATTTATGAGAAGTGTGCGCCATGCTTGCACCACGCAACATGGCATATGCACAACGCAATCCTCTATGACAGATATATGAAGCCACGCTCAGCCACTTTGTGGGGCTCTGAGTGGCCTCATAAATCTGGAGTAAGGCAATGCAGCGCAAATTGCTGTCATGCCTCACTCTTCCCTGATACGCATTCCCTGGATGTTGCGGTCGGTGTTCCCATGCAACTCCCATTGATTTTGACACATTCCCAGATTTACAAGGACTTTAAACCTAGGAATGCCCCAAAATTTAACCCCTTCCCAGGGAAGGCATAAGTAGGAGAAATATTTGTATTCCTCCATAGTTTTTCCTCATTCTACGTGTGCTGTATTCCATAGCACACATTAAAAGAGGAAAAAGCCTCTCAGTATTGTTTTTGTGCAGGGAGGCACCCCTTCCTGTGTTGACACTATGCTGCCAAAATGGTGCCATCACAGGGGAAGAGGACCGGAATGCGCCATATTGGATAAATACGGTGCATTGCTTCCCTCTCCCTGTGATGCAGGGCAGTGCAGCAACATGATTTGTTGAGCTGCCCAGTGCCACCATTTTCATAAACATGCCCCCTAGCTTGTAAATTCTTCACAAGACATACCTGAGCTTCAGCAGAGGTTTGGTTACAAGTAGAGGCACAACGAGAGAATACAGGAGGTGCAGGGACAACATAAGGGTGTCATGTCTCTTTGAACACACAACTGCAGTGGAGGGAAGGTGCTGAGGGAGGCTGTAAAGGGAAACAGTCACTAAATTTAAGAGTCGAGGTGAAGAGGTGCAGGTATTGTCCAAAAGTGAATGCAAAATCACCGACTGAGTCTAATCTGCTGATAACTTTCAAAAATTGAAAATAAGGTCTTTTTAAAAGAAATGATGGATAGAAAGTTTTAAACACATCGGAGGTCGCATGTCTAATTTACAGATCTTTCTTCTCAGATTCTTCTGCTATTTGATGCCTTCGATCTCCAATCATCTCCAAACTGCACCTCTGACTATCTCACAATTTATGATGGCAACAATAAGACAGCCCCAGTCTTACTCAGCAGAGCATGTGGGACCAGACAGCTCCAGCCATTCACCTCTTCCGGAAATCAGATGTTGCTGGAGTTTGTGACGGACAGCTCTATCACAGCCACTGGGTTCAAGACCTCCTACAGCAATGGTACGGTCCTTGGTGTCAGGCTGCTCTCATACAGGGAGGAGGAATGTAGAGGTCTCTTACAGCAATGGTATGGTCCTTAGTGTCGGGACGCTCTCCTTCAGAGGAGGGTAGTCGCAAAGGCCTCTTGTAGCAATGGTATGGTCCTTTGTGTCGGGTGCTTTCAGTCAAGGGAGGGAGGTCACAAAGGCCTCCTATGGTAATGGAATGGTGCTTGGTGTCGGGATGCTCTCAGTCAGTGGAGGGAGGTCGCAAAGGCCTACTACAGCAATGGTACAGTCCTTAATGGTGGAGCGGTCTCTGTAATGAGAGGGAGGAAGCAAGGAGTTCTACAGCAATATGAAGGTACTTGGTGTCAGACCACTGTCTTGTCCAGCAATGGTATGGCCCTTGGTGCTGAGTCCTCTCAGATAGAGGAGGTGGGATGGCAAGGTGTCCTACAGCTATGGTACGGCTTTTGGTGTCAGGCCACTCTCAGTTAAGGGAGTGGGTTGTAAAGGCCTCTTACAGCAATGGTACGGTCCTTGGTGTCAGGACGCTCTCAGAAAGGGGCGGACGGTCGCAAAGTCCTCCCACAGCCCCAGTACGGTCCTTGGTATCAGGCCACTCTGAGACAGAGGAGGTGGGACGTCAAGACCTCCTACAGCAATGGTACGGTCCTTGGTGTCATGCTGCTCTCAGTGAGTGGGTTGTAAAGGCTCCCTACAGGAATGGCATGGTCCTTGGTGTCGCCGAGCTCTGAGAAACAGGAGGGAAGGAGATCGCAAAGTGCTCCTACAGCCTCCTCAAGCCCTCTTGGCCAAAGCTCGGCAGATCAATATGATATCATACGCGGATGACATGCAATTGATATTCACTTTCACCAATAACCCAGCCCAAGACCAACTGAAATTCCATTAAGATGTCCTGGCCATCTCCAACTGGATGGCGGATAACTATCTTCAATTCAACTCCTCAAAAACGAAGGTGCTTCTGGTAGGCCGGGACACTCATAACTGGGACTACCAGTGGTGGCATGCCGCACTGGGCACTCCTCCCCAACCGAAAAGTGCAGTTAAGAATCTAGGGGTCCTGATGGACAACTCCCTCTCTTTCGAAATTCACGCCAAAAAAGTGGCTGGTACAAGCTTTGGCCACCTACGGGCTTTGAAACCCATCTTTGGGTTTTGTGATGCTTCCATCCGTCAGGTGATTATTCAATCGGTGGTGCTGTCATGCCTCGATTACTGCAATGGACTGTTACTTGGAGTAAACAAAACTGTCATGAAGAGACTTCAAAGGCAAAGAATGCAGCTGCCCGCATTCTATTTGCACTGTCATACATCTCATCTCCTGCACCGCCTACCCTGGCTGCCTATCGAACAGAGAATTCAGTTAAAAACTCTCTGCACCACCCATAAGATCTTACACGGCCTGGGCCCCCAGATACTGCAAGAGCTCTCTACACGATATGTCCCAACGCGAGCACTGCACTCAGCAGACCTGCATTTGGCCTGCAGTCCTAGGGTACACAGGAGTAGAGCGGGCGGGATCTCTTTTAGGTCCTTGGCCCCAGCCCTATGGAACTCTAGTTCTCTCACGGCACTCAGCACACACGATCACTGGGCATTTAGAAAACAGATCAAAACCTGGTTGTTTTCATCCATCTAGCGCATGATATGTATGCATTTTGCGCCCATGTCCCCTGGTCTTTCAGAAACAGACTATACCTGGCTGTCTTTCCATCCAACTAGCATCACTTTCCCTGGTCTCCTGCCTGCTGCGCGGAGACGCCCTGATGTTGGGGTAGCCATGCGCTATATAAGTACAGCTAACACAACATAACAGCAGTGGTATGTTCCTACGTGTTGGGGCACTATAAGTCAGGGGATTGAGGTCGCAATGTCCATCTACAGCAATAGTAAGGTCCCTCCTATCAACACGTTCTCAGAAAGGGAGTGGGTTGTAAAGGCCACCTACAACAATGGTACGGCCCTTGGTGTTGGGCGCACTCAGACAGAGGAGGTGGGAGCGCAACGGCTCCTACAGCAATGGTAGAGTCCTCAGGGTTGGCAGCTCTCAGTCAGGGTAGGGAGGTCGCAAAGGCCTCCTATGGCAATGGTACGGTCCTTGGTTTTGGGGTGCTCTCGGTCAGGAGAGGGAGATCGCAAAGACCTCCTTCATCAATAATACAGTCCTTGGTGTCAGGACATCTCAGGCCGGGGAGGGAGGGAGCAAAGGCCTCCTATAGCAATGGGAGAGAGGGGACACAAAGGCCTCTTGTTGGGACCCAGTGAGCTGAGGATCTCTTTTCATGTTGGCATAAGGGTTACTGCAGAAAGTGCTTGTTTCTCAGAATCAATAGAGGTCTAACCACGGAATACAAGGAGGTGTCGTGGTCCCAGTATACTGACATAATCCCCTTGAGACTGAGGAAGGGGGTGGGGGTGGTACAAGGATTAGTGGTGTTTTGTTTCTGATCTCCTGGCCTGTGGAATCTTGCCCACTGATGATCAGGTTTGGCAAAGCTCACACTGTGCACAAAATATATGGACACACAAACAGTAATATGAAGGGATTCCAGGCCACCTACACCTTCGGTAAGATTATCTAGGGTAAAGTGACCCACTGGCTCTTCATCACTGAGGCTCAGCAGGGAGGTGTTTGTTCTTATCTGGGAAAAAGTGTCAGAAGGCCTGTGTTGCACAAAGGCATTTGCTTTAGCTCACTGTGCTTGAGGTTAGCCTGTACCCTCTGGATGCTGAGCCTGCTTAGAGATACCAAATTCTCTATCAAGAAAACAACGTATACAAAAACCACAAAATGGCCCTATAGTCCACCCGTTAACCACAGGGATCAATGGAAGATATTTATACAAACTGTACATGGAATGAATGTAAGTGTGTGACCCTAGTGCATTGGAAGGCCGAACCACTCACATGTCCACCAATACTCAAACAAAGTTCTAACACCTAATACCTTACATTGCATAGGTCCTCCTTGACTATTGCATGTGATGTCAATTAGTGCAGGATTGCACAATTTAAATCAGAGAACAAGGCTCAATATATAGGGGAGTAGGGGCAGGGAAACTATAATATGCATGTATAAGTTGACGTTAAATAGTCAGCATTCAAGGTCAGCATGTGGAGGATTGCCCACGTCTGACCAATAAGCACCACTCGGTAAGTGAATGAGGTTGGTGTGGTAGCAGCAGAAAAGGATTAACAAACACGTACACGTTTACTTTATAAAAAACAACGTTCTTGAATTCCTGAGAGCTCTGAAATAGTTTCCACTTACTCCTGAAGTCAGTGTGTGGTGTTCATATACACTTTCAAACAGAGCTGTGGCCACTGTTGGACCCTTTCACATCTCCAGATGATGCCCATAACAAAGCTCTCTAGTGCTAGTTAATATATAGCCTAATCTCCCACATCTAACCCTGGTAGTAGTGATATGTGTGGAAGGGCACTAGTGCCAGTTAATAAATAGCTTCTTCACCCACATCTAACCCTGGTAGTAGTGACATGTGTGGAAGGGCACTAGTGCCAGTTAATAAATAGCTTCTTCACCCACATCTAACCCTGGTAGTAGTGACATGTGTTAAGGACACTAGTGCCAATTAATAAATAGACTCATCCCACCATTGTAATATGGAATACAAATGGGACCTGCATTTTACAGAGGAGGAGTCCTGTTGTAAATTAGTGAGGTACTGCCCTAGGGAACTCTTAGTTGCCCCTCTTAATCGAGGTGAACAACTGCTGATTGACTGCTTGTGCAGTCTCCACTGATAGTAAGCCATCTTCCACAGGTCTCTGCTGCAGCAATAAACCCACTGTGCCTTATCTACGGGAAAGCGACTCAGCATGGCACCGCAAGGAATTTGGCTGCCCCACACTGAGTCACTTTCAAAGCACAGGGATGCATCATATTTACAATAATATTTTGCATCCCTGCGTTTTTCACTACACTGGCGCACAATAGGCTGCCATGCACGAGCGCAGGCGCCCTTGCTGTTAGCGTTTTAGGGGAGAAATTTTGAGTGGAAATGGACATTTTCCTATACAAAAACAATCACAAGAGGTGTTTTTGCAGCACTCATAGAAAGGAGAAAACGAGAAGAAAATAAAATATTTCTCCTGGTTGTGCATCCCTATGCTAAGTTTACGAAGGTTGTAAATCTGGGAATGTGGTAGGAGCCATGGGTGATGCGTAGGAACACACACTGCAACACCCATGGCACGCCCCTTTCACACAAAAGGATTTGTGAACAATGGGCATATTTACAAGTACACGAAAAGCCTGTGTCTACCATGGGGAATATTGCGAATCCGGGCAGGGAAAGACAACAGTGGTCTCCATGGCTGGGGGGGGGGACACCCTGCATGTCAGGGACATTGGTTTTGTTTATTTTTTATTGGAAATAAATCTCTGCTTTGGGGGCTAGTTTGTGAGAAGCAAACAAGAATTCTGCTGCAACAGTTACATCTAATTAGGATGGGTGGTCTGCCATGGCATGGGTGGAGACAGTATCTCTGCAGCCTCTGCAGCCTCTATGCACTGACTGCTGGGGTCCGATTGACCCCAAAAGTGCTGCTCACCAACTCTATGACGGGACAGCTCAATTATTCACGAAAAATAGTAAACTTCATTGAAATGTAGAATGATCAAATAATATGCAAATAATCATCACAGTAAATTTGCATTGTACATACTCATTAAGTATCATGACAACCTAAGTGAATTCTGCTGTTCAGTCAATGGACAAGTCACACTTTAACAATTTATTTGTGTTTTTCAATGATTACTTGCAGTAAAAGCCTAATAGAAGAGAAGCTGATAAGCCACAGCTCCCCAGACGTTACTGACTCCGAAAATACATCTGTTCCACATGAAGAATGGGTGGATGATTTAAGCACTGCATTGGCATCTCTCTAAGTCTCAGTTTTGGTCGCGCCCAGTTTCTCTCCCTTGTTGAACCTGTGTAATTTGTTCTGTTTCTTGTAGTAGCCAGAGAATGTAATGGCCATATATATTAAGAGGCAGGTCAAAAACAGTGGTTGCCAATTGTAAATCGAGAGTTTGCAACCTGCCTGACATCTGACCCCTAGTTTACCACTGATAAATCCGATGGTGAATTACACTAAGTGTGAAATATTGTGCTGATATGAAGTGAAATAAATTCAGAAAATAAAGTCTTGACTCTTTTTACAGATCGTGTATCATAGAACCAGTATTATATGAGTACAGTGGCGGTCCTGCCAAGTATCATGAATCTGGAATTAGAACATTACTGCAAATATTGCCACATCACTGCAAGCCTCAAATAAATCTCACATATGAAATGAGCAATGGCGACCACTTGTTAAGTAGTCTTTTAAAGTCTCCTGGCATCAGGGACTGTGCCCGCCTCTTTGTTCTACTCATCCAATCAGGAGGATCAGCACTGCAAAGCAATCCTTAAGCTGACCTTTATGTGTGCTGTGCCCTCTGATTGGAGCACCCCTTTGAGGACTGCTGTTGTGCCTGAACTCTGGGTTTTCCATGGACTGTGGAATGGGATGGCTATTTGAGGATGGGGTGGCCTTTAGGGTAGTTGTGATGAGGTGCTGGTGGTCACTGCATCTCTTCTACTGAAAGAACAAAAGGAAAACTAACCTTAACTTGTGATTGAATCTTCATTTTAGCTGTGAAGAGTGGGAGTCAAGACCTGCGGTCTTGTCATTCTGTTGCAACCGCTAGCCTGCCACTGCATTCTGTTGGGCCTCTGCGCTCCTGTGTACTTCATCAATGGCGCCTTCATTGACAGGTTGAAATGTTGTGACTTTACCTGGCAGCCTTAGTTGACCACCATATTAGCAGCAGGTGTCAGCCATTTTGGAACCAGGCGACTCTTTTGGACATTGGGTGTTGTGTACTCTGACACCATCTTTTACTCAGTTGTTTCTTATTTCAGTGCTATTCCAATTTTTTCTTAGTGACATTTTACTCTACCTTTTTCTGGCAGCTCTTGTTGATCATTAACCATCTTCCAGTGATTGTCTTCTCAAGTGCATCCTACAATTTTGGATTAGAAGGTGTATTTTCTCCTCAAGTATCAAAAAATGAAGGGGGTACTGGGAGCGGATGAAGGTCTAGTGCCCGTGCTCCAAAACTATACTCATATCAAGGTCTGGGATCACTGGTCCTAAGAAACGGGTGTAGGTTTTAGACAAATCAGAAGGGGGACAGTCAACAAGACTGTTTCTTGTGCCCTCGCACATCCTTAGGGATGTCATACTTTATCATCGTGCAGGTGCTCCTCTTCGTGCCAGCGCTGCACTGCCCTACAGGTCCTCCGAAGGGTCCCTTTCACAAAGCTTTTTGGTTTGGTGGCCGTATGATGAGTGCAAGGGTGTCCGAAGTGGGGTGATAAGTGAGGTATGTTTATAGTGAGATAAAACTGACTAGGGGATGTCAGATTTACCATTATGTTGACTACCCTGTCAGGTTAAAAGGCCATAATGGTTGGTGCTACTAATGAGGGTCAGTAATGGGCCCAAGACGCTAGTGGGATAAAGTGCAGGTCAACATGTTTTGCACCTCTTTGGTTTATAAGAGAACTGCTGCGCTTCTTCAGGTTCAATAAAGATTTGATAAACTACTGTACATTTTGAGCATATTATGTCTTACCCTATGCAGTTGGTACCTACTTGTTTTGTAGTAAAATTGATTGTCCATCCTACAAAAAGAATATGAGAAACATGATAGAAACTAAATAAAATTATGAAGTATTTCCTTTCTGGCAACAAACGAGGTGTATTTCAATCATGAACCAGATTTTTGGGAAAAGTGCCACACACAACAAAGTGTGCCATGCATCCTTTATCAATTCGCAATAACATAGGTGCCCTCTGTAATATTTGCCCAATGCCTCATGTGCTCTGTACATTCATAACATGACTCATACAAAATGTGACAATCAGACATGCGATTTTGCTTGTCTGTGTGCTTCCCCTGGCCCAAAAGCATAGCCTTGCCTAGTAGACGGGCAGCTATGTCTTATCGGTCGGGGCAGAGGACGTGCACTGTTGAGGGCTAAAAGAGGATGACAAACAAGACTTGGAAGAGAGGAATGATATCTCTTTTGTGTATTAGGAGCAGAGGAGGGTCGAGTATCGATCATGTCGGAGATTGTATGATGCGAAACTCAATGTATTGCAGCGTTCCCTCTTCGGTGCACCTACTCAGCTCCTCTGGTCGCCAGGGGCAAGGACTAATGAGGGGCCAGTTCATTATATTGGCTGGGACGTTGCCCGTGGAGTTACTTGGAGAGCGGTCACTGCTCATGTCTGGCAGCCATATTGTACTAGTGGGGAAACTGATTGTGCTAGATCTGGCTCTCATAAAGTGATGGCAGTATTGTCTATTGTTGATGGGGGGGGTCCATTCCCAAGGTTGGTCAAGTTGTGTGTATAGGATGTTATAATTAGGCTGTTATCACTTCATTATGACCTGTGAAGGATTTAACGGTCAGATCGTATTTTTCATCAACCTTCCATTAAGATGGAACCTCTGTAATTGAGAATTTGATCAACCTCGCATCAAGAAGGAGGTTCTGTATTTTCGAATGCAATGCAGGATAGGCGATTTTCTTAAAAAGAGGGTAGTAAAAAACATATAGAAAATATATATCGTCAAGTTGGGGATGTTGAATAGTAGTGGTATATGGTTCCCTTAGGTTGTGACCGCATTAAGAGTACCTAGAGTGTGTTTGTTCATATAAACATTCTGTCACCATTCAACCCACGGTATGTCATCATTCAGGCCTGCTTATGCTTTATTAAAGAGCGATGTTGCGTTCCACACTAGGTTGGATTTCAGGATTGTCCATCTTAGATCCTCTGATGAGTTTATTGAAATGGTTGCTCATCATTGTTGCGCTGCATCCACATTGGATGACACTTCCATGTTCCCCTATCCTGATCCTAATGGCTTCATTCATCATCTGTACATAGTGTAAGTTGCATGAACAAGTGATGAGATACACGCAGTTCTTGGTGTTACTATTTGTGTGTTGTCTTTGTGTCCATGTAAAGCTGTTGACCAGACTTAATTCTTTTGAGTGTGGGGTGAAAGGACATACGTTACAAGAGCCACATGGGTAGTGGCCAGTGACTGGGGGAAGTGCCCATAAAGTGGGTTGTCCTGGATCTTTACTGGATCGTGGTCTTGTATTTACCAGTTGGTCTTTCAAGTTCAGGGTTCTATTGACTGCAAACCATGGCCAAACCAAGTTCATGCAACCTGCATTCAAAATGTTCCATGTGTTTCATAATGATGTTCTTTATTTTGTTAGACTTTGGAGTAAAGGTGATCACGCACGTGATGACATCTTCAGTTGATCGAGTGGTATTTTCTAATTGGGCCTCATGGTTATTATTGTGGGCTCTTTTCTCTGATCACTCTTAGTGGATAATTTCTTCGCAGGTTGTTCCTCAGGGTTTTGGCTTGCATGTCATAATCTACCAAGGTGCTGAAATTCCTCTAGATATGTAAGAATTGACCGAAAGGTAGATTCTCACTTAGAGCTCTTAGATGTTGGCTATCAAATGCAAGCAGACTATTGCAGCCGGTATTCTTCTTGTAAGTTCTTGTGCGAAGTTCTCCTTGGTTGATGGAAATCACAAGGTCCACAAATGGTATCTCTTTATGAGAGTGGGCCCTGGTGTTCATGAGGAGGGGGTCCAGGATTTTGACCCATTCGTTAAGTTTGTGACATCTGGTCTCATCACCATTACAGAACATGAGAATATCGTCAATGGATCGTTTCCAGGTGATGATATTCATCTGGTAGGGGATGGATGGTGTGAATATATGATGAAATTCAAAATGGGTCATGTATAAACAGGCCAGGCTTGAGGCTCGGGTACTGCCCATTAAAGTGCTTTGTATTTGGTGGTATAACTGATATTTGTGCTTAAAAAAGTTGTTTTTCAAGGCCATCGTGGCGCATTCCATGACAAAGTCGACCGGTGCTGTGGTAGTCAGTGTTGCTGCTCTGAGGCAGGTGTCTATATCCTCAGTAGTTGCATCCTGGGGAATATTCGTGTATAGTGCTTCAACATCAAGGGTCATCAAGATGTTGATCTTCTCTGTGTTGTCCAAGCTGGCGATCATGTTGAGGACATCTCATGTGTCTTTTAGGAATGAGGGTATGTGTTTGATGAATCCCCTTATGTATTTTGGGTAATACATAAAAGTATGGTATCTTTGGAGATGTCTTGTTGATTGTTCCCCTTCTGATATGGTTAAGACCTACACCCTTTTCCTAGGAACAGTGACACCCCGACCTTGATTTGATTATATGTCCTCCTCAACCTTTCTTGTCAACTCAGGGAAAAACACCTTTGGAGTGATCAAGATAGACAGAGGCTTCTGAAGCCTGTTGCGATACTATAGAGTGAGACATTTTCACTAGTAAAAAGAAAAAAGCACTATTGTTCTAAAACTTAGGCCTGGAGGGCAGGGCAATTTTAAAAGTATTACCCATCATAGAGATATGGGTAGACAGTCACCAACTGGAAGCTGGAGATTTTACTTATATGGTAGATAAATATGCAACTGTTCTAGAAGCACAGGATAAATATTTCTCTCCATTCAGGAATGCTGTTTGGAAAGAAATATATTTTTACAGTTTTCTCAACTTTGTATCAGCCGTGAGGACCCTGGCCATCACGAGCAATTATCATGATGTGCACAACGAGCTAAGGATATTTCAAGAGCACTTTCTTTTGACTGACATTCCAGATTTGGATACAGCAGTAGGCATTGCTAGAGCCATAGAGAATTCTGATGCTTACTTTTATTATTTCTCATCTTCTAACAATTCAGTAGAGTGCAGTGAAATATCAAATTGTAAGGATAGAACAAAAGTTGATAAGAGTTTTGCTGAGACCAGGTCCCAGTCGAAACGCATGATTATCATTGTGGTCATTCTTGTATGAGAAAAGTATTAATGTGTTTCAGATGTGGCTGCAAAAATCATGCAGCATCACTGAAACATTGCCCAGCCCTCTCCCAGACGGGTTTCAAATGTAATAAAAAGGGCTCTTTGCTGGAGTTTGTCACATGTCATAAAAGTCTCTGATGTCCAAGTTAGAAGAATATGGCAGTGATGGTGACAGCCTTCACGTGGTGCCCAGTCTAACATGTAGAAATACATGGAAGGGTGAAACTGGAAACCTGGATAATTAGGAGTGCATATATCGCATGAATTCTGCAGCTCATGTTAGGAGGAAACATCCGATCTGTGCCATCCATCTCAACTGAACTTGTGTTCCAGGGATGTTCAGAGTTTATCCCTTAAGTGCAAGTTACAGTGGTGTTAATGTGTGTGGAATATCAGGTGCCCAGCATTGAACTGTTAGTGATGGCAGATTTGTGGTCACCGTTTAATACATTTGGTTTACAGATGTTGGAAAAAATTCAACCCCTTACATTGAAACCCTTCAATGTCAAGATGTTTGCCTATAGTGGCACAAAGGTTGAGGGTGAGTTTGAGGCACAACTTGAATTAGAGAAAAATACTACGTTGTCTGTAGTTTATGTACCAAAGTAGGGAAGAGGTGTGGCGCAGAGGCCAGGGCGACTGACGCCAGAACACGGGGGCTCATGGTTCGATCCCCAGTCCTGACTGCAGGTCTGCCCATCACCATGTGGCTCTGGGCAATATCTCGCTTAATCTTCCCGATGGCCCCCAGCGCCTTGACAACTTCGGGTAATTGTTCGTGCTTCACAAATACTGGATTAACATCCAAATTGTTGGGATGGGATGACCAGAGTAAATTGGACATCATTTTAGATCCTAATCTTCCTGATTGCATTATATTCAAATCTCGTTTGTTCAATGTGAGGACTGTTTGAGTTTGTCTTACAATGATTGAGGTATACAGAAATTCCATGAAATTATGGCAGCCAAACTGGGGAAACAGACTGATTTTTAGCATCAAATCATGCTCAAAGATTCAAGGCTGTGGTCTTTAAGGTTTTCAAGATACCTCTATTTTTACGGGGGGAGTTGCAAAGAGAGTTGAATCAGTTGTGTCAACTTGACATCATAGAATCCGTGAAGGGTCTGAGTAATTAGCACCTATAGTTTTAACCGCAAAGGTAACTAATCGCTGAGGGTGTTTGTTGATTTACGCGATTTCAATCATAATATTTGGGTGGATTGTGAACCTCTGACTAATGTATATGAGATGCTGTGTATCTTTAAAGGGGGTATGATTTTTAACACTCAAGATGAGATTGATGAGGTTGATGTTCCAAGATTTGTCTGGTGTATTGTACTTTCAAGATCACATCTTAGTATTTGGTAATAATTTGGCTGAACATGAGGACAGGTTGAACAAAGTATTGTATTTCTTGATAGGGAGGACTCCCGTTACATTTTGACAATGCAAGTTTGAGACGAATGGTTTGGATTATTTGGGCACTATTTAAGTGCTCAGAGTGTGAAACTCAAAATGAATATTTCGAAAGCAATTGTGGAAGACCGTCTAGAGAAAATAAGGAATAGTTAAAGTCTTACTTGCATCTGATTAAATACTACTCAAAATGTAATCTCCATTTTGGTCATAAAGCAGCAACCCTTAAGGATTTGCTTAAATGGGAAGTGCATATATCTGAAGTGAGAATTGCCAGTGCCCAGTAGAGACATTCTAGGCTCTCTCCTTTTAAAACTTTTCAAACCTTGGGATTCCAATATCAATCAATAAAGCACTACTTATAGAGTACGGCTAACCATCACTGGGGTTATCCAGGCTCTGAGGTCTCGTGGGTCTTTAATTGAAGATCCAGGTCTGGAGTCCCTTTCTGAATGCAGCGAGTGAAATTGACATTTGCAGGTGGAGTGTGAGGTTGTTCCATGACTTGGCAGCCAGGTAGGAGAACTAACGGTCTCCGCTGTGACTTTGGTGGATGCAGGGAATGTGGGCGAGGGAGGCAAAGTGTAGTTGTCTGGCGGGTTTGTGGAAGTTCCGGTGGTGTTTGATGTAGGCTGGTAGCTGGTTGTGAAGGGCTTTTAAGGATTGATTTAGCATCTTGAACTGACATCTCTTCTGGACAGGGAGCCATTGGAGGTAGTCCAGTCGGCTGGTGACGAGAGCTTGTATGACTGTTTTCCTGTTGTTGACGGGGATCCATCAGAAGATCGTTCGAAGCATGCAGAGGGTGCGGAAGCAGGAGGATGATACTGCTTTGACCTGGCACTTCATGGTGAGTTTGCTGTCCTGGATGATGCTAAGGTTGTGGGCTTGTTCATGGGGGCAGTTGGAGAAATTCTGGACTTCCAGCTCCAGGATTCTGGTGGTGATGGGCCTGGTGATATTGAGGGCGGCTGTCCACTGGGTCTCTGTAACTTTGTTACATCTGTAGTGGGAGGAGCTGAGGGGCTTGGTGGTGGAGCCCAGGGAGCCTGTGATGGTGAAGTGGATGATGGTGTGGTTGGTCCATGTTAGCTCGGTTACATAGCTGAACATGACTGTCACTGGCTAAGAAGATAGGGCCCAGTGTGTGTTCTGCGCTGTGTGTGGGAAAGGTGACCTGCTGTGTGAGGTCGATGTTGCTCATGCTTTCAGGAGGTTGGTGGAGTTTGCATCTTTAGGATCGTCGAAGTAGAAATAGAGGTTGCAGAGGATCATGTAGTGCTTGGAGAAGCGCTAGAGGTGAGACAAATTTGAAGATGGTGACCAACAAAGGTAGGGACCAAGGGGGCTGTAGGAGAGGGTTCCTTCGATGGTAGTCTTGGAGTCTGTTTGAAGTTGGAAGTCGAGGTGTTCCATGATTGATGTGGTGTTGTCTTCATTGGTGGTGCATCAGAGGGGTTCCTTGTGGATGATGGTGATGCCTCTTCCGTGCTTATATTATCATCTACACCAGCAACAGTGGCCCAGGTGCAGTATTATTACAGAAATGGAGTGACTGTAGGGAGGAGGTAATTGCCGTTGTATCTAAAGCACTGCTGGGGTCAGAGTTGACCTACTCTACCATTGAGAAAGAAGCTATGACATTGAGGTGAGCTATTAAACAGTTCAGAAAATTTGTGTGGGGTGTTTGAGTTGTGTTATGCAACGACCACAAACCTCTTGTTGAGCACTAAAGGGGAGGTGGGGGGGGAGATACCCCCGGAGAAACTAAGTGGCAGTTTCACACATGTAATATAGCATTATCACATTGAATATGTGTCTGGAAAACGAAACTTGAAGGCAGATTATTTATCCAGGATTCTACTTGCTGATAGCGCTGATGAAAAAATTGTAGAAGATATTTTTGTGTGAGAGGCAAGGCAGATACTGGGTTTGCCTGATGGTTTGATTACAGAGCAGGAATAGAGAGTTGCACTTCAACAGGACACTGTTTTGTCTCAAGCCAAGGGGTGAAGAGTGGATGGCCTTATATGAGCTGTGTGAGCTCAGAATTTGACCCTTAAGGGCATGCTGTAGCAGAGTTATTGTGTGTGGAACATCTGGTGAACAGCATTGAACTGTTAGTTGTACCTTTCAGCTTGCGGAAAAGGACTGTCATGTTGGCACATGAAGGGCACTTACGAATTTCGACCTCTAAACAAGGAGTCACAGAGGACTTTTGGTGGCCTTGGATTGATAAAGCTGTACAAATATATCTTTGTGACTGTGAGAGTTGTATTAAGAATGCATTTTTAGTGAGATATCTAGCACTAGGCAGTGTGCTGCTCCTTCCATCAGCACTGGGCAGGTGTTGTACCAGGCAATGCTCACCACTTGTACAAGACACTGGGAATATCTTACACTAGACAGTTTGCAGCTCTTCCAATTAGGCGTCTATTTTATGGGGCACTGGCAAGCTCTTGTAATGGATATTGGGAATCTACAGCAAGAGGCACAGTACATATCTGGTAATAGACATAGGGGCCCAGATTTTCTAAGCGCTTGCATCTCCATTGTGTCACACCAGACGACCCAAGCCCTCAAGTCAGGTTTACTAAGCCATGCAAAGCAACATTGCATAGCTCTGCGTGGTTAGTAAATCTGGATTGATACACGGCAGCACAAGCCACTTCCTAACGTTCCTCTGTGTTGGGAAGGTGTTCGATGGTTGAAACGTGGGTGTTCCCACACATCCACCACAGTTTTTGGCACATTCGAAGATTTACTAAGACAAGTAAACCTGGGAATAGGTCAAAATGCTTCGCCATCCCATCAGAGGTGTAAAAAAGAGAAATGTCTTTATTTCTCCTCATTTTCTCTTTCTACAAGTGCTGCATTCTTCAGCACGCGTAGAGGAAAATGTGATGATTGTTTTTGTTCAGGAAGTTGTGCCTTCCTGTTCAAAAACAACCCTGCCTGTATGCAGACACAATGTACCAGAGAGCAAGGGCGCCTGTGTTCTTCTCTTGGTCCCGTAGGGGATAGGACAAAGTTTAAATGATAATATGGTTGTGCTGTGCTGGATATGCAGCTGTGTTATCGTGTTATTTCGAGGCATTAGGAACTGTTGCTGAACCAGCAGAAAAAGCACTACACTAACCTGTTATGTATTCACAGCAACCTTGTACAAATGTGTAAACTAACCCCAAGAAGAGTTCGTGAATAACAAACAACATGTACAGCATGTTCTCAAAAAATACTCTCACAAAAGCAAATGTGCTATAGGTGGTTATGCGGAGCAAGCAGAGTCAGCCTTAAATGCAAAACTATGGGAGAACCAAACGGGGTCCAGAAGAAAATCACTACACCCACCTCCTTGGTCGTGAACGCAACTCAGTGACTAATAAAATCATTAAAGCACAAGCCAAGCAAATTCAGTGCAATACTTCAATATATAATAATAAAAGAAATCGGCCAAATAAGTACAAAATAAATGTTTTGAAAAGGGGCTGAATTAACAGGAACCAGAGGTACCCAATATTTCTTCCAAATATTGATGGTCTATTAAATCCAGAATGGATTCAGCTTTCACTGACAATGATTCTGCAATAGGCCCATTTATAAGCTCCAAAGAACAGATATGAGTCAAAGTTTGAAGCATCCATCACTGAAAACGGGAGTGTCTCATAATAGAAGTCTTGAATCTACTGCAAGTTTACAGGACAGCTCTGAAAATGGGTCGTTATTCAACTCATCATACGATCCATGTTCATAGGAACAGCCAGTTGCATTGCAAGACAAACATTGAGGCCCTCGTTTATGGGGCACTACCGGCACAATTGCACCGTCAGAACATCACTTTTTTGATGTTCCAGTGGTGCAACGTGCCACTGGGATAACTTTAAGCCATGTTGAGTTGCTGTTCATGGCCTTATAAATATGTGCCCGTTTCACACAGAAAACTGCATGAAAGGGGCATTCCATGGGTGTTGCCGAGGGTGTTCCCAGCAAGAGCCATGGCTCTTTTACCCTGCCACAGATTTACAAGAAATCGTAAGTCTGAGGCAGCGCCAAAAATCTATGCCTCCCCAGAGAAGGCATAAGGGAGGCACAACTAGGAAATTATCTTTATCTCTCCTCGTTTTTTCTTTTTCTGTGTGCTGCATTCTGCAGCACACATAGAAAGAGGGAGAAGCCTCTTTTGATTGCTTTTGTGTGGGAAAGTTTCCCTTCTTGCACAAAAATAATCATACCTGCAACGCAGTAACCCTTACACCGTGATGCGAAGGTGCCTGTGTTGGCGTACGGCAGCCCATTGAGTGCCGGCGGAGGATAAAAGGACAGATATGCGCCGTATCTAAAAGATACGGTGTATTCCTTCCCTTTTCTTTTGTCGTCGGGCAGTGCAGCAGCAAGGCCTGCAGTGCTGCCCAAAAAACCCATAAATGAGGCCCTGTGTCCCTATTCAAAGGGACACCAGAGGCAATGAACCATGGGTTGCACGCAAGTAAACCAGGCAGGTCTGAAAGACAATACACAGTCAGTTGTCAGTTCCTGGAGCAGTGAGGCTCCAAAGAATCGTATCAAGCACTCATGGCACAGCTGGACTGGTGGTAACTCAATGACCAGTGGACTTCAAAGCGGAAAATCCATTGCAAAGCATCAAAAATAGAACCAAAATGCAGCAAATCAGGAATAACATCAAGGGAATGTCTCCAAAAAGACTTGAAAATAGAGAATGTGTAAGGGCCAGTATTACTCCAAAGAGTTTCTGGAAGGTAATCACCAAGCCAGTGCCAATTGCTTTGAAAAAGTGCACTATACCAGCAGCATTGGGACAGTAAAAATGCAATGGCCAAGCTCCCCAAAATTCTGTGGGAGGTTGGTTCTTTAAAGCAATTGTATTTCACTGGAAGTCCTTGCAACCTATAGTTCAAAGGTTTCAAGATGCAGATGTTAATGGCAAACAGTAGTGGCTCGTGACATGTGTAAGTGATGGGGTAAATGAAGAACAGCGGGTCTTGGAACTCACTGCTAACAAGAAGAACTTAGTAGCACTGCACTCACCTCCATCAAATGAGTTGTAGAATGTCTTTTAAAAAACCAAAAAAAAAACAAAAGCACTTAGCAAAATTAGTTTTACATGTGAAAGGAAGACCCTGGAGATGCGGACCAACATCTGGTTGGTGTCTTGCTTTTCCTGTACATTAATTTATAGTCTCCTTGTCTGCGATGTAATGCAGCTGTCTTCTCAGCCCACTCTTCTCTGCTGCCCCTTTCTCCCCTGGAACATAGATGTTTGTTTCCTGTATGTACGAGAGCCTCGCCGAGGCACCTGCACTGCCTGTGTGTCCAGTGTATAATTAGTCCATCAGTGTTATGTGACCCTATTCATAATGTAATAGTCTGTTTCATAAAGATGACAAACACTTGTTTGATTTCCTCCAGTGGCTGCAATATTTCACAGAACGGCACTTCTGGGGCATGGATTGCAGCTCAGCTACATTTGGGAAGATAATTGTACCGACTGCTCCCAGCGTGATTTGGGGCCAGGCGATTGCACCTCAAACATGGAGAGCATGCGTGGGTATAGCGGGCGCCTCAACAAGCAATTGATATTTTCATAGCAGTGTCTTCAGAGAAGCAAGGCACTGTTCAAACCACCAAGCCTAACTCGGAAGAAAAGGGCCAATGGAACTTAAACAGCCCTGCAGCTGCTCTCATGCCATTTTTAGCATGAGAGTAACATCATGATAGGTCAGAGCAAGCAGACACAGTGCTCCTTTTCAGACTAGGAACCTGTGTCTGTAGCTCGCCTGGCTGTTATACAGCTATATTGGTGCGTGCTAAAGTATGCATGTCAGGCTGGTTGACCCAAGACAGTCGGTCAATCCAACATGCGCACCTTAGGCAAGTCATTCCTGCCGCCAATCAGGAATGGTCCATCTCCCGATGTGAGACACTGTGCGCATTTACTATTTTATTAAATTGTGTTTTAAATTATGTTTGCTACAGCTGCCACGTTTGCAGCAAGCTGGGCGAAGCTACTCTGCTCAAAAGGAGGAACCGCGGGTGGTGCCACATCTTTTTGAAACTGTAAGGCTTTAAGTCAGCTTAGCTTGTTGAAATCAGCCTGCAAAGTTGGAAAGGAAGGACACAAGGGGCCATCTGAAACCATGCACGCTGGAGGAAAAAGCACGTAATTACAGCAAGTTATTATCTGTGAAATAGAAAAGACATTCAGAATACCGGCTATCATCCCACAACTATCTTGGTCATTTAACATTAAATAACTTCCATTGTAAAATACAGTAATTTGGGGAAGAATTGTAGGGGTTGGTTTTCCTTTTAGGAAAGAGGTCAAATTAGCTGCCAAAGTCTTACATGGTCCGTGAATGGTAATATGTTTACAAGCAAGTGAGCGGCCAACACAAGATTCACATTCATTTCCGGTAAGGAATACCTCTCTGTTCGCTCGTTCACATCACTGAGAAAATGGAATGACAACATTGAAATGGCAATAAAATCATATCATTACCATTTCACTTTTGATGCTCTGACAAGCAGTGTGGGAGGCGATGCTCCTCTGCTCCCACGAAGGAACCATCGCTCAGAATAGGTGCATAGAATTCAAATAACGCCATGGCACTCAGCCATATTTCAATACCTGAAGGGCCCAACTAACTTTCATAATAGAGCTGACTTTGTCCATAGTAAAATGAAGACGTCATTTTGCATAATACATATATTAATACTATTATCCACAACAGCAAGTACTTTATGCAAATTAGCTTGATCAATTTGTCTTAAACGTGCAGCAGCTTCCATTTGTGACAATTTTCAAATTTCATTGTCTGTGGCATAAATTAATCTTTTAGAAGGTGGAGACTTAGGGCCAGATGTATGACTGGTTTTTGCAGTTACAAATGGGAAATTGGCCTGTTTTCAACTGCAAAACAGGTCTGCCCTATTTACAAAGCCTATTGTGTGAGTCAGTACCCTATTACCGACTCGCAAAATAGAGTTTGCGACTCGCTATTAGGAAGAGGCGTGACAAGGGCATCCCTTCCTAATAGCGACTTGCACTTCGATGTAAGATTGTTTTACGGCCGCAAAACATTCGCAGTTTACCATCCCTTCCCCTTTGTGACTGGCATTAAAAATATTTTTCAAGAGCAGGTCCCACAGTAATGTTTCATTTTTCTCTTATAAATGCAGCCCGTTTTCCTTGAAAAACTGCTGTATTGACAAAGCAGTCACAGACATAGTGCTCTGCTGACCCCAGCAGGCCACCATCCCTCGGGGTGCTAGCCATTCCCAATGGAGTCGCAAAGTGCACCTGCCTCATGAATATTAATGAGGCAGGCAATTTGCGACCCCATTAGGAATCCCAAACAGTGTCTGAGAGACTGATGTAAATACCAATTTGTGAGTCACAAACTGAGAGTCGCAAAACGACACAATTTGAGACTCACAAATTAGAAGGGTCGTACATCTGCCCCTTCAGACCCAACAAGAAAACGGATAGATCCATGTTATCTGACAGGAGAGAGAGATGTTGTTTAACTGCAGACATTGTGGAATGTTCCAACTATTGTTGGCACAATTTCCCTCCAGAATATGTGATAGCTATTCCTGAGTGTTGAGATTGTGAATAATGAGGTTCTGGTCTGCTTGCTTTAAACCAAGGTGTGTTATTAAAAAAAACTAGCATATCATCCATGTGCTATCACCAGTCGAAATAACTACCCATTTGGACCAGAAAGTGTGGAGTTGAATATTGAATTGTAAAATTGGGCAATGGAAGGAATATTAGGTAAATTCATGTCTTTCTTTTTTGCTAGTTCCAGACATGTATTATGTTGAGCTGTCTCATTTAGAAACGTTTTTTGTGCTGGAAACTGCAGGCTCAAAATAGGGTGTCTGAACCCTGAACCTGCCAATGCTTGGTATCCCTAGTTGATTTCAATTCAATGGTATCCTTCCAATACTTATAGCCTTTTAGTGCTAATTGTGTGACCAACAAATCCATATATGAGTTTGGTTTATGTTGGCATATATATTTTTAGTGGGGAAAGTTTAAAATTGAAAGACTTTGGGTCTGACGAGTCATGACCAGAAACACATGTGAATGTATCCCTATATTTTGTTAAACTCATTTCCGATGCAGTTGGCCAATGTTCCAATTTTATATAGTTAAAAAGTGTGTCGTGGACACTAGTTAAATGTAAATTGTGATATGCATAATGATGAATAAAAAACATTTCACCATAATTAGCAGAATTAAGGTACAAGTCTTTACTTTCAAAAAAAGAATAATATTCCAGCTCCAAGAGCCTGGAATTAACAATGTCCACATCCAATCATTAGAATGTAACCCAGATAAAACAGCATCACCCATGGAGACCTTAAATACACAAGGAATCTGAAATTTTTTTGTTGGGCCAAAAATATAATAGCGGACCTTATCCCAAACAATTCCATAAGTTACTGGGACAGCTGGAATGTTTATGATGGACGGTTTTCTTTTCTGTTAATGTGAAGATGAGTGAGGTGTTAACACCTTATCCATCAGTTCTGTAGCAAAGCGTTCTGGCAGATAATGGCCATTTATTGGCAAGAAGAAAACAGTCACAAATCCGATCCAAAGAAATTTTTTAAAAAACAATGAAAGTGTTTTCCAAACATATTTTCAAGGAGGGGCAAATAAGTATGTTTCAACAATGAAAAAAAAAACAGGCCAGTGTAGGCAGAGTGTCTAGACCTTGGAACTGTCAAAAGAGTCAGATGAAAAATCATCTGTTCCCACAAAATAACTAGAAGCAGGTTGTTAAAAAACTGGAGCCACAGAAGTAGGAAGTAAACTGATAGACTCCACGAAGGATGGATCCCTATAAACAACATCATCTGCAGGAGACGCAGTAGCAAATACATTACTCACTTCCGTTGTATAGCTGGAATTTGTAGCAGCATCAGGAATTAACTGAAGTGTATTAACTGCCCTACCCCCTGTGGAGAAACAGCTTTGATGTTGCCCACAATCTGTAGAGAAATGTCCTGTGTAAATAATCCATATTTGTAAAGCACAAACATATCACCCCTTAAGGATTTAAGGTGGTGGGGCTGTCAGGGAGATTAAGTGAGTATTGCCCAGAGACACATGATGCTGAGTGACATGCCTCCGGAGATCAAACAGCGAGCCCGATGATCCAGAGTCAGCCACTCTGGCCCCTGCACTACACCTCTGCTCTATGATAGCAAAAGAATTTAGAGAACTACCATGGAGTCCTTGAGGCCTACTGTTTAGAATATGCCACATGATATAACTTTAGAAGATCAATGGAGGGACAACGATTGTCTTTAAAACCAGCCAGTGTAGCAATATGACAGTTATTGTACCTTGAACGCTTAGGACAGTACGATGGCCCAAATTCCTTC
Organism: Triturus cristatus; assembly: GCF_964204655.1. Lineage (NCBI taxonomy): Eukaryota > Metazoa > Chordata > Amphibia > Caudata > Salamandridae > Triturus > Triturus cristatus. The sequence continues at coordinate 52,089,944 of NC_140583.1, read as the reverse complement.
TTCACCACAATCAAGAGTCTCATGAATGAGATCTCCAACTTGTGAAATCCATCTAGAATACGCTGGCAGCTCCTTGATTCCGGAAGAGATTAAGGTCTTCAACTGTTTGTGTGCCTGGCCATCTAGGAAGTTTTGAAAATCCTGGAAAACAGCAGAACGAACTTTTACGTCAAAGAGCGTGGCTTGTCAAGGTCTGGAGCATTCTTATTGATGTTCTGATAAAGAATTGCAAATCTTCAATAACAGTGCGAGCGTCAGCCGAACATAGTGTCCATACCCAGAGGTACCTGGTGCAAGTAGGATAAATGTAAATGCTCCAACCAAATTGGGAGGGCCACAATGGTCCAAATAAATGCAGCCAAAAGGTTTGTTGGAAATCAACAAGTGTGTCTGTGGGGGGGCTAGTCAGGATGTCACTTTTGATTTGTTGACAAATGTCACAACAAATGCAATTTTTCTTGGCTTGTTTGTATACGCCATGCCACTAAAATTGCTGTTGCAACAAGGAAATTATGGCTGCCACATTGCTATGTGCAGATGCAACACCTTTATGTGCAGCTTTTACTAAGGCTAGTCTGTGGTCTTATTTGGGAATCACACGATCACCAACTCCTAGAATTGTATCAAAGGGAACATTTTGTTTGTTTAAACTGTTAGCATACTTAGCCAGTAAGCCCCTAGTCAAAGGGGTGCCATTGCGTGTAGCATGAACGGAAGCCAGAATATGTCAACGAGTGATCACAGCAACTGTTGCAGTCAAAATTGCATGAATGACATGAGCCAGCAGTAACCTATCTTTGAGGTCCACTACCTTCATCTAAAGCAGTTTATGCTTTATAGGACTTATTTTAGAATTTCTAAAACCATTCTGGTGCCAATAGTGCAAATTGTCAATAAAAGATTGGATACAATAATACGAATCACACACTATAAGAGTGGAGAATTCAGGATCCATATTTTTCAGTGCCAGTAGTAATGCCTTTCGTTCACCCAAATGCATAATGCAGTCCCCTAAGGACTGCAGGCAAGTTTTTTGTGGATGGAATTTACCTCCAACATCGCACCATGAATGGAGATACATGCCGCTGACTATTGGTGATTCGTCCCTATAGCAGGCCGGGTTGAACTATAAGTACAAACAAATGTTTTATACTGCTCAATGGGCAAAATATTGCTAGGCATGGGATAGACATGGAGGTGAGTGGTTGAAAAGTTTTAGCACTCAGTCCATCATCTTGTTGGGGTTGCTATGGGATAAACATGCTCATATTACAGAAATTCCTTTGTTTGTAAAGATGGGTCAAATACAAAGTCTACGGCTGTAGATGTTAAGGATGTTTCCCTTTCTATCTAACGTGGATATAGGGCATTTGCATTAGGGGCACTTAATTTTGTAACAGCCTCTAAAGCTAGAATAGGATTAACAAATATGAAAATAATGTGTTTGCCTTGTGCAAGTGGCCCTTCCTAAATGACAGCCATCTGAACTGCAGTTAGTATTTTTTCAGTGGATGCAAAGCACATTTTCACATTGGAATTTAAATGTGATTTATATGTATTCAGCACTCTTTGACCTTAATTAAAGGTGAGATATGTAAAGCCAATGGCACCCGCTACTATACGGATATGTTGTTGACATATGTATGTAAGTGATGTCTAGCAAGCAAGTCAAATTTCAATGATCTGAGTATATCTGTGTGATTTGATGTCCAATGTAAGTCGGAAAAATCTGGATGAATTTATTCATATCATGGTTTAATGCATTGTGCAAAATCCATGATGTAAGTCCTGCCAAAATTTAAGATAGCATTTTTTTAAGTGTATTGGTGGTTGTAGCAGAGCACACTTCTCTGGGAAGTATGGTGTAAGGTTCTTTCTCTCATGGGTAAGTTCATTTTTGAAAAATAAGACACTTAGAATCGGTATATAGATTTTTTTAAGTTGAATTTGTAGCCATATTCAGCAAATCCCAATATTATGCTATCTACCCTGGCTAAATGTGCATTTAAATATTTTTTACAGACTATATTATTTATAAGTGCTGTACTATGTGTATTTTGTTTTACAAATGTGCGTGTATGACTATTCAAGTATCTATAGTCGAAGGCTGCGGTATGAGTACTCTGCTTTTACTAGTGGAAAATGAGGGTTATTCATTTGGGCGATACATGGTCAATGTCACCCTGCTATTCTATTTGGGACAGGAAACCTCTAACAGGTGCAGTATCATCCCGTTTAATTGGGTATTTTGGTTGCACTTGCGGGCTGGACCATATGGGTATTATATGATAAGGAGAACTCTTATCCCAGCCAACATGATTGTAGTATAAAGCATGGCCTTGTTCAAGAGCCTATTTAGATGCATAGGCTTATTTGACTTCATCAGGGCCAACCCCGTAAAAGAGGGTATTTTACATCCTCATCATGTGGGGATGTATGTAGAAACTCCGGGGGCCAATCAACCTCCGCTAAGAGAATGTCATATGAGTTGCAATTCCTGCAGATTCTGGCACACTATAGTAATCTCTTCAGCACTGTTGAGGAGAGTCACAGCCCACATCTTGTTCCGGAGTAGAGTTCTCAGTGTTAGAGGCATATTTGTGGTTAGAGCCACAACTTTCTTTTTCTGAAATAGGGGTTTAAATAGAAGATGTTTCTCTTCCTTCTTTAACTTTGCGTCAGACGAGCACCGTAAGTCCATTTTTGGTTTCACATACTACTCCTGTCACCTTTTAGAATGCCCTCCTCTCTCGTATTGTTTATTGGTTGAGTCCTGAAAGTAACTTTAAGGACGAGTATCAGAATACTGACACCTATCAGGTGGTTTCATTTAAGTGCCATTACGCAAATGATGCCTTCTTTCAGAGGACTCCTGATGTGGAGAACCACCTCGAGACCTTGCCTTTTCTTTAGGATTGGATTTGTCCCATTGTTTTTAACAAATTTCGGGGTCTGCTTGGCAGTGTCCTTGCCAGCAACTGGTTTGCCAAGATGTGGTTTAATAGTTCTGGTTCCCAGAGGATTGCATCCTATGGAGGTGTACGCCTCAATAATATTTACAGGTAGTCCACGTTCCTTGTCAGCCGGTGAGACTTGCGCCAGCCATTGGCGCATAACCAAAGATGATGCTTCTCCCTAAATGTTTGCTGGAATCATTGAGGAGACCGCTGGAATGTTTTCCATTAATTTTGTCCCCAAGCTCAAGTCCAGGGCAGAAGCTTCCCCGTGCTCATATTTAATTTGTTTCAACCCCTCTGGCAAGACTGCCATAGATGAAGTATCATCTGTAAGGGTATAGACTGCAGCGAAGACTGTGACTAAACTGGCTCAGTCACATATTCTGTGAACCATCCCAAAGGGTAAGCACATGGTTAATATTGTATGTTTATCTTGTGGTTCTGTAAGGCGAAACATGGCTTCAATCTAATTTATTCTTTAAGCTATCCAAAATGGAATTTCATCACGTTTAGCAAGCTTTTTTCCCATAACTGTATTAATAATTACTGGGCTTATTTGTGGTACATTAGGCAACTGTGGTTGTACTGCTAGAGCCACCTGTGCTGGGTCAGCCATAAAGGTGTGCAAAACATATTGAGTTAAGGGCCTGTATGGACTCACTGGACTTTTGCATAGTTTTACTATCTCATTAGCATTGAGATTTTATACATTAGGGCATGGTGTATAACCAGGTAACGCTGGCCATGTGGCCCCCTCATTACTAAGGGGTCCTGTGCTGTTACGGGCCGGCACATGTACTAGGGCCCCTCTGGACCAATTTTCATGTTCCCAAACAGAAAGTGGTATTTCTAAATGCTGATATGCCCTATATTGAGCAGGTGGTGCAATGTTAGCGTATGTATGAAATGTTTGTGTGTTAGCATACACATCTGGAAAATTGGTCCAAGAATAAAAGACTTCTAGTCATTAGGCATTGTGGGCTTCAACCACAAAGGTTATATCACCACGGACATTGCCAAGTCCATATGAAGCCAAATGGTATAGGCTGTGGTGCCACCATTACTAATACAGCAAAGGAAACAGAGCAGACACACTCAAATGGATTCTTTTAGCGGTCCAAGCTAAAACAAGCAACAGACAAAAATGTAAGTATTTCCTAAATGTACTGTGGATGATAAATCCCTAACACCGCGGACGTCTTATATAGAGGTCTGTAGGGTACTAAGGGCACACACAAGTTCTACTGAGGAGATCTGTGAAATAAGTATATGACCAAAGTTGGTAGCACTATGTTGCACAAATTCTACTGGTAATGCAGAACAGTTAGTTTGGACATCAGAGTTTTGGGACTGAGTCTCTCTACTATTTCAGTGCCTGTTGGCCCAATCCTGGCTAGCTCACAGTGCCTCACCTGAGATCCTAACCTTCCCAGAGTAAAATATGATTTTGGCAATCACAAACATGACCCTCTAGTCCCCAAGAGAACCGTGGAAACAGATTCTTCCCTTTTGTAACTCAATCACTCATACATGACCGTAGTAAACTGAGGAAAGACATGAAGAAAGGAAACTATTGTAGCCCATTATAATGCAAATGTGTTGCTATCATAGGGCAGGTGCAACTACACAAAGCAATTAGCATTACTAAAAGACTGTATAGGACAAACATTCCAACCATAACTAACTAGAAACCTGTCTAGGCCTATCCTTCTTATGCAAACACAGGGGTATATTTATGATCTCTGAGACTGGCCTTAGGAGGTCTACATCATGAGTATAAACTTAGTCTAAGCAGGGCTGCATGTCGGGCACTGCGGTCATTCCAGATCAGTCGTCTCAGCAGAATTCGCCTCTCTGGCCTCCAAGGGGACATGACACTGTTTATAAGAAAATACTATTCTGCTGTGCTGGAGATGTAGCTGTGTGACCATGTTTTGTCTAGATGTTAGGAACTGTTGCTGAATGAGCAGGAAAAAAAATTACCTACCTCTACATTGTTGTGCTCCTGCATTGTTATGTTTTATAGATTCACATGCTTGAATCTCTCCTGTCGTCATGGTGGCAGTCCCACGGTAACAGTAAAATAGCAGTATCAAAACTTAACATTCAATTGCCGTTAGCAACCTATTATCGTTGTTCTAATCTAAAACATCCAAACTGAAGCCAATCAGAGCATACACCATAGAGTCTCAATCCTCTGCAGGGCCACAATTCCTCAGATTTCGAGCATGAGTACAATTAGAGGAACAAGGGAGGTATAGACGGTGAACCTGAAAGTGGAAGAGGGTGGGCGGCATATGAAACTATAAAATTACATCAATACTTGACAACCACAGTGTACAGGTAAGAAACTTGTTTTTTCGCCAGTATTGGATCTCTCATATATTGACATGCTTGAATCAGACTAATAAACATTATCAAAGAGTCATCGGCGGAGGGTAAGGTGATCCAACCCACCCTTCGACACAAAGCAGAAAATACTAACAATATTCACAAAGAGCAGGCATTATAAACTAATATATATATATATATATATATATATATATATATATATTATCTACTGGCGGTCGCCAGTAGATAGTTATAGTTAGGACAGTGTTTCCATAGGAAATCCGCAACATTCTATTTGGAATAACTTTGGCGCCGATTGACGAATCCTCGCGAAATTTTCAAGATAGGTGGGGCGCTCCGCTCCGCTCGTACCCTGAAAGTCTCAGGGGGATTCGTCAAGCGGGGGCTGAGAAAAAAGGGGGTCCCAAAACGTGTTTTTCCCATGCAATTTTCCATAGGGACCTTTAGTCCAAGCTACAGCCCAAACGGCTGAACAGAATTACTTTAAATTTGGCAAAGAGGTAGTCCTCAGGTCAGGGATGTGCCTTTTGCAGGTCTGGTGTAAATCTGTTCAGTATTTCCTGAGAAAATCAAAAGTAAAATCATATATATATCTGGGCGGAGCCTAACCACACATCTCATTGTGAGATCTGATTGGCTGTTAGCACTTCATCCAGGAAGTGTTGGCAGCCATCTTGGGACCAATATACATGATAGCACCTCATTAAAAAGCCTAGTAGTTAATAGAAGGTTTTAAGACTTTAGTTACATTATAAATCATTTGTTGATGGTACCATACTCATTTTAGGAATTGTGGTGTGTTCTAAGGTGATTTTACCATGTGAAAAAGCCTTCTGCTATGATATCATGAATCATGTTTGAGAGAAAAATATTTTCTCATGCTTTTCCCACAGAGGTTTGGAAGGTGATCTATAAGCTTAACTGAGAGCATATTTTCTGTAAATTCACATTATCTTTCTCAGTCATGGGAGAATGAAGTCTGACATCTCAGTAAAACATGTACATCCAACAAGGGCAGAGACTGTCAGTTGATTCCTTTGTGTTCTACTGCAGCTTCCCAGAGTGTTCTAAAGAACAACTAGAGCGCTAACAGTCCTACTTATGACAAAAGTATGGCACACCTGAAGCCATCTTGGTTGGAATAAAGTGATAACTCTTAAAACATTTAATTTAAAAAGGAACAAAATGAGGGGGTTCATTTTGCCATAGAAAGTATGATTAGTGCTGCAGAAAGAAAAATTAGGGCACATTTTGAGTGATTTCTCAAATCCTCTTCTATTTCATTAAAAAATTCTGACATGCAGACTGAAACATGCACTTTCAATACCAGCAGCAGACTTCCCTGGTGAGCAGTAGCTTTACTACAGTGATCTAATAAGCAACTAGAGTGCTAACATTCTGAATTTATGGCAAATGTGTGACACATCTGAATGCCTTCTTGATGGAATCAAAGTAAAAAACTGAAAGTTTTTCCTACTGAGGAGACTGTAGTAAATGAGGAAATTAGGAAACATCATAACAAATACGTCTCCCAAAATGGCCACTAGAGACAAAAGAGCCCAAATGTAGCCCAAATATCACCGAGATGTAGCCCAAGTATAGCCCAATGACAGAATGTCCCAGAGTGTTCTAACGAACAACTAGAGCGCTAACAGTCTTACTTATGACAAAAGTATGGCACACCTGAAGCCATCTTGATTGGAATAAAGTGGTAACACTTAAAAATTTAATTTACAATGGAACAAAATGAGGGGGTTCATTTTCCCATAGAAATTATGAATAGTTCTGCAGAAAGAAAAATTAGGGCATATTTTGACTTCTCAAATTCTCTTCTATTCATAAAAATATTCTGACATGCAGACTGAAACATACACTTTTAATACCAGCAGCAGACTTCCGTGGTGAGCAGTAGCTTTACTACAGTGATCTAATGAGCAACTGGAGTGCTAACATTCAGAATTTATGGCAAATGTGTGACATATCTGAATACCATCTTGATGGAATCAAAGTAAAAAACTGGAAGCATTTCCTACTGAGGAGACTGCAGTAAATGAGGAAATTAGGAAACTTCATAACAAATAAATCTCCCAAGATGGCCACCAGAGACAAAAGAGCCCAAATGTAGCCCAAATATCACCGAGATGTAGCCCAAGTATAGCCCAATGACAGAAGTGTGCAAAACACTTACTTTTTGTGTATTTCCAGTTTTATATAGTGCAGACTTGTCAGGTATTGGAGTGCTTTACATGAGCATTGGTTACATCACACAAGATCAAATTCATTTTGGTTGTAGACATGGGGAGATTAAGTGATTTGACCAGAATCACAGAATGTTGAGCTGAAGCAGAAACTCCAACCTGGTTCCCCAGTTGCAAAGTCTGCAGCTCTGGAAGTAACACCACATCCTCTCCCCTAGGTGAAACATTTAATCAAGTGGTCAACTGGATAAAAAAACATAAAGATTACAAATAATTTAAAAGTTCTTTGTCGCTATTTGAAAACTCAGAAAATATGTCCTCATTTTAGTTTTTTAGAGCACTAACCATAATTTTGATGCAAATAAGACCCTCTCATATATGTAATTTCTAAAGGAAATACTCTAGGTATTACAGTTTTGATTACATCAAGATGACGTCAGGCGTTCCACACTTTTGTAATAAATATAGAATGTTAGCAATCTAGTTGTTCATTGGGATACTGTAGAGAGGCAGAGGCCAGGGGCAAGGACTCTGAAAAATGAAGGCAGGTAGGAGAGTGCAGAGGCAACAATTTGACCACACTGGGCAGGCAGGAAGGGCAGTGGCAGCACAACAGACTATAGAGGGCAGTGGAAAGGGGGGCAGGGGCAACAAACCAACAATACAGGACTGGCAAGAGAGGCTGTGGCAATATAATAGACCATTGTGGGCAGAAGGAAGAGGCAGTGGTAGTACAACCATACATGCCAACAGACCCGTTTCAGCCAGGAAACGTCCAATGTTTTTAAGTTCAAATGGGCTTTATTTGATCTGTCTCCTGTCTATAATCTCCTCTTTTTCAATGTAACTCAAAGGGGAAAATCAATACCCCAGTTTTTTTTCAAAATCTCCCTCTTACCAAGTTCAAAATGTTTGCAAGTATGGTACATTGGATCATGGTAGGCAGGAGGAATTGGGGTAGGGATATGGACTAGGATAACAGAGGACAGGAGGGACATGGAGAGGTGCACCAAACTGACCCTACAGGGCAGGCATCAGGGAGTGCAGCACAACAATCCATGGAAAGCAATAGGGAGGGGACAGGACCACGCACATGGACAACAGAGAACAGAGGGGAAAGAGGCAATGGTAGCTAGCTGACCATAATGGACAGACAGGAGAGAAAGCTGCAGCATAACAGACCATAAAGGGCAGGAGGGACGGATCAGGGGCATTACAATGGAACAGACAAGCCAGGAGGGGGGGAATAGGGTTCTGCACATGGAAACAGAGGGCTGGGAGCAAGGGGGCAGGGCAGGAGCAGCAAGATGACCATGGAGGTCAGGCAGGATGGGCACTAGAAACAAGACACACCATGGAGAGCAACAATGAGACTATGATGTCATACACACAAACCATGGAGGGAAGGTGGGGGGGGTCAGGGGCAGCTAGCTGACCACACAGGGAAGGTGGGAGGGGCATGGCACCACAGAAGACCATGCATGGCAAGCAGGAGGGTTAGTGGCAGCACAATGGCTATGATGGGCAAGAAGGAGGGTGCAGGGGCATGCACAAAGGACCATGGAGGATAGAAGGGAGGGTCAGGACTTGGGCACAGACAAGAGAGTTCAGGGGAAGGGGCCTCACAACAGACCGCACGGGGCAGGCAGGAGGAGCAGTTGCAGCACAACAGACCAGGGAGGGCAGAAGGGTGTGGCAGTAATATGGACCATGGAGGACAGGAGGAAGGGGATAGGGGCATGGCATGTGGACAGGCAGGGTGGAGGTGGCAGGGACAGGTTTCAGTCATCTGACAATGCTAGGCATGTGGGAGGGAAGTGGCAGCTCAACAGAACACTCAGAGAAGATAGGAGTGGCAGGTCCATGGAACATGGTGGGCAAAAAGGATGGAGCAGGGGCATGCACAAAGACATCGGAGGGCAGGGGGAAGGAGAATAGGGGCAGCAAGCTAAGCACAGAGGCTAATGCAAAAACAATTGATGGACAGAATGCAGAACAATGTCATACATTCACCCCAGTACAGAGATCTGGGCCTAAATCCATCGTTTTTTTGCTCACCATGCCATTCCAGTTTGAACCCAGCCATATGCAAATCAGTCTTGACCCTGTGCCCCATGGGAACAGTCCAGCCCGAACTGCCAAGCCAGGTCCTCCCTGGACTGGAAACAAGCATCCTAGGACCGGTTTCGGGCTTTCAGCCCTCGTCAGCCAGGATAGCTTGATTCCAGTGGCATGGAGAGCAAGGGTCTCACGTCTGAGCATACCCTTCCCACTCGGGGTGACAAATGCAAAAACAACAATTGATGGACAGAATGCAGAACAATGTCATACATTCACCCCAGTACAGAGATCTGGGCCTAAATCCATCGTTTTTTTGCTCACCATGCCATTCCAGTTTGAACCCAGCCATATGCAAATCAGTCTTGACCCTGTGCCCCATGGGAACAGTCCAGCCCGAACTGCCAAGCCAGGTCCTCCCTGGACTGGAAACAAGCATCCTAGGACCGGTTTCGGGCTTTCAGCCCTCGTCAGCCAGGATAGCTTGATTCCAGTGGCATGGAGAGCAAGGGACTCACGTCTGAGCATACCCTTCCCACTCGGGGTGACAAATGCAAAAACAACAATTGATGGACAGAATGCAGAACAATGTCATACATTCACCCCAGTACAGAGATCTGGGCCTAAATCCATCGTTTTTTTGCTCACCATGCCATTCCAGTTTGAACCCAGCCATATGCAAATCAGTCTTGACCCTGTGCCCCATGGGAACAGTCCAGCCCGAACTGCCAAGCCAGGTCCTCCCTGGACTGGAAACAAGGATCCTAGGACCGGTTTCGGGCTTTCAGCCCTCGTCAGCCAGGATAGCTTGATTCCAGTGGCATGGAGAGCAAGGGACTCACGTCTGAGCATACCCTTCCCACTCGGGGTGACGAATGCAAAAACAACAATTGATGGACAGAATGCAGAACAATGTCATACATTCACCCCAGTACAGAGATCTGGGCCTAAATCCATCGTTTTTTTGCTCACCATGCCATTCCAGTTTGAACCCAGCCATATGCAAATCAGTCTTGACCCTGTGCCCCATGGGAACAGTCCAGCCCGAACTACCAAGCCAGGTCCTCCCTGGACTGGAAACAAGCATCCTAGGACCGGTTTCGGGCTTCCAGCCCTCGTCTGCCAGGATAGCTTGATTCCAGTGGCATGGAGAGCAAGGGACTCACGTCTGAGCATACCCTTCCCACTCGGGGGGACAAATGCAAAAACAACAATTGATGGACAGAATGCAGAACAATGTCATACATTCACCCCAGTACAGAGATCTGGGCCTAAATCCATCGTTTTTTTGCTCACCATGCCATTCCAGTTTGAACCCAGCCATATGCAAATCAGTCTTGACCCTGTGCCCCATGGGAACAGTCCAGCCCGAACTGCCAAGCCAGGTCCTCCCTGGACTGGAAACAAGCATCCTAGGACCGGTTTCGGGCTTTCAGCCCTCGTCAGCCAGGATAGCTTGATTCCAGTGGCATGGAGAGCAAGGGACTCACGTCTGAGCATACCCTTCCCACTCGGGGTGACAAATGCAAAAACAACAATTGATGGACAGAATGCAGAACAATGTCATACATTCACCCCAGTACAGAGATCTGGGCCTAAATCCATCGTTTTTTTGCTCACCATGCCATTCCAGTTTGAACCCAGCCATATGCAAATCAGTCTTGACCCTGTGCCCCATGGGAACAGTCCAGCCCGAACTGCCAAGCCAGGTCCTCCCTGGACTGGAAACAAGCATCCTAGGACCGGTTTCGGGCTTTCAGCCCTCGTCAGCCAGGATAGCTTGATTCCAGTGGCATGGAGAGCAAGGGACTCACGTCTGAGCATACCCTTCCCACTCGGGGTGACAAATGCAAAAACAACAATTGATGGACAGAATGCAGAACAATGTCATACATTCACCCCAGTACAGAGATCTGGGCCTAAATCCATCGTTTTTTTGCTCACCATGCCATACCAGTTTGAACCCAGCCATATGCAAATCAGTCTTGACCCTGTGCCCCATGGGAACAGTCCAGCCCGAACTGCCAAGCCAGGTCCTCCCTGGACTGGAAACAAGCATCCTAGGACCGGTTTCGGGCTTTCAGCCCTCGTCAGCCAGGATAGCTTGATTCCAGTGGCATGGAGAGCAAGGGACTCACGTCTGAGCATACCCTTCCCACTCGGGGTGACAAATGCAAAAACAACAATTGATGGACAGAATGCAGAACAATGTCATACATTCACCCCAGTACAGTATTAACCCAGATCTCTTGACTGGGGGAGAATGTCTGCATTGTCAGCATTCCGTCCATCATTTGTTTGTTGTTACGCTTTTCGCCCTAAGTGGGATGGGTATTCCCAGACGTGGGACCCGTGCTCACTACGCCACTGGAGTCAAGCTATCCTGGCTGATGACGGCTGATAGCCAGAAACCGGTCCTAGGATGCTTGATTCTGGTCCAGGGAAGACATGGCTTGGCAGTTCGGGCTGGACTGTTCCCATGAGGCACAGGGTCAAGACTGATTTGCATATGGCCATGTCTGAACTGGGGTGGCGTAGTGGGCAAAAGAACGATGGATTTAACCCAGATCTCTTGACTGGGGGAGAATGTCTGCATTGTCAGCATTCTGTCCATCATTCATTTGTTTGTTGTAACGCTTTCGCCCTAAGTGGGATGGGTATTCCCAGACGTGGGACCCGTGCTCACTACACCACTGGAGTCAAGCTATCCTGGCTCATGACGGCTGATAGCCAGAAACCGGTCCTAGGATGCTTGATTCTGGTCCAGGGAAGACATGGCTTGGCAGTTCGGGCTGGACTGTTCCCATGAGGCACAGGGTCAAGACTGATTTGCATATGGCCATGTCTGAACTGGGGTGGCGTAGTGGGCAAAAGAACGATGGATTTAACCCAGATCTCTTGACTGGGGGAGAATGTCTGCATTGTCAGCATTCCGTCCATCATTTGTTTGTTGTAACGCTTTTCGCCCTAAGTGGGATGGGTATTCCCAGACGTGGGACCCGTGCGCACTACGCCACTGGAGTCAAGCTATCCTGGCTGATGACGGCTGATAGCCAGAAACCGGTCCTAGGATGCTTGATTCTGGTCCAGGGAAGACATGGCTTGGTAGTTCGGGCTGGACTGTTCCCATGAGGCACAGGGTCAAGACTGATTTGCATATGGCCATGTCTGAACTGGGGTGGCGTAGTGGGCAAAAGAACGATGGATTTAACCCAGATCTCTTGACTGGGGGAGAATGTCTGCATTGTCAGCATTCTGTCCATCATTCATTTGTTTGTTGTAACGCTTTCGCCCTAAGTGGGATGGGTATTCCCAGACGTGGGACCCGTGCTCACTACACCACTGGAGTCAAGCTATCCTGGCTCATGACGGCTGATAGCCAGAAACCGGTCCTAGGATGCTTGATTCTGGTCCAGGGAAGACATGGCTTGGCAGTTCGGGCTGGACTGTTCCCATGAGGCACAGGGTCAAGACTGATTTGCATATGGCCATGTCTGAACTGGGGTGGCGTAGTGGGCAAAAGAACGATGGATTTAACCCAGATCTCTTGACTGGGGGAGAATGTCTGCATTGTCAGCATTCCGTCCATCATTTGTTTGTTGTAAAGCACAGAGGCTAAGCAGGAGGTCAATGATGGGCCATAGAATTGGGGAATGGAGGGCAGGAGGAGTGGACTGGTACATCATGCTAAATGGAGGGCAGTGGCAGCACATCAGACCATGCATGGCAGGAGGGAGGAGGCTAGTCCATGGATTCAGACAACAGAGGATAGGGAGGAGGTGGATGGGGCAGCAAGCTAACTGTTCAGAGAAGGTGGGTATTAGGAACTTTATTGTTTTTAAAATGTGTGTCTGTGCGAACTACTTAAAATATGAACAAGTATGCAGCATAATCTCACTTTTATTCAGGAAGAAGAGGACGTTTGTGACTGTGACTCCGGGCTCACTTGGTAGAAACACCCCCTGACCCTCCACCCCCATCGCAAAATGTAATGTCCGTGAAAAGGGTAGGTGGACGCAGTGTTATATAGAACATAGTCCTGAGAGCACGATTGAAAATGAAAACTAGATATAGTATATGGTATAAACTATGCACCAAATAGTGTGATATAAGATGAACCGGGGCGTGAAATATAATATGCAATACATTGTGCGTAATGACAGATTCATTGGAGAGCGCGAGATAGCACAGGCACTAGCTCGTGCTATGCGATATGCGCCTTGGAGTGTAATATGCATAGGGCAGTGTTGTGTAACCTAACTAGTCTCTAAAGTTGTAATATAAAATATGTGCTGGGGAGTGTAACGTTGCATATGCACTGTGACAAAGATATGGATCCCAGATTGTAATATGTATGGCATAGCTCTGTGCGTTATAACATAGGCATCGAGGAAGGCACGTTAGATGGGGCAATATAACCCGTGCGAAGGCAAGTGTGGCACGACATATTCACGGGGTGGTGTTACAGGGCACATGGGCTAGAGAGTGTCATAGCATACGCACTAGCTGGTGGAATACAACACAGAGGTGTGAGGCACTCGGCGGGCACTGGTGGGTGTAACACAGCATTGGGCTCAGCCAGGAGCACGCTGTGACTCTCAAGTGAGGTTTGTCTCCTTTCCAGAGAGTAAAATATAAAGTATTACACATCCGGCGGTGGATGTGTGTTTTATTAACCGTGAGGGGGGTTTCTTGCATAGTTTGGTCGAATTTTTGTTGAATCCCCTTTGAATGGCTTGGTGTGCGTGTATATTAAATGTGCTCGTCAATAGCTACCCATGTTTGTATAAATAAACAACAAGGGTGTCTACTTGGATAGTACCCACCGGCGGGGGCGCCAGGATTAGGCACGGTAGGGCGTCAGACACGTCAGAGCTTCACTAGCAGTGTAAATACATTCCATGTGGATTCATTCTATGCATAGTTGCCTTTTAATGATTATCACGCAAATCGTCATGGTGATAGGTACATACGGTTTGTCCAGCATGTCCTAAGTGTTCCTATAAATATATATTTTTTTAAAATAATAAAAAACAAAGGCCGGCCCCGGGGGATGGGGTCCCCGGGGCCATAAGTGGCCTGAGGAGGGGGGCAACGCAGCCCCTCCTAAAAAATAAAAGAAAAAAAAAAGGCCATGACCCGGGGGTTGGGGTCCCCGGGGCCGAGTAAGGCCTTGGGTGGGCCAATTTTTTTTTTTAAACAAAAAAATTAGGGTGCAGGCCCTGATGGATGGGGTCCCCAGGGCCAATAAATTAGAAAAAGAAGGGGGGGCCACACAGCCCTCCTTCTTAAAAAAATAAAATAAATTAAAGACCGGCATCGCGCCGGAGGCCACGCCCCCTCCTAGCAGCACTCTGCAAACGCACCCCCTGGCCAGTTGTAAGTTGGGGAATTAATTCCCCTTCAATACTGAGGGTCCCTGAGGGCCAACTAGCCCAACAGGTATCTCCAGTATGCGCCAGGGAGCTGCGTTGCAGACAGGTGTTCTGAGGCCACGCCCCTTTTTACACCTTTATGCAACGCAGCTCTGTGGCGCTTACTGGAGGTACCTAGTGGGCTAGTTTGACACTAGGGACCCTTAGGATTCAAGGGGACTTAATCTCTCAACTTAGAACGGCCACAGGGCGCGTTTACACAGTGGTGAAGGGAGGGGACGGGGCCTGAGGTGACATTTGCAAACATGCCCTGTGGCACGTTTTAAGTTGGGGAAATAATTCCCTTTCAATCCTGAGGGACCCTGCGGGCCAATTAGCCCACCAGGGGCTTCCAGTAAGCGCCACTGCTCTGCGTTGCAGAGAGGTGGTGCAGGCCGTGCCCCTTTTTGCACCTCTCTGCAATGGCGCTTACTGGACGTACCTATTGGGCTATTTTGCCCCTAGGGATCCTCAGGATTCAAGGGTACTTAATCTCCCAAGTTAAAAAACGGCCACAGGGCGTGTTTACACAGTGGGGAAGGGAGAGGACGGGGCCTGAGGTGACGTGTGCAAACACGCCCTATGGCGCATTTTAAGTTGGGGAAATAATTCCCCTTCAATCCTGAGGGCCCCTGGGGGCTAACTAGCCCACCAGGTGCTTCCAGTAAGCGCCACTGAGCTGCGTTGCAGAGAGGTGGTCCAGGCCTTGCCTCTTTTTACACCTCTCTGCAATGCAGCTCTGTGGCGCTTACTGGAGGTACCTAGTGGGCTAGTTGGACCCTAGGGACACTCAGGATTCAAATGAACTTAATCTCCCAACCAAAAACGGCCACAGGGCGTGTTTACACAGTGGTGAAGGGAGGGGACGGGGCCTGAGTTAACGTGTGCAAACAAGCCATGTGGCGCGTTTTAAGTTGGGGAACTAATTCCCCTTCAATCCTGAGGGACCCTGGGGGCCAACTAGCCCACCAGGTGCTTCTAGTAAGTGCCACTGCACTGCATTACAGAGAGGTGGTCTAGGCCGTGCCCCTTTTTACATCTCTCTGCAACACAGCTCTGTGGCACTTACTGGAGGTACCTAGTGGTCTAGTTGGACCCTAGGGACCCCCAGGATTCAAGGGGACTTAATCTCCCAACTTAAAACGGCAACAGGGTGTGTTTACACAGTGGGGAAGTGCGGGGACGGGGCCTGAGGTGACGTGTGCAAACACGCCCTGTGGCGCGTTTTAAGAGGTAGTTTTAATCACCTGCCCTATTATATACTAGGGGCTTACAGAGGAGGTCATGCTGATCACAAGGGGACCCCAACGCATAGTGTTCCCTAGTGTATGTAGATGTTTTCACTGTATTCTGAGTGTGTTTTAACATAGCACTGGCTCTAGGACTGGTTAGTCAGACTCAGTTAATACCAGTATCCGTCTGAAAAAGTTGAGGGTACAGGATGATTTTGCAACAAGGCTTCTTTCTGTTCTTCTGTTTGTTCTTTCTGCACGTTATCCTTCTTCCTGCACTTTTCTTCGTCTTTGAGGACTTCTGTTGCTTCTTTCTGCATTTCTTTTTTTTCTTTCTGTGCGTTTTTTCTTCTTTCTTCACATGTCCTATCTCTGTAGCCATAGTTAGAAATTAGCATTTAAAAAACCTTTGAAATTCACTGAAAAAACCATAGGTTTCAGGCATGTTATAGTTAGGAATTAGCATTTAAAAAACCTTAGAAATTCACTGAAAAAACCATAGGTTTCAGGGGCGTTATAGTTAGCTGGACTTTTCACTCGTACAAAACCATTGAAATTCCCCCGTTATAGTTAGTTCAGCTAACTATAACTTGCGCGCCCGCAATGCACTGCTGATGATGTCACATATTACATCACTCATGACATGGTCAGTGACATCACTCATGACATCACTGATGACATCTCAAATGACATCACTGATGACATCATCCAGTGAATGTGTGTTTTTCTGAAAATTACATATGTTTTATATATGTATATCTCAAGGTCGATGGAAGAATAAATGGGTATATAAGTGTCTAAATGGATGATTTGTTTTTGAAAAATTGATTGTATAACTGACTGATTAAGTGTGTCTTAGTGAATACATGGCTTAGTGAGTAATGTTTAAATATGTAAATATCTGTATCATTCTCTCACTTTGTGTATAAGTGGCTGCATGGGTTGGTGAGTAGCTACATGAGTGTCTATATAGGTTATTAGTTGGTTTTTGAGTATCAGTATGAGTGTCTGAGTGTCTGTATGGTTCGGTGGGGGTATTACATAGTGCATAGGTGCATGAATGAGTGACTCACTGTTTGTATGTGTTGAAGACAGCATGTGTGCAGGACTGTATGGGTGGATGAGTGTGTGCATGGGTGTGTTAGTGAGTGAATGACAGTCTCAATAGTGTCTTTATGAGTAACTACATAGGTTTTAAACTAGTATATGTGACTATTGGTATATATATGTGAGTATATGTGAGAGTGAGAGATTGAAAGAGTTCCTGTATGAATAAGTATGTGTTTCTATAAGTGATTGTTTAAAAGACTAAGTATGTGTAAGTTTCTGTAGAAGTAAGTGTGGTGGTGTGTGTATAACTGTATATGCAAGTAAATGGATGTTTGATTTTTATTAGCATGAGTGACTATGTGTGTGAGTAACTCTATGGATGAGTGGCGTTGTGTAACAGGATGTATAGGTGTATGAGTACATATGATGAGTGAGTACATGTATGAGTGACTGTATAGGACTGTTGGTGAATGAGTGGATGTGTATGTGGATCTTAGAATTACTGAATAGGTTGATTTAACTGATATTGGTATGTCCACTGTTTAGAAAATGTTAGTTTCTATTTTTGAATGTGTGTATCAAAGGTTATATTAGGGGGAGAGGAGGTCTGCCACTCTATCACATGGATGATGTAATCAGTGATGTCATGAGTGATGTCACTGACCATGTCATGAGTGATGTAATATGTGACATCATCAGCAGTGCATTGCGGGCGCGCGAGTTATAGTTAGCTGAACTAACTATAACGGGGGAATTTCAATGGTTTTGTACGAGTGAAAAGTCCAGCTAACTATAACGCCCCTGAAACCTATGTTTTTTTCGGTGAATTTCTTATATATATTATCTACTGGCGGTCGCCAGTAGATAGTTATAGTTAGGATCGTGTTTCCATAGGAAATCTCAAAATTCTATTTTGAATAACTTTGGCGCCGGTTGACGAATCCTCGCGAAATTTTCAAAACTAATGGGGCGCTCCGTTCAGCTCCTACCCTGAAAGTCTCGGGGTGATTCGTCAAGCGGGGGCCGAGAAAAAAGGGGGTCCCAAAATGCGTTTTCCCCATCCATTTTCCCATAGGACCTTTAGTCGAAGGTACAGCCCGAACGGCTGAACAGAATTACTTGAAATTTGGCAGAGAGGTAGTCCTCAGGTCAGGGAAGTGCCTTTTGCAGGTCTGGTGTCAATCTGTTCAGTATTTCCTGAGAAAATAGCATTTAAAAGCATATAAATATCTATACGCGCGCACGGTGCTTGCAGGGTGCGCGCACGGTGCCGTGCGTGAGCGAAATTCTGATTGGTTGTTAGAGGTCAGTAAACATTCGAATCGGTCGAAATCAGGAAGTGTCGGCCGCCATTTTGTCTGTCACACTGAAAAGGAAAGGTGGAGAACGTGAACAGGGGGCAGGTTAGGGAGTTCCTGACCCCCTAGCCTTTGTCAGGGGGTCACAGTAGGACCCCGAAGGGCCCAAAAAAAGATTTAAATTTTTTTTAAAAAAAATCTCGGGGTGCGCGCACCGTGTGCGCACGGTGAACACCCCTTTAAAAAAAAAAAACATATGAACGTGAAAAGGGGGTAGGGTAAAGAGTTCCTGACCCCCTAGCCTTTGTCAGGGGGTCCCTGAGGGACCCCCAGAGGTGAAAAAAAAGTTGTAATTTTTTTAAAAAAATTCGCAGGGTGCGCGCACGGTAAAAAAAATCGTAAAATAAACAGAATTAAAAATCAAGTTTGAGTGTTTAGATATTAGGTGGCTCTAAAAAGAGCTGTTGTGTTTATTGAGTGTTTTTTGGTACCTACAAGTAAGAACCGATGCAGAGTCTAAAGTTCAAGAGGAAGACTCTGTTCCCTTCATCATTGAAATGTACACCGTCTCCTCTATAAATGCCTTGCATGTTGTAACGCAAGTTGTTGTGGTATATAGAACCCATACCATAGTCTCTGAGGAAAGCAGAAACAGACTTATTGACGTGCTTTCTTGCTTTGTCAATCTGCGGACAATGTTGGTTGGACCTGTTCCACTTTTGCCTTTGGCATATATTAGAATATACAAAGGCAGTTTGTGGAAAAAGTGACATCAATTGTACAAAGGTGTCCTTAATAAGCATTTCCAGACCTACCCCAGTTAAAGTGCCTAGGTCATTTCCACCACAGTGCACAATAATAAGGTTAGGCTGTGGGAGATGTAGAAAGGATTTCACGAAAGGCATTAATTGGTGCTACTTTAACCCTCTCTGACCAATCCATTTAATGTCTGCATTTGGCAAAGCAAGGTCTTTCACAATACCTCTTTTTTCTGCATACTTTTCACTCCAGAAGACATAGCTGTGACCTATAATCCACACTGTGAACATCTTCCAAGGAGATCTGGATGCACTCAGAAGGTGTCTTTCAGTAGAATGGCAATATGAAATGAAAGATAGTTGTAAAATGGAGGCATGCATACTTTTTTTTCAATAAAAACAACTCATTGGCTGTTTCAAACCATTCTACACTAAAAACTAGGCTGTATGTTTACATTTATAAAAGCATGTTTTGTATTGGTTCTGAAAAATGTGTTCCCACAGAATATTAGTTTGGATTTGCTGTTAGGTTTGAAAAGTCAAGCACTCTTCCTCTTTGGATTTGAAACATTGTGTGCTGAACTTCTGACCTCTCTGCTCACACCAGTGTTCCATGACCTGTTGCTATGCTAGGAGGTAGAAGTCATGTTGGGGGTAGGGATCATTTGGAAAGGGTTGAAATTTTCAACCAATAGAAAAGTGTATTTCCATTTGAAAAAATGTGGGAAGCAATGTGATTTGAAGTTAACATGTATATGTGTGAAAAAAGAGAGGGAAACTGTGCCATTTACTGGTTCTGGTGAGAGGAGTACAGCTCAGAGATTCTGGCTCTGATAATCTGCTGTGTGAGTGCCACATTTCTTTCTCAACTAAATAATTTTAAAGGTGAGTTATGAATTTGAGAGGGGATGTATATGTTGCATTTTGATATAAATAATAGAAATGTGATTCTTCTTTTAAAGTTGAGTTTTACATTTTATGTTTTGGAAGACATTTAACTGCCTTGAACTTGTAAGATATTATGGAGTATGTCTTCACCATAAGTTAACGTGTACTGGTATCACCCAGGAATACTGTTTTGTGGCTAGAATCACACCATGAGTCTGTGTGCACACAGGAATTGTTGTCAGAGATTTAATTTGTGTTGCTGTTGTTCTGTAAGACTCGCAGTTGCAGGAAAGGGGCAGCTTGTTTTCTTCAACTGTGATGGTTAGCAATCAGTACAAATCACTATCTCACAAATGAGAGGCAAATGCAAACACCTTTGAAATTAGCATGGTAGATTTTCCTTCCACTTTTAAAGTTGTGTATTACATTTTATGTTTTGGAAGATATTTATCTGCCTTTAATTTGTAAGATATTAAGGAGTATGTCTTCACCATAATTTAAGGTGTACTGGTATTACCCAGGAATACTGTTTTGTGCCTAGAATCACACCATGAGTCTGTGTACACACAGAAATTGTTGGCAGAGATTTAATTTGTGTTGCTGTTGTTCTGTAAGACTTGCACTTGCAGGAAAGGGGCAGCTTGTTTTCTTCAACTGTGATGGTTAGCACTCAGCAGAAATCACTATCTCACAAATGAGAGGCAAATGCTAACACATTTGAAAACAACATGGTAGATTTTCCTTCCACTCCTGCAATGGGTGAGGTAGTTTTTACATGTTCAAAACTCCAATTAACCCTTACCACACATGTACTCTTACATACATCTCTGCAGTCTTCATGCAGTTGTGCAAGTGTCCATGCAGATCTCTCTTGCACCTGCCAATACACAGTCTCCAGAAACACACTCTTAGCACACAGGCAGCAGCTTCTCCTACACTCCCATGCTTACTTCAGCACTGTGTGGTATTTCAGATAGCAGTGTGTAACGCTAACACATTCAACGTCACCAAGGCTCATTTCCTTTGCTGTAGTCTAATCACTCACCTAGGTAACACATGCTGATGGTCTCAAGTAGCTGTTAGGACATGTGCTGTTTTCTGCCTCTCTAAACTATAAGGAAAATGTGTCAGGCTGTCACAGTAATTATCACTTACTGTATCATAGTAGTAAATGTGTTTTGAAATTGCCAATCATATATCGTTTTTTGCCTAGAATCACTCCATGAGTCTGTGTGCACACAGGAATTGTTGTCAGAGATTTAATTTGTGTTGCTGTTGTTCTGTAAGACGTGCACTTGCAGGAAAGGGGCAGCTTGTTTTCTTCAACTGTGATGGTCAGCACTCAGCAGAAATCACTATCTCACAAATGAGAGGCAAATGCTAACACATTTGAAAACAACATGGTAGATTTTCCTTCCACTCCTGCAATGGGTGAGGTAGTTTTTACATGTTCAAAACTCCAATTAACCCTTACCACACATGTACTCTTACATACATCTCTGTAGTCTTCATGCAGTTGTGCAAGTGTCCATGCAGATCTCTCTTGCACCTAACAATACTCAGTCTCCAGAAACACACTCTTAGCACACAGGCAGCAGCTTCTCCTACACTCCCATGCTTACTATTCAGCTCTGTGTGGTATTTGAGATAGAAGTGTGTAACGGTAACACATTCAACGTCACCAAGGCTCATTTTCTTTGCTGTAGTATAATCACTCACCTAGGTAACACATGCTGATGGTCTCAAGTAGCTGTTAGGACACATGCTCGGGTTTCTGCCTCTCTAAACTATAAGGAAAATGTGTCAGGCTGTCACAGTAATTATCACTTACTGTACCACAGTAGTAAATGTGCTTTGAAATTGCCAATCAAATATCGTTTTCTGCCTAGAATCACACCATGAGTCTGTGTGCACACAGGAATTGTTCTCAGAGATTCAATTTGTGTTGCTGTTGTTCTGTAAGATTTGCACTCGCAGGAAAGGGGCAGCTTGTTTTCTTGAACTGTGATGGTTAGCACTCAGCAGAAATCTCTATCTCACAAATGAGAGGCAAATGCTAACACATTTGAAATCAACATGGTAGATTTTCCTTCCACTCCTGAAATGGGTGAGGTAGTTTTTACATGTTCAAAACTCCAATTAACCCTTACCACACATGTACTCTTACATACATCTCTGCAGTCTTCATGCAGTTGTACAAGTGTCCATGCAGATCTCTCTTGCACCTGACAATACACAGTCTCCAGAAACACACTCTTAGCACACAGGCAGCAGCTTCTCCTACACTCCCATGCTTACTATTCAGCACTGTGTGGTATTTCAGATAGCAGTGTATAACGCTAACACATTCAACATCACCAAGGCTCATTTCCTTTGCTCTAGTCTAATCACTCACCCAGGCAACACATGCTGATGGTCTCAAGTAGCTGTTAGGACATGTGCTCTTTTCTGCCTCTCTAAATTATAAGGAAAATGTGTCAGGCTGTCACAGTAATTATCACTTACTGTACCACAGTAGTAAATGTGCTTTGAAATTGCCAATCATGTATCGTTTTCTGCCTAGAATCACACCATGAGTCTGTTGTTGTCAGAGATTTAATTTGTGTTGCTGTTGTTCTGTAAGACTAAGCACTCGCAGGAAAGGGGCAGCTTGTTTTCTTGAACTGTGATGGTTAGCACTCAGCAGAAATCTCTATCTCACAAATGAGAGGCAAATGCTAACACATGTGAAATCAACATGGTAGATTTTCCTTCCACTCGTGCAATGGGTGAGGTAGTTTTTACATGTTCAAACTCCAATTAACCCTTACCACACATGTACTCTTACATACATCTCTGCAGTCTTCATGCAGTTGTGCAAGTGTCATGCAGATCTCTCTTGCACCTGACAATACACAGTCTCCAGAAACACACTCTTAGCACACAGGCAGCAGCTTCTCCTACACTCCCATGCTTACTACTCAGCTCTGTGTGGTATTTCAGATAGCAGTGTGTAACGCTAACACATTCAACGTCACCAAGGCTCATTTCCTTTGCTCTAGTCTAATCACTCACCCAGGTAACACATGCTGATGGTCTCAAGTAGCCGTTAGGACATGTGCTGTTTTCTGCCTCTCTAAACTATAAGGAAAATGTGTCAGGCTGTTACAGTAATTATCACTTACTGTACCACAGTAGTAAATGTGCTTTGAAATTGCCAATCATATATCGTTTTCTGCCTAGAATCACACCATGAGTCTGTGTGCACACAGGAATTGTTCTCAGAGATTTAATTTGTGTTGCTGTTGTTCTGTAAGATTTGCTCTCGCAGGAAAGGGGCAGCTTGTTTTCTTGAACTGTGATGGTTAGCACTCAGCAGAAATCTCTATCTCACAAATGAGAGGCAAATGCTAACACATTTGAAATCAACATGGTAGATTTTCCTTCCACTCGTGCAATGGGTGAGGTAGTCTTTACATGTTCAAAACTCCAATTAACCCTTACCACACATGTACTCTTACATACATCTCTGCAGTCTTGATGCAGTTGTGCAAGTGTCCATGCAGATCTCTATTGCACCTGACAACACACAGTCTCCAGAAACACACTCTTAGCACACAGGCAGCAGCTTCTCCTACACTCCCATGCTTACTACTCAGCTCTGTGTGGTATTTCAAATAGCAGTGTGTAACGCTAACACATTCAACATCACCAAGGCTCATTTCCTTTGCTCTAGTCTAGTCACTCACCCAGGTAACACATGCTGATGGTCCCAAGTAGCTGTTAGGACATGTGCTCTTTTCTGCCTCTCTAAACTATAAGGAAAATGTGTCAGGCTGTTACAGTAATTATCACTTACTGTACCACAGTAGTAAATGTGCTTTGAAATTGCCAATCATATATCGTTTTTTGCCTAGAATCACACCATGAGTCTGTGTGCACACAGGAATTGTTCTCAGAGATTTAATTTGTGTTGCTGTTGTTCTGTAAGACTTGCACTCGCAGGAAAGAGGCAGCATGTTTTCTTGAACTGTGATGGTTAGCACTCAGCAGAAATCTCTATCTCACAAATGAGAGGCAAATGCTAACACATTTGAAATCAACATGGTATATTTTCCTTCCACTCGTGCAATGGGTGAGGTAGTTTTTACATGTTCAAAACTTCAATTAACCCTTACCACACATGTACTCTTACATACATCTCTGCAGTCTTCATGCAGTTGTGCAAGTGTCCATGCAGATCTCTCTTGCACCTGACAATACACAGTCTCCAGAAACACACTCTTAGCACACAGGCAGCAGCTTCTCCTACACTCCCATGCTTACTATTCAGCACTGTGTGGTATTTCAGATAGCAGTGTGTAACGCTAACACATTCAACGTCACCAAGGCTGATTTCCTTTGCTCTAGTCTAATCACACACTCAGGCAACACATGCTGATGGTCTCAAGTAGCTGTTAGGACATGTGCTCTTTTCTGCCTCTCTAAACTATAAGAAAAATGTGTCAGGCTGTCACAGTAATTATCACTTACTGTACCACAGTAGTAAATGTGCTTTGAAATTGCCAATCATATATCGTTTTCTGCCTATAATCACACCATGAGTCTGTGTGCACACAGGAATTGATGATAGAGATTTAATTTGTGTTAGTGTTGTTCTGTAAGACTTGCAGTTGTAGAAAAGGGACAGCTCATATGATAGGATTTGAAAAGCTCAAAAAAAAATCGTAATGTATTAAAATTACATAAAGGTATTCTTTTTTATATTCTTTCAGGTATTGCTGAACAACAGTGAAATAAATTAAAGATGCCTATAAAGTCAAGAAAGAGAAAAGAACAGCAACAACATCTATATTTGAAGACAACTGGACAAAAAAAATTAGTTGAAGAACCTCATGTTGGAAAAAAGAAAAAGTCTTCTGGTAAGCAGACTAAGGATTTTTAAAAAAATATCTTCAAACAAAGAAAAAATGTTAAAAATATATCCACTGCAAATAGTGTTTCAAGTACAAAACAACAACACAGTCAACAGAAAATACTAAAAGCTAATGTAGAATCAGAAGTAAGAAAGAGGGACTTAACACGAAAAATAGATTTTAAAAACATTCGTAGAAACATATTTCAGAGAAGAGTGATGTTAAATTTGCTAAAGGATGTGAAAAAATATAAGAAGAAAGCCAAATTTTATAAGAAAAATAAACATATTGAATCAATTGTTGCAAAGGCTTTGGAATTAAAAAGAAAACTATTCATTTTAATTTTGAACAGGATGCGTACATTAGATAAATTAGTCAATGCAATGAAGTCACAAAGCAAAAAGAAAAGAGTAGTGAAAAAAAATAACTTTTGTAAAGTGTTCTTAGGAGAATGGAAGCATAGGTCAAGTACTGAACCATTTTTTAAGGAAGAGAGTTATCTCCAAAGTAATAGTTTGCTGCATGCAGTTGACACCAATGGTCGAGCTTATGAAGTTAAAGATTGTTGTGTAATGGAAAAGGAGAAAATGGTTCCAAGAAATGAGAAAGAAGTGTTAGCTGATGAGGTTATGGGGAGACGTCCTAAAGCCCAAGTGTACACTTGGAATTGTAGTAGTATTTGTTCTGTGCGACAGGAATCTATTGATAAATTATGTGACTTTCTAAGAGAATATAGTAAAAAAAAGTGTTCAACAGAAGATTAAGATGCTTCAAAGACTAGATCCATGCAGAGTGAGAAAGAATACTGGTTTGCAAGGACATTCTCTGGCTTGTCTATCTAGGAAAGTTTGTCAAAGTGTTTTTCACCATTTTAGGATGCTGGCAGTACATCATACTGAAATGAGAAAGTTTGTGAGAACATTGTATTTTGCTAAAAGTCCAGCACTAAAGTTAAATGAGTTGAATAATGCTCTGTTCCGTGGATCTGTATCAGATGTAGTGAAGGTTACTGATGATATTCAGTTTTGTTACTTTGGTCCAGCGCAAGAAAGTGCAGGAAATGACACAGTTATTGAGGAAAATGTGGAAGAGAATGTAGAACTCACTGTTAGTAAACATTTTGAAGATGAAATGACAAAATTTACTATCATCTCTAATGAAAGACCAAATATTACATGTATTTGTTGCCGGAGAAGCCATTATAAAATTCAAACAAGGAATGTTGATCTCTATAAAAAAAAGTGAAAATGAAGATAATTATAAGTGAAAGGATTTTGCTACATATATATTTCTGGAAAATTGTTTTGATTTGGGTGAAGATCAGCGTATTTGTAAATACTGTTATAACAAGTTAGAAGAAAATAAAATGCCAGCTAGAGCTGTACATAATAATTTAGAATTGGTTGATATTCCTGCAGAACTTTCTGATTTAAATACGTATGAGTCTATACTCATTCAATGTGTCCATCCGTTTCAGACCATAGTGCGTATGGAGCCCAAAACAGGTACATTACCTCCTTCAGATTTACAAAGAGGTTTAAAAGGAAGAGTTGTCTATTTGCCATTGGATTTGAAAAAAAATGTTGAAACAATTGATGCAGATAGTTTGGAAACTGAACCATTAGTTATTCTGGTTAATGGTGTACCTACAAAGAATAAGGAAATTTGGCAGGAGCTGGTAGATGTACGAAAAGTACAAAGAGCAAATTAATATTTGAAAATAAATAATAAATGGTATGAATCAATTTATATGGATGAAGATGAAGAAGTTTTACTAGAAGAGACAGGAATACCAACTGGGCAAATTGAAAAAGTGGATAAGTCAAAAGAAGAAGAAATTTATGAACATTTCAGCATACATCCTCTTCATTCTAAAGAAGTTATGGGAAACGCTATTGATCTGTTTCAGATGAAAAAAGCAAAAGGAACTCCCGTGAGTGTATGGGAGGAGAGCTTGGAAGCTCATTGTTTTCCCCAGCTGTTTCCAACAGGAGGAGGTGGACGATATGATGAACGTCCAGTACAGATTCCTGCTTCTGAGTATCGGACTACAAGATTATATGCAGAAGATCCAAGATTTCGTCAAAGTATTCCTTATTTGTTCCATCTTTTATTTGAAAGTGACTTGTCTGCACTATCTTATGCAGTAAATCACATTTTAAAAACTGGAGTACATCTACATAATGTGTAAGCAAAGGATTTTATCAACAAAGTGCAACAGCAAGATGATCATTTGGAATCTCAATTGATTAATCTGATGGCTTGTCAGCGTGGGACTAATGAATATTGGTAACGACGCCATGGAGAATTGAAATGTATGTTATGGAATTTAGGAACTCCTACATGGTTCCTTACCCTAAGCTGTGCTGACTACGCTTGG
Organism: Triturus cristatus; assembly: GCF_964204655.1. Taxonomy (NCBI): domain Eukaryota; kingdom Metazoa; phylum Chordata; class Amphibia; order Caudata; family Salamandridae; genus Triturus; species Triturus cristatus. The sequence goes on along the minus strand of NC_140583.1, from coordinate 52,062,464 downwards.
GATGATTTACTGGATTTTCTTCGAGAGGCAAATTCAAACACTGAAAACATCCAATACAAGACAGCAGGAGAATTGTGCTCATTGGATCCGGTTAATGTTTGCAGATATTTCAATCATAGATTTGAGGCTATGATGTCCTTCATCTGCAATAAAAAGAATCCACCTCTTGGAGAAGTTGTGGATTTCTTTTGGAGAAAAGAGTACCAAGCAAGAGGTGCTCCTCATATTCATATGCTGTTGTGGATCAAGGATGCCCCAAAATTTGGAACAGATGCTGATGAAGCAGTTTTATCTTTCATTGAAGAATATGCAACATGTGCTATACCTAAAAGCACAGAAGAAAAAAACTTAAAAGAGCAAGTTTTACGTTTCCAAAGTCATCGGTGTGGAAAATACTGTCGACGAAAGTACAAGAGTAAAGATAAATTCTACACAAAATGTCGATTTGGATTTCCACGACCTGTTCTTTCAAAAGGAAGAGTAAACAATTTTATGTCAGCTGTGCAACATACTATTACAAGAAAATCGCCGAAAAATACCTACAACCTAAGAAGAAAAGAAGAGTCGAAATACATAAATGACTACAACCCAGTCATTTTATCCATGTGGAATGCAAACATGGATATTCAATATGTAGCTGACAATTCTATTGCTGTTGCTCGGTATGTCACATCTTACATCACTAAATCTGAGAAAACGGAATTGAAAGAAATGTGGGAAGAGATTTCTCACGAGAAGACTTTCAGTAAAAAGCTATACAGTTTCAGTTTAAAGATGTTATCGCATCGAGAAATTGGATCATACGAATGTTCAGATAGGTTATCATCTGCAAGTCTGTACTCCAAATCCAGAAGAATAATTTGGGTAAATTTAGGCCTTGCAGGAATGCGAAATCGGGTACTGAAATCTATTCGAGAAATTGAATATTTAGCTGAGTACGAACCAGAAAGTACAGACATTTTAAGAACAAACATGTTGGACACATATTACCCACAAAGAAGTCATCATCTTGAGAACATGTGTCTCTATGAAGTGCTGCAGAACTACATTTTTAAACGGAATGCCACAGAAGACATCAACAATGGAAAATATAAAGTCACTGGTGAGGAAGGATGTTTGGTGAAGCAAACAAAAGGAAGTTTGATTAATCACTGGAAGCTAAGTTGCGACACTACTGACAAAAAGGAATTTTACTACTTGGCACTTTTACAGCTGTTTAAACCATGGCGTTCAGAGGACGAATTACTTGGAGATTTTCAGAGCTATGAAGATTCCTTTAATGCATGCAAAGATAGCATAGAATGCAGTACTTTCACAACTTATGTACAAATGTTAAATGAAGAAATTGAACAAGAAGCAACAATTGCAGCTGAAGTAGCTAGAGACAGTTCTCAAGACAGTCAAAGTTCTGGGACGTTCAGTCAAGATCCTCTAGGACAACCAATCGTAGAAAATGAAGCTGCAACAGCCATGACTGAAGTGGAAACAGCTATGAATCAAGCTCAGGAAGATTTAATAAACTTACCAAATTTGGAACAACAACTGAATGATGAACTACAACAAATTTATGAGGAAGTCAGAAAAAAAATTGATCACGGATTACTACATGAAAATAAAGAGTGCTCATGCACATCTTTTGAACCAATCAGAATGTATGTGAGTGGACAAGCAGGAACTGAAAAATGTTTCTTAATTAAAGTAATTAGAAGCTACCTACAGAACAAAACGGATTCAACTTTGTCTTGTATTGTTACTGCTCCAACTGGGTTAGCAGCGTATAACATAAAAGGAGTTACCTTACATCGTTTGCAAATGTTACCAGTAGAGCATGAGAACAAAATACAATACCATAAGCTAACAGGAGAAGCATGTTTTGAAGTTTCAAGAGTTTTGAAGAAAATGAAAGTACTCATTATTGATGAGGTAAGCATGGTATCAAACTTAATGCTTGCCTTTGTGCATTTAAGAATGCAGCAAATTCTAAAGACAGACTATGACACGTTATTTGGAGGAAAACATGTCATAGTTTTTGGGGATCTTTTGCAGCTCACTCCAGTTAAAGGACAACCAGTATTCCATACACTTACACATGAAGACACGAAAACGTTGTTAGGAAGTATAGGTAATGTGAATATTTGGACATACTTTGAGCATAAAGAACTCATTACCAATATGAGGCAAGAAAATGATGAGGATTATGCAAGTATTCTCAAAGATATCAGAATTGGACTACTCACAGAACATGGCAGAAAAGCTTTACAGAGTCAATTGCTATGTAATTTGTTTCCAACAGAACAAATAGTTCCAGAGAAAATATACAAGAAAATTGCTGAAAAAAATACTGTAATCTGCTTAATGCCAACACTAAATGAATGCTCTATATTCAATCAAGAACTTTTGAAATTGGAAAATGAAGAGATTATAAAACTGGAAGCTGTGGATAAAATACAACATGAAGGAATAACTATTATATTGACAGGCAAATTGACAACTAAATTGGATTCTCTAGAGAAAAACATATCGAAAACAGCTGGTTTGGAAAATAATCTTTATGTATGTATGAACTGTCGAGTAATTTTAAGACGTAATTTGGATGTAGAAAAAGGTTTAGTGAATGGAGCTATGGGTTAAGTTGTGGGTTTTGTTAAGTACCAGAAAAAAGATGGAATTGAATTTTTAAAAATACAATTTGATCAGATTGAAAAGGTAAAAGACATTAGTCGTTGTTCAGTTCGTTTTTTGCTAGTGAAAGACTTATATGTATGTAGGAAGCAGTTTCCGTTTTCTCTAGCATATGCTGTAACTATTCACAAATCTCAAGGATTAACTGTAGGTAGTGCTTTTGTAAACATTGGATCTAGTGTGTTTAAAGAAGGTATGGCATATGTTGCTTTGTCACGCGTAAAAAAAATATCTGGTTTATTCATGATAGACTTTGATGACTCAAAAGTTAGTGCTGATGCAAACTGTGTAAAGGAGTATAATAGATTAAGAAGAAGCTATGCTCCTCATTTAGGTCAGTATCCTGTGTTTGAAAAACGTGTTGTTTCTTGGAAAAGGAGAATTGAGAATATCTGTAATGAGGATGTACAGAAGAGAAAACAAAAAGAGAGTGATGTGATTGTAAGCAAAATGTTGAAGAGGTTGTTGGTTGTCATTTTGAAAATAGCTCTGGTGTCAACTGCTACGCAAATGTAGTGCTGAATGTTGTATTTTATCTTGAAATTTTGCAAGAGCAGATAATACTAAATCATGGAAAAAGATTCTGTTCTCTGCTGAGTTTCCTTTCTGAGAAGCCGAGTAATGATAAAACTAAAATAGAAAGTGTTTCTGATGTTAGAAATCTTTTAGATGTATGTTCTGGATGTACACAGTTTAAAGAAAATGTCCATCAAGATGCACAGGAATTCTTAATGTATATGCTTATGGTACTGGAAGATGAAGGGGTAGAAATAGAAAATATATTTGGTGTCTCTTATAAATGGGAACATTGTTGTGAAAACTGTATGAACACATGCAGCAGTAATGTTGATTCGGAAAGGTTCATATATTTAACATTACCAGAGAGTAAATCAGTGACTTTTCGTAAATTAGTTAAAGATGCTAATCACAACATGGAATGTTCTCAATGTAAATCAGAAATGTTATCAACGTTATTTTTTAAGAAATATGGACAGTATGTAATTTTAATGATACAACGTTGTAGAGCAGATGGAACAAAATTGGAAACTTTACTAAAGAAGTTTGTAGGAAATCAATTATCAATATCAGGAAAAACTTTTGTTGCAGTTGCAATAATTTTTCATGATGGACTTTCTATAACTTCTGGTCATTACACAGTTTATCTTAAATGTTAAAAAGGATGGACACTGTGTAATGATTCTTAATTGATTTTCAAGCAACGTTTGCCTTATGATTTACCAAATTCTTACTTAATTTTTCAAAAAACAAAATTTTAGATACAAATTCCAGCATCTGAAGAAACCATTATTTCAATTTTAAAGGATTAAGATTGGATATTTCACTTAAAAAAGGATTTTAAAATTACCATTTGGCCTCATGGAAAGGTAAATGTAACAATTGTGGACTGATTTGACAGATATTATTTTGGTGTATGTGCTTAAGCAACAAGATTTACAGACGTTATTTATTGCAAATAGTTATTTTTCTTAGAAGGTATTTTTAATATATATGTGACATTTCTATCAAGGTATGTTTTAGTGAGGATACATTCAGGGCTTTTTTAAACAATCTTTCAGATTGTTTTTTTTTTGCCCGCTGTTAAATGATGAATACAATTGATATCACTATTTTCAGTGAAATTCAATACATTCTGAAAACAGCAAAAAAGGGCAAAAAATTACTTTGTTAAATATAAAAATACATGTACTGTTTAATAAAATGTATTGTTGAATATTAATACTTTTTTTCTTTTTTTCAGATCTTGAAAGAAAATTTAGGAAATGTAATCCATTTTTCTTGCAATTAAAAAAATCAATTTATTTCTAATTAAGTTATTTTGTTGGTCAGGTAAGTTTAAAATGTCTGTATTTCTCACTCTTTCCCTTTCAAGCTCCCTTTTCTTCACCTCTCCTCACTCTGCTTTTCTCATTCCTCTTCCCTCTCTCTTCTTGCTTTACTACTCTTTTGTAACTCCCTCACTCCTTCTCTATTACTCCCCTAGGTTTACTGCCTCCATCACTATTTTTTCAACCATGTTTCTCTCCCTGTCTCCATATGTCTCAGTCATTCTAACTGCCTTACTCCTTCTCTGTTCCTTGCTCTCTGTTTTTGTCTCACTCCCTTTGTCTGTTTTACCCTTAATTTCCTTAACATCCCTGGGGCAGATTTACAAGCCCCCTGCCCCACCACTACGTCACTTTTCATGACATACTGGTGGCGCAGGGTGCTCCTCCATATTTACAAGGAGAGGAAAAGCCACCCTGCGTGACTTTTCCTCTCCTCATAAATACAGCCACTTCACACGCAGCACTGTGCGTTGAAGGGGTATTCTATGGGTGTTGTTGTGGGTGATCCCACGCAACACTCATAGAACTACACACATCTCCTGATTTACGAGAAATCGTAACTCTGGAGATGTGTGTAAATGCTACTCCACCCCAGAGGTGGCGTTGCGAGGCACAACAAGGAGAAATGTTTTCATTTCTCCTCATTTTTTAGGTCTCGCCTGAGACAGCGCTTTAGCGCTGCCCTCGCGAGAGCTTTTGTAAATGGGGGATCTGGAAGTGCAAACGAGTGCTTTCAGGCCTTCAAATACAGTGCATTTGCGCCGGGCGCGCGCAAAATTTGGAGGCCTGAAAGCACTCGTTTGCTTTCACTTTCGCGGGCCGCACGGCCGCTTTGATGTGATCGCGATTGCGATCACTTTCACACAGTGCATGTGGCGCGCGCACCATTTGGCAGCCTGCGTGTACATTTCGCGGGCGCTTTGATGTTCTCAGTGAGCCGCGCGGCCACTGCGAACATCAAAGTGCCCGCGAAATGTACACGCCATTTGCCACCCCCTCCCTTATCCCACTTCCTGCTTGTATTTCCATTTCTCTAGTTCATCGTTCTCTACTTAACTTCTCGCCGCCAGTTTCTTCCTGAGCACCTTTCCATCCTCTTTCCCGTCCCCTGCTCCCCGCATCTCTTCTTTCTTTCATTCGCTCCTCTTTTCTCCTTTCCTTTCTTCTCCCCGCGGCTCTTCCTTCTTTCCTCTTCTCTCATTTCCTTTATTCTCCCGCTTCTCTTTTCCTTCTTTCTCCGCGCATCTCTTCCTTCTCTCCACTTATCTCCTTTCCTATCCCTGCGTCTTTTCTTTCTCTCCGCTTCACTTCCTTTTCTCCTCTTCTCTTAGCTTCTCTCCTTTAAATCCTTCTACGCGCCTCTTCCTTCGCCCATGTGCTTTACCCCAACTCTTCCTACATTGCCTTTGTGGAAGTCTGCTTTCTCTCTGCCAGCTCCTTGTTGCTCTTTTTCACCCATTTGATCCCCCCACCTACACCTCCGTGGTGCTTCCCCACTCTCTTTAACAAGCATTTGCAATGCAATAGGTCTCGCAGTTAAAGCTATTGGCATTGTAAATGACAATGCCAATAGGCATTGTTATTTGCAATGTCAATAACTCAATAACTCAAACTCGTTCTTAAAAGGACTTGACACGAGCACTCCGTGTTTTCTGTTGCTCCGACCTTCTGTAAACAGGGCTGTAATTCTTGTTTCCCTCAGCTTCCAGCTGCTTGGCTATATAGTAGGCGCACACACACTGAGACACTGCTGTTTTTTCACACTTGCGCTCTTTGGCTGCTTTCTCGTTCTCTCCTGCTCACACATCTGCAAAATGTCGGCCGCTACCTCAGAGGGTAAAAGGATCGCAAACTGCGCATCATCGACCTAAAGGTCGAGCTCAAACTACGGGGAATGGCTATCACAAAAGTCAAGTATTCATCTCTCCCAGTAAACAGGTGAGGCACTGTTACAGTCCTCATGCATGTTTCACAAGGGGTATGACCACCTCCGTGCGTGATTTCGCTGCTCCTCAATGGGAACCTCTGTCTCCCTCCCCCGGCCGTCATGGTGGGTGCATAGACTTTCTAAATGGAGCCGGTAGCCACAGCCCAATCAGCGACTGAGAATCCGGTGTCTTGATTTTGGGAGACAACTTGGCGTGGCCATGCCGTTGTCAGTGTGCAAGTATGTCGAACTTTGGCGACCCCCTCCTTTGTGATGTATACAGATAACTTTCCTTTTAAAGCCCAGAAATAAGCAATCCCAATGCAGGCATGTTTTATTGATTCACATGCGGCTGCCTTTTGCTGCACGACGGTAGGGGGCTACAGTGAGTGCCATTCGGTCATTCTCTCACGCATATTGAATGAAGATAATTATGGCAGGCCTCCTATTCCTTCGTGTTTCCTTCCTCTTTCCTTTCTGTCCCTTCTTTGTTTGGCTTCTCACGATCCCTCTTCTCTTTTGTGCAGTCCTCTCCCGGGATCCCTACTGTAGCTTGACGCCGCCACCTCGGCCTTGTCACAGTTAAGTGACACATCTGCCACCACACTTCAGAGACTGCACCTTTTGTTTAGTGTTTCCCATTTCACCAAATGTTTTCACAACTTGGTGCCGTTTGCATCTCGTTTTACCAGCTACAGGGTGAGTTCACCATGTACGGCTTGGGAATTGTGTAATATTTCGCTCTTTTTTACATTTGAAAATACAGCGAGTGCAAGGAATGTGAACACCAAAGATACTACTTTTAATGTACAATTATGTGTAGTTGGTCTTGGAAAAGTATTGCTGAGGAAACTTATGTACGGTTGTGCCAGACAAAATAATACAATAATTACTATATTTACATTGCGCCATCCACATTTGTTTGGGATGTAGGCACTGATGACACATGTTAATTATTACCAAACTCAATGGAACTCATTTTATCGACCTCTGAAGGATGGATGTCTGAATTTGGAGTTTATTAATTCTAGAGTGGATGCAATATTTAATGTAGCTCTTTTACTAGCGTCTAAGCTGAGAAATAACCGAGCTCTACAAACGGGCCTCACAGAAGGATGCTATTGTCTCCAGGCACTTTATGAATGAATAGGATTTCTGTTTTAAAGAATTCTCAGATGGCTCCAGCTCACTCCAGAAACAATACCAGATTTGAGCGCTTCCCTTTAGAACAAGCATTTGCAATGCAATAGGTCTCGCATTTATACGAGTATGAGCTATTGGCATTGTAAATGACAGTGCCTTTTATTTATGTTTTAAAAAAACCAAACTTAAATAAAAAGCATTGTCATTTACAATGCCAATAGCTCAAACTCGTATAAATGTGAGACCTATTGCATTGCAAATGCTTGTTCCTCTTTCAGTGCGTGCTGCATGCTACAGCACACATTGAAAGAGGAAAAAGCCTCTTGTGATTGTTTTTGTGCAGGAAGGTGTCCCTTCCTGCACAAGAACAATCTCCCTACCACGCAGGCATCCTTGCATCATGGTGCAAGGGAGCCTGCACCGGCGCATGGCTGCAGTTTCTGCCTCAGCGCAGGGGAAGCATAGACATGCAACATACTGTTGTAAATATGTCACATCTCTGTGCTTCGAAAATAACGCAGCACGGCGCAGCAAAATTACTTGCTGCACCGTGCTGCGTTAGTTTGTTATAAATCTGCCCCTCTGTTTCTACCACTCCTCCTCTCTCCATCACTCATTTTCCATCTATCTTAATTTTTTAACCTTCTCCGTCGTTCTCCTTCTCTCATCTTCTGTAACTGTCACTATCCTTTACTCATAGTCACTCCTATTCTCCTACTTCACTTCCTCCTGTATGTATCTCACACCCCTTCTCCTTTTTGCATTCTTTCCTTCAATCTCCCTCACTCTGCTTTGCTCATTGACATCCTGACTCCCTTTCTCTCACTCCCGTTTCCTAAATCCCTCCATCCCCTCACTCTCCATTTCTCACATTCTCTTGCCCCCTTTTCTAATCCTCATGCCCGTAAAAAAAAAAGAATTAAAAATCAAATTTAAGTGTTTTGATGGTGGTTGGCTCTAAAATGAGCCGTTATCTTTATTGAGAGTTTTAGGGTACCTATAAGTAAGTACCGATGCAGAGTCTAAAGTTCAAGAGGAAGACTCTGTTCCCTTCATCTGTGAAATGTACACCGTCTCTTTTATAAATGCCTTGCCACTCCCCTCACTATTTCTTCTTATTTCCTGGGACAAGGAGCTGAAAAGGTATCAATTTTACTTGAAAATGGCAGAACTGCAGTCTACTTCAGGGAGTGAGGAGGAGACCTGGATGCACTCAGAAGGTGTCTCTCAGTAGAATGTCAATATGAAATGAAAGATAGTTGTAAAATGGAGGCTTACATACTTTTTTTTTAATAAACAGAACTCATTGGCTGTTTCAGACCACTCAATACTAAAAACTAGGCTATATGTTTGCATTTTTAAAAGCATGTTTTGTATTGATTCAGAAAAATGTGTTCCCACTGAACATTATTTTGGATTTGTTGTTAGGTTTGAAAAGTTAAGCACTCTTGCTCTTTGGATTAGAAACATTGGGGCAGATTTACAAGCCCCTTGAGCCACTTTTGCGTCTCTTTTTCCATGTTAAAAGTGACGCAAAAGTGGTGCAAGGGGCTTGTAAATCTGCCCCATTGTGTGCTGAAGTTCTGACCTCTCTGGTCACACCAGTTTTCCATGATCTGTTGCTATGCTAGCAGGCAGAAGTCATGTTAGGGGTAGGAATCATTTGGAAAGGGTTGAAATTTGCAAGCAATAGAAATGTGTTTCCATTTAAAAGAAAGCTGGAGAACGTGGAAAGGGGGCAGGGTAGAGAGTTCCTGACCCCCTAGCCTTTGTCAGGGGTCCCTGAAGGATCACGAAGGGTGAAAAAAACGATTATTTTTTTTTTTAAAAATCACACCGTGCGCGTACCGTGCGTGCACAGTGCGCGCACGGCAAAAAAAATCGTATAATAGATTTAAAAAACAAGTTTTTGTGTTTAGATATTAGGTGGCTCTAAAAAGAGCCCTTGTGTTAATAGAGGGACAGATGAACAGAAAAACGAAAAAATGAAAAAAATTATGGCGGGGAGCATGAGTGCTGCTCTATCTTCCTCTCAATGAGATCAATACTGGTATCACTAAGAGAAATAAGAGCATGGCAGTCATTGCACCGTATATACACCCTCTGAAAAAACCATAGGTTTCACACACGTTATGGTTAGAAATTAGCATTTAAAAAACCTTGCAAATTCCCTGAAAAAACCATAGGTTTCACACACGTTATAGTTAGGAATTAGCATTAAAAAAAACTTGCAAATTCACTGAAAAAACCATAGGTTTCACACACGTTATAGTTTGCTGGACATTTCACTCATACAAAACCATTCAAATTCCCCCGTTATAGTTAGTTCAGCTAACTATAACTCGCGCGCCCGCAATCCACTTCTGATGACGTCACATATTACATCACTCATGACATGGTCAGTGACATCACTGATGACATCACTGATGACATCTCAAATGACATCACTGATGACATCACTGATGACGTCATATATGTGATAAATTAGTACACCTTCTCCCACCCTAATATAAATTTTGATACACCAACTCAAAATTTCAGACGGCCATTTTGAAAACCATAGAAACTCCAATACTAATAACTACATACCCACTCATTGACTCTTAGATCTATATGCACCTCCACTCACTCACCTGTACAGTCACTCATTCTTACAGTCACTCCGTACAAGACTATCATATGCATTTATACACATATATAGACACTCACACACTACCAATCATCCATTGAGGTACTGACACACATAGTCAGTTGTGCTAATAAATAAACACAGTCCAATTGACTCACCTATACAGTTAAACACACTCAAGTTCACTTACTCATAAAAATACGAAAACATTTTGACATTCTTACTCAATTTCTAGTACAAGCACACACTCATCCATACAGCCAGTCCCGCAATCACACACTCTCACATATAGATAGTTATATACTCTTATACACATATACACTGTGTTTCATATATGTAGTTACTGTCACATGTACAACTGAGATATACATTCAATCACTAACACACCCTTACATACACTCACCCAACCATACAGTCCATCACAGTTCCACTCTTAAAACCATGCACCCATAGATTCACCCACTCACACATCTATGCACAGAGTCACACACACCCCACCCACACATACACTCAGGCACCCATACAGATACTCAGACAACCAAACAATAAGCCATATAGACACTCATATAGCTATTCACAAAACCATGCAGCCACTTATACACCAACACACAGACACATACAGACATTCACACAGTTTAGTCACTAGTCTGCAGTAAGATACATTTAATGACTCACTTATAGAGTCAGTTACGCACCTAGAAAATCATCCATTCACTCACTTTTACACCCACTTATTCTTCAACAGGCCTTTCCCTATAAATATTAAACATATTAAAACTGTTCAGAAACACATAGTCAATGGATGATGTCATCAGTGATGTCATCAGTGATATCATTTGAGATGTCATCAGTGATGTCATCAGTGATGTCACTGACCATGTCATGAGTGATGTAATATGTGACGTCATCAGCAGTGGATTGCGGGCGCGCGAGTTATAGTTAGCTGAACTAACTATAACGGGGGAATTTCAATGGTTTTGTACGAGTGAAATGTCCAGCTAACTATAACGTGTGTGAAACCTATGTTTTTTTCAGTGAATATATATATATATATATATATATATATATATATATATATATATATATATATATATATGATTTACATGACCAGTTCTACCAAACCGGAACGCATCTTTTGTCTTAGTCTCCACATTCCCAAAACGAACCTTCCAAAAACAAATGATATGATTATCATCATACTTGAACATCCTAAGGGCCTCTGTATATTTTGTTACTCCCAGTCTTTGACACAGTGGAATAATCCATCTTTTCCTGCAGATGCTATAAACGGGACAAAAACAAGACATGTTCAAGACATTCTTTGGAAACACCATGCATTGAGCACTGGGCTAAGTTAGTTTCCTTGTTTTAGGCCCAACTAGCTATGAACAAGAACGATTGATAGACAAAGATCCATGCCGAAACTGCAGATATAGATGGCTAGCTAATGGTGGATGCATGTCGTCCAGAAAGTTCTCCTTCCTGAAGAAATTTTTAACAGAGAGGAAAGTTTCCATCAAAGAACCTTGGCTACGCCTAGAGAGCTGCAATAAATCTTTGGCTTGCCAATACACTGATTTAAGCAATGCCTTAGATGTAGCTCTTACTGCACCATGGGGACTCCCCAAGCTCTCAAGACACGTTTCCAATAAAGTGATCTTAATGTATCTTATCCATGCAGTATCTAAGGAACCAGGAATAGTCAAAATTTCTTTCAGGTCTTAAAAATAGGTGATTAGAGCTGGCCGTAACCCTATTTTATCAGTGATTGGTCTCAGCCCCAGGTCCTGCCTAAGTAGCAGCAGAGGTGTGCTAGCAGGTAATCCTATAAGCTGCCTCATAAATCGGTTTTCCACAGCTAAAAAGAGGTCCACTTTAACCCCATAATTCAGCTCCATAACATGCATCCCCAGTGCTTGAGAATTATATATATGTAGGGCAAGGTTTATTGGTCGGAAATGGCACATTAATATAATCTAAATTATACTCCCCGCTGCCTGTTCCAGCCTAAGCCTATGGCGCATGAGGTGGGTATGCCACCCATATGCTCTATCAGGGTGACACCCACATAATCAAATGTACTGAAACGCTCAAGGGAGAGGCCTGCTAACTTGGGGTTTACTCTATTTAAGTTCCCTGGGTTGAAAATCATGAACTTTGCATAAGTTGATCCCCAAGCCCCCCTCATTACAGAAGCTGGTGAAACAATCCAACAGCCTCTGTAACCCCACAGGTGTTTAAGAGAGGAGCAACATATCATCTGCAAACATAAGTGCAGGGATCCTCAACTTAGCCTGCCTGGGTGCATCATTATCACACAGCGCAAGATAATCTACAAGGCCGTCAATATAAAGAGAGAACAGTGTGGGAGCAAGGATACACCCTTGCCTTACTCATCTGTCCACTGGGAATGATCCTGTTAATTCTCCAGATCTCCCACATCTCACTTGTGCGCAGAGAAACATAAGCCACCCCTTATAGGGCCTTCAGAATTTCACAGGCTGCAACCAGTGGTAAAGGATCTGAGAGGGCCTTCCATGACATTATAGGCTGCAACCAGAGGTAAAGGGCCTACCACTTTGTGGATCTTCAGAGCATCTTCAGAACTAGAGGTAAATTACCTACCCCTTAGCAAACCTTCAGAACAACATAGCCTGCAAGCACAGGGAAAGGACCTACCCCCTTAGTGGGTCTCCAGTACAGTACAGGCTGCAACAGGAGGTAGAGGGCTCACCACAGTAGAAGGTCTCCAGTGCAACACAGACTCCAGAGGTAATGTACCTCACTCCCTTACAGTGACTCCAGTGCAGCACAGGCTGTTACTAGAGGTAAAGGACGTCACTCCCTTAGAGTGACTCCAGTGTACCACATGCTGCAACCAGGGATTCTAACTTTACTCCCTTAGAGTGACTCCAGTGCAGCACAGGCTGTTACTATAGGCAAAGGATTTCACTCCCTTAAAGTGACTCCAGTGCAGCACATGCTGCAACCAGAGATATTGACTTTACTTCCTTAGATGACTGCAGTGCAGCACAGGCTGAACCAGAGGTAGAACACCCATTCCCATTACATATTGCCTAGGAGCACAGACTGCAACCATGCATAAGACTCCTAAAAGACATCACATTTTATAGGTTTCAAAGTCAGTACTGTATGCGTTTTATATTAGTCGTTTTGTTTACAAACATACCGCTCTCACAAGACAATCGCAGGAGTGGAACACACAATACCCTTGGTTGACTACGATGGGGCTGTGCTTCCTCTACGGCTGTCACGATTTGCTCGCAAGATAATACATTTGGAATTAAGTTTATAACGGTGTATTTTTATTGTTTTGAAGAAAGTAAGACATGAGACGTGTTGCTTAAAGTAGAACAACAAGTGAGGTATTGTTATTTAGATATTAAGTAGTGGTGGACTGAGCTCGAATTCCGCAGAGCTTCCGAAAAACACTGCGAGCTTCTGCGAAGTTCTGTGAGCGGCAGAATTCCAGTCGGCACAAAGTAATTTTGTCTGTGTAGCTACTAGTTATAAGATGTTTCACGAATTAGAATGAAGAATTGTTCCCCAGATGCTGATTCCGCACATGTTGCAAACCTGGCTGGTGAAGTCAGCCTCTCATCCTTCCAGATTAAGAAAATGATCACCAGCAAAACGGTTTACAAAGTGCCATGAGGCTAACACGTTTAGGGAGAACCACACAAAAGAATGTGTTGCTGCTTCATCTAATATGCTTATTCTTTGTATCATGTGATAATCACATTTCTCATATCTAGTGCTGTACTGCCAACAAATTATGCAATAATGTGCAAATTACTGTGGCTCACTACTTGTCCATGATGATAGTAAACAGAAGATAAAGGTATTTAGAAGGCTTAAGAAGTAAAGCACAATAAATACCACACAGTTTAGTATTTATGGGGGCATCTTCACAAGGATTTATCGCCGAGTTATTGGCACTTTATCGCAGTCAAACTGGTGATAAATTTACCTCCCTATTCACAAACTGGTGTTAACCGCCCACAGCACCAGTTTACCCGCGATAGCAGTGCAAAAAACATCGCCACCGAGGCCCCCCGCAACTATCGCTAATGAGATGCAGAGTGGGCATTCCCGTACCAAAAGCCATGACAACATCAACATTCTCAACAACCAGACAGATCGGCGATAAAAACACAAAGCAGGTGATAAGGCGCGTTAGCACCAGGAAATCTAGACCTGCTCTGACCTGGTGTTAATTCGGAAGGCAGCCAGCACCACAAAAGGGAGACTAGCCCAGGGCCACATCGGAAGTGCAACAGATGTCAAGGAGCCACCCATCATGTGGCCCGGACACCCAAGAGGGCCACAACACCCACCGACACCACACCAGGACCCCACCCCACACCCTAAACACCCCCCCAGACAACCACAGAGGCTGCGCAGACAAAGACACCGGAACCCCAGGAAGCATACTAGCCGCCCAGACCCAACCTCAGACAATGTCACTGTCCACCACAGGCTGAAAGGGACAACCACCCCACGCATCCCGACCATCATCGCCCAACAGGCCTACGGCACCAACACAGCGGACAACCAGTATCCCACCCCACACCAAGCTGCGGGCTTGGTTGCACCTGTTGGCCCTTGGCAACCCCCAACCAACACCCGCCAGAGTCGGAGGAGTCTCACTGCCAGCCACATCCAAGTCCCTCACACCTGCCCTGGACATCACCGTCATCCTGGTACCCCAGTCCCCATACGTCAAACACAATGCGCAGTTCACGCTGGAGACCAAGCAAGGATCATACGCCATGGCAGGATGCACGCACGTGTTGGGGGAAATCCACAGCACACATGTCCCACCTGTGCCCTCTGGTGACACAACACACAATCACCACAACAGAAAGCACATGTCCCACCCCAATGTGCAGGCAACAACAGAACACCGTGGAACCCCCAACAATGTCGCCTTCAAATACACAGCCAGGGTGCATGAGTCCGTCATCCTCCGACAGTCCATCAGCAACCAACGTTTCACAGGATGGCACAAAGGGAAAAGCATAGCCCCTTGGCTAGTTCCAAATGAACACCCCACTCATCTCAACTCCACAACCATGCAAATCACAACTCTGGCAATGCACACATCACAAAATCACAACAAACATGCACAACAACATGCCCACCCACCAGACACGACAGAACAACTTTAATGGTTACCTGGCCAAGCCGTGAACATGAGCCTGCAATGGCATAGCACCTCAGCCCCCCAACAGCCTAATGTGGGGAGAGGTGACAAACAGGCATGTGTGAAAGATACAGTAGTACCTTGATTGGGAAAGTACACAATGCCAAGAGTGGCGGAGATGTGCTGGACAGACCGCAGTAAGCAGCACATACCCATATCAATGGTGACGTACAGCTCTGGTGTATGGAGTGTAGTGGACAGTGGATGCAACCATGTCACCACAGCCAGTGGGGGACCTCAAGGAAATCTTGCCTGTTACGCCCCCCTAAGCGTGACCGTAGTGGGATGGCCCGGCGTACGCCACGCCTGCGCAGTGGAGTGAATAAGTATCATGTTGCCCTGGGCGTGGTCCTCATCCGGAAAGCCCAACGTCTCTGCCAGGGCGGCGCCTCTCACCCCGCCCCGAGGTCGACGCCATGCTCTAGAGTGGAGTTGCCTGCGAAGCTGTGCGCCTGCCGGACCACGAACCAATCCGGCTTGCCCCTGCTCAGCCAGGCCTCACTGATCACCTGCTGACACCAGCGTGTGTCAAGGAGGGCCCACCACGTTCCGGCTCAAGCTCCAGGCCTGAGTCCTGCAACCTTGGCAGCCTCCTCAGACCATCACGGCCTCCACGACACGGGCCCGCTTTACTCCTTTTTTATTGATGTACTCTACTGCCGCCTCAGGCCTACTCCTCGGCCCAGTAGGTCCCATGTGTGAAACTGAGTCCCGTGTCATGAATGGCAGTGACTCCAAACACGGGCCACTGGCAACAGCACCAGACTCCCTTCGATCAGTGAGGCATACTTCCATATGGGCTTCTTGTGACACGTGGTGCCACTATCCTGGTTCAACGCCAGCCGGCGACACGTGGTGCCACTAACCCTGTTCAACGCCAGCCGGCGACACGTGGTGCCACTGAACCTGAACTACGCAGGCCGGTGGGCCATCCAACCTATGCCGGCAACACTCGGTGAATGGGCCGTGCTGACCGCTGCCTCAGGCCTATACCACGGTCAGGTAGCTCACACATTTGGAACTGAACATCGGACCTTCAAAAGGCAGAATACATGTCATCGCACGCACAGAGAGGCGTAAGAGGATGACGCGTTACAGTCCGGAGGGAACAAGATCATCGTTATGGAGGTGTTTGAACACTACCGACAACTGCCCTTGTGTCACAAACTCTGTGATGCCCCAGCCAACGACACGTGGCTGTGGGCCACTGCTGACCGCTGCCTCCGGCCTAAACTGCGGTCCAGTATGTCTCTGAGTCTTCAGTTTGCAATGGCTGAGTTCGTATCAGCGTACCGGCATCATCGCAGACAGCATCCCCTCTCAGCCCTGATGCCACTAAGTCTGTTCCCCGACAATCATGGACACTCTCTGGTCGAACTTTGGTGGCGTCTGAGCCTATGGACTAGGGGGCAGTTTTCATTTTCATGTTGCTGATACCTAATTGGTGGTGGCAACGAGGCTGTCGCATTCCACTCCTCTATTTGCCCTGGAGGACACCTTCCACTGTCCCCCGATACCCTCCGCAACATACATCTCAGACATTGATGGTGACCTGCTCAGGTCGCATGGCCCATCTGACTGCACCGCAAGTCACCGTCCCGTGGCTGGGTGCCTGTGCCGGCTGCTGTGCATCCTGGGCCACTAACTCTGTGCTAGTCAGGTCCGGGACCCCTTCTTCTGAGATATTGGATGGCCCGTGAAGCGTTGGCCATGGGGTCGCACACCAAATGGAGTCATGAGCGGCCCGGACTTGGCATCAATGCAGAATGCACATGCCACCACCGCAAGGACCACCTCCAACAGCCATCTGCCACAGTCGAAACGGTGGTCCTGACAGACTTGCGGAGTTGCTCATATCTAACAAGGATGCCATCATCGGCCTGATACCCTGCTCAGCACTCCAGGTGCCAGTGACTCAGTGCACCGCAAGCCATTGTCCGTTACTGGTTGAGTTATGAGCTGTGGAGAGGTTGCGCAGCTATGTCACCTCAAACAGTGTGGGGGCCCTGAGATGGGGAAGATGATGCAGGTATGACACACCCCACTGCATCAGGTATCTGTCGGAGGGACACATTCCGAGACTTTTTCTTCACATGGGCGCGCGCATCTCTAGTGTCCCATCCCCAGTGCACTGCAACTCACGGACACTTCTGTTTGCATGTTGGCTGTCCTCTAGACTTTCTCCCACTCCCTCCATGTTGCTCAGCAGTTGGCTCTTTTATGCATGTGTTTTCTGTTTACGTTGCACTGGTGTCTGATGTTCAAGTGGTTGCCAGCATCAGACTTTCCGTGCATGCTGGCTTACAATCACCCCACACACATCCAGCACAGTCATCACTGTAGATGTGACCCTGCCAATAAAGGGGTCCGTAGCCAGTTCGACATGATATCTGTGTGTGTCCCTGTAGTCTTGTTGTATACATGAGGGCCCTGGGCCCTACGCCATTACATTGTGCTGTGGACATCGGATGCAGGCATGTCACTGCAGGCAGCATGTTTGAGCTTGGACATGTAGCTTTGTCGTCACACACTCAATTCATAAGGGGAGTGGCCAGGGCCGTCGTACGCAGAACCAACATGGGTGTGTGACTGATATTTAGGCGCCCTGCCCGTGTTTCTGTACTGTGAATGTGCAACCGCATGTATCTCTATGGCAGTGTGGGTCTCCTTTGTGGGGTGTTGGTAGGCCCTGAAGGGTGATGGACACATACGTATGTGTCCTGGTTCGCCTTCCATGGGTTCGGCCCCCACCCACACCTGTTGGGCCACCTCCTTTTGGCATGCAGGAACATGGCATTGGGGTGCGATGTGTGGGTGGGTGAAGTGTCATGAGCCAGCTGTGCTTGCAGGTGGTTCCTGATGTGTGGTCTGTTGCAGGCTGGGTGTTCGCCTCTGAGTAGCTTGGTTGTCCGGGTCCTGGTGGGGGGTTGCGTGGGATATCCATGTGCTGTTTTAGGGTGTCGGTGTCGACGGTGAGGTGGTCCACTCCGGCATCACTGATGTGTTGTATTCTGTGCTCTGCTGAAGGTGTTTACGATGTAAAGGGGAGGTGCGTATTGACTTTGCGTTGACATATATGTTGGCGCATTGTGCAGATTTGCATGCTGACTGTATGGCAATGTACATTGTGACTGTTCAGGGGTGCTGAATACTTCTGCGGGACAGTGTACATTTGGAGTACATGACGGATGTGAGGTCGTAAGCGTACATTTCCATTTCACAATTTCCTGTTCTGTCAGATGTGGTAGGCATGTTTCTGTGCATGTGCGGAGCCAGTTGTGTCCTCTGTTCTTCAGTGTCAGCTATGCGGGTTGTTCCACGTTGTCGTCAATGTGTGTGTGCTGTTTGTGCTATGTTTGTGTGCTGCAGTGTGCTGAGGGGATCGGGCCCATGGACCTGGGTGATTGTTGGTGTGCAGTGTGCTACACCTCATTGTGCCTGTATGCCATTGTGCCCACTCCGCCCATCCCCCCATTCCCTGTTGATGTTGTGTCAGGTCCTCTCGAGCTGTATCCGTACTCCCTACTCCTTGCACCATCTCCACACTGATGACTGTGGCCTGAGTTTCCTTCAGCTCCTCCGGTGGCGCTGGACTGCCACCTCCTGTCGCTGTTGCTGCCTTCCTGTTGGCAGCGGGTTTGTGCCTTTAGTTTAGGTAGTCACATAATGCCGGCACCTATTGGACTCCTGGATTGGCCTCCTGGGCACTCCAACTGCAATCCAGGTGGTCTGCTTGTGGGTCAGTTGCTGGTAGTGTTCTGTCACCTCCGTGGCGCTGGTCTAGGTTTCCTGCAATCTGCACCTCGTCTTCCTCTCCCTCTTCTCCTTGGCCTTCCCGTTGTTCCTTGCTGGTAGTCTGTGGGGGTTGTGGGGTTCGGGTTGGCCCCTCCGCTGTGTCAGGGTGCATCCATTTTGCTATGCACTTTGGATTGTTTTTGGTGTATTTTTTCTGTGGTTTTTATAGGGCATAGTTCCGCCAGACGCGTGGGATTTGCTGGCCTGTGGCTGGTTTTCGCTACTTTTTTTACCGAGGTTGCACTCATCGCATGTTTTTTTGCATTCGTGTATCGCATTTATGCTGCGTGGCGTTGATTTTGACCCAGACATTTGGTGCGTTGTCTGCTGACTATCGCATGCTACCGCCTTGTTGTGAATCCCACGTTGTCACAGGGTTATTTTCCCGCGATAGGCCGCGATATTGAAAGTTGCGTTATGCTACTCTTGCGGTAGTTATCACACATTCTTGTGAATATACCCCATGGTGTCTTCTGATTACACTGATACATGGGAAAAAGTGATGCACCGGCAGCGCAAGGGGCTTGTAAATAAGCCCCTAAGTGCTCATGCAAGGAGCAGGGCAGTACTGGTGGTGGGAGGAAGGAACAGAAGGCAAACTTTGGAAGTGCAGCTCTTCTGATTGCCCCCCGCCCCCATAAACACACATGGCAGTCAAACATTTGGCACATAAGGGCACATTTCATTATAGAACTGTTGTACGAGGGTACCGCGAGTACCTAACAACCTCCTGTCTTCTGCTGTTCCTCCAGAGCAGGCAGGGTCCAAGCAGTCAGGCATCATACGGGGGCTCCAGAGTCCCTTCCACTGCTCTCTGCTCATCTTCAAATGCACCCTATGTGAACGGGGAAGTGTTGACAACTTAGAATCCCAGTGTATATCCAGTACTTCACACACTGGAAAATTCGAATCAAATGAAAGTGTGGAAAACGCGGGTCTGCCAATATTAGGTTTGTCCTGATTAAGTTGTGGGCCGAAAAAGTGCCTATTTCCAAAATAAAAGAGTTTCAAGGCACTTGCATGATTCTCTACAAATTCTAGATTTCTGTTGATTTCATTCGGGTCACTGATCTCTAGCTATGAAATGTCAAAACAATCAATGTTAATGCTGTCAGGGCAGTATTTTATTGCACCTTGCTGTTTTTAGTGTTTTTCATTTAACAACAGCAAACTTTAACAAAATTTTATGAACGTTCACCTATAATTAACAACGCAAACTACATTATCATTGTGCATAGATAGAACTGCAACACACAGGACTTTCCTCTCATTTCCTGCCACTTTGAACCAGCATGGTCACTTTTCAGACATCTGTCACCACAGCACCAGACACAGCAACGACGGATTTTGTTGTGATTACCATTCTGTTAGGTAACAGTAGTTCTTTAGGCATGAATTCTAGCATACTGAATCACTCCTTAAAATAAATGTTTCCGAGATGTTCGGCTTAGTGGTGCTGGGTAGTGTAGGAAAGTGCCCCTTTTTGCATGGTTAACCACCACTTTTTGCCTGATATCTGATGTACTTTGACAGATTGTGCACTGGGTCCCTGCCAATCAGGTTCTCAGTGCCTGTGTTCTTTTTCAAACCTCTACCTTTGGCTCCACAATTGGCACACCTCTGGCTCACCTTTAAGTTCCTGGTAAAGGGTACCAGTGGTACCAAGGGCTTTGTGGCCAGAGAGGTCTCCAAGGGCTGCAGCATGTATTGTGCCACCCTCAGAGACCCCTAACCAAACACATAAACAATGTTACTGCAGACTGTGGGTTTTGGTGCAGACAAAACTTCAGAGTCAACATGGCAGACATCCCTGCGTGCATGCCGACCAACAACTACCTGTGGCATAGGTAATCACCCATCAGGCAGGCCGTCCAGCCCTAATGCAGGGTGCACTGTACTACAGGTGAGGGCATAGCTGCACAAGCAATGTGCTGCTACAGTGTCTACGTCCATTCTTAGACTTTGTAAGTGCAGTGAAGCCATATTGAGTACATTGGGTGGGAGGTTGCAATTACAAACTCCACAGTTTTAATGAATGCTAAGGAGTTTGGCATCAAACTCCTCAGCATAGTAAACCCACGCTGTTGCCAGTGTTGGATTTATTACAAAATGCACTCAGAAAGTATCTTAGAATTGCCCCCTAGACTCCCTTGTGTAAAGCTGACTGGTCTGCATCAGCCTGCCACACATAGACATGTTTCTGACTCCCTGAGGTGGGAGCCTTTGTGCTCTCGTGGATCAGGGACAAAGGCTGCCTGGGGTGGACGTGCTTCACACTTACACCCCAAGCAAGAACAGCATTCAGAGCGGTGAGCCTGGAAGGCTTCCTGCCCTTTGATATGCTTGTCAGGGCGTCTCCAGCCAGTGGAGATGCCCACCCCCTTGACCAAGCCCCACTTTTTGTGGCACGTTCGGCTGGAAAATTAGTAGTCAGGAGAGGTGTGTCCCCTCTCTGCAAGGCCCCTCCTCCCCTTAAGGTGCCCTGGACCCAGGTGGCCCCCTCCTTAGGAAATCCTCCATCTTGAATGGAGGAGTTATACCCAATCAGGTTAGGGGGATGCCCCCTTCCTAAAGGATGGGGCGTCTATTGGTGTTGTCACTCTAAAGCCAAGTAGCCCATTGGCTCCCATCTGCCAATCTCTGAAACACTCTAAATTCAGTATTTAGGGTAACCCCTGAACCTTGATCCTCAGATTAGATGGACCAAAGAAGAAGACAGAAGAAGACCGCTGACGGACTATAAACTGAACAGCTGCAGACAGAACTTGGCAAGAACCCCGCCACCTGTAACCGTTTCAACAACTGGACCTGCTGTCCTTCCAGAGACCCTGTAAGGCCTCCAAGAAACCCCAGAGACCTTTCAGCCTTCACCAAATCACCAAGAACCTCTCTTTAGGCTAGAGGCTCTAGTCCCTAGCATTCGCCGCTACAAGAACCGCAGTAGGTGAGGACCAACACTTATGTCAATGCTACTCGCTACTGCAAAAGAACCCCAAGACCGCAGTAGCAGAGCACTGACACTTGAGTCGACCCGACTCTGCCCTGCCAGAAGAAAGCACTGCAGCTGGACGGCCTCCACGAGCTAGAGGGATCCTCTCAGTCCAATGGCCCAAGCTGTTCACAACTCCATTCCTGAGAGCATGTACCATTCTGCAAGTGACCCTGTTGGCCTCCTCCTGCCCGCATGACCGCGTCCTCTCCGTGACGGTTCGATGTCCAGAGAATTCCTCCATTCCCGGCGCATCTCCATGACCTGCACTGCTTGGTTGGCGGTGCCTTCCTTCGATCTATAGTGACCGCGATGGTAACAGTATTGGCGGTCTACTGAATTCTATTCATCTCCATTGCTCTGTGCTGACTGCGAGGATAAATATAATTGCCAGTATCGACATCTGTGGCGTCGATCCTGAATCCGGCACCCCATCGGGTACCCCCAGTCCCCATTGACGAACCTTTGGCTTAGTGACCTCTGCACCCGACTGCCCCAGGGCCTCTGATCGTGCAGAACCTACCTTAAACTGAACCTTGTCCAGTGTGGGTCTAAATCCTTAAAGACTGCAAGAAAATATTCCTACTGCACTTTTAAAAGTATTGCTACTCCAAAAACTGTTCTTTACATGTAACTGTTTCTTTGCTCTAGAAATAAAATAATCAAATAATAATTTTTGATACAAAACAATTGGCCTGGATTCATTTCATTTCATTTCAAATTGCTTTATTTTGGTCAGTAGGGCCATAAAAGAACAATTGATATACAATAAATACAATATGCAACATAATTAAGAATCCTTCGCAGAAGAGATCATAAAAATACATCAGTTAATAGATAAAATCTATACATAAAAATATATTCATGGTGGGTTATCAAATTAAAAGATATTGTTAAAACTGAATAATATTGATAGCAACAAAACAGGCCAAAAGGAATGCACTTGAATAATGCATGTCATATCGGAGGGCGGCAAAGGGCTTTACTATGAATCACCCTCTGTTATATTCCCAAGTTTGGCCCATGTAGTGAAGCAGCTCATTTCTTACATTGTCCTAACAAATAACATTTTCTGCTGTGACCTTTTGCACGTGTTTGTATGCACAACAATGTTGTATTAATTTCCCTGAAACTAAACTTGTTTTCACATCAAGTTTTACACATTATCACATTGCCCTGAACATCATGTACCAGGTCTCGTTTCGTACCATGTACAAATGTTATCACTATCTTCATCCACGGGGCAATAGGGCAATTGACATATACATGACATCGCTAATCTATATGTACATTGGAAAGCTGCTTTCTATTATAAAAGATGAGTAGCCCCTATAGATTAGCAGAGGAGTCCCTTCTGCTGGCTCCGAGGTCCTTGCATGCTGAGAAATCACCACGCAGCGGTCTGACGTCTTGTGAGGTGTGCCCTGTTCATGACCAAGATGGGGTCCTTCACTCTATCCCATCAGGTAATGGGGTTGCATCATCCCTTAGGGAGATTCTTGGCTTTACACCTATTCACACTCTAGGTACACTTAGAGTAGGGTTTGTATCGTAGGAGTACGCTTGATTACCGCCTTGTTTTATATACCTGCATATATACTTTGCTTTAGCACCATGGTAGAACTATATCTACTATTTACGCTTTTGGTGCTTGTAATCACGTTTAGCTGCTTCTATTAATCATTGCAGCACACGTATTTTATTCAAAAATAACATTGGTTCAATACATTTATTGAAAATGTCCGACTGTATATTCGCTGCGTATTTCTCTGAGAATAAGTAAGCACGATTGACTGAGCGAAAGGTTCTGTACTGTTTCCACAATCCTTGAGGGGTAAGGGTTGTCATGTTCAGTGGTTGCCAGAAACCATTCACTTCCTCGTAGGTTGGGGTGCTTAGGGTGGCACTGTGAGCTAGCTGGTCCATAGGTCAGCATATAGCCTTAGCTTAGTGAAGGTATCACCTATGTATTGGCTGTAGGTTAATCAAGTACGGAGGATTGGAAGTTCCCACGTTGTGCATACCATATCTGTATAAATGTTTAGCTAAATACTACTCCTCTGACAATGACCGAACGAGCTGTGGACGTTGAAGAACAGGTAGTTGCACTAAATATTTCGTAAAATAGCATACAGGCAGTTACCATGAAATTATTACAACATGGCCTCCCGGCAACAGGTGGAGATGTTACCTTTGTGGCTGAGGCACATGAAGCATTCAGAACAGAGGTATTCTATTCTTGTGTTAAAGTCCCACCTGCAGATGCACAAACACGGTTATTTCTTAAATACATCGAAATTGAACCACCTGATGAGTATTTCCCATACGTGGACTTAGAAGTCCCGTTAACTTACCAAGAGTACCTTAATTGGTTTAAAGGTGCCCTACCCAATACCACAGAACACATGAGACTCAGTCCGCAGAGAAGGAGCGACCTGGCCGGTCTTACCTTCATATACACTGCATCCAGACATTGTTTGTATTTGTAATTGTATTTTATTCTTGTAGAGCGCTACTGTCACCCAACGGGTATCCTGGCGCTAGACTGAGATGGTGAAGGAAACTTTTAACCGGTCAGATAGCCGCATGCAGACCATGAGAGAAGTCGAGGTCGGCCAGGAGATGCAGGATAAGGAGATCAGGAGATCAAGGGCTTCTCCCTAGGGAATAGCCAGGTTTTCAAGCTGTGCCTAAAGTTCATCATGTTGCCTTGTCAACAGCAGTAATGCATACACTCTACAGAGATTTAGTAAAAAGTTACAGAAATCTTACACAATACATAATGAGAACATTAACAGTTCAACCTTCAAGGGCTGCTAAGGCTACACAACAACATATGACTACTACAGGTATCTGCCCACAAACACTGAATGCCGTTATGGGTAGATTCCCACCAGCCCAGCAAATCCCACTTTGGATAGTACAAATACAGCACAGATGGACGCAGTTTTGCCCCATATGGGACCGAAGGAAAAACACAGAATACTGACAAGTTACTTGCCAATGGGGATGGCTCCCTTGGTAGAAGATTGTATCACTCGGTGTACAATTTTTGCTGCCATATATACCAGTACACATGGTACTCCTTCGATCACAGTCATACCAGATGCACTGTAACAGATTCAGAATGAGTACGGGGCAGAGCCTGCTTTAGATATGGGGTTGAAACTGAGGGGCAATTTTGCCCAGGAATCGGCCATTATGTTGAGTAATATAAAAGGGGAGGCAGCAGCGGTGACTATACGCCAACGCCTGAGGGAATTTACTCCTGCACAGCAGTAGCGAGAATTGCCTAAGATTATTGGAGATACATATGCTATGCTTGGTAGAGATAATCTGGGAGCCAGTCTTGGGATACCAATATTTAAGAGCAATTCAGTAAAGGATAACTCTAAGCAAACACCCAAATCTTCACAGAAAAATGGGATAGTAAACAAAAAATAAACAAAACAAACACCGTCATGGGGTCGGTCTCCTCAACAGGAGCACACCAAGAGAAAATACAATTTGAGTAACCATGACAATATTAGAAAGCCTGGCAGGTATAAGGATACTGGCACATGTTCCTCTCATTCCTTTCAGGAGTCATCCAAAAAACGTAAAGGACGGACTGTCAGAGCACAGATCGAAAGAGGGATTCAAGCTCAAGAGGGAGACACATTGCACTTTCGACTACATCTTTAAACAGGAAGATAAACAACAGACTTCTAAACCTCAATTTAAAAAGAAAAACGTAGTCAGGATTAAAATTTAGAAATTTCCAGGCTACGTTCAGACTCTGCTTCTGAACGGGAAATGGCAGTGACGATGCTGAACAGCACGACAGAAGTTACAATAGCTCGTCAGAACCTGATGGATTGTCTGGGGATAGTAGTGCTGAGTGAGCATATCATGGTAAAAACACCTGATACAAGGGTAAGTGTCCAACATCGTTTATACAAAATAACACTCCAATTGGAGGGGGACATACAGAGGAAGGTAAAATTACTCTTTTGGGAGAACCTGACATATGGTTACAGTATTCTTTTGGCCCAAAAAGATTTGCCACCTGATTTCGTAATGGATTGCCTTATGAGGGAAGAAGTTATTTTACCTGCTTTGTCTGACCTCGTACCAGAATCTGTTAAAAATTCATATGTTCAGGAGTGGCTGTTTGCCTTAGCTCCTGCACTTTAACGGAATCATTTTGGGTGGGATGATCAGTCACCTCATCACCAAATTCCATTATAATCAATTCCACAACCACAGAGACAATACCCGTTTAAACATGAGGCAAAGAAACAAATCAGGGAGATCCTAGATCAACCAGAGAGTGATAAAAAATTGCACCTCACCTATGAATAATCCCTTGTTTACCTAATGAAACCCGATAGTTCATATCATCTGGTCTTAGATTATAGACATTTAAATGCATCCACAAGTACACTTGCAGTACAAAATGCACATAGTGCCGCATTAATAAATAACATGTCTTGAAAAAATATAAAACAACAATAGGCATCTCAAAGGGATGTTTCTGCCAAAATATAGCGCCTAAGAGCTGAAATTTGACTGCATTCTCTGCGCTAGGCCACAGCACCAGTTGTGTTGATTACCACAAGGGTATAAGAACAGTCTTGGCCTGTTTTCAGCCAAGGTAACAGAATTACATAAAAATTTTGATGAGGAGGCAATTTCCTATGGAGAGGACATTTACCTGACAGACAATGAATTAATGGAACAGTTGTCTAGGGTGAACCATATAATTCTTGGGTTTGCCCACCTGGGATACAAATTCAATATTAAAAAATCAAAAATTGGCCACCGCAGTACCCTATTTTTAGGGTACGAATCGTCAAGTGAAGGCAAAAGCCTGGTGGCACAAGTTTTTTTTTAAAAAACGTGCACTGCTCCAACCTCCAACAATTTTAGAAGGATATACATTTTGGATTGCGCAGAAAAAACGGTGAAACTTTTCTATGACTTTTCAGTACATCATTGGACACAGGAGTATACAGATATTATACTTTCTGTACAAGCTGACATAATAGCTTCTAAACATTACATACACATGTTAACACAACTAACCAGGTGATCAGCGTAGTCACTGGTCCAACTGGGTACACCTATATCAGTTACAATGAAGGCGATACAGTCCCTATCACATTTGTACATGAACCCTGAAATGCATTTTTGCACCAACTGAGAAGATGCTCACAGAGGTACAGACTGCTGTAGTGAGAGAGAGAGAGCTCTAGCACAGGGGAAACACATAATGGTTGTGACCCTGGTACCGACCCTAGAAGCCGTTACAAAGGCAAGCATCCCGAATGCTAAAGCATTACACCCACAATGGATTCAATGGACTAACTCTCTCACTGCAGCAGATGCAGATTACAGATTTGATTCTATATTACAAACACAGATTCTTGCAGCATGAACAAGAAGATCCTCTGCTGAATGAAATAATGCCTCTAGATCAATATGAATGTATCATTCACAACAGTATCCTGCGGCATGCATAATAGTGAAAGGGCCCAGGCATGATGGAAAGTTTCATACTGGGAAAACACACACTCAATCCCTAGAGGATTGTAAGCCACAGCTGGCCGAACAAAAAGCCTTGATACTGGAACTGTTGTGGGATGCCGAGGACAAGTCTGGCTGCGGTGTTCTGGAGTTTGCGTAGCAGGGATTTGTTGATTCCAGCATAGAGTGTGTTTCTGTAGTCTAGTCTTCTTGTTATGAGTGCATGGGTGAGAGTCTTTCTGGATTCATGGGGGATCCATTTGAAGGTCTTAAGAAAGATGCGGAGGGTTTTTGAAACACGTGGAAGCGAGGTTGTTGATTTGGCAGGTCATGGTGAGAGAGGAGTCGAGTATGATGCTGAGGTTACGGGCGTGGTCTGTGGGGGGTTGCAGAGGGCGGTGAGCCACCAGGTGTTGTCCCAAGCTGAGGTGGTGGGTCTGAGGACGAGTACTTCTGTCTTCTCTGAGTTGAGCTTCAGACAGCTGCTGCTCATCCAGGATGGAAACATCTTTCATTCCTTCCTGGAAGCTGATTCTGGTGGTGAGGGGGTCCTTAGTGAGGGAGAGGATGAGCTGGGTGTCATCGGCCTAGGAAACTATTCTGAGTCCATGCTGTCTGATGATGGCGGAGAGGGGGCCAAGTAGATGTTGAAGAGTGTGGAGATGTGCGATGATCCTTGCGGTGCTCTGCAGTTGATCTCTGTGGGTTTGGAGAGGAAGGGCGGGAGTCTGGTCTTTTGGGTTCTGCCGGTGAGGAAGGAGTGGAGCCATTCGAGGGCGGTTTCCCTGTCTGCCGGCGTCATGGAGTCTGGTGGTGAGAGCGCGGTGTGAGACGGTGTTGAAGGCTGTGGAGAGGTTGAGTATTACCAGAGCCGCGGTGTTGCCTTGGTCAAGAAGGGTGCGGATGTTGTCTGTGGCGGTGAGTAGGACAGTCTCAGTGCTGTGGTTGCTGCGGAATCCAGAATGGGAAGGATCGAGGATGGCGTTTTCCTCTATGAAGTTTGTCAGCTGGGCATTGACGATATTCTCAGTGACTTTGGCCACAAAGTGAAGGGGAGAGATGGGTTGGTAGTTTTCCGGTCTGTCAGATCTGCAGGGGGTTTCTTGAGGAGGGGCTTGACTTCCGCGGGTTTCCAGTCATCGGGGAATGTGCCAGATTCGAAGATGGCATTGATGGTGCTTCAATTCGGGCGCTATGGCGGCGATGGCTCTGTGGAAGACGTGCGGGGGGCAAGGGTCCGCGGGGGCTCCTGAGTGAGTGTTCTTCATGGTTGTGGCGGTATCTTCGGTGGTGACCGGGGTCCAGCCTGCAATGGTAGACTGGCTGTCGTTGCCGGAGACGGGTGGTTTCTGGAGTCTGTTCGCTGAAGTTGTCATAGAGGGCCTTGATTTTCAGTTGGAAATAGGAGCTGAGCTTGTTGCAGAGGTCCTTGAAGGGTGTGACGTCCGTGCCTTCGCTGGGGGGTTTAGTGAATTCCTAGATGATGCTGAAGTGTTGCTGGAGTTGGCGAGAATTTTGTTCCGGTTGAAGGCCCTTTTGGGGGATCTGATGAGTTGGTAGTATTCTGTCATGGTGTTCTTGTAGGTGGTCCGGTCTTCAGTGGTTGGTGTGTCTGGATTCTTGGACATTGGTGGTAAACCAGGTGGTCTTCATGGGGCACTGTCTGTCGGGATTGCGGAGGGGGGAGAGCTTGTGTCCGCAGTTGCTGATCCATTGGTGTAGTTCTTTGGCTGCAGAGTTGGCTTTGGCCAAGATGGTAGAGGGATTGTGGTTGAGGGTGGAGTTGAGGTTGTACTTGTGACCTTGCTCCAGCTCCTTTGCGGTGGGTGTGGTGTGGGTTTGTGAGCGGTGGTGTTGTTGAAAGAGAAGTGTACACAGTGGGGTCCGTCTGCCGGGGGGGTGGCTGAAGTGGATGTTGTTCCCTCCTGCGAAGATGGGGTCAAGGGTGTGTACTGCCTTGTGGGTGAGGGTGGTAATGAGCTGTTTCAGTATGAGGTTGGCGAGGTTTTCCAGGAGGGTGGCGGAGTTGTGGTCTCTGAGGTTGTCAAGGTGGAAGTTGAGGTCTCCGATGAGTATTTAGTCCATAAAGGTGATGGCGTGGGGTGCGATGAGGTAGGGGATGGTGGGGCTGAATGAAGTTCGAGGTCCGGGGGGTTTGTAGGCAACTGTGCCATTTAGGGTAATTCCAGGGCTGGTCTGCATCTAGAAATGGATATGTTCTGTGGTGGAAGGGGAGTGGCTTATGCTGGAAGTGGAGAGTTGGAGGGAGCTCTTGTGTGCGATTGCAAGTCCTCCTCCTGCGTGGTTGGGGCGGTCCTTCCTCTAGATCTTGTATCTGTCGGGGATGGCGGTGGCGATGTCAGGGGTAGAGGAGGCGTTGGTCCAGGTTTTCGTGAAGAAGGTGAAGTCCGGCAAGAGGGTGTCAAGGAGGTCCCAGATCTCCATAACATGTCTGTGCAGGGAGCGCACATTGAGGAGGATGCATCTCAGGGCTTCGGGGGTGCTAGCATCCAGCTTGAGTGTGGCAGCCGTGGGGTTGCAGAGTGTGGTATAGGATTATCAGCAGTGTCGGCATAGACAGCTGGCAGTTGTTGTTCCTTCCGGGGTTGAGTTAATGGAGGGCAGCTGAGTCATAGCGGCGGGTGGTCGGAGAACCAGGGTCCCTGGCGCTGGTTGCAGACGGGTCGCCGGCATGTGCAGACGGGCCTGACTTGCCAGCGGGACGCCCGCTGTGCACGACTACTATTAAATAGGGAAGGGGGAGGGACGCGCAGCTGGGAGGCGGGAAACAGCGGGGAGGAGGGGCCGCAGGGGCAGCAGCTGCGGGAAAGGGGGGCAAAACGGGCACAGAGGACAACAACACCATTACATGTACAATCAAGGAATTAAAAAACTAGCAAAACAAAACAGAAATACAATTACAAGGCACAATAACATAAAAGATAGAAAACTGGCACAGAGACAGACAACTGCGGACCAGCAGAAGAGCAGGACTCTCCCACCGGACCACCAGGGTTGAGGCGTGGAGCAGTTGGGGCAGCGGGCATGGTCTCTGACCATGAGGTCAGAGGTTTTGCTCAGACACCCAAGCAGCGGCCGCCATTAAATAGGGAAGGGGTAGAGAAGCGCAGATGGGAGGCGGGAGCGGGTACCCACAGGGGGAGGGGCCGCGGGGGCAGCAGCGGCGGGAAAGGGCAGTGAAACGGGCATGGAGGACTATAACAACAGCACAGGTACAATGAAGGAATTAAAAACAGGCAAAACAAAACGAAATACAGAAGTAAACATTACAAGGAACAATAACAAAAAAGACAGACAAAAGACAGAACATGGGCACCAACACAGAGACAGACTACATCAGACCAGCAGAATAGCAAGGCTCTCCCACTGGACCACCAGGAATGAGGCGCAGGCAGGAGCCTGCGGGTGGAGGAGGGCCTCTAACACCTACCACTTCATTGAGGTGTAGGGGGCAGCGACACAACAGCAGAGCTGCTGGGACGGGCAAGGTCTCTGATCAAGAGGTCAGAGGTCTTGCCTCATTGCTTTCTGTCTGTATTTATCTTTAAAAATCTGTAAAAACGGAAAACCGGGAGCCTTAATCATAAAATAGAAATCGGCATTGTCAACATAGTGATGTTCTTTAAACTGGGCTGAATCCCGAGGTTAATGCTCTCACAGCAAAGCTCTTGCGGTAAGGACAATGTTTTGGTCTTTGTCTTGGCAAGTCACGTAACATCCTGAATTCTCAGTGGCTATTTTGGAAAACAAGATATAAATAGCCACGTCCCTACTCACGCCTTGCTTAGCAATCAGACTCAATGAGAAACAAACTCTTCAATTGTCACTCCTGCTTAGAGTCTTTAGAATCATGCTTTGTCATGGCGGGCTAGGTGGCGATAAAGTCTCAGCAAAGCAGCATATCTATCTATACAGTTCACAAAGCCCTGCTCGTCCAGAATTAGCTAGTGCAGCTGAAGTACTCAACTGTTCAGGCGACTCCACATCCTTCCAACCTGAGTACACTATTCCTAAATACGTAGTTATTGCTGAACAACACAATAATCCTGCTTCTCTTAACAAGGCTCCTTTTTGCTGCTTAGGTAACCAGGTAATTATTTCCTCAGAGACAAGTTTCCATTTTCCTCCTAAAAAAAAGGCAAAATAACCAAAAAGATAAAAGTCACATATAGGTCAGTAATTGATAACAGTGATACTTCAGTATATTTTGCAAACATTTCTATGTTTTTCACCCACAATCACATATTTATACCTAATGCACAAGTAACTTGCCATTTGTCAGGAATTCAGTTGGTTCCTCAGCAGCAGTACCCTCAAGAAGCCCACCTTCTGGCAGACACTATTCATACAGCTACAGTATATGTACAATGAGGTTCATAACAACAGTATAACTTGCATTATTACATTATTCGTTTTATAGTTTGACAAGCACTGCTTTTTTTACTTACAAGTAAACACATTTGTACATTTCATTTTTTAGCACAGTCTTCAAACCTTGCTCACATCTCTCTACATTCTAATCTGTACATCTCAAAATCTGTATTAACACATCTACACCTCCCCAAACAACATTTCACTCTGTAAAGATACTATAGAATAAGTGTACCAACATTAGCACACTTACTAACACTTCACAACAAAGTTTCTGAAATATATTTCTAAATCTCTGAACTTTGAGTACTTTTGTCAATGTGAATTACCACAACAGTTTCTTTCAACTATAGATATATTAACGTCTACTGAGCATAACTCAAAGAAACTTCTTTTTCCTCAAAAGCACCAAGGACAAACTAAGCCATCTCTGGTTCTGCACCCAATTACATAACAGCATTTCATCAACCATGCAATAAGAATGGAAACTATTGGTTGAGTCTTGGCCCATTTTTTATTTACTTTCCCCCCTATCATCTCATGAGACTCTTGTGGGATCGTAAAACACCTTGTGGTAGGCCCAATAATTTTTCATGCAACTCTCACGAGATGCTCACGAGATTGAATGAACCCCATAAAAATAACCATCTACTCATCACAGCAATTATCTCGGACACGCTTTCTCTCAAAAACAAGCACCATTAAATGCATTCCTGCTAATGGAGTGTATTGAGAACTAATCTACTCCTTTTTACTATATGCGATCCCACTAGAGTGCCATGAGATCTTAAAAATTAGTTAAAACAATATACATTTATTTTCTTCACAGTAGTTATTTTTAGACACCTCCTCTCTATTATCTGCACACACACAACAGTGTCAACTAAACTTCTCTCTTTGGACAGATTTTCTCTACTCCACTACTTTTTTGTTATAATCCTGTGAGCCTCCAGCAAGCATGGATGCACCTAAAAGTCTGCATTCAGCCCAGTATTTCTCTGTGTCTCTATGGGGGTCTTGCGTGCTCGAACATTTAGTGTATTTCTCATGTACAACAGGTATGTATTCTTTAATGTGGTGTGAGAAGCTGGTCTGGTATATGATGCCCACTAATGTAAGTGCAAAAACAACAGTTGATGGATAGAATGCAGAACAATGTCATACATTCACCCCAGTACAGAGATATGGGCCTAAATCCATCAATTTATGCTCCCAATGCCATTCCAGTTTGAACCCAGCCATATGCAAATCAGTCTTGACCCTGTGCCCAATGGGAACAGTCCAGCCCGAACTGCCAGGCCAGGTCCTCTCTGGACTGGAAAAAAGCATCCTAGGACTGGTTTCGGGGTTTCACCCCTTATCAGCCAGAACAGTTTTACTTCCAGTGGCATGGAGAGCACAGGACCCACGTCTGGGCATACCCGTCCCACTCGGGGTGACAAATGCAAAGAGAACAATTGATGGAAAGTATGCAGAACAATGTCATACATGCACCCCAGTACAGAAATCTGGGCCTAAATCCATCTTTTGCACTAATGTAAGTGGGCAACTTGCACCAGTCCAGACAACCCTTCTGGTAATTTAGGAGGTCTTAGACAACCTTAGAAAGCTCTCTAAATGGTAGCTGAGGAGAGCAGCCTTCAGGTGTAGTCCAGAAGGAGTGTAAAGCAGCTTGTTTTACCAGAATGCAATCTTATAGATTAGACTAAGTGAAAAAGAACCACACAAGGTACTTATAGAAATATGTATTTATTATATAATACTCTCTAACATGTTTAGATATCTCCTACCCAGAGATAATCACATTGCACACAATACTTGGCAAAGGAATGCAGTAAATAGCACAGAATACACAGTGGATCCCAGGGGTCGGGGGACCAAACCATCTACTAAAAAAGTGGTATAATAACCACGACTCGGGTCAGGACAATGTCAAGAGGACGTACAAGTGCTGGGGACCCAAGGAGCCACCCAAGGTGAGTGACTAAGAACCCCACGGAGAGTGGGTGCAGTGTGAGAACATGACCGGGTGCTCCGTACAACTGTACTTGTAAGTCGCTGTTGTATTTTTAATGATTAAGGACCCTTCCCAGTGGACCCTGAAGAAACCCAGTGGAGGACAGAAGGTTGGAAAGCCACCTCACCCATGGATACCCTAGTCCGCACGTTACCTACACCAGGGAAGCCAGGTGCATAGGTGTGAACTGGTGTCGGAAACCACTGTCAAACCCAATGGAGGACTTCAGGGAAGTGATGCTGCTGAAGAAGGAGAAAGTGTCCGGTGGAATCCAAAGGTGGATTCTAGTTGAGAGGTACCTCCAAGCAGAGGGTATAGAGTCTATGTCGCTCATGAGTGACCAGGAGATCTGGAAGACGAATGCCCACCAAATGCAGGAGATTTGACAAGTACCTTGACTCTGCAGCTGTGAGGACCAGGCAACGATGTTGAAGACCAGGAGCCATACGCAAGCTGTCTCACTTAAGATGTCAAGTGCTGAGGGGTCGGTATCCGGCGGAAACATCAACAAGCCTTGGCAAATGCAACCAACGCTGAAGTCGCAGAAGGTACAACTTCAGGACCAGCAGGGCAGGGGGATCATGGAAGGCCCGAGCAAACAGGGGAGCCTGAAATAAACAAAGGTGACCCTCAAATGGGCCCACAGGCTGAAGGTACTGGAGTCGCAAGAGGACCTCAAGCAGCTCACCAAAAGATGCAGGCCACGATGCACAACGATGCGATATGGCCTAAGATTCTGGTTGCTGGAGGGGCTCGTAGTGGGGGCTACTTGGAGCCCGAAGTTCTTCTTGGAAGGAAGTCAACAAGCCTTTGCAACTGCAAGTTGACGCAGTTCACAGGGGTTGGGTTATTGCAGCCCCCACAAGGGATACTGGCCTGAAACTTGGTGAGTGGGCAGGGCAGATCTTGTGAGCTGTGAAGAACCACCACCTGTGTTGCAGAACCTTCTGAAGTCCGCAGGACTCATGATCAGCAAACCGTTCAACTTAGTTGCGGTGCCTGCGAATGCAGGAGAGTGACTCCCTCACTCCAAGGAAGATTTCTTCAGGTTTCTTTGATGTCCACAGACCTTGAAAGGTTCCTGTATGGTGCACAGGCACAGACGATGAAGCAGACTGGAAGAGAGATGAAGTTGAGCCCAAATGAAGTCCAGCAAATTCCAGAGTGCCCAGACGGTAGAAGAAGTAGTAGTGTCTGATCTGAATCTTGTCGCACCACGGATCTAGGGACCCACCCATAGGTAAACCCTTAAGTGCCCTAAGGAAATGGTTGGGACGATTCAAGGCACCCTCCCAGGGGACGGTTGGGAGAAGGGGAGGTTACTCCCATGTCCTTTGTCCGATTTTGTGCCAGTGCAGGAGCCAATGGCTCCAAGAGCTGGTTTGCACTGCACTATGCATGGGGACACCAAATGTGCTCCTCATGCAGACTGAGTGGCGCTGGCAAGCGCCACCAACCTGCTCCAATACACTAAATACTGTCTGGGAGGTGCACACATTTCCCTGTGACAGGATTCCTATTGTTCAGCCTTACCGTGCTTGAGCTTGGCTCAGCAGCAGGAGAGCAGAATCGTGTCTCAGGTTGGCAGCAACCATTTTGTGCTGTCCGGGTCTAGAAGGCTGGTACCAGGGACACTGAGAGCCTAACGGAGGGCTCTTTCAGTGCTTGGAATCATACCTCCCACACCGTTTAAGGTGTGCAATATGATTTCAACATGTTTGATACCAAACATGATAGTATTCGTTACAACCGTTTTCGAGATGGTCATCGTGTAATTACGTGATGCCACTCTATATAGTATATGGCTGTTTCACTTACAACCCGGGAGAATGGGCTGTAGGGGTGTCCTGCTCATGCATGGACACCCTCACACTTAGAACCAAGCACCCTCACTTCAGCAATGCAAATGCCTGCTATAGGGGTGACTTATAGGTTTTAAGTGCAGTGACCCTAGATATAGGAAACCTATATCTTTAGTAAGTGGTGCTAGCACAGGCTTACGCAGGCTACAATGGCAGGCCTGTAGTTTCATTTTGAATGGTCTCCCATGGGTGGTATAATGCATGCTTCAGCCCATGGAAGACCTCTGGGGTACCTATGCCCTGGGTACCTTAGTACAATATACTAGGGACTGATAAGGGTACCCTAATATCCCATCTGCAATGTACCTAAGTACACAACACTAAAGGGAGAAAGCAGATAGACTGGGGTCCTGATTAGCATGATCCCAGTCAGACTAGTCAATAACTGCTTAGCATGCAGAAGGAACTTACCTTCCTACATGTGGCTAGCACAGTATTCAAAGACATAAGCCTGTGCACTGACACCTTTCTCTATAAAAAATGTTCTCTACCAACCCCTACCTTTTTCCCATGATGTCTCGAGACTCTCACAAGATCATACTTTTTTTTAAGTATATAGTAAAGAGTGACGAGAGACTGGACTCTTCCAAAACACCTCACCACCACTCTAAATAGTAAACTAGTGACTGAATATTCCTCTGAGATTTCTCCCCAGGGCAAAAAGGATGTGCAATACAGTGTGGGGAAGGACTGGCCTCAACATAAGAATTGTCTCTTGGTAGAAGGGTGTGTGTACTGGAATGTAGGAAGAAACTGAGAGCTCTCTTAGATTACACATGTGCACAGTAGGGTGTGGGGAGGTGCTGGCGTCTCCGCTGAAACCTTTCTGTGAGATGACACAACATGGCCGAACACCTACACTTCCAGATCCACGTCAACAACAACACCACCCTCAGAGGAACCCTCGTCTACAGACCCCCGGGCCCTGACCACAGTTCAGCGAATCCATCACCGACCTCATCAGCACGCACGCCATTCCCTCCACAGACTACATCCTCCTCGGAGACCTGAACTTCCACCTAGAGAACGCCAACGACAACACCTCCACAAAGCTAATCGCCAACCTAGCCAACCTCGGACTCAAACAACTCATCACATCACCCACCCACTCCGCTGGACACACGCTCGACCCCATCTTCTCCGCCAGCGACCACGTCACCTTCAGCCACACAATCGAACTCCACTGGACCGACCACCACTGCATCCACTTCTCTTTCGAGAAACACACCACACACAATCAACCGCAACGTATCCCGCACCGCAACTGGAAAAGAGTCACCGAAGACCAGCTCATCACCACACTCGCCCGAAATCCGCCTCCCGAGCCCTCCAAGACCAACGTAGCAGCCCAGAACTTCAGACAATGGATCGACGACTGCGCCAACACCCTCGCCCCAATCAGGAAACCCTCCAACAGACACACAGACACTAGAGCCATCTGGTTCAACGAAGAGCTCCAAGCATACCTGCAGAAAACTCGAAAAGCAATAGCGCAAGGACAAGACAACCATGCAGCCCTCACGAACGCCAGGCGCAAACATCACCAGCTCATCAGATCCGCCAAAAGAACCTCCTTCAAGGAACGCATAGACAACAACACACACAACAGTAAAGAGCTCTTCAACATCGTGAAAGAACTCGCCACCCCCAGCTCCAGCTCCAATGACATACCACCATCACAAGAACTCTGTGACTCCCTGGCCACCTCTTTCCACCGCAAGATCACAGACATCTACAACAGCTTCGATACCCAGACACAAACAGCAGATGCCGACACCCCAGAATCAACACCCACCGAACGCACCGACCTTCTGCTCTCCTGGAACAACATCAACGACGAGGAAACCGCCAAAATCATGAACACCATCCACTCCGGCTCGCCTTCCGGCCCCTGCCCTCACCACATCTTCAACAAGGCAAGCTCCATCATCGCACCCAAACTGCGAAAGATCATTAACAGCTCCTTCGAGACCTCCACCTTCCCAGAGAGCTGGAAACACGCCATAATCAACGCCCTCCTCAAAAAACCCAAGGCGGACCCAGAGGACCTCAAGAACTTCCGACCCATCTCCCTGCTCCCGTTCCCGGCAAAAGTCATTTAGAAGACCGCCAACAGACAACTGACCCTCTTCCTGGAGGAGAACAACATCCTGGACTCCTCCCAATCTGGCTTCCGCAGCAACCACAGCACCGAGACCGCCCTCATCACCACCACTGGCGATATCAGGGTCATTCTGGACAAGGGCGACACCGCGGCCCTCATCCTCCTGGATCTCTCAGCCGCCTTCAATACCGTCTGCCACTGTACCCTTCGCACACGCCTCCACGGTAAACGGACATAATATTGAATAAAAAATATTGACTTGACAGAATATCGAGTTTTTAATATAGAATGGACAGAATATCGAATTGCCAAAATATAGTGGTGAAGAATATCGAAAAACAGGTAAGAAATATCGATTTAAATAATATAGAAGTAAGTAATATCGACAGTCATAATATAGTTGTTAAAAATATCGATTTTTTTTATAGTGTTTTAAGTGCTAGTATATGTGTTAAAAGTATGTATTCATTTTGGAATGTATGTTTGAATATTTTTAAAGTAATGAATTTTATGCTATTTAAATTTTGTGTAATTTAATTCCGTAGCGGGTTGTGGGTTTATAGGGGATTAGGGTGGGAAGTAATTTAATTATAGTACATTAAATAATAATTTTTAGGAATTATTAATTATTTTTAATTTAATTTTGCGTTTTACTTCTGTAGCGGGTTGTGGGTTTATAGGGGAATAGGGTGGGAATTAATGTAATTGTTATTAGGTAATTATTAATTGGTATTGAAAATTAATTGGTTGTTGATTAATTATTAATTGGTAAATAATTTGTATTAATTGGTAATTCATTTGTAATAATTGTTTAATTGATAATTATGTTAATTGTATTAATTTATTATTTGTAGCGGGTTGTGGGTTTATAGGGGAATATGGTGGGAAACAATTTTTGTATATTGATAATTAATTTATTATTAACTAATTATTAATTGGTATTAT
The DNA here is from genome assembly GCF_964204655.1 of Triturus cristatus. Classification (NCBI taxonomy): domain Eukaryota; kingdom Metazoa; phylum Chordata; class Amphibia; order Caudata; family Salamandridae; genus Triturus; species Triturus cristatus. The sequence continues at coordinate 52,023,397 of NC_140583.1, read as the reverse complement.
TTGTATTTATTAATTTTTGGTACTGAAAATTAATTGGTTGTTAATTAATTATTAATAGTTAATTAATAAAAAATATTGGTAGTTATAATGAATTAATTATTAAACATTGTGTGATTGGTGATTACTTTCAATACTTTTTTGGTATTAATAATTTATTTATTTTTAATAAAATATAAAATTATTATTTTCCTTACTATTGCACTCACCGGAGTGGGAATTGTAATTTTTACCCCTACGCTATCCATCGCTTTCCCTACTATTGCATTCACTGGAGTGGGAATAATAATTTTTACCCCTACGCTATCCAACGCTTTCCCTACTGTTGCACTCTTTGGAGTGGGAATAATCATTTTTACCCCTATGCTATCCAACGCTTTCCCTACAGTTGCACTCACTGGAGTGGGAATAGTACATTTTACCCTCCCGCTATCCCACGCTTTCCCTACTGTTGCACTCTCTGGAGTGGGAATAGTAATTTTTACCCCTACGCTATCCAACGCTTTCCCTACTGTTGCACTCTCTGGAGTGGGAATAGTAATTTTTACCCCTACGCTATCCAACGCTTTCCCTACTGTTGCACTCTCTGGAGTGGGAATAGTAATTTTTACCCCTACGCTATCCAACGCTTTCCCTACTGTTGCACTCTCTGGAGTGGAAATAGTAATTTTTAGCCCTACTCTATCCAATGCTTTCCCTACTGTTGCACTCTTTGGAGTGGGAATAGTAATTTTTACCCCTACGCTATCCAACGCTTTCCCTACTGTTGCACTCACTGGAGTGGGAATAGTAAATTTTACCCTCTCGCTATCCAACGCATTCCCTACTGTTGCACTCTCTGGAGTGGGAATAGTAATTTTTACCCCTACGCTATCCAATACTTTCCCTATTATTGCACTCTCTGGAGTGGGAATAGTAATTTTTACCCTCCCGCTATCCAACGCTTTCCCTACTATTGCACTTACTGGAGTGGTAATAGTAAATTTTACCCTCCTACGCAAAAAATATTGAATATTTGTAATTAATATTACGTTAATATATATGTATGAATTTTTTTTTTTAACTTACATCAATTATTTATTGATTTTAAAATTATTTAAGTATGTTTCAGTTAATTATATGTATTATTTCATTAATTCTACATTACTTTTAAGACATTTAAAAAATTCGATATTTCGACTAACTATATTTTTCACAACGATATTTTGGATTCTATATTTTTGTACTTACCTGTTTGGAGATAGGGCTTCGATATTTTGGCATTCTATATTTTTTCCTCTAAATTTTTGTAGGTTGATATATTCTCCTTCTCGATATTTTGTCAGTGATCTGCCTCCACGACGCAGGGATCCGAGGCAAATCCCTGGACTGGATCACCTCCTTCCTCACCGGCAGAACCCAGAGAGTCCGCCTCCCCCCGTACCGTTCCGAAGCCACCACGATCACCTGCGGCGTACCCCAAGGATCATCCCTCAGCCCAACCCTTTTTAACATCTACATGGCACTGCTCGCCAACATCGTCCGAGCACACCACCTCAAAATCGTCTCGTACACCCACGACACACAGTTGATCCTTTCCCTCGCCAAATCCAACCTCCACGTGGGAATAAAGGCCATCGCAGAATGGATGAAGATCAGCCACCTGACACTTAACTCAGACAAGATGGAGGTCCTCATTCTCGGCTCCACCCCCTCCGCAAGGAATGTCTCCGCGCTGAGAGCTGCTCCGACACCCACAACCCACGCACGCAATCTGGGGTTCATCCTGGACTCAACACTCGCCATGACCCAGCAAGTCAAAGCCGTCTCCTCCTCCTGCTTCAACACCCTCCGAATGCTCCGCAAGATATACAGATGGATCCCCACCAAAACCAGGAGAACGTTTACCCAGGCACTCGTCTGCAGCTGGCTGGACTACGGCAACGCCCACTACGCAGGAACCACAGCCATACTCCAGAAAAGACTCCAGTGCATACAGAACGCCTCCGCACGCCTCATCCTCTGACTCCCCCACCACAGCCACATCACCACTCACCTACGAGACCTGCATTGGCTCCCAGTCAACAAGAGGATCACTTTCAAACTCCTAACCCATGCGCACAAAGCACTCCAAACCGGACCAGCATACCTCAACGAACGACTGTCCTTCTACACCCTGAACTGCCAGCTGCGCTCCGCTGACCTCGCCCTTGCCACCTTCCCATGTATCCGTCGAACGACCACCAGCGGCATATCCTTCTCCCACCTCGCCGCAAAGACATCGAATACCCTCTCCGCCCATCTACGTAAGATCCAGGACTTGCTGACCTTCAGGAGACGCCTCAACACATGGTTGTTCGACCAGTAGCTGCATGCCACCCCCCCCTAGCACCTTGAGACCCTCATGGGTGAGTAGCGCTCTCTACAAATGTTTTGAGTGATTAACAGATGTGAGTACTAGGATGTGGGGAGGGACTGACCCCTATCCTTAGATCTCTCTCATGGATGATGGAAATGCACAGTAGGGCGATGGGAAGGACTGGCCTCTCTGCCGAGAAATCTCTGTATATGTGGAGAAAAAATGAGCACTATACTGAGAAGTTTCCCTTGCATGACAAGCATACATACTATGTTACAGAGAGACTACTTGGTCAGCCCCAACAACTCCTCAGAGTAACACATGTGCAAAATAGGCTGTGGGTAGAGACTGCTCTTTCTGCTCATATCTCTCTTCATGATAATGAATGTCATAAGTTGAGTATAAGACGGGGTATCCTGTCTGTTGACAACTGTGGGCCATATTCACAAGAAGCTATTGCCGAATTGATGGCACTTAATCGCAGCCAAAGTTGTGATAAATGTACCTCCCCATTCACAAGCTGGTGTTAACAGCACCAGTTTACCCGCTATAGCAGCCGCAAAAAGACGCCACAGAGGATCCCCGCAACTATCGCAAATGAGATGCAGAGTAGGGGTTCCCGTGCCAAATGCCGCAACAACACCACACCTCAACATTCTCAACGACCAGCCAGATCGGCGATAAGAACACAAAACCGGCGATAAGGCGCGTTAGCACCAGGAAATCTACACCTGCTCTGACCTGGCGTTAAGTCGGACGGCAGCCAGCACCACAAAAGGGAGACCAACCCAGGGCCATATCAGAAGTGCAACAGATGCCATGGAGCCACACATCATGCTGCCCGGACACCCAAGAAGGCCACAAAACCCACCGACCCCCCCCTCGGACCATCCCTCCCTGGAAACCCCCCCCCCAACAAAGACATGCCACATCAGCTATACAAAAACATGTAAAAAATATTCTGCATGATGTCGCACAATCACAACAGTTGAAATGCATGTGTCCTCACAGAAATGAGCATCTCACATTCACTTTCGAAGCAACAAATAAAACTTTATTAAAATGAACACCGAAATTAAATGAAGACACATTGCTGCTCCCCGCGGGACAGTCCGTAGGTCACAGCCTGCAAGACAAAAAATATGATGAGAAGGTGTGTCCTGTGCACATCAAAGGACAGAGAGCGCTAAGGAGAGACAGAGAGGAAGAGAGGGAGAGAAAGAGAGAAGAAGAGAGGGAGAGAGAGAGAGAGAGAGAAGAAGAAGAGAGGGAGAGAGAGAAGTAGAGAGGGAGAGAGAGAGAAGAAGAGAGGGAGAGAGAGAGGAGAAGAGAGGGAGAGAGAGAAAGAGAGAGAAAGTAGAGAGGGAGAGAGAGAGAGAAGAAGTGAGGGAGAGAGAGAGAGAGAGAAGAAGAAGAGAGGGAGAGAGAAAGAGAGAGAGAGAGAGAGAGAAGAGAGGGAGAGAGAGAGAGAGAGAGAGAGAGAGACGCCCTTGCGCAACCAGGCCACTCTGCTCACCTGCTGCCACCAGTGTGTCTCCAACCATGTGCCGGTATGTATAGCAGTACACCAGGACACACATCTGAGTCAGAACCGTCATCTGAAACAGAATCCAGATACATGACTGACACAGTACACACACTTACACAAGATAACATTTCCTACCTGCCCATGCACACCCAGGCAGAGGCATCACAGAGGCACCCGCCGCCCACGGAGCATGCCCGCCCATGCACACCCAGGCCTCACGGCTCACCTTCCGCCACCGGCGTGTAGACAGGATGTCCCACCACGTGCCGCTGCAAGCCACAAGCCCGGGGCCCGCAGACATGGCACCCTCCACACCATGCAGCCACGCTGCGCAGGCCACCAGGTCTCATGTTTGTTGCTGGGTCTTGAATACTCCTTGGCAGAGGACATACCAGTGCACCCGGCAACATCGCAGGCTACACACCCGCTCAGTTTTGATTTGTTCAGCATTATGTACATCAATTGTGTGTCTTTTGCACACCCGATCAGCCCAATGGGTGCCACTAAGTCTGTGACCCGGAAGCGAGGCCACGTGGCGATAGGCCCGCGCTGCCCGTTGGCTCTGGCCTACACTGCAGTCCAGCAGGGCACACAAAACCGGACCGTCAGGACAGGGCATCATCGCAGGGTGCCCACCCGCTCAGCAGCTTAAGGTGCCACTTACTCAGTGCACCCAAAGTCACCGTCCCGTGGTGGGGTGCCTGTGCCTGCCGCAATGCGCCGGGTGCGACTAACCCTGTGCAGCCCCAGTCAGCGCCACGTGGAGGTCGGCCCGTGCCGTATGCAGGCCTGGGTTGCCACTAACCCTGTGCAACCCCAGTCAGCACTACGTGGTGGTCGGCCCGTGCCGTACACAGGCCTGGGTTCCCACTAACCCTGTGCGCAACAAAACTCTTGTGCCCTTCATGAATGGGAACTGTGGCGTCTGTCATCCAGTCAACACGGGCAGAGGAGAATGTGACATAATCGGCCCCTTATGTTGGCGGAGTCACATGGCCTGTGATGCCTGTGCTGGATGGGTGTGGTGTGCCTGCAAATCTGCCCTCAGGGAGTGGCTGTGACATGCTGACAACTTGACCAGTGACCTGCACACCACCAGCGAGTACGCCTGCGATGGGTAGCAATGAGTGCCCCCCCTCGGAGCGTAAGCGGAGTGGTCTGGCCTGCCGTACGCCGGACCAGCATAGGGCTTGCCACAATGACTTGTAGGCTCGGGCGTGGTTCAGTCCATGTCCGGACAAGGAAGTGAGTGATGCGTGTGTCCCTGTTGTAGTGTTCACGGGACCCAGTACACAAAATGCAATGTAGCACCCTCTGACTGGCATCCCACAGGATGAGCAACATTGACGCAAGGGAACTCACTGTCCCTACATTCATCCACACATGCATACATGACTGATGAAAGACATGACACAGCAGAGCATCACTGGATGTTTATTGCACCTCCTGTGCACTTCTGCAATTGGAGCGGTACAGGGCAATGCTGAGCACACTACACAATATGGGCACGTGGAGGGCCAGCCAGAGTCCATCCAGGGATGACAAGTCCTGCTGAAGGGAAGGGTACAGTCCGCAGCCTGGTCGCCGTGTCATTGGTCATCAATCCGGAAGTGGCAGACCAAGCAGAAACAGGCCAGGTGGCGGTAATGAATGCTAGTGCCTGGTACTTCTGACCACAGTCCCATCCACGTCATTGTCCCCGGGTGTGTGCCCTGCCCCACCTGTGGGTGTTGCAGAACCAGCTGCCGCACTGTGTGCCACTGACATATCAGGGGCCTGAGTGGATCCGGCTGCCGCACTGTGTGCCACTGACACATCAGGTGATAACAAACAACAATGTCTCAATTGGATTCAATAAGGAAGACAATTACACAAGCATGTACACGACATTGCAAGGAAAAGAAAGAGAGACTCCTGATAGTTTGTATGAAGGTGCTCATGGCATCATGTATATAAGAAATAACACTTTATCCATAACAGTTTCAAACAGCACTATGAGCATGAGTCGTGGTGGCAACCAAGGAGGCAAAGTGCGCGTAGTTCTCGTGACAAGAGAATGACGGCGCAAGTGACTAGTGCAGACCACAGCGGGCGGCAGAAAGTGACAGAGTGGTAAAAAGCTATATACAGTGATCAATGGTTCAGTACAAATGATTATATACAATGACTGTACAAAGTTTGATATTGGAAGAACCAAAGTGAGAAACCGCGCCATAAGTTGCGCTGAGGGAGTGGTCGACGGTGTTTTGGTCCTATTCATTCAGGACCATCATCAGGACTGGATTGCCTAAATTAACGAGTGCTGGAGAGATAGGACAGCAAGTAGGAGAAAATCCAACTTGTGAAGACGCTGAATGGAACCTGGTTAAATTTGCAGCGGAAGTGCTGCTAAAAGTGAATAATCATGTGTAGTTGGGACTTCATAGATGGCTGGGTATGCAGTGTCGGAGCCCCGAACTACTGCAACGCTGAAGTCAGGACCATGAATGGATTGGCAGGATGAGTGCCGTAGTCCAGGAGGAGCCGAAGAGCAGGGTCGGGTCCTCGATACATGGCCAACGCCGCACACGTCTGTGGCGGTTCCGGTTTTCCTCCGCGCCCCTCAGACCTCTGATTCACTTGGGTTGGCTCCAGGCGCCTACTCAAGGCACCATTTGCTGATCACACGCAGCGGATCGTGGACCTGACCCTGTTCTTCGGCTCCTCCTGAACTACGACACTCATCCTGCCAATCCATTCATGGTCCTGACTTCAGCGTTGCAGTAGTTCGGGGCTCTGACACTGCATACCCAGCCACTGTTATGGATAAAGTGTTATTTCTTAAATACATGATGCCATGAGCACCTTCATGCAAACTATCAGTAGTCTATCTTTCTTTTCCTTACAATGCCGTGTACATGCTTGTGTAATTGTCTTCCTTATTGACTCCAGTTGAGACATTGTTGTTTGTTATCACTTAATCACCCGGTTCTCAACCTGGTCTATGGGTTATACTCCTGTTGTTGTTTACTACAGACACATCAGGGGCCTGAGTGGATCCGGCTGCCGCACTGTGTGCCACTGACACATCAGGCGCCTGAGTGGATCCGGCTGCCGCACTGGGAGGCACTGACACACCAGGGGGCGGGGATGTGGATGGTGTGGGGGCAGCAGCATTCATCAGCGCCATGCCTTGTGGCGGCAAAGCCATGGTGGAGGTCTGTGGGGCATGATAGATCCCAGCTACATTTCGATGATGTGCAGAGGTGGCTGCCATCCTTTCTGCCTCCATCCACACCATGTCCTCCATGAGCCTTTGTATGTGTGCCAGCTCACGGCCGGCATCGCTGGAGCCACTCTGAGCGGACAGCTTTTCTTCTCTCCACGTCATGACTCCAGCGATGTCAGTCAGGGCTCGTTGGAGACCATGGGGCGGACATAGACACCCAGGATGGCGTCCAGTGTGGCAGCTAAGATGCCAAAGCCCACCCGCACCTGCTCAGCCATCTCCATCTGGCACTCCAGCACACGGCGTTGGAAGGCCATGTGTTGTTCATGGAGGTCTTGGGAGGGTGCCGGGGCTGTGGGTGCCTCCTGCTGGGTGATATGGGTGGTGGGTGGGGTCTCATTGTAGTTGGGCTGCCATGAGCCTGGAGGTGAGTGGCGGTTGAGGTCAATGATGTCTTGGATGGTTTGAGTGTCGATGCTGGCGTTGTCCTCCTCGTCATCCGTGAAGAGTGGCTGGGACTGCTCTGCAGGAGGTGTTGACTGTGCCCCTGCGATGTGAAGGGGAGATGGTGTATTACAATGTGTCCACATGTGTGCAGACGCATGGTACAGGTTGACATTCAGACAGCATGGCATTGTACATTGTGACAGTCTGTAGATCTGGGCGATGACCCACATTCATTGTGGGTGTGCACTGTGCTCTGCTTGATTGTGCATGTGTGCCATTGTGCCCATCTCCACCCGTCCCCCCAGTACCTGGTGGTCACTCACCCTGTTGCGGTTGTGTTGTGTCCTGTCGAGCAGTGTCCGGTCCCCCGACTCCGGCCACAGTCTCCACACTGATGACTGTTGACACCAGCTCCTCCATGTCATCCAGCTCCAGCTGTGGCGCTGGGCCCCCACCTCCGGTCTGCATTGCTGCCTTCTGGTTGGCGGAGAGTTTCTCCTTGGTCTTCCTCTTGATGTCATTCCATCGCCTCTTGGCCTCGTCCATTGTCCACTTGTGCTCTCCGACGGCATTCACCTTATCGACGATGTCCGCCCATATTGGAGTTTTGGTGCCCAGTGACACATTGGAGGTGATGAAGAGTTGTTGATAGTGTTCCATCACCTCCGTGACTATGATCCTGTTCGCCTGCGGACTGAACTTCGTCTTCCTCGTCTTCTTGCCTTGCCCTTCCTTGTCCACGAGCTCCCAGGCTGGTCGTCCGGGGTGCTTGTGGGGTTGCGCACGTCCTCTGCGCCTGCTCCGGCTGCCTCCATGGTGTTTGGGTGTAGGTCAGTTTGTGTGTGGGTGTTTTTTCTGCTTTTATGGAGATTTTTCCCACCCGTCAGGTGCGTGTTGCAGGCCTGGAGCTGCTTATCGCTGATTTCCCTTATTGCGCTTTGGCCCATCGCAGGTTTTTTGGTGTTGTGGTTTGTTTTTTTTATCTCCATCGAGGTGGTTTTATCGCAGACATTGTCCGTGGTTTCGGCAGACTATCGCATGCTACCGCCTTGTTGTAAATCCCACGTTGTCACAGGGTTATTTTCCCGCGATGGGCTGCGATATTGAAAGTTGCGTTATGCTACTCTTGCGGTAGTTATCGCACGTTCTTGTGAATATACCCCTGTGTCTTGGACAACTAGTTTGCATATTTGAATGTAAGGACACAATCACCTCTCTCTCACACACCTTCTTATGGGGACAGGCCTGCATAGTAATGTGTACACAGAGACAGACGTCTGCGATCAAATATTTCTCCAAAGTGACTACCATATATTCTAAGGTGTGCTAAAGAACTGCTATCTCCACCAGCTGACAGCAGTGCGTAGTATACTATGAGGATGAATTCACCTCTGTACCAAAAGCTCTCTCTTGTAAAGAAAGCTGTATACTACAATGGGAAGGAGTAATAACAGTACTTTATACATACATATATATACATCAAGCAGCACAGTTGAAAATGGAAGAGCCACTCTATGTCAACATTGCAAGACCGTTATAATATTAAAATATTTAAAAGCTATTAAGGAAAGAAATCACGAGTAACTTTAAACTTTTTATTACCAAAAACAATGTATTAACATTACAAACAACAACTACTATATTAACAAACTACCAAAACAACTGTAAAACAAACAATAGAACAAACATAATAATCTATAACATGTTTTCCTCACTCCAATTACCAGGCACCGACACCTCCTCCCCTTTTGCTTCACTTGCCTACTGGATTTTGATGTAAGTAGATCTTCTTGTCCTTAGTTTCTGCTACCTTAATCTGCCTATAAAATCTCCTATAATAGTATTTTTCTGGCAGGTTTGGTGGCAAAAGGGTAAGTTCATGTATAATAAAAAATTGCAAAAAGGAGTTCAGTGGGGAAATTAGAAACAAACAGTGTGTGTAGATGCAGGCATTCTGAAAGGATAGCTAAGATAAACTGAGTTTGTGCAGCCAAAGTACGCTGTTCTTCACCTGTCTACACATTCTTTCAACTGGCAGATACAACCTTTCCCAGGGGACTTACTGCTCAAGCAGATAACAACCCTCTTTTTGTAAATAAACCACTTTTTTACTGTTTTAGTAAGCAGATCATGTTGTCATAAAAAACAAGTAGAGCTACACACAACAGGCTTGTCCAAGGGTACAAGTGTCACTGTGGGAAGTAAGAACAACATCAGTTGTACAGTTATTTTTCTTTAATGACTTTCCACACAGTTATTGTCCCTCTTTCTCCCAAAGTGAACAATTTTTGTTTTCTTCATCTATATATTCTGTGACATGATACTTCTATAATTCAAAACTTCTATTTTCCGTCTTCCACCTAAAAAAAGACAAGATAGCCTAAAAAGTAAAGTTGCATACTGATCAATAATTGATAACAGTGATACATCACTATATACACCACTGTATCACTATACTCATAGGGCAAAAAAATGTGTACAGCAAGATTCATAATAATATCAGGCCTTGTATTAACAGATTGTAGATTCTTTGTTTTATAATTTCAGAAATACTGCTTCTTTTACTTACAACTGCATACAGATTGAACATTTCATTTGTAAACACACTGTCCAATACTTGATGATATCTCTCCGCATTCTAAAATCTACCTCTCAAAATCTATATTAAAAACATGGACCTCTACAAACAGCTATTGACCTACTAAACCTTGTATTGAATAAGTTTACCAATACTAGAGCACTTACTAACACAACTCAAACAAGTTTGAAAAGTATATTTCTAAATACCTGAACTTAGAGCAGTTTCTTGTATGCAGCTGAAAATACCAGTCTATCTCAGTTCTAAATTCAGTCACTTCTGTTGAGCACAACTCCAACAGGCTTCCTTCTCCTCCAAATCACCTAGATCAATGTTTATTTTATTTATTCATAAAGTTTTGTATAGAGCAAACAAGACCCTGAAGGGATTCCCACTGATCCCTTCAGGGAACCTAGGCTAAACACCAGAGCATTAAATGAGAGCAACCTCACGAGAGTCACCACCACACTGTCTGCACCAATGGACACCAACATAAAATTCAAATGTGTGCTTCTAGACTGTAGATTGGCAGTTAAACATGCTGCTGATATTGCCGGCCTCATCCTTGCACAGGACCAGGACCTTGCAACGCTCTCTGCACTGGGTCGAGGGAAACTGCCAAACTGCGAAGAATTAGCTTATTTCTTCACGTATAAGACTACTAAGGTGGAAGCTGAACTACACTCTGCCCTTGATCACCTGTTGATTAGTCTGCCGAACGCCCTCTTTCCTCCTTGGTTCAATCAATCAATCAATCAATCAAGTGTATGTTAAGCACGACTATTCACCCGTAAGGGTCTCACGGCGGCGCTGGGAGCGGGGGTGGTGGGGGTGGTGGGGTACAGGTTCCAGTCTATCAAGGAGAGGGTCCATCGAAGAGCCAGGTCTTAAGGTCTCTTACGAAGATGGGAAGCGATGCTGTCTGTTTGAAGTGGAGCTGAAGGGCATTCCGGCCTTGGACGAGAGGAAGGAGAAGGTGCGGCCTCCTGATCTGGTTTTTCTGGTGCGTGGGCCCACGGCTGAACGTAGGGTCCTTTGGGGTGCATGGAACTTGAGTCGGCTGTTCAGGTATGCTGGTCCGGTATCATTGAGGGCCTTGTGTGCGTGGGTGAGCATCTTGAAGGTGACTTTTACCTGGATGGGGAGCCAGTGGCGTGTGCGTAGGTGCTGGGAGATGTGGCAGTGTTTTGGCAGGTTGAGGACCAGTTTTGTCGGCAGCGTTCTGGATGCTCTGTAGCTTGCGGGTGACGTGTAGAGCGTAGAGCGTAGAGTGCGTTGCCGTAGTCGAGTCTGCTGGTGACCAGGGCATGAGTGATGGTCTTTCTGTGTTCAAGGGGGATCCATTTGAAAGTCTTACTTAGGAGGCAGAGGGTGTGGAAGCAGGAGGACGAGACTGAGTTGGATGTCACCGTCCCTGCGCAGCCTTGCCCCCCCAAAAATAATGCATCCTCAAACCTTTTCCAAACCTTGGGTAAGAGCACTATACGCAAAACGCTAGCTACTTTAAAAAACCTTCTAATCACTACAACGACCCCCTACCATCGAACCTCTTCTCTGAAGCTAGAACCTCCTTACTCCCACTTTGGACTAAGATCGTCAATGCATCACTTCGGCAAGGTGCTATTCCAGATTGCCTAAAACCGGGTCAAGTTACCCCGATTCTAAAAAAACCATCTGCTGATCCCACGGACCTTCATAACTTTCGCCCAATCTCTAACATCCCCACGTTGGGAAAGCTCCTGGAGAAATGTGTGCTCACCCAACTCTGTAACCACATCGATCATTTCCAACTCCTGGACCAATGTCTAACTGGTTTCCACCCAGGCCATAGTACAGAATCTGCGCTAATTCACATGATAGATGATGCGCTAAGAATGTTGGATCAAAATGAATATTGCCTATTGAGCCTTCTCGACCTTTCATCAGCCTTTGATACTGTCAAACTCGATAACCTAATCGGCCTCCTGGAACACAGGATGGGGTTGTCTGGACCTGTAGTAAACTGGTTCTCCTCATTCCTTCATAACAGATCCCAAAGCTTCAAGATGAACCAGTCCCTTTCTCATCCTTCTCAGGTCATGCTGGGGGCTCCACAGGGTTCTGCGCTCTCACCCACGCTCTTCAACCTGGTCATGGAGCCTCTGACAGAAATTCTGAAATCATCCAGCATTCACTATCACATGTACGCGGATGAAACACAATTATACCTGAAGATCGCCTCCACTGAGGACATCTGGGCCCTCAACTCAGTCCTACTGAAAACACAAAGCAGGCTGACACGTAACCACTTGAATATTCGCACCACACAAGCAATCTCCAGATATGGAACAATGGTTGAATCAGCTTACTGCTCTTAACTGTACGCCACACCTCGTTAATTCCGCAACTTCTCGGGAATAATGCTAGACAAAAGTCTGAACATGCAGAAGCACATCAGTTTCCTCACCAAAGGAGAGGACTTCCAACTCAGCATCTTAGGGAAACTTAAACCTTTTCTCCCTGCTCATGACCTAAAGGTTGCGGTGCAAGCTGTAGTGATCTCAAAGCAGGACTATGGCAGTGCAACCCTTTGCGGCCTTCCTAGAGTGAAGAAGGCTCCTCTTAGGGTTGCCCTCAACTCTGCTGCTAGGCTCTTAACAGGCGCTAAAAAATACAACCATATATCACCAGACCTGTTATCCCTGAACTGGCTTCCACATGAAGCTCGGATACAGTTAAAAATTGCATGCATGGCACAAAAAGCCATTCACTTCAATACCCCGCTGTACCTCGCTCAAACACTGGAGCTCTCACGTGGTTCGAGAGCCTCCAGAAGCGCCAGCACCCTATTGCTCAAACCAAAAAAATCAAGAAAAGAAAAACCTACAATCAAGCCTTCTAGATTTTGCACCGAGGATTTGTAACTCCGTACCCCCCAAAGTCAGGATGAATCCTTCCACTATCCTCTTCAAAAAGAAAGACAAAGTGTTCTTGATGAAGAAAGTTCTGCCTCAGATTGGCTATTCTGTTGGATATTGAGGTCACAGTTGCAGATTTGTGGCCCAGCTGCCAGAGCTCCCGAGAATTCCTGGCTTATAATACTGGGAATTTTTCGCTTTGTTGACTGCTTGTATCCCTCTTGATGTATAAAATGTAAAGCGCTCTGATACCCTCGGTGGTCATGTTCGTGCTATAGAAAACTTTCTAAATAAATAAATAAGAAAATACATTCTTTACATATATGAGAGTAGAAAGGTAAAGCTGGAGTTCATGGTTGCACATCAATGCAGTGGTCATTCAGGGCATCGGTATAGTGGGCACCTAAGTAAATAATAGGACCTAAAGTATCTTAGGGCAAACACTTCTTCATTAGTATTGGTTTTACTTCTGTTTTTTTAATGAAGAGGTAAATGAGATTCGGCGGTCATCCGGAGGCAGAGTGTTCCATATCTTCAGGGCGATGCCCGAGAAGACTCTGTAACTTGTTTTATTATTTATTTACTCATTTGTATGGCGCAGCGAATCATCCCCAGAGGGATCTCTCGGTGCCTGAGAGAGGGACACCAGATGGGCAGTAGAGTTTAAAACAGTCAGGTTTTGAGTAGCTTCTTGAACCGTGCAAAAGTAGACCAGGCACGAATCTCCTCCGGGAGCCTTTTCCAATGCTGAGGGGCAAGATGAGAAAAAGCCCGGCCGCCTATCTTGACCTTTCTGATTCTCTGAGTACAGAGTAGAGAGCGATTACTAGATCTTAACTGCCGCATTGACCGGTACAATACAAGTTTTTTCTTCAAGTAAGCAGGGCCGATCCCCTGTAGAGACTTAAAGCCCGTAAATAACAATTTAAAGATGGCCCGCTTCCTGATGGGGAGCCAGTGCAGTTGATGTAGGAGAGGAGCAGAGGGCGTACGTGCTGGGTTATTCAGGGCTAGGCGAACTGCCATGTTTTGGACCACCTGCAGTTTTGATGCCAGGTCTTCCTTTATTCCCACAAGAAGGGAGTTGCCATAGTCTAGTCGACTGATTGAATGCGACTAAATCAGAGACTTCCTGGCCGCAAGAGGGATCCACAGGAATATCTTCCTAAGCATCCTCATTGTTCCAAAGCAGGCGCCTGAGAGTGATTTAACATGTTCTTCCATCGACAGTTTATTGTCGATTCTGATGCCTAGATCCTTCGCCCATTTCTTTGGGGAAGGTGCCGCTCCCAGTTCTGAAGGCCACCAATCCGAGATCCACAGCTCTTCTGCTGTCCCAAATAGCAATATCCCGGTTAGTGCTGCAGAATGAAAAATTAGGGCACATTTTGACTTCTCAAATCCTCTTCTATTTCATTAAAAAATTCTGACATGCAGACTGAAACACGCACTTTCAATACCAGCAGCAGACTTCCCTGGCGAGCAGTAGCTTTACTATAGTGATCTATTGAGAAACTAGAGTGTTAACATTCAGAATGTATGGCAAATGTGTGACACATCTGAATGCCTTCTTGATGGAATCAAAGTAAAAAACTGAAAGTATTTGCTACTGAGGAGAATGCAGTAAATGAGGAAATTAGGAAACTTCATAACAAATAAGTCTCCCAAGATGGCCACCACAGACAAAAGAGCCCAAATGTAGCACAAATATCACCCAGATGTAGCCCACGTGTAGCCCAATGACAGAAGTGTGCAAAATACTTTTTATTTGTTGTGTTTGTGCAGCTTTATATAGTGCAGACTGGTCAGGTATTGGAGTGCTTTACATGAGCATTGGTTATGTCACATAAGGACTAATTCATTTTGGTTGTAGACATGGGGAGAATAAGTGATTTGACCAGAATCACAGAATGTCGAGCTGAAGCAGAAACTCCAACCTGGTTCCCCAGTTGCAAAGTCTGCAGCTCTGAAAGTAACACCACATCCTCTCCCCTAAGTGCAAGATAACAAATAATTAAAAAGTGAGTTGTCGCTATTTGAAAACTCAGAACATATGTCCTCATTTTAGTTTTTTAGAGCACTAACCATAATTTCGATGCAAATAAGACCCTCTCATCTATGTAATTTCTAAAAGAAATGCTCTAGGTATTGCAGTTTTGATTACATCAAGATGACGTCAGGCGTGCCACACTTTTGCAATAAATATAGAATGTTAGCAATCTAGTTGTTCATTAGGATACTGTTGAGAGGCAGAGGCAGAGGCCATGGGCACGTACTGGGAAAACTGAAGGCAGGTAGGAGGGTGCAGAGGCAACAATTTGACCACACTGGGCAGGCAGGAAGGGCAGTGGCAACACAACAGGCTATGGAGAGCAGTGGAAAGGGGGGCAGGGGCAACAAACCAACAATACAGGACAGGCAAGAGAGGCTGTGGTAATATAGTAGACCATTGTGGGCAGAAGAAAGAGGCAGTGGTACTACAACCATACATGCCAACAGACACGATTCAGCCAGGAAACGCCCAATGTTTCTAAGCCCAAATATGCTTTATTTGATCTGTCTCCTGTCTACAGTTTCCTCTTTTACAATATAAGTCAATAGGGAAAATCAATACCCCAGTTTTTTTTCAAAATCTCCCTCTTACCAAGTTCAAAATATTAGCAAGTATGGTACATTTGATCATGGAAGGCAGGAGGAATTGGGGTAGGGACATGGACTCAGATAATAGAGACAGGAGGGACATGGAGAGGTGCACCAACCTGACCATACAGGGCAGGCATCAGGGTTTGCTGCAGCACAATACACCACACTGGGCATGCGGGACGGGAGTGCAGCACAACAATCCATAGAAAGCAATAGGGAGGGGATAGGGCCATGCACATGGACAACAGAGAACAGAGGGGAAGAGGCAATGGCAGCGAGCTGACCATAATGGATAGACAGAAGAGAAAGCTGCAGGATAACAGACCATAAAGGGCAGGAGTGAGGGATCATGGGCATTACAATGGAACAGACAAGCCAGGAGGGACGGAATAGGGGTCTGCACATGGAAAACAGAGGGCAGTGGGCAAGGGGGCAGGGCAGGAGCAGCAAGCTGACCATGGAGGTCAGACAGGATGGGCACTAGAAGCAAGACACACCATGGAGAGCAACAGTGACACTATAATGGCATACACACAGACCATGGAGGGGAGGTGGGAGGGGGTCAGGGGCAGCTAGCTGACCACACAGGGAAGGTGGGAGGAGCAGTGGCAGCACAGAAGACCATGCATGGCAAGCAGGAGGGTTAGTGGCAGCACAATGACCATGATGGACAAGAAGGAGGGGGCAGGGGCATGCACAAAGGACCATGGAGGATAGGAGGGAGGGGTAGGAGCTGTGCACAGACAAGAGAGTTCAGGGGAAGGGGCCTCACAACAGACCATGCTGGGCAGGCAGGAGGAGCAGTTGCAGCACAACAGACCAGGGAGGGGAGAAGGGTTTGGCAGTAAAATGCACCATGGTGGACAGGAGGAAGGGGATAGGCGCATGGAACATGGACAAGCAGGGTGGAGGTGCCAGGGACAGGTTACAGTCATCTGACAATGCTAGGCAGGTGGGAGGGGAGTGGCAGCTCACCAGAACACTCAGAGTAGATAGGAGGGGCAGGTCCATGGAACATGGTGGGCAAAAAGGATTAAGCAGGGGCATGCACACAGACATCGGAGGGCAGTGGGAAGGAGAGTAGGGGCAGCAAGCTAAGCACAGAGGCTAAGCAGGAGGTCAATGACGGGACATAGAATTGGGCAATGGAGGGCAGGAGGAGTGGACTTGGACATCATGCTGAATGGAGGGCAGTGGCAGCACATCAGACCATGCATGGCCGGAGGGAGGAGGCTAGTGCATGGATTCAGACAACAAAGGATAGGGAGGAGGTGAATGGGGCAGCAAGCTAACTGTTCAGAGAAGGCGGGAAGGTCAGTGGCAGAACAACGGCCACGCAGGGCTGTAATAAGGGAGCAGGGACATGGACTTGGACAATGGATGGCTAGAAGGAGGGGAGGCTGGAGCAACAAGCTTGGCTGGGGGCAGCACAATGCCAGGCCCTGCTTCCAACTCCCCACCATCCATTGGGATATGCATCTTACTTAACATTAAAAAAAAACTAGAAATTTGCTGAAATAAAACAAAGATTACAGGGACGTTATAGTTAGACTCAGAATTCACTCATACACAACCAGTGAAATTCAGCAGTTATAGTTACCTGAGCTAACTATAACTTACGCCCCGGCAATGTACTGCTAATGACCTCAGACATTACATCATTCATGACATGGTCAGTTTCATCACTCATGACATCTCAAATGAGCTGTGAATGGAATGGAACTATAATCGCTAGAACTTTATTTAGGGATAGTGTGTGTATATTAACACCATAGGTTTCAGGGGCGTTATAGTTAAGAATTATCATTTAAAAACCTTTGAAATTCACTGAAAAAAACAGAGGTTTCAGGGACGTTATAGTTAGAAATTAGCATTTAAAAATCCTCAGAAATTCACTGAAAAAACCACAGGTTTCAGGAACATTATAGTTAGTTGGATTTTTCACTCCTACAAAACCAGAGAAATTTGGCCGTTATAGTTAGTTGTGCTAACTATAACTCGCACCCCCGCAATGCACTGCTGATGACGTCACATGTTATATCACTCATGAAATGGTCCGTGACATCATTGATGACATCACTGATGACATCTCAAATCACATCACTGATGACATCACTGATGACATCAACCACGTGATCATCTGATGCACCTCCTCACACCCTAATATAACCTTTGATACACCCCCTCTAAAATACAGACTACAATTCTCGAAACCATAGGCACACCAATAACAGTTAGTACATACCCACTCACTGATTCATAGGTCTACACACACATCCACTCACCTATACAGTCACTCATACACGCAGTCACTCATCAATATAGCCACTGAAATATGCACTCATACACCTGTATAGATGCTCACACACCGCCACTCACCCATAGTTACTCACACACTTAGTCAGTCTTGCAAAAAAACAATCACACTCCCATTTACTCACCTATACAGTTGTACACACACCACCTCACTTATTCAGACAGATAGTAATACATACTTATTCTCTTATACAATCACTGACCCAAGCACACACTCATCCATATAGCCACTCTCACAATCACTCACTCTCACATATAGTCATTTATATAGTCCAACACTCTCATATACTGCCTTTCACATATGTAGTTACACTCACATGTACCACCGAGTTATCCATTCACTCACCAACACACCCATACAAACACTCACGCACCCATACAGCCCTTCACAGATGCACTCTTGAAGCCGTACACCCAGTGAATCACCCACTCACACATCTATGCACAGAGTCACACACCCCTCACCCACCCACACAGACACTCAGGCACCCATAAAGATACTCAGACAACCAATCAATAACCCATATAGACACTCATGTAGCTACTCACCAACCCATGCAGCCGCTAACACACCAACTGACAGACTGATACAGACATTCACACAGTTTAGTCACTAACCCATGCATTCAGTAAGACACGTTTAATTACTCACTGATACAGTCAGTCATGCACATTCTAAATCATCCATTCACACACTCATACACCCACTCATTCTTCAATACACCTTGGCATATATATATATATAAAAAACATATTTATACTTTACCGAAACACACAGTCACTGGATGATGTCATCAGTGATATCATCAGTGATGTAATTTGAGATGTCATCAGTGATGTCACTGACCATGTCATGAGTGATGTAATATGTGACGTCATCAGCAGTGCATTGCGGGGGCGCGAGTTATAGTTAGCACAACTAACAATACCGACCGAATTTCTCTGGTTTTGTATGAGTGAAATGTCCAACTAACTATAATATCCCTGAAACATGTGTTTTTTTCAGTTAATATATATATATATATATATATAT
This sequence comes from Triturus cristatus, assembly GCF_964204655.1. Classification (NCBI taxonomy): domain Eukaryota; kingdom Metazoa; phylum Chordata; class Amphibia; order Caudata; family Salamandridae; genus Triturus; species Triturus cristatus. The sequence goes on along the minus strand of NC_140583.1, from coordinate 52,004,412 downwards.
ATATATATAGAGAGAGAGAGAGAGAGAGATATATATATATAGATATATATATAGATCTATATATCTATCTCTCTCTCTCTATATATATATATATAGAGAGAGAGATATAGATATAAAGATCTATATATATCAATATATGGTCATATGATCAAGGCCTTTGGGGAGGCCGAAACTCATTATGGCGGCGGTGCAGGGTAACAAATAAATTCATTTTGCACCATAAAGTGGGTCCGCGTTCGTCTGTTCCAGAGAAACTGGTTGTTCAGAGGTGAAGGAGGAGATACATATACAGCCACAATCCTGGCCCACCGCTCTCCCGATGAAACCTTCATACGGACTACCAGACGCCAAATATTATAGTTTTGAAAAGTGCTTTATTACTTTATCGGCACTTAGTCTATTCTAGGCTAGTGCCTGCCATGACGCGTTTCGACCGCCAAAGCACGGTCTTGATCACAATACATATATATATAATATGTCCATCACTTTATTTCCTTCTCCGGCAGCCCCAAGCTCAACAGGGGGGCCTCGGTGCATGGGGACAGAGCACCCCATCTGTATCCAAAACAACCTTCTTAATCCGCAGAAAAGAAGAGCGCCGCACACCAGGCTTCGGCAATGCCAGGCGTTTTATTCAAAGAACAACAAAGTGAGGGCTAGCTTTCCAATCTTTGACCTGACGCGTTTCGGCTAATCTATAGCCTTGTTCACAGGTGAGCCATCTTTGAATATGCGGCGTAACAGTGTAGCTTTATACGCCTTGACATGAATTCAAGTTCTCAATGTAGTCTTTGCATACTGCATTTCCCAGAATGCACTCTGAAAGTTCAGTCCTAATTTTATATTCCATACTGCAATTCCTTTTCTCATTAACTTTGCTTAATTACGGGGGCATTGCAGACTTTTAAATATCTTTCAAGGGTCCTTTCAAAGCATAAATATTTTGCTGATAACATTGCCATGCCCTAATCCCGGTGTCTATTTCCTACATCGTCTGGATAATCTGAAGTCCTTTAGTAAAAGAACAAGGGTCCTTCTACATTCCTTTGCCACTCAACAGTATCCAAATAAAAGGTTGGGAATTCCGTACCATTCCAACTTGGTGAAATGCGGGGGGGTCAAGCTCTCTGCAATAACCTGCCCCATTTCAGTCCGGAATGCTGCAGCTTGGGCTGCTGTGGTCCCGACTGTGCACGTTTTTCACATGTCTTTAAAAGACCATTTACATCCCTTTGTAAATGGTAAGGGAGGCTTTTTTGGTTTTGTTCACTGGGTTCAGCACCTCCTGGGTCAGCACTCTCCAGTGCAGTTTAGACTCTGCTCACATTTTAGCCTTAATTGTTGGCTAGTGATGAACTGGCCAGGCTGCACCCTTCACTGGTGAGATGCCAAAGCCAAGAGTAAGTCCCAAGGAGTTTATTTACAGTAATCCTAAAGCGAGATAGGGCCTTCGCCACACTATCTGACTCTGTCCTAACACGAATATAACTTAGGTGGGCAATGACTTTTATTCCGTCATAGACGCTTGCATCACAAACACCTTGATGATCCAGGACCCGCCCCCTCCTGCCCATTCACCTTGATGATCCAGGACCCGCCCCCTCCTGCCCATTCACCTTGATGATCCAGGACCCGCCCCCTCCTGCCCATTCACCTTGATGATCCAGGACCCGCCCCCTCCTGCCCATTCACCTTGATGACCCAGGACCCGCCCCCTCCTGCCCATTCACCTGGATGATCCAGGACCCGCCCCCTCCTGCCCATTCACCTTGATGATCCAGGACCCGCCCCCTCCTGCCCATTCACCTTGATGATCCAGGACCCGCCCCCTCCTGCCCATTCACCTTGATGATCCAGGACCCGCCCCCACCTGCCCATTCACCTGGATGATCCAGGACCCGCCCCCTCCTGCCCATTCACCTTGATGATCCAGGACCCGCCCCCTCCTGCCCATTCACCTTGATGATCCAGGACCAGCCCCCTCCTGCCCATTCACAAAAAGAAACTAAAAGACAAAAGCAATAATATAATCTCACAATCGAAACAGCACAGTGCCACACAGAAGAAAGACCACCAAAGCGTCATATAAACTACAAGACATATCTACCCACAACATAAAAACACAACAAATCAGAATAGTTAGAATAAGACCACCATTGGATCTCAATTAGGCTAGGGCGGAGTTTCATTTACGCGAGCGTAATCCCGCGTGACGTCTCGCATTTTCCATAATGATCGTTAAACGAAAATGCCTGAGATTACGCCACGTCGCATAACTGACTCTTCGTTTGGGTAAACATCCTATGATGGGGGCACAGGAAGAGAGCCAATGAACCTAAAGTGAGCTACTGTTGCTGGTGTCAGGAGCAATTTAGGGGCAGATTTATGTTCCCTGGCGCATCCCTGCAAATCAGCACGGATGCGCCAGGGAAGATGCGTCAAGCTAGTTTGCCCTTGCGCCACCGCAGATGTGCCGCATTTACAATGCGGTGCATCGTGGCGCAAGGACAAGCAGATACGTGACGCATCTGCCGGCGTAAGGTTGGCGCAGTGCTGAAGTTGCATCGCAAGCGTGATGCAACTCCAGCACTGTTCCAACCTTTCCTATCCCTAACATGGTGCGTCAAGCCTTACGCCTGCTTCAAGCAGGCACAAGGTTTTGACGCATCAGTGTTGGGAAAGTGACTCAGTGAAATCTTATAGATTTCACTGAGTCACTTTTCAGGGGCGTTCCTGCAACAGAACGCCCCCCCTGAGTAGAAACGTCCACATGAAACCTGACGCAGGTTTCACGTGGCGCAGGGCTTTACACCGTGACGCATCTCCATAGATGCGTCACGATGTAAATGGGGCGCAACATGGCGCAGGGTTTACGCCGCCGCTGCATCACAATAGTGACGCAACGGCGGCGTACAAGTGGCACAAGTCTGATATAAATCTGCCCCATAGTGTTTTTTGTGTGAAATGTGTTCTCATGCCAAAAACAAATGCAAGGACACACTATGTTCTAAAAGAATAATGCAAAAGGATAAAGCCGGGATTTTGCTGTGATTTTTGGGACATTTCACATCATTTCTGAAAAGGAAAATATGCAAATTCTCATCACAAAGACCTTAAAATATACACATACCCTTACCCGTGCAAGACAAGCCCCCATTCAAAGATGACTAGGTTAAGAATAGCCAATGAGCCTCTCAGACATGCACATCACCTACAATGGAAACCACTCAACGATACACCAGACACAACAAACCACCGTGAGGAAAAGTGCCCCACAGGGAAGTACCCTGGACAATCTAGCACCTATTCAATCATCTACTAGCAACATGTAGCAGACCTCATTAGCAAACTACTGGAGCAATCCACTGGATTCCATCCTGAACACCACTGTCCTCTCACTCAAAGTGTATCCTGCAAACACTGCTGACAAACAAGGGTATCCAAGAGATAGAGAATAGCAAAGATGCCCAACGAAACGGTATGATGTGCGCCACCAGAAATGGCTCATTTCCTACCCATGTTCGCTAAGTCGGCTTGTGACCAGTAAGTAGGAACATCCTGGACACCAATGTAAATGAGTGTCTTTCAACATGCACTCAGCCAAGAAGGGTTGTGTGCCCAGAGCTCAAAGTCCTGCTCACCCCACACACAGGTGACCTTGCATCCAGCAGAGCTCTGGTCCTCTACATCCTAAGCTTGGTAACATTTTACTCCATAAACCTGGAGATGCTTCAATCCAAGGTTGAAGTGGGACAGAAAGTAATCCCGGGCACCAAAATAAATGTGGCCTCTAATATTGAATGTGTGACCCACATTTACAAACGGAGGCAGTTCTGAACTCCTAAAGACATGCTGTATAAGTGTTTTGCAAGGTTTGGGTGAATACATATATTTGCACTTGCTATAGGCAATGTTTGTTTTAATATCAGGGATGTCAATAGTAAAAACCGTCCCAGCAAACCATAATATATCCTTATAGCCCAACGTAGCAGGCTATACCGGCTATTAAAGGCCCGCTGCAGCGTTAAAGGCCCGAGCCGAAGGCGAGGGACTTTAACAAAGCAGAGGGACTTTAAAAGCCAGTATGGCCTTGCTAGGAAGGGCTATAAGGCAATTAGAACATTCTGCCACTAGAGGGCAGAATGTTCTAACAAATAAAACAAAGCCTTCAAGGAGCGCGAGGGGATTGAAATCCCCTCAGCCTCCCTGGAGCCTTTGTTCACAGCCAAAGCGGTAAACAAAGACACATTGGAATGTTGGAGCTCCGGGCTTCTACCAGCAATTATAAGCCCGGAGCACTCCATTGTTTTCAATAGAGCTCCCAACATTCCAATGTTCTAATACAGGCCTACAAACTACTACAAAACGGTCTAAAAACTTCTCTGTGGGACCAGCCAGCCGGGTGCTGTGTGACTGCCCCACAGGCCAGCCTGGCCCTGGCTGGAGCTGAGCACTCTGGCTGGAAGACAAAGGAGCAGAGAAATATGGCAGCGCTGCAACAACGGGTTTAAGAGCCCCGTGAAATACATTAATAGAGATAAACATGAGGGCGGCAGCCATGTTCAAACCTGATGCACGTCACAGAAGATCACTACTCGGTCTGGGGACCAGGACTCCGATACTCCCAAAGTATACGGAATGTAAACATGGAACTAATGAGCATAATCTATAATATCAATTCAATTTCAGTAAGTCTGTTTTTTAATGTACAATCTACAGGAGCTTTTTAAAATGTATCTGCATTCATATGTGTAGGAAGTGTGGGGGATTTGGGGGATATTACCCCCTCCAGATTTTGTAGTGGGGGCCACAGGGGACAAGGGTGGTGGGGGGGAGGGGACACACAGGACCATTAGCACGGAAAGTGCTATGTATAATGGCCCTGAACTTGATCTGTGACCTGCATCCAGCTACTGGGGTCAGGAGTGCAACACCCATAGGGTAAAGTGGCTTTAGCCCATCCTCCTTCTCCCCGCCCCCTTGTGTGTCTCAGCCCGGGCTGCTGCAGCTTGAGCTGCTGTGATCTCGGCTGGGCCGTGTCTGGAGTCTTATCTCTGCCTCACCCAAGTTTTTCACAGGTCTTTAAAAGACCATTCACATTACTTTGGAACTGGTTAAGGAGGATTTGGTGGTTTCGTTCACTGTTTCGGTACCCCCTGGGTCCATACTCTGCCAATTCCTCGCATGTGTATGCTATTATTCCCGTCACAGTTGGAAAATGCATTCAGTGAAAAGGTATCTCACGAGTACGGATGCCGCCTTTCCAAAAGAAAAATACCAGCCTGTAAATAAAATGGTATGTCATCATTTGTAACATGACTTTTTCAGTCTTTGTTTCCTTTTGTTTAATGAAACCTAAACGCTAATCATTAGTCGTGGATCATTAATGCAGCCCTAGAACACATTTAAAAGTGCTTTCTATTTGTATTTGCTGTTTGAAGTGCGCACAGATAAGTGCTAAAAATACCGCCTTTGGGTGATTTTGCTTATTTTTGTAATCGCTGGGATTTTCGAAATACCGCTGGTGCCGGTAGAAGTCCGATCAGCTGGCAACCCTAATCATAAGACTGAAAGTCTGTTGCAAGATCAGCACCTTCTTAATTTCCTCCACCCTCCATCCCTGACTGATACCATAATAGCAATAGTTTAACATATCTGAAACCCTACGCCAGCTGGCAATACAATGCTGAGCTACTGCAGGTGTCTGGGTATACATCCTGCATTCAGACAACTCACTCCTCATTCTCATCACTCAACCTTCACTTTCACGCTCACCCTGCACTCACACCGGACACACTGCTCACCATGCACTCACGCTATTCACCCTCCTCCTACCCTGCATTCATACAAGCACACCGTTCACCATCCACTCACAGCAACCACATTGCACTCATGTCCCTCGCCATAAACTCACTCCATTCTCCTTCCACTTACCCTGTGGTTGCATCAGCACACCACTCACCCTGCACTCACAGTGACCACACTGCACTCACAACACTCATCATGCACTCATGATTTTCACTGTGCACTTACACAGGCACACCACTCACCCTGCACTCATGTGACATTTTAGTCAACTGTCACTCCCAATGCTCAATTTGCAATCTCACTCAAACCACATTTCTCACTATGCATTCATTCCTCCACTCTGCACTATCACCTGCACCTAAACTCACACCACACAAACAAACACAGCACTTACCCTGGAGTCACACCACTCACCCTGCACTTCCTCCTCTCACTCTGCACTCACACGGACAAACCTAGCAGCCTGCATTCATACAGGCACTCTGTTCATCCTGCCTGCACAGGGGCCTTAGTCTGCAGGTACTCATAGGGGCACACCACTCACTCTGCACTAACTCCCATCACCAAGTCACTCCCACAGATAACCCTTCACACTCAACGCTCATTGGGCACAACACACAGACACACCAATCACCCTGCATTTACACCATTCACACCACCCTGCACTCACTACTCTCACTCTGCACGCACTCCTCTCACCTGACCCTCACATGGGCGCTCCTCTCATATTGCATTCATGCAGCTCACCTGGCAATCACATCTGCATATTTTTCACCCTACACTCACACCACTCATTCTGCATTCACTTTTCACCATCACCCAGCACTTGCATGAGCACACCTCCTACTCTGCGTGCGTGCGTGCGTGTGTGTGTGTGTTTATGTTTGTTATGCATTCAAGTGTGCTGTTGGTCTTGCATACTGAAGGTTATTCGTGCCTTATGCACACTGGCACTAACAGCATATGGATGGGACATGCTACATATGGCAAGCTTCAGGCCCTGACATGCTTCTATGAAGACACAGTCTTGGGTTGTGGGGACTCGAGCTGTCTAATTGAGAAAGCCGCTAACCTAGTCATACCCCGCGGGCCGCGGCTAAGGCCCTGACATGATGCACGCAATTCTTAGTATATAGGGTGGATCCATAGCATAATGTTGGAACTGATATTTGAGGTAACTCTTGTCCTACGATTTCCTGTACTCATTGTATGGGGGTGTCAATGAAAAAAATGCTGACCCTTGTATAACGGATGGAATTTTTGGAGGTACCCATGTATGTGGCTGAAGTATCCATGGTAAATTTCTGGCACTGCCATATTAAATGTACTCCTTGGCAGAAGGGGCTCACCCATGAAAAAATGCTGGCCTTGGTGGAAGTAATATCTGACTTAAGACATTTAAAAAAAAGAGAGATCTACTCCTAGGACAGGCCATGCTTCCCTGGTGCACCATGAAGTACTGGAATAGTTCATAAATTCCCTATGAGGGTCTGCAGAATTTTGGAAATTTGACCCCAAAAATTTCAAAAAATTGTCAGGGGAGAAGTCTACTCTGTCATAAATCATCACAACAGTGGTTCCCAAACTGGGGTCCGGGGACCCCTGGGGGTCCCCGAAGCCTCCTGAGTGGGTCCCCGACTACTTTGAAAATCGAATAATATTAACAGATCAATAAAGTGTAGATATATAAAGAGGCTAAATATACAATTGAACATTTTTAAACATACTGTAAATGTGAAGGAATTTGAAACTGGAGGCTATAAATTAAATTAGTATCCTCAGATTGATTTGCGGGAGCAGGGCAAGTGCATCAAACTGAATATAGTGTGGACGATGAGCGACCTCAACTGAATTTAGAAAAGCTCCAACCATTCTATTAAAATTACATTTTGATTTCTTCTTTATTTATGTTTACTAATGAAATAAAATTTGTTTTTGTCTATTGTTTTGTGGTTCAAATCATCAATATTGCTTGGGTTGGGGTCCCCGACTTCCAGTAATGACTCGAGGGGCCCCCGGAGTCGAATAATGATTCAGTTGGGGTCCCCGGGTTCCAGTAATGATTAAATGGGGGTCCCCAGAAGTCAAAAGTTTGGGAACCACTGATCTACAAGGAATATGTTAAATTGTTTTGCTTGCTGGAATTTGGTGGGAAGTATCATACCCACAACTTACATAGATCTTTTTCCACATATAATGGCTATGAGGTGAGCTCTGACACTCTTTCTGGAAATGCTTGTCCGGCCCATTGCAAGGGTGATGCGAGCGGTGCAGCAGCACCTGGCGTTGACTTTGGTGGGGGGGGGGGGGTGCCGTGTTTAAAAATAATTTTTTGTTTAAAAGCACATTAACCTCCAAGTGCATCAGGCAGATTTCAGGCAACAATAAATATGTCACGATAACTCTGGTGATTAATGTTCCTACTAGTGAGAGTTCGGAATTTTGTCTAGTGGAAGTTTTAACTCATTATAAAGTAGAGCGGAGGGTAAATGTGCCTGCGGCAAAGAACGTGTACCATGCAGATCACAGTACTGAGTGTGAGTGAACTATGAGTAATACTATGAAAAAATATATTGCAAACTGTGACTGCATGCAGGGCCGGACTGGCCGTAGCGGGCACTGGGTATTTCCCTAGTGGGCCGCTCGGGTGGGGGCCGAATTTGGGTCTCTGGGGGCCGTTTTTGCAGCATAGCTGCAAAATCAACAAGCATTGGCCTAGCCAACAGGTCTCGCCTTTGGGACCTTATAAGTGCTTAGCTATGCAGCATATAATCCTGGGCGGTGTGCCGCCAGGGATTGAATAGGTATACAATTACTATTTTTGCCATTCACAAAGCGCATGAGAAGCAGCTCGCGCCCAAGCACATATACTTACTGGTACAACAGGGTGTGAGGGCCTGCAGCGCCCACCTTGCCGTGCAGAAATAATGAAAGGGACACAGCATTTTGAAGTGGCCGTCATGCCATGCCCAGAAGGCATCAACATTCTCCCAATGGGCATGAAGTTGAAGACCGGGGAGGGGTCTCTTTTGAGGAGGCGGGAGGGAAAGAAATCAGAAGCACAAAAATTGCACACATTTTTTTTCACTTAATACTGAGAAAAAGTGTTACATGAGGTAGTTTAAGTGGTGAGATGGGTTGTTGGGGGCGATTGCAGTTTGCTCTACACAAGGCTGTTCAGCTGTGGCTTCTCATGTCTCTGACCGAATGTGCCCTATTTATCGCTCTGCAGATGTGAGCAGTGCCTTCTGCGCTACCAAAAAACAGTTAATATGTGACCATCCGGCTCTCTTAAAAGTGCCCTTGAGTTCATACAAGCTTTTGAAAACAAAGTTTTGTGATAGTGGCTTTTTAAATCAAGTCACACCGTGAAATCCTCTGACTTTGTACTCAAACTTCCTTTCCTTGTGTCAACTGTATTCCTGCAACGGAGTTTGTAGCATTCACATATTAAGGGGCGGTCGCAAGCCAGTTTTGAAACAAAAATGCAGAGACATGTCGAACTGAAAAAGCAAAATAAAACAATGGAAGTTTTATTAGCATCACGGCAATCATGAGGGACAAGGAGGTACAGAGTCGGTGTGAGTTGCCCTGCCTCGCCAATGTTTGTAAATTGGGCTGTTTACCTAAATTTCAAAGGGCCCACAACAATAACCCAGCCCTTCCAGAGGCTGTTTTGTGCATGTCTGGGATTACACAGGCTGGTGAAAAAACAGGCAAACGCATGGCAATAAACAGGTCACTCACAGCCTTATCACAGCTCAAGAAGAAAGACCGGAAATCACCCGGTGGAGATGAAAGAAACCAGGGGGCAGATTTACAAGCCCCTTGCGCCTCATTTACGCTGCCGTTGCGTCACTTTTGTGACGCAGCGGCAGCGCAAATCCTGCGCCATGGTGCGGGGTACTTACAACGTGACGCATCTGGGAGATGCATCACGTTGTATAGGCCTGAGCCACATGTAGGTGTTCCTGCGCAGGGGGATCGTTCCGGCGCAGGAACGCCTCCTAAAACTGGCTGAGTGAAATCTACAAGATTTCACTCAGTCACTTTTAGGCCCATGCTGCGTCAAATCCCTGCGCCTGCCTGAAGCAGGCGTAAGGATTGACGCAGCATTAACAAGATAGGGCCCCCCCAGAGCATTGCTGGAGCTGCGTCGCGCTTGCGACGCAACTCCAGCAATGCGCCACTTTTACGGCACTGATGCGTCACGCAACTGTGCCGTTTTTGCCCCATGGTGCGCCGTATTGTAAATGCGGCGCATCCATGGTGGCGGAGCTGTGGCGCACAATAACTGGCGCATCCCTGCTGATATGCAGGGATGCGCCAGTTATTGTAAATATGCCCCCAGGTGCCTCTCAAAACAGCCGTCGCTGGATGCAAACGGGCTTTCTCCTCTCTTCTGCCAACAGTATGTACATCTGGAGAGATGTCGGCGAAAAAAACAACAATAATAAAAGTTATTGTATAGTATTATTCAAATTAAGAGCTGAAGAAAAAGTTTTCAAACCCAGCGTCTGCTTCAGTCTGAAAGTCCTGCTTTCAGTTTATAATGAAGACGCGGATGGATTGTGCATTTGATGGCAATCGAACGCCTCTGCTTTCAAGCTGTTTCGCATGAGGCAATTTGTAATGTGTTGGCGAAAAAAGGCTTCCTTTTTACCTCATGAATGCCGAGGGCACGAAATACAGATTTCAAGTTGCATTGGGCCAAAGCCAGCGCTATTGGAAACACATGCTGCTGCGCGAGGTCTGTATCTTTAAGGGAGCAAGCACTGTGCTCGTTTATCAAACCTCAGCCAGTTATATATGCTAACAACTTGCGTCCATAGCGTCTCTGAAATTGTTTGCACAAACGGGCTACAAATTGTTGTAAATTATTAGTCAACTAAGCAGTTGTGTGGAGTTTGTAAAGGGTTGTTGTCCGCTCACAGAGTGATTGATGATGAAAGGTTTGGCGATTTTACTTAACTCAAATGAATTGTAAAGTTAAACAAGCATAACTGAGAACATCAAAGCGGCTGCGCGGCCGCGAAAGTGAAAGTGATCGCGATCAAGCGCGGCTAGCGATGCACGAGGAAAGCCATATGGCGCCTCTGCCTAAGACCGCGCCCGCGCACATGCACTGTAGCTCTAGGCTGGCCATGGTAGCATTTTTTTAAGCCCTTACAAAAAGTCTCGCCAGATCAGCGCATGCGTTGGGTCAGGCGAGACCTAAAAATGGTCCCTGTAACAAAATCGGCTGAAAGCGGCCCTGTCAAACAGCTCCGCGGCTCCCAGGGGGCCGGCCGAGCTCTTTGCCAGGGACAGTTTTGGTTCGCAGTCCGGCCCTGACTGCATGCCTGCCTGTCTTTCACAATATTTTGCTTCAAAACTGTGATTGTAATCGTTTAACCTGCGTACGGTCTCACGCTATGGGTGATTTCTATAGGGTCACAGGAAAGTCTACAAGATGATCACTTTCCACCCCACCCCGCAGAAATGTAGTGTCTCCCACACCCCTGCTCATTCGATTACAAATTAAGCGCTGGGACTATGGCCACATCAGCCAGGGGGTGAAAGACTGGTTTTTGCATTCACTTTGGTCAGGTCACATCAATGGACGCTGTTGAGTGATATAATTGCAACCTCTAGTAATGACTCCAGTGACAGCAGCGACGTGCTTGAACACAGCAGCGCGTCATACCCCCTCGTTGCCAACACCACCACGGGTGTCTCTTATCTGAACGTGTGCTACGTGCGTCAGGACAATGGAAAGCATCGAGCCCACTCCATTTCGGACAGTCCAAAAGGTCGAAAGGTCATTTCTGCGGGCCTTCGGGGTAGGTCCTATAACCTGACGCCTGTTTCTGGGCTGCTACGAGGTGTGTCTGCACGTACCAGAGCCGCCCCTCCTCCACAATCTGGTGTATCCGGAAATATGCAAAAGGCCATTGGGGGCCCTTGAGAGGGCGTTTCTGAGCCCTCAGGGGATTCAAAGATATTATCAAACTCCTTACAAGTTAACCCCACGCTAAGGAGTGGTGAGGCGCAGTAGGGTGCTGAGGGTCACACAGTGATAAAAGACATTACATAGGATGAAGCCCCCAGAGCCTCTACAGCGCCCACTGTAACGTGCAATGATGGCGCTCCTCGATGCACAGATGCACATTTGCACAATGTCTGCAGCCAGAAAAGAGGGAGGGTTCCCTGAAGAGCTTACACAAAACAGGGCCACCAGAGGGGGGCGCTGCAGAGGCAAAAGTAAGACAAGAACTTCAGATACAGGGTATGAGGGGCTCCCTACAGAGCCACCTAAGAGGTCCCACTGGCACAGGCTAGGCAGAGCTGACGTAAGACACAAAGACATGGGGGTGGGGGGGGGGGGGGGGTTCCCTGCAGAGCTTACAGTAAAACAACGTCTAGGTAAGAAATCCTATAGGACAGGGTGAGGTGGGCTCTCTGGCTCTCACAATAAGACAGGCAGGCACAAGGTGTGAGGGCTGTCTGAAGAGCTTACATGAAATCGTACCTACAGACATAGGGTGTATGAAGGGCCCTACAGTAAGACGTCTTACAGGTGTGCTCACCGGGTCTGAGCACCGGCAGTTTTTTTAACGGGGGCCTCGAAACGGGTCTCTATCGGGCTCTATTCTGTGCCCTAGCACAGGCGGTCTGTTTGTCTCTGGACTGCTGTGACAGCAGGCATATCGATTTGCGCTGCTCACTTCTCACTAGTGGAGAAGTTACGGCATGATGACGTCATGCCAGGTGAGCGTGTAGGGGAAGGGAAATCCTTTAAAGAGTCATGCTCTCTCTGGACTTCCCTTCTCTTTTTGAAACTCAGGAGCAGCAACATTGTGGTTGTGTCACCAGGGCTGTAAGTGGAAGCTTTCTCAATATTATATACCAGCCGTAGTTGCTGCTTATTTATCGTATGCAACTAACAACCATTGACAAAGCCAATAGTCCTGACTTGTTGTAGGTATGATGTTACTTGTCGTATCATATATCTGGATGCAATGGCAGAAACAGCAAAATACAAGTCGGGCGGCACACTATGCTAAGCACAGATTTTTTGTTTGCGTGATGTTATATCACGCCCTTAACTACATTGACCACGCCCCTTTGAGAGACCCCCCCAGTTTTGTTATCCCACTTAAAGCCCTGCCTACAGGCGCAGGTTGTGGGAGTCTCTATGGAGCTCACAGTCAGACGTACAGACACAGGAAAAAGGCACGTCCAGCCGACCTTGGCTTGACTCCAAGGTGTGCCCTTGTGAATTACCTCACACCTGCCGGGCGTGTTCCAGTCACTTTGTAGTTTCGGGGTGTTTTGAATCTGAACTTGTGCTACGTGCGTCAGAACAATGGAAACCCCGGCGGCCGCTGCATTTCGCATGGTCCAAAAGGTCAAAAGGTCATTTCTGCGGGCCACCAGGGCAGGTCCCATAACCTGGCGCCTGTTTCTGGGCTGCTACCAGTGGTCGAAGTGGGGAAGAAAAAGTAGGAGAACTGTGGGTGGAGAATCAGAGGGCGGGAATAGCCTGTGGACTGGGTCAGTGGGCGGAGTCACAGGTGTGGTCAGAAAGAGCTAAACATCCCAGTTTTTAGTATTTGTTTGGTATTTCACTGACCAGTTGCAACTTATTACATTATTGAATTCAACCAATGGATATGCGTTTATTTAAGGTTGACATCAAAATACATAGTGCCAATATCGGCAACACTCAGTTCTCATACAGCAACATACATAAATAAACCACACGACACCTTGTTAGTGGAGAAAATTGCTGCAGGTTTATTTGCATAACAAATATGCCAACATGGTGGGTTATCTTACGGGTGATCCAAGGGCTGGCCAGCCCCTATGCCGCCTGCCGCCTGATGAGCCAAATTACACCGTGGCTGTCGCCAATCGGTGGTTACCAGTTTTGGGAGGGGCCACCTCTCCCATCAGTGGACCGCCAGTCCACGCACTTACACACGCCCCACAGAAGGGGGGGCGGAGCGTTCCAGGCCGCCCCCGTTTGCTCAGGCCCACAACCGTCCGTAGGACTAACGGGGCGCCGTCGTACTTCCAGGGGACCCGCTAAGACATCCCTGGGTATCCTTGGCTTAGCACCCTTAATGTGCTGCTGCATGTAGTACCCTTCTGTACCTTGCAGACTCTGGATCGCCCGGTAACTCCTCCTGCAACAAAAAATAATAAGTTCGATTCTTCCCCTCCCATTACCACCCTCTGGCAGTCTACAGGGTAAGCGGTAGGGTGGGAAACAGCGAGACGGGCAGCAGACAAGAGGCTGCACTGTGGGCGGGGGAAGGTATTTGTACCCTTGACCTCCCCCACCACAGCCGGAAGTGATGTGGCCGACTGACCCCCTGGTCCCTAGACCGGGGGCACTAGTGTGCTGACTAGTGTGCTTTCCTGTGGCACTAAGGCGGCCGCCCTGTTGGAGGGTCCCCTACGTGGCCCCCCGGGCAGCCTTGGCATAGTGCCAATATCGGCAACACTCAGTTCTCATACAGCAACATACATAAATAAACCACACAACACCTTGTTAGTGGAGAAAAGTACTGCAGGTTTATTTGCATAACAAATATGCCAACATGGTGGGTTATCTTACAGGCGATCCGAGGGCAGGCCAGCCCCTATGCCGGCTGCGCGCCTGATGAGCCAAATTACACCGTGGCTGTCGCCAATCGGTGGATACCAGTTTTGGGAGGGGCCACCCCTCCCATCAGTGGACCCCCAGTCCACGCACTTACTCATGCCCCAAAGAAGGGGGGGCGGAGCGTTCCAGGCCGCCCCCAGTTGCTCAGGCCAACAACCGCCTGTAGGACTAACGGGGCGCCGTTATACTTCCAGGGGACCCGCTAAGACATCCCTGGGTATCCTTGGCTTAGCACCCTTAATGTGCTGCTGCATGTAGTACCCTTCTGTACCTTGCAGACTCTGGATCGCCCTGTAATTCCTCCACAGCTCTGGGGGTGGCCACCGTCACAACCAGGGCCCCCCATCAAAGTAGGCATCAATATCTACATCCTGCTGATTACCGGGCCTCTCAGGACCGGAGGCCAGCATGCCCCTTCTGGACAAGTGCCCCCATCCTTTCTAAACTCCCTGTGGATTTTAGACTGATATGACCTAAAACCAATAGTTAGGTGTTGGTTCAATATTAACATTGCCTGGCTGAAGAGCAATACCTTTGACAAGCCACTCCTGCCAGGAAGTGCCAATGCGGGTGGAGGTAAGAGTTGACAAGCCCGCCTTACTTCCTCCTTCACCCAGTTATCTGTGTATAGCACTAGTCAGAGTATGTCCATCGCATTCCGTCAGTCACCACCCTAGGTGATGCCTTGCCCTCCCAAACGTCTGCTAGTATACAAGGGAGCAGACAGGACAGTGTGAACCAGAGGGGAACCAAAGTATAAATACCTAATTTTTTTTTTTTTTTAATACTGGGAATGCCAAGTGCTCTCTAATACTTTGTAGCCCATTTGTGTTTAACCCAGGGGTTTCCCCAATCTTATGGACCATATCACCCTAGTTGGATGACAACTTCCACAACCTGCATAGCTGCAAGCCAAGGCTATAGGGCGGGAGAAATTGCACATGTTCTTGTTACTCAACTCAATGGTACTTGTTTCAACGACCTCAGAAAGCTGAACTGCTAGGTGGACCGACCAGGATCTGAACCTGTGACCAGTGGTCGAACCCCAGACCCTTTCCATTCTGACGCTCCACCTGCCTGTGAACTTGCATCACAGGGCAGACTTCAGGCACCATAACCCATACTTGGACATGCCAGAACTAGAACACACATCTAAAAGGCCTGCAAACCGGCTAACCACCAACGTTGCAGTCTGACTGTTCGCTGACAGCTCCCAAGGTAACTTGGCTTAACTGAAACAACTGGTAATATGCCAACAATATAATCAATTTAACCTTCACTATGACTGCAAAATGCGCTCTGGTAGTTGTCCGTATAAGTGCTCCATCCCCTCCATATCAGCACTAACAAGGCAACCCGCACTCTTGGGAATGGCACCCACCCGCACCAGCTGACAGAAAGTGCCTATTCGTGTGCAGCCCACGGTCTTACGTTTATCACTGACGGTATACCAGGATTATGTTGAAACTTAGCTGGTTCTACAGCTTAGTGCCCATTGCACCATCACAGTTATGTCTTTGCCTAATCAGTTTCTTTCGAAGCATGCGCAGGGTGTTGAAGCATGAAGACGAGACGGCGTTGACTTGTCTGGTCATCGAGAGGGAGGAGTCCAGGATGAAGCCTAGGTTGCGTGCGTGGTCCGTTGGCTTGGGGGTGGCTCCCAGGGCGGGGGGCCACCAGGAGTCGTCCCAGGCGGAGGGTGATGATCCCAGGATGAAGACCTCCGTCTTGTCTGAGTTCAGTTTCAGGCGGCTGTTCTTCATCCATTCGGCGGCGTCTTTCATCCCTTCGTGTAGGCTGGCTCTGGCGGTGTCCGGGTCGCTGGTGAGGGAGAGGATCAGCTGGGTGTCGTCGGCGTAGGTGATGATCTTGAGGTTGTGTTGACGTGCGATGGTTGCGAGGGGGCTCATGTAGACGTTGAAGAGGGTGGGGCTGAGCGATGACCCTTGTGGAACGCCGCAGATGACTTCGGTGGCCGCTGACCGGAACGGGGGGAGGCGGACTCTCTGGGTTCTTCCGGCGAGGAATGAGGTGATCCACTCCAGGGCCTTCTCCTGGATGCCGGTGTTGTTCAGGCGCTGTACCAGGGTGCGGTGGCAGACAGTGTCGAACGCTGCAGAGAGGTCCAGGAGGATGAGGGCCGCAGTTTCCCCGTTGTCCATTAGGGATCTGATGTCGTCTGTGGCTGCGATGAGGGCGGTCTCCGTGCTGTGGTTGGCTCGGAAGCCGGATTGCGAGTGGTCGAGGGATCCGTTGGTCTCGAGGAAGGCGGCTAGCTGTCTGTTGACGGTCTTCTCGATGACTTTGGCAGGAAACGGGAGGAGCGAGATGGGGCGGTAGTTCTTGAGGTCGGAGGGGTCTGCAGTTGGTTTCTTCAGCAGGGCACTGATCTCGGCGTGTTTCCAGCACTCCGGAAAGGTGGCGGTGTTGAAGGAGGCGTTGATGATGTCGCGGAGGTGGGGTGCGATGATGTGGTCGGCCGTGTTGAAGATGTGGTGTGGGCAGGGGTCCGTAGGGGATCCGGAGTGGATGGTGTTCATTGTGCGTGTTGTGTCTTCGGTGCTGACTGGGGTCCAGGTGCGGAGGGTGGCGGTGGGGGGCATCGGTTCGGTGGTGGGGTTCGTGATTGGTGGGCCGAAGCTGTTGTGAATGTTGGCGATCTTGTCGTGGAAGAAGGCTGCGAGGGAGTCGCAGAGGTCTTGCGAGGGAGTGATGTCATTGTTTCCGGCATCGGGGTTGGAGAGCTCTTTGACGATGCTGAAGAGTTCCTTGCTGTTGTGGGTGTTGTTGTCCAGTCGTTCCTTGAAGGCTGTCTTCTTTGTGGCGCGGATCAGTTGGTGGTGTTTGCGGGTGTCGTGTTTGAGGGCCGTCATGTTGTCTGTGGTCTGGTTGGTGCGCCAGGTGTTCTCCAGGGAGCGGCAGTTCTTCTTGTAGGTGATGAGCTCGTCGGTGAACCAGGAGGCTTTCTTGCTGCCGCGTCTGCTGGGGGGGTTCTTCTTCAGTGGTGCGAGGGCGTCTGCGCAGTTGGTGATCCACTGTGTGAGGTTGTTGGCGGCTTCGTTGGGGTCCGTTGAGCTGGTGGGGGGGTTCTGGCTGAGGAAGGTGTTGAGCTGGTCGCCGGTGATCTTGTTCCAGCTCCTGCGGGGGGCTTGTTGAGGGTGGTGGTGGGTCGTCGTTTTACTGAAGCTGAAGTGGACGCAGCTGTGGTCAGTCCACTGGAGATTGGTGGAGTGGCTGAAGGTGACGTATTTGCTGGATGAGAAGACTGGGTCAAGTGTGTGGCCGGCGTAGTGGGTGGGGGTGGTTACCAGTTGCTTGAGTCCGAGGTTGGCCAGGTTGTCCAGCAGAGCAGTGGTGTTGCGGTCCTTGTTGTCCTCCAGGTGGAAGTTGAGGTCCCCCAGGAGGATGTAGTCGGTGGAATTGATGGCGTGCGGGCTGACAAAGTCGGTGATGTCTTCGCTGAACTGTGTGCGTGGTCCCGGTGGTCTGTAGACGAGGGTGCGTCTGAGCGTGGTCTTGGGGTCGGTGTGTATCTGGAAGTGGAGGTGTTCGGCGGAGGTGAAGGTGTCATCGGAGTTGGTCGTGATGCGGATGGTGTTTTTGTGGATGATGGCGATGCCTCCTCCTGTCTGGTTGACGCGGTCCTTCCTGGTGATTTTGTAGCCTTCTGGGACGGCGATGGCGACGTCGGGCGCTGAGGAGGCGTTCATCCAGGTTTCCGTCAGGAAGGCGATGTCTGGTGCTGTCGAGTCGAGGAGGTTCCAGAGTTCGACGGCATGCCTGTGAACGGAGCGGGTGTTGAGCAGGATGCAGATCAGGTGTTTGTTGCTGGAGCTCGGTTTAGCAGGTGCGGTGTTGGGTCGGAGGCCAGTGAAGCGACAGGTCAGGCAGGTGAACGGTCCGTGGGTGCGTCACGGGGTGGCTCGGTAGCAGGCGGTGTTTCGGCCGGCGTTGAGTGCGTGGAGGGTTTTGGCGTCGTAGATGTGCATGGTGTGCTGGCGAGGGCGAGGACCAGGGGGTCTGGCGCTGGGCGCGGTCCAGGCGCGGACGGGTTCAGACGGGCTTACCTTTGGCGCACCTTCGGCGCTCAATCGGCGCTCCCACTGTGCGCGTCCTCTGCGCGGTCGCTCTGGGGGCGTCATAAGTAAGGAGCCGGGAGGGAAGAGCAGCTGGGTGGCGGGAGCGGGGCGGCGAATGGAATCACAGGGGGGCGGGGCCGCAGGGAGGCAGCGGCAGGAAATTCCAAGAAGCAGCGGGCAGCGGGAAATTCCCAGGAGCAGCGGGAAATTCCCAGGAGCAGCGGGCAGCGAGCGAAGGAATCTGCAGGCAGGAGGCGGCAAAGGCAGGCAGGAGCGGCAGCAGTGAGTGGGGCGACCAAGCCCTGTGGAGGGCTGAGCGGTCACACTCTGTGGTCCCCTACGGTCCCCTTAAGTAAGGAGCCGGGAGGGAGGAGCAGCTGGGTGGCGGGAGCGGGGCGGCGAATGGAATCACAGGGGGGCGGGGCCGCAGGGAGGCAGCAGCGGGAAATTCCAAGAAGCAGCGGGCAGCGGGAAATTCCCAGGAGCAGCGGGAAATTCCCAGGAGCAGCGGGCAGCGAGCGAAGGAATCTGCAGGCAGGAGGCGGCAAAGGCAGGCAGGAGCGGCAGCAGTGAGTGGGGCGACCAAGCCCTGTGGAGGGCTGAGCCCTGAGAGGGCTGTGTGCGTTTAAACTCTGTCTCCTCTTTTTTTATGTTTTATTTTGCACTTGAATATAGCGTGAACTCGACCTGAAGGTTTCGGAGTGATTTACATGAGGAGCCAGTTGCGATACAGATGGGCACATACATTTGTACGTACGGAGAAAATAAGTGATTTGACCAGAATCAAAGGATGTTGTCCCGCCAAGACTCTAACCCGGTTTAAAGAATAGGGTCTGTGTGTGTGCCGGGGGTGGGAGGAAGGGACTGCCGCATTGTTTATTTTGTAAGCAGAAGCTGCTTCAGTCATGGCGAAAATACCATCTTTCGCAAAAACGTTTTTGCGCTCTACAGTTTGTTTGCCCCTAGCTTGAATTTAGCGCAAATGTAAATTGGTTGATGGCTGCGCAAACTCGCTCGTAGTAGCAATTACTACTTGCGTCTTCACTTCAAAACATCATGACGTCCCTCTAATCAAGGTTGTTTTATATATATCCACTTTCTTATCCTTTGACACAGAACATGTTAACCTTGTTCTGGTAACATGTTGCAGTTTGAAAACATGCTGTGAAAATGCAATCACTAGGTTTTTACTCCATGCCTGTCTTCACATGCTGCTGGTAAATATAAAATGCCTGCTGTAAATTGAACACGCGTCCCCTAAGGTCTCCCTCAGAATGGCGGCGTGAGCTGGTCTTTCTAACACCAACCAGGAACATCATGGCGATTATCTATCGATTTTCGCAACAGCAAGACTCTTAGGGCACCCAAGGGGTGAGATCACACACACCTTAACATTTCATTTAATTACCCTGACACTGGGAAAACATTCAAGTCTAGAAAGATAGCTATAGCAAATCACAGCGGACTCACTATAGCTTGAAGAATGCAAGCACTGACAAAGCCAATAGTTCCAGGGCCGGACTGACTACCGGGCTTTTTGGAATGCTGCTGAGCTGGGGGCTGATTTCGTTGATGGGGACCGGCATGTACTGAACGAAATTCGTTTTGCTTTAATTATTTCGAAGTACACGCAGGTCTCCATGAACAAAATCAGCCCCCACCACAGTGAAATCAGCCCCCTGCTCGGCAGAATTCTAAAACGCCCGGTAGTCAGTCCGGCCCTTGTTTTCACTTTAGTATGCTTGTATTGTAAGGGGCTAGCAGGCCACCATTTTAGAAAGGAAACTCCTGCTGTATCTGATAACTCATGCACAATTGCAGGAAAATGACGACATTTAGAGACGCTTGCTGCTCAGGTTGGAAGAAGCTGGACACTGAGCTAAATAGAATGCTATCATTATTAGCAGCTGTTTTATTTCTTTTCGGCATATATTGCGTTTAAATTCAAGCATCGGGAGATTTAGGTATGCGCGTACGTTTTTGTCCTTATTTGAAGATCTCCAATTTATTTGTTGTTTGTATTAACATGCCCTGCAACACTCCCAGTAAAGGCAGCAATGTAACAATTGCCTTTTGTAGTGTCTGAAATAATTATGACACAAAATATAGGCTGTAGAGCTGACGTAAAACTTATTGATGTAACTAGCTGATTATGTTGAGAACCCATTCTTAAAAAGAATTGCCATTTTTCTTTCATTTTTCTCAGGTTTGCATAAGCACTATAGCACATTCATTCATTCATAATAAGTGAGGGATACTGATAATGCAGATTGGATTTTTCTTAGTGGGTTGCATCAGAGAAGCGTTTACATTTGGTCCCTGGCTGCAGACTGGCAATCTTAAACTGAAACCCTCTTCGCCTCTCCGCTCAGTCCCCACTCCCGGTACAAAAGGGGGTGGTGATGGACGGAGCATCAGAACCAATCAAACACTCACACCCAGTCAACAGATCTGGGTTTGATCCATCACCGTTCTTTAGCCCATTCTGCCACCCCAGTTCAGACATGGCCACATGCAAATCAGTCTGACCCTGTGCCTCATGGGAACAGTCCAGCCCGAACTGCCAAGCCATGCCTTCCCTGGACCGGAAACAAGCTTCCTAGGACCGGTTTCTGGCATTTCAGCCGTCTTCAGCCAGGCTTGCTTGAATCCAGTGGCAAAGTGAGCAAGGGACTCACGTCTGAGCATACCCTGCCAACTTATGGCAAACAAAGCGGTACAAAAGGGGGTGGTGATGGACGGAGCATCAGAACCAATCAAACACTCACACCCAGTCAACAGATCTGGGTTTGATCCATCACCGTTCTTTAGCCCACTCTGCCACCCCAGTTCAGACATGGCCACATGCAAATCAGTCTGACCCTGTGCCTCATGGGAACAGTCCAGCCCGAACTGCCAAGCCATGCCTTCCCTGGACTGGAAACAAGCTTCCTAGGACCGGTTTCTGGCATTTCAGCCGTCTTCAGCCAGGCTTGCTTGAATCCAGTGGCAAAGTGAGCAAGGGACTCACGTCTGAGCATACCCTGCCAACTTATGGCAAACAAAGCGGTACAAAAGGGGGTGGTGATGGACGGAGCATCAGAACCAATCAAACACTCACACCCAGTCAACAGATCTGGGTTTGATCCATCACCGTTCTTTAGCCCACTCTGCCACCCCAGTTCAGACATGGCCACATGCAAATCAGTCTGACCCTGTGCCTCATGGGAACAGTCCAGCCCGAACTGCCAAGCCATGCCTTCCCTGGACCGGAAACAAGCTTCCTAGGACCGGTTTCTGGCATTTCAGCCGTCTTCAGCCAGGCTTGCTTGAATCCAGTGGCAAAGTGAGCAAGGGACTCACGTCTGAGCATACCCTGCCAACTTATGGCAAACAAAGCGGTACAAAAGGGGGTGGTGATGGACGGAGCATCAGAACCAATCAAACACTCACACCCAGTCAACAGATCTGGGTTTGATCCATCACCGTTCTTTAGCCCACTCTGCCACCCCAGTTCAGACATTGCCACATGCAAATCAGTCTGACCCTGTGCCTCATGGGAACAGTCCAGCCCGAACTGCCAAGCCATGCCTTCCCTGGACCGGAAACAAGCTTCCTAGGACCGGTTTCTGGCATTTCAGCCGTCTTCAGCCAGGCTTGCTTGAATCCAGTGGCAAAGTGAGCAAGGGACTCACGTCTGAGCATACCCTGCCAACTTATGGCAAACAAAGCGGTACAAAAGGGGGTGGTGATGGACGGAGCATCAGAACCAATCAAACACTCACACCCAGTCAACAGATCTGGGTTTGATCCATCACCGTTCTTTAGCCCACTCTGCCACCCCAGTTCAGACATGGCCACATGCAAATCAGTCTGACCCTGTGTCTCATGGGAACAGTCCAGCCCGAACTGCCAAGCCATGCCTTCCCTGGACCGGAAACAAGCTTCCTAGGACCGGTTTCTGGCATTTCAGCCGTCTTCAGCCAGGCTTGCTTGAATCCAGTGGCAAAGTGAGCAAGGGACTCACGTCTGAGCATACCCTGCCAACTTATGGCAAACAAAGCGGTACAAAAGGGGGTGGTGATGGACGGAGCATCAGAACCAATCAAACACTCACACCCAGTCAACAGATCTGGGTTTGATCCATCACCGTTCTTTAGCCCACTCTGCCACCCCAGTTCAGACATGGCCACATGCAAATCAGTCTGACCCTGTGCCTCATGGGAACAGTCCAGCCCGAACTGCCAAGCCATGCCTTCCCTGGACCGGAAACAAGCTTCCTAGGACCGGTTTCTGGCATTTCAGCCGTCTTCAGCCAGGCTTGCTTGAATCCAGTGGCAAAGTGAGCAAGGGACTCACGTCTGAGCATACCCTGCCAACTTATGGCAAACAAAGCGGTACAAAAGGGGGTGGTGATGGACGGAGCATCAGAACCAATCAAACACTCACACCCAGTCAACAGATCTGGGTTTGATCCATCACCGTTCTTTAGCCCACTCTGCCACCCCAGTTCAGACATGGCCACATGCAAATCAGTCTGACCCTGTGCCTCATGGGAACAGTCCAGCCCGAACTGCCAAGCCATGCCTTCCCTGGACCGGAAACAAGCTTCCTAGGACCGGTTTCTGGCATTTCAGCCGTCTTCAGCCAGGCTTGCTTGAATCCAGTGGCAAAGTGAGCAAGGGACTCACGTCTGAGCAGACCCTGCCAACTTATGGCAAACAAAGCGGTACAAAAGGGGGTGGTGATGGATGGAGCATCAGAACCAATCAAACACTCACACCCAGTCAACAGATCTGGGTTTGATCCATCACCGTTCTTTAGCCCACTCTGCCACCCCAGTTCAGACATGGCCACATGCAAATCAGTCTGACCCTGTGCCTCATGGGAACAGTCCAGCCCGAACTGCCAAGCCATGCCTTCCCTGGACCGGAAACAAGCTTCCTAGGACCGGTTTCTGGCATTTCAGCCGTCTTCAGCCAGGCTTGCTTGAATCCAGTGGCAAAGTGAGCAAGGGACTCACGTCTGAGCATACCCTGCCAACTTATGGCAAACAAGTCAGTCAAGTCAAGTCAGAGAATTTATATAGCGCACTACCTACCCAGAGGGTCTCAAGGCGCTTAGAAAGGGGAGGAGGATTACTTGTCAAATATCCACGTTTTAAGTTGCTTTCTGAATGCTAGGTGGTTCTGGGTGAGGCGAAGGTAAGCGGGGAGTGAGTTCCATGTTTTAGCAGCCAGGTATGAGAAGGATCTGCCTCCCATGGTGGTCTTGTTGATGCGAGGTACAGTGGCGAGGGCTTGGCTGGAAGAACGTAGTTGGCGGGAGGGGGTGTAGAAGGACAGTCGTGAGTTGAGGCATTCTGGTCCGATGTCGTAGAGTGATTTGTGTGCGTGGGTTAGTAGTCGAAAAGTGATTCTCTTATTGACGGGTAGCCAGTGGAGGTCTTTCAGGTGACCAGAGATGTGTTCGTTGCGCGGGATGTCTAATATGATCCTGGCTGAGGCGTTTTGGATTCGTTGGAGTTTCTTCTGGAGTTTAGCGGTAGTACCTGCGTAGAGGGTGTTTCCGTAGTCCAGTCGGCTCGTGACTAGAGCATGGGTGACTGTTTTCCTTGTTTCGGTGGGGATCCAGCGAAATGTTTTCCTGAGCATGCGGAGAATGTTGAAGCAGGATGAGGATACGGCGCTGACTTGTCTGTTCATTGAAAGTGAAGAATCCAGGATCACGCCTAGGTTCCGTGCGTGGTCTGTCGGGATGGGTGCTTTTCCAAGGGCTTCCGGCCACCAAGAGTCGTCCCATGCAGAGGGGGATGTACCTAAGATGAGGACTTCTGTTTTGTCTGAGTTCAGTTTCAGACGGCTTTGTTTCATCCATTCGGCAACCTCTTTCATTCCTTCGTGTAGGTTAGTTTTGGCGGTGCTGGGGTCATTGGTGAGAGAAAGGATTAGTTGAGTGTCATCCGTGTAAGAGATGATGTTGAGGTTGTGTTGGCGGGCGATGGCCGCGAGGGGGCTCATGTATACGTTGAAGAGGGTGGGGCTGAGTGATGATCCTTGTGGTACGCCACAGATGACTTCAGTGGCCTCGGACTTGAATGGTGGGAGGCGGACTCTCTGGGTTCTTCCGGTGAGGAACGAGGTGATCCATTCAAGTGCTTTTCCTTGTATTCCGATGTTATTGAGGCGTTGTAACAGGGTGCTGTGGCAGACTGTGTCGAAGGCTGCAGAAAGGTCGAGGAGGATGAGGGCGACTGTGTCTCCATTGTCCAGTAGAGTTCGAATGTCGTCTGTTGCTGCGATGAGGGCGGTCTCAGTGCTGTGTTTTGCTCGGAAGCCAGATTGTGAGGAGTCGAGGGATTTGTTGGCTTCGAGGAAAGCGGCGAGCTGGTTGTTGACGGCTTTCTCGATGACTTTGGCCGGGAATGGAAGGAGCGAAATGGGGCGGTAATTTTTGAGTTCGGTGGGGTCCAAAAGCGTTGCAAAAGGGGGTGGTGATGGACGGAGCATCAGAACCAATCAAACACTCACACCCAGTCAACAGATCTGGGTTTGATCCATCACCGTTCTTTAGCCCACTCTGCCACCCCAGTTCAGACATGGCCACATGCAAATCAGTCTGACCCTGTGCCTCATGGGAACAGTCCAGCCCGAACTGCCAAGCCATGCCTTCCCTGGACCGGAAACAAGCTTCCTAGGACCGGTTTCTGGCATTTCAGCCGTCTTCAGCCAGGCTTGCTTGAATCCAGTGGCAAAGTGAGCAAGGGACTCACGTCTGAGCATACCCTGCCAACTTATGGCAAACAAAGCGGTACAAAAGGGGGTGGTGATGGACGGAGCATCAGAACCAATCAAACACTCACACCCAGTCAACAGATCTGGGTTTGATCCATCACCGTTCTTTAGCCCACTCTGCCACCCCAGTTCAGACATGGCCACATGCAAATCAGTCTGACCCTGTGCCTCATGGGAACAGTCCAGCCCGAACTGCCAAGCCATGCCTTCCCTGGACCGGAAACAAGCTTCCTAGGACCGGTTTCTGGCATTTCAGCCGTCTTCAGCCAGGCTTGCTTGAATCCAGTGGCAAAGTGAGCAAGGGACTCACGTCTGAGCATACCCTGCCAACTTATGGCAAACAAAGCGGTACAAAAGGGGGTGGTGATGGACGGAGCATCAGAACCAATCAAACACTCACACCCAGTCAACAGATCTGGGTTTGATCCATCACCGTTCTTTAGCCCACTCTGCCACCCCAGTTCAGACATGGCCACATGCAAATCAGTCTGACCCTGTGCCTCATGGGAACAGTCCAGCCCGAACTGCCAAGCCATGCCTTCCCTGGACCGGAAACAAGCTTCCTAGGACCGGTTTCTGGCATTCTGATGCTCCGTCCATCACCACCCCCTTTTGTACCGCTTTGTTCGCCATAAGTTGGCAGGGTATGCTCAGACGTGAGTCCCTTGCTCACTTTGCCACTGGATTCAAGCAAGCCTGGCTGACGACGGCTGAAATGCCAGAAACCGGTCCTAGGAAGCTTGTTTCCGGTCCAGGGAAGGCATGGCTTGGCAGTTCGGGCTGGACTGTTCCCATGAGGCACAGGGTCAGACTGATTTGCATATGGCCATGTCTGAACTGGGGTGGCAGAGTGGGCTAAAGAACGGTGATGGATCAAACCCAGATCTGTTGACTGGGTGTGAGTGTTTGATTGGTTCTGATGCTCCGTCCATCACCACCCCCTTTTGTACCGCTTTGTTCGCCATAAGTTGGCAGGGTATGCTCAGACGTGAGTCCCTTGCTCACTTTGCCACTGGATTCAAGCAAGCCTGGCTGACGACGGCTGAAATGCCAGAAACCGGTCCTAGGAAGCTTGTTTCCGGTCCAGGGAAGGCATGGCTTGGCAGTTCGGGCTGGACTGTTCCCATGAGGCACAGGGTCAGACTGATTTGCATATGGCCATGTCTGAACTGGGGTGGCAGAGTGGGCTAAAGAACGGTGATGGATCAAACCCAGATCTGTTGACTGGGTGTGAGTGTTTGATTGGTTCTGATGCTCCGTCCATCACCACCCCCTTTCAGTCCCCACTCCCAGCGCCCGGAACAACTGCTTTCAGCTCAGCAGCAGTAGGCGCTGCTCCAATTAGTACAATGGTATAGCATTGTCAAAATAGAATGCCTTTTGTTGTCTCCGAATGTTAACAAGCATTTGCAATGCAATTGGTCTCGCATTCACGCGAGTTTAAGCTATTAGCATTGTAAAGGACAATGCCTTTTATTTATGTTTTGGGTTTTAAAACTTAAATAAAAGGCATTGTGAATTACAATACTAATAGCTCAAACTCGCATGAATGCGAGACCTATTGCATTGCAAATGCTTTTTTAATAAAGCAGCACTTTTTAAAAAAAAAAATGTAGTTTTCCTAAAGGAAAACAGGATGCATTCAAAAAAGAAAAATTAACATTTTCAGTTTCATTTTTTTAAGGGCAGGCACTGATATCTGGGACCACTGCCTGCTCTTAAAAAATATTTTCCCGCATACTCACAAAGGGGAAGGAGTCCTTTGAGGACCCCTTCCCCTTTGAGAGTGGTTTCCCACCTACTTGAAGTAGGTGGTAAACTGCAAGTGTTTTGCAATAGCAAATATGGTTGCAAAACATTAGTACATAGCACGTTGACTCGCTATTAGGAAGGGACGACCCTTCCTAATAGCAAAAGTCGCAAATGCTATTTTGCGAGTCAGTGACTTGCAAAATAGCATTTGTACATGCTATTACCCTTTTTTGCGGCCGCAAACGAGAGGATCTCGCGTTTGCGGCTGCAAAAAAGGGTCGTACATCTGGCCCCTACTGCCTTGGCCCCAGACCTACTAGCCTGTTTCCTGCTTCTCAAGCCTTCGAACGAGACGAGGCCTGTCCCATGGCCAGTGACTTCCAAGAACCCCAGGAAGACTGCTACTCTTCACTAAAGACCAGATCTCCTGTGGACAGCCACCCTATCCAGAAAAACTCTATCTTCAAGGATCCTGGATCTAGACGCCCACAGCCCAAGTTTGAGTGGCTCACCTGTCATGTGAAGTCTCACCAGTGATTCTAGCCTCATCCTTATCAGTGGCTGACTTTTCCTGGACTCAAAAAGTTTGGGAGGTACCCTAGTACCTGGAAAAGGGATGGGTATAGATACTGAGATACTGAAACAAACACAAAGTTCCCGTCTCCTTCTACTCTGAAAACATGAGGATTCGGTCATCTAATTGGATTGGTTAACTTAGTTATAGTAAGGCCTTACACTGAGATATAATAAGAAAATCTTTACCAGGTTGCTAAATTTACAGACAAAAATATATAAAATCATACATAGAATAATCAATTTCTAATCAAACATATGAATTCAAAGGAATGTATTATCAATATTTTATTCAAAAGATCATGTTCTATACAATTGATAATAACAAAGTTAAAAACATATATTCAGCATATTTTTAAATAAAAGGAAAACAATATGTGCAATAAATACATGAAGAACAACTGTTGATGCGGCGTTTCGATGCTAAGGTGGATCGTCACCTTCTTCAGGACATTAGTTCAATATTAAAAAAATCTGAATAGAATGTAAAAAACTTTATTAGAAAAATATTTTTTTTAAACATTCCTTTGTTACATTATTCATGATTTATATTTAACTTAGGAACAAGTCTGCAAAGAAGAAAAGTGTGGGCCAAAAATCATTAATTTAAAACACAGAAAGATTACTCAAACATAATAGTTTAATGCACCGGGACTTATTCATATTAATAGTAAACCCGTTACACACCTATTGATTTATATGGAAGCTCTTATATTTGCCTCCAATGAAGTTTAGGACGGGTTCCTCGTCTGGTTTTTACAGTCTCATAGGTGCCGGATAATACTATGAGGGAAGAGAAATCTAAACAAAGACCCTCCAAAGAAAATTATAGGGGTATGTTTATTCAGGCCATTCTATATTTCAAATGAGACAATATTCAGAGGGTCTGATCCTAATGGAATACTCTTCCCTCATAGTATTATCCGGCGCCTATGAGACTGTAAAAACCAGACGAGGAACCCGTCCAAAACTTAATTGGAGGCAAATATAAGAGCTTCCACATGGTAACTAGACATAATATCGAAAAAATAATATCGAATGGACATAATATAGTGGTTAAAAATATCGAATTGAAGGTAAGTAATATTGATTGTCAAAATATCGAAGTATAAAATATAGGCATTAAAATATATCGGATTTTTAATAATATCGAATTTTATTAAGTGTTTAGTATGTTAGAATATGTGTTAAAAGTGTATATTATTTTTGTAATGTATATTTAATTTAAGTAATGAATTTTATGTTATTTAATATTTGCGTAATTTAATTCCGCAGCGGGTTGTGGGTTTATAGGGGAATAGGGTGGGAAGTAATTTAATTATAGTAAATTAAATATACATTTTTAGGAATTATTAATTATTTTTAATTTAATTTTGCGTTTTAGTTCTGTAGCGTGTTGTGGGTTTATAGGGTAATAGGGTGGGAAGTAATTTAATTGTAATAATGTAAATATTTTTATTTATTTATTGGTATTGATTTCTAAGTTATTGTTAATTAATGTTTATTAGTAAATATTTTTTATTAATTTGTAATTAATTTTTATTAATTGATTAATTGATAATTATGTTAATTTTATTAATTTATTTTCTGTAGCGGGTTGAGTGTTTATATGGGAATAGGGTGGGAAGTAATTTAATTGTAATTAATTACATATTAACATTATTTTTGTGTATTGACAATTAATGTACTGTTAATTAATTATGAATTGGTATATTTTTTATTATTAATTAATTTTTGGTATTGAAAATTAATTAGTTGTTAATTAATTATGAATAGGTAATTAATTTTTAATTATTAATATTGATTTGTATTTATAATTGATTAATTATAAAATAATATGTAATTGGAAATTAATTTTAATTCATATTTATTGGTATTGATATTTAATTTATTTTTATTAATATATTAAATCATTACTTTCCCTACTGTTGCACTCACTGGAGTGGGAATAGTAATGTTTACCCTCCCGCTATCCAACGCTTTCCCTACTGTTGCACTTTCTGGAGTGGGAATGGTAATGTTTACCCCCTACGCTATCCAGCGCTTTCCCTACTGTTGCACTCACTGGAGTGGTAATAGTAATTTTTACCCCTACGCTATCCAACGCTTTCCCTACTGTTGCACTCTCTGGAGTGGGAATAGTAATGTTTACCCCTTACGCTATCCATCGCTTTCCCTACTGTTGCACTCACTGGAGTGGCAATAGTAATTTTTACCCCTACGCTATCCAATGCTTTCCTTACTGTTGCACTCACTGGAGTGGGGATAGTAATGTTTACCCCATGCTATCCAACGCTTTCCCTACTGTTGCACTCTCTGGAGTGGGAATAGTAATTTTTACCTTCCCGCTATCAAACGCTTTCCCTACTGTTGCACTCTCTGCAGTGGGAATAGTAATTGTTACCCCTACGCTATCCAACGCTTTCCCTACTGTTGCACTCTCTGGAGTGGGAATAGTACGTTTTACCCTCCCGCTATCCAACGCTTTCCCTACAGTTGCACTCACTGGAGTGGGAATAGTAAATTTTACCCCCACGCTATGCAACACTTTCCCTACTGTTGCACTCACTGGAGTGGGAATAGTAAATTTTACCCTCCCGCTATCCAACGCTTTCCCTACTGTTGCACTCACTGGAGTGGGAATAGTACATTTTACCCTCCCGCTATCCAACGCTCTCCCCTCTGTTGCACTTTCTGGAGTGGGAATAGTAAATTTTACCCTCCCGCTAACCTACGGTAAAAATATTGAATAGTTTTTCTTAATGTTACGTTCATATATGTATTAAAAAAAAAATGTGTGTTTATTTATTTTTTTACTTACATTAATTAGTTATACATTTTAAGGTTATTTAAGTATTTTTAAGTATGTTTTAGTTAATTATATTTATAAATGTATTAATTTTAAATTACTTTAAGACATTTTTAAAAATTCAATATTTTGACTAACTATATTTTTAACAACGATATTTTTGATTCGATATTTTTGTACTTACCTGTTTGAAGATAGGAATTCAATATTTCTGTATTCGATATTTTGACCTCAATATTTTGTCAGGTCGATATTTTCAGCATCGATATTTTGTCAGTGATCCCTTCCTCATAAATCAATAGGTATGTAACGGGTTTACTATTAATATGAATAAGACCCGGTGTATTAAACTATTATGTTTGAGTAATCTTTCTGTGTTTTAAGTTAATGATTTTTGGCCTATACTTTTCTTCTATGCAGACTTATTCCTAGGTTGCTAAATATAAATCCTGAATAATGTAACAAAGGAATGTTTAAAAAAAATCTTTTTCTAATAAAGTTTTTTACATTCTATTCAGATTTTTAAATATTGAACTATTGTCCTGAAGAAGGTGACGATCCACCTTAGCACCAAAAAGCATCAACAGTTGTTCTTCATGTATTTATTGCACATATTGCTTTCCTTTTATTTAAAAATATGATGAATATATGATTTTAAATGTGTTTTTAACTTTGTTATTATCAATTGTATGGAACATGATCTTGAATAAAATATTAATAATACATTCCTTTGAATTCATATGTTTGATTAGAAATTGATTAATCTATGTATGATTTTATATATTTTTGTCTGTAAATTTAGCAACCTGGTAAAATTTGTCTTTTTATATCTCAGTCTATGGCCTTACTATAACTAAGTTAACCAATCCAATTAGAGGATCGAATCCTCATGTTTTCAGAGGAGAAGGAAACTTTGGGGCCGATTCCGATCCTGTATTTTTTTCCCCCGTACGACTCGTATCTGTAAATTTTTCCATACGAATCGCACGAGTCCCGTCCGACCCATGAAGTACGATTCGTATGTGAAAAATACATACGGATCAGCCCAATCCGTACAAATCAGATCGGGAAAAGTTGTACGAGACGTACCCGGACACTTTTACGTACGAATCGTAAAAATGCAGTCCGACCGTACTAGTACGATCTGGACCGGCTTTCCGATTTACGATTTGTACGGAAAACGTCCGTCCCGTACACGGGGAATGACTTGTACATATGCAATGTTGGTATACGCACCGAACATTAGCAATGTCGGTGTACGCACCGTACATAAGCGATGGAGGTGTACGCACCATACATAAGCGATGGCGGTGTATGCACCGTACATAAGCGATGGCGGTGTACGCACCGTACATAGCAATGGGGGTGTACGCACCGTACATAAGCGATGGCGGTGTATGCACCATACATAGCAATGGGGGTGTACGCACCGTACATAGCAATGGGGGTGTTCGCACCGTACATAAGCGATGACGGTGTACGCACCATACATAGCAATGGCGGTGTACGCACCGTACATAAGCGATGGCGGTGTACGCACCGTACATAGCAATGGGGGTGTTCGCACCGTACATAAGCGATGGCGGTGTACGCACCGTACATAGCAATGGCGGTGTACGCACCGTACATAAGCGATGGCGGTGTACCACCGTACATAGCTATGGGGGTGTTCGCACTATACATAGCAATGGCGGTGTACGCAGCGTACATAGCAATGGCGGTGTACGCACCATACATACACAACGCATGGGGTGTGTGTCTGTACGACTCGTACCCCTGTAATGTTCTGAACCACGGACACTGTAAAACAGCACAAAGAGGGTCTATTCGACTCGCACAACACCACAAAACACGTCTACACTGCACAAAAAATGGAAAGGACTGACCTGGACACATCCAAACAGGCAAACAGAGGGGCAAACTCACAACCACCCCTTATAACACACTCACCAAAAATTCAAACTCAGCCACACACCACAAATGGACCAATAAAAAGGGCCCACACACACAAACCATGAGCCTTTGCAACAGACTCACTGCAGCTAGAGAGCACACACCAACAACTGCACCCATCCACATTAACATATCCACCTTCACACAACCTCCTTCACACATACCCCCTCTCCACATAAAGACCCACACCATCACATTCAGACCCACACACCCACAACCATCCACACCCTCACCCCACACCTGGCCCACAGACAAGAATCCAAAGTTCACAAGGGAGGAGCTGGAGATCCTTGTCATTGAAGTCATCAGAGTCGAGACCAGCATAGCAGAAAAATCACGCCTGTGGCAGAGGATCGTCGATAGGGTGAATGGTGTTGCACCCATCAGAAGGACCAGGACCGAATGCCAAGCCAGGTGGTACGATCTGCGGAGGGCGGTCAAGAGAAAAATGAATGACGACTACGCCCAGAGCAACATTACTGGAGGTGGTGTGCTCCGCAGACCAGTACATTACCATCCCTGGGAGAAGAAGGTGATGGCCATGCTTCCGCCGGTGGGAGTACATGGACTCCAAGGAGTTGCAGAGCCTGGTGAGTACACAAACAACTTACGTAACATGGGGGTAATGGCATCCACACCCCAACTACGCCAAATGGACGCAACTACCCCCAAGCCATCACCGGCCAGAACCACAGTCAAAAACTACGCTAATGCCAATAACATGTGTTTGCCCCATTGAGAAAGCAAGGCCATGCTATGTCCCATGCTACATGAAGTACCAACCCAAGAATGGATGCCCGGTATGCTGGGAGGGTGGGTGTCACAAAACGCATGTTTGAATTCTATATCAGACACAATTGCCCTCATTCTATATGGCCCAGCTACATACCCATGCACCATGCGCAATGCACAGGGATTGGGAAAGTACTGACAAGATAGCTCACACTCGGCCCTGGTGTAGACAGCACAAGGCCCTCCTGTGACCAGTGCAAACACAAATACCAAGACAACAAGGTCAGATATCTAGGACAGGAACTCACACTCACTGTCATGGCAGCATGCTCCATGGGGGGACAGCTACATCACCTGGGAGACCCAGGGCCAAATCACACTACACCCACCAGCAGGCCCTGTCACACACACCCCTTAGACAAGCAGACACCACCAGGACAGGCACTGGATTTACCCACTGTCACAATGGACATGCAACACAACAAGACCAATACATAGCCGAAGAAGCATCCAAGCCACAAATCGACATGTCAAAGACTCAGGAGAACATATCAATCTGTCCCCCGCAACATACCCATCCACAAGTGAACATTGAGGAGAATGCTAGGCACATACAACTACCTGGAGGAACAGTGCCAACTTGAATGTGTTTGAAACATGCATGTTGCATGAAACAGCATTAACATTGTCTGTCTCTCACACACAGGGCAATGTGATGAATATCCCCCCAACAATGGGGGGAAGAATCACAGTCACAGGCTCGGGAGGAACCTGATCCCACCGGCAGCGACGCCTCTAAACACTCCGCGGATGACCCCGACCGACCTGGACCCTCTGGTGTCCAAGCCCCTGCAGAACCTGGTTCAGGAACATCTGTGCCAACCACCACCCCCATTCCTGCCACATCCCAGGAGACACCGAGGAACCCTGCCCGCAGTGAACAACTGAGCCAGTCTGACCAGGAGGGACAAGTTGCGGCGGGCACCCAGGAGGAGGCAGACAACACTGCCACTGCCATCCCTCAGGGGTCCTGTAGACCCGATGTGCCCACAACGGCAGGCCAGGGTCGTGTGGGCAGGGGTGGTGGGAGTGGAGGACGGCAGAGGCGAGAACCTGACCAGCCAGCTGAAGGGACCAGTATGTCACACATACACAACATCATGGATGCATACCGGCGAGACACTAGGGAGTTCAGCCAGGTAGTGGTGACCCTCACAGAGATCAAGAACCAGCAGGCCGAGCAACACGCCAGTCAACAAGAACACCAAGGACGGATGGAGGCAAGACTGGCTGAGCTCCTGGCGGTGCAAAGAGACATAAGCCATTCACTCTGTCGGATCGCCGACAACATGGGCAACCCTCCCTGTGCCACCAGGCACAGACCACCACCAGCCACAGGGAGGGAGGAGGAGGAGGATTCGTCCGACGGAGCGTCCCAAGCATCGTCAAGGCCTGCATCGTAGGGTCCCGCGAGGAAGGTGGGTCGTCCACGGAAAAGACCATGAGAGGCAGCGGCCCATCCACATCTTCCAGGTCACCTGGCCTGGCACCTGGCCTTCATGTGCGACAGCATCACCTCATTGACTGACATCATCTGCCACATGGACTTGCTGGTCACAGTCTGACCAATGATGCCAAACACATCTCCCCCTGTGAACTTTGGATTCTATGGTCCCTGCATTGCACCTTTTTCTGTTCACAAATCACACCTCAGAGCTATAAATGAAAAATTAATACATGAAATTTCATGTTGCAGTCATTTAGCATGAGTCCACAAAATACGTGTGGGGATATGTGAAAGTATGCCTGAGTGTGGAACTAACTCCAGCCATCCATACACTTGGATCTGAGTCCGGTCGAGGACACACATGGGTCACAATTTATCACAAAATACAGACATGGAGCACAATACTCACCCGTGATGGCCTCAAGCTGCTGAGGGGGTGCTTCCAATTCTGCTCAGACAGACCAATTTGGAAGAGTATCATGAAGGTGTAGAGGTCATGGGTCATGTTGATGTGCCCGGGGAGGGAGTCCCAGGTCTGTTTGGCAAGGTGGGAGAACTATCTCCTGCATGCAGTTTTTATGTGGATGTGATGAATGGTGGCCAGGGCAAGGTGGGCTGCATGGAGTTGTCCCAACGGGTTGTTGGATGACAGACATCCAAGGTCGGTTTTGGGGCTGGGGTTGTGGACTACCTCCTGAGTGTGGTTGAGGAGTCTGAAGGTGATCTTGCAGCACACAGTGAGCCATTGTACCTATCTCAGGTGGACGGTGATGTGGCTGGGGTGGGGGATGTTGCAGATGAGGTGTGCGGATGCACCCTGGATGTGGGCAAGTTCTCCTGCAGATTTGCTGTTGTTCTCCGTAGAGGGCGGTGCTGTAGTTGAGCCGGCTGGTGTCGTGGACCAGGGGGACGGTCTGTCTTGCCTTGGAGTGGATCCATCTGTGGGTCATTTGCAGCATGTGGAGGGTGTTGCAGCATGAGGTACAGATGGTGGTGAGTTGCATGGGAATTGTGAGCGATTGGTCCATGATGAACACCAGCTTGCGTGCGTGGCCACTGGGTGCTGGTGCGGTGCACAGACCAGTGGGACACAAGGAGTTGACCCCACTGTAAGGGGACAATCCTCAGATGATGACCTCTGTCCTGTCCAAGTCCAGCCTCAGGTGGCTGATGTTCAGCCATTCCTCGACGGATCTCATGCCTTCTTGAAGTTTGGATCTGGCAATGGCTGGGTCTTTGGTGAGTTTGAGGAGCAGCTGGGTGTCAATGGCATACGAGATGATGATGAGGTTGTGTGCGCATGTGATGGTGGAGAGGGGGGTCATGGAGACATTGAAGATTGTCACGCTGAGAGAAGAGCCCTGTGGCATGGGCCAGATGACCCCATTGTACTACATGTTGCAGGGTGGAGGCAGACTCCCTGGGCCTTGCTGGTGAGCTGCTTTCTGATTTAACCCTGGGCCCTCCTCTGGATACCAGTGTTGGAGATGTGTGAGCTGACAGTGTGGTAGCACATGGTGTAGAATGCAATTGAGCGGTCAAGGGTGGAGGCCTCACCATTGTTGAGCAGGGCTAAGTTGTCGTTGGTGGTGGCAATGCTGACGGTTGCAGTGGTGTGATTACTGTGGAAGATGGTCTGGTGCCGGTTGCCTGGAGATGGTTACATGGAGGAAATTTGTCAGTTGCTTGTTGAGTGTCTTCCTGATGACATTTGCTGTGTAGGGAAGAAGGGTGATGTACCAGGAGATCCTGAGGTACTGCCGTCCGTTGTTTAAGAAGGGCCCGGCTCTCTGCATGGAATATGGCAAACTCAAAGGAGACATTCATGACGCCCGGACGTGGGCTTCAAGGATGTGGAATGATGTGGTTTAGATGTTGTGCGGGAAGCGGCCTGTTGGAGAGCTAGAGCGTATGTTGCACATGAGCCAGGTTGTGTACTTACTGATGATGGGAGTTCATAACCTGATGGGGGTTTGTCCTGCGGATAATAGTGCTGTCTGCCTCTGGGTGCCAAGGCTGTCGTGTATGCCCATGAGCTTGCAGTGGTACAAAGTTGCAAGGGATGTGATCTGCCTTGCAAGGGTGGGGTGTCTTGGATGGAGATCTGCTGTCAGTTCACTCACAATGCTGATGAGCTCCTTGATGTCATGTGTTTTGGTGTCTCGGCACTATCTGAAGGATCTCCACTTGTCCTTGCTGATGATATGGTGATGGCTGTGTGTGGTGTTTTCCAGGGCTGTAAGGCAAATAATGGCTCTTTGTGTAGCAAGGTTTGCACAAGAGTCCGGCTAAGTCTGTAGAAGTCCAGTAGGTCTGTCTTGTCCCAGGTGCCCTCACTGTTGTTGTGCTTCACAGGAAAGTCCGTCAATGTGGCAAGATTGTTGGATCAGTTGCTGATCCAGTGCATGAGGTTGCAGGGTGTGGCGGTGGTGTTGTTTTGAGTGTCCCACACAGCTTGTCTGTGGTGACTTACATCAAGCATCTTTGGGGGATCGGTAGCGGGGTGTGGGGCCGTGTGTTGCTTGTCGGAGACGTGGATTCAAATGTTGATGGACCAATGATGGATGGTGGTGTGGTTCCCCTCCAGCAAGAAGTTACTGGCCCCCAGCCACATGTAGCCTGTGGAGGTGAGGGCATGCGTGCAGATGTACGTGTTGACGGAATAGTGTATGTAGGCCTGCAGATTTGTAGATGAGTGTTACTCTGAGGGTTGCCATGGAGTTGCTGCAAACCCAGATTTGTGACTCTGAGGGTGTACTTGTGACTAAATAGTAATTCATCCCCCAGGATTGGTGTTGCCGTCCCTGTGGGTGATCTTGTATCCGTCTGAGATGGCAATGAAGACGTCATGTGCTGAGGATGCTTTCGTCCAGGTTACTGTCATGAAGGTGATGTGTGGGGCTGTTGTGTTGAGGAGGTAACAGAGTCCAATGGCGTGCTGGTGGACGGAGTGCGTGTGGAGTAGGAGGCACATTACCTGGTTGTTCTGACAGGGTCTGGTAGGCTGGGCAGCGCTGTGTAGGCAGTTGGAGGAGCACACTCAGCATGCGAAGGTGTCGTGTGTGTGCTTAGGGGTTGCCTGATAGCAGGCGGATGATTGTCACGATGACATTGCTTGGAGAGTGGCTGCAGCATGAGCCTGTTGTGTGACGTGGGTCATGCAAAGACTAGAGGGTCATGCACAGTGCATGTTGCAGGCGCAGACGTTCCTGCCTTTGGCACGGCGCTGGGTCTACAGTGGCACAGAAAAGCTGCTGCCTGCATTTCGAAAGGGTGGAGGGGGAAGGGCTGAGCATTTTTGAGGCGTGGGGGTTGCAGAATCAGGGCACTCGGTGGGGCGGTGCCGCAGGTGAGGCAGCAGCAGGCGGAAGGGGTTAGAAATTAGGCAAAAAGTAGCACACAAAGACAAGGTCTGAAAGGCACAGTGCAACAGGTGTATGTAAAGGAAGGAGTGTCAGGTTACTCATGGGTCACTCTGCGAAAATGTATGAACAATCACCATAAATTATAGCCACTGGATCAGGCAATAAAATGCGGAGATGCGCAAAGGAGACACACCATCAGCAGGCGTTCACGTCCCGTTGTGGGGAGCAACCTGCACAAATACATACACAACCAGGTACTTCATGCACAATAGAGATCATTAGCCATAAAGCACTGCATGCATGTTGCCAAAGTACACATACACACAGATGCTCAATCTTTGACAATTATGCCATAGATGACGCATGCAAACTGTCAAGAGAGCTGCAGTGACAGAGATGAGTCACTTTGGATTGTGCTGAACACCTTTATTCCACATACACACACAAAGGGATATGCATCCATATTAACAGACTCACAGGTCAGTTGACAGAACATGTGGGACATACACTGGACACCCCCTTCACAACACGGATGATGTAAATCCCAATGAACTGGCACACAAGTTAAGGGGATGAGCCAAACACATCCTGCTGCACACGGAGAGGCTGCAGTTCCCAATGGAGCCTGTTGTTGTGATGTCCCCCACTATGTCCACCCGTAGCATCTGCAATGTTTCAGAGGCAAGGTTTACACACATTGATGCCTTCATCAGACGCCACACTCCACTACAGAAGACTGTCAAGAAGGGTGACTATCATGTCATGGGAGTGATGCTACATGTTATATGCTCCATGGTGAGAAGACATGTATGCATGGTGCCACAACATGCACAGAAGCAGTCCCCACACATTCCAAACCCATACCACCACAACAAATCCTTGCTGCAATCCTTACCAAAACTGAACTTTCCACATGTCCATGCATGGAACGCTGATTCTGCACACGTTGCAATCCTCATGAGGAATAGCAGGAGGATAATAATGACATGAGCAGACAACTGACGCAAAATACCTGGGAATGCCAGACACACAAGAAGTCACCTAAAACATTTCTCACCGCACACATGGACATTTACCAAACATGAACAATGTTTGACACATGTAAATTGCAAATAAAGTCTCTCCGCAAAACTGTGTGGCATGACATCATCACTCGAGTGACACATCAGAACACACATCCAAGTCACTTTGCATTCTGTCAGCTGGACACTGTGGGCCCGATTCACAGAACAAACTTAAGACAAAATCCTAAACTTAGTACCATTTTGGTATTCACAGAATGCACTTACTACTTCTGGTATTCACAGAATGAACTTACTACTTTTGCGATTCACAGAATAAACTTACTACTTTTGCTATTCACAGAATGGATTTACGACTACTAACTTTACGTCCGCACTCGGGCCGGAAATTCCGGGGAGGCGGAGCTTCCGGCCCTGAGGTGGAGATTTTGGCCATGGGTAAATCTCCGCCACTGGCCGGAATCCCCACCTCTGGGCCGGAAGCTCCGCCTCCGGCCCGGAAGCCCCGCCTCCGGGCCGGAAGCTCTGCCTCCGGGCCAGAATTTCCGGCCCGAGTGCGGACGTAAAGTTCGTAGTCGTAAATCCATTCTGTGATTACCAAAAGTAGTAAGTGCATTCTGTGAATACCAAAAGTAGTAAGTGCATTCTGTGAATACCAAAAGTAGTAAGTTTAGGATTTTGTCTTAAGTTAATTCTATGAATCGGGCCCACAAATTGCAACACATGCCACTCAATGCTACAAGCTTGCACACTCATACCTAGTGACTCACCATTATGAGAAGAAGTTGCGTATGAGCTGACTCCGGATATCATCCCCCTCCTCCTCCTCATCACTAGCCTCGTGAGCAAGCCCTTGATCCTCCACGGGTGGATGTTCCTGCTCATTCGGATCCAGGATGAGTGGCACTGCCTTCTCAACTGCCATGTTGTGCAGCATGCAGCACACGAGGAAGATTTGGCACACCTTCTCCGGGGCATAAGGGAGGAACCCGCCTGTCTTGTCCAGGCACCGGAATCGGCTCTTCAGGAGTCCAAACATCCTCTCAATTACTCGCCTGGTCTGCCCGTGTGCATTGTTGTACCGGTGATCTGCAGCTGTTCTTGGGTTGCGGAGAGGTGTAATCAGCCATGCCATGTTGGGATAGCCAGAGTCCCCTACATGGAAACATCATGTAAATAAGTGGGTCAGGAGATGCCGTAAGAGAGAAAGATACCGCAACACATAGGACAAAAAGAGTATACCCACCAACAAGAAATGCTCGTTCGTTGTGCAGCCACAGCATCATTTGTGGCACCCTGCTACACCTCATGATGCAGGCATCGTGTGCTGATCCTGGAAAACGTGCACAAATCAGCATGTTAGCAAGACACACCACAAGGGCATTTATCGAGTGGTAATGTTTGCGGTTGCGATAGGCTTGTTCCTGTGCCTGTGATGGTACCAAAGCGACATGTGCACCATCAATGGACCCAATTACATGGGGCATCCCTCCCAGGGCATAGAAATTACCCTTGACATCTGTCAACTCCTCTGGAGTTGGAAATTTGATGAATTCATCAAGGTGCTCCAACATGGCTGCTAAAACATCACGCAGGACACGGCTGAACATAGTCTGTGACATCCCACCCACATCAGCTATGGTCAATTGAATCGTACCTGTGGCAAAAAAATGTAAGGCTGCCATCACCTTCATCTTGCGGGTCAGCGCAGTAGGATACCTGTGTTGCGGTTGGAGGTGTGGTGCCAGCTTGTCTGTCAAGTCCTCAATCAACTGACGAGTGAATCTGTAACGGCGGATGCAGGCACGTTCCCTCATGGCAGCCAAGTCTGGCATTAGTCTTGGGACAGGTGGTACCCTGCAAGACATTGTTTGGAAGAATGAAGATTGAGAGTCGGCAAACATCAATGTCAATGAACATAGCACATGCTACACTGCTAATACACATCAGGTAACTATGGAGTCGGGTGTGTGCAATACATCCAGGACACATATGCCAGCTTGCTGGCACTCCTACAAAAAGCCTGATACACCTGTTGATTGTCAAGTCTACATGACATGCCCTGAAATGATTTTGGGGCCAGTCTGAGTGAAGAGCCACAGATATCACCGGAGTGACACACAAACACATACCTGCATTGGAAGGATGTCATCTCATCCAGACAGCTGATTGCAAGGCACACGCACAAGTCACATGGAATGTCAAATGTACATATCAAACACAGTGCGATGAAGGGGTATACGTGACAACACAAAGACACAACCATTGAGACAACGCACACATGTATGACTGGGAAAATATGGGAAAATATGATGTCCGATGCTCACAGACCCTACAGCCGTGGGAATCCACATGTGTCATGGTGTCATGGTGTGCGTAGATGTGCCCATCTCCACACAGACCCCTGTTGGATGCACCAACAGCAGATGCAGTTGACGGGACACTGGCATCAAGCTCATGGGAACACATGACACACACC
Organism: Triturus cristatus; assembly: GCF_964204655.1. Classification (NCBI taxonomy): domain Eukaryota; kingdom Metazoa; phylum Chordata; class Amphibia; order Caudata; family Salamandridae; genus Triturus; species Triturus cristatus. Next base: position 51,962,907 of record NC_140583.1, on the reverse strand, counting down.
TGACATAGTCCCAAAGGGGCACGCTGATCGTGACAGGTCAGTTGATAGAGTGTCCCTGTCCCTGGCATCAGGAGACAGGTGCGGGTGTTGATGACTTTGCCATCCCACTGCTGCTGTGCATGACACAGTTGGACTACAGACACACATGTGGCAAGTGGCAAGGTGATGTGTGCCACATAGTGCCCCATCACACATGACATGTGTCCACAGGTCATCACACATCAATTGTGCAACTAGATGAGATGACCTGTGCAATATCACTGGTTAACACACCTAGGGACTGCAAATGAAAGTATGCAATGACAAGTACTTGATGGACATCCTTGTGCGACTCGTAGCCCTCCATGTGTACGCCTGTATTACCATTGTAAGCGTGTGAAATGCGTACCCGTACGTGTACGCACTAGTAGTACAAGTATGTGTACTACTAGTGCGTTCCCGTAAGGGGATCGCACTAGTAGTACACGTGCGTACATGTACGTGTACTACTAGTGCGTACACGTAGGTGTACTATTAGTGTGATCCCCTTACGGATATGCACTAGTAGTACACATACGTGTACTACTAGTGCGTACCCGTGAGGTGATCGCACTAGTAGTACACGTACGTGTACTACTAGTGCGTACACGTAAGGGGATCGCACTAGTAGTACACGTGCGTACACGTACGTGTACTACTAGTGCGTACCCGTAAGGGGATCGCACTAGTAGTACACCTACATGTACGCACTAGTAGTACACGTACGTGTACGCACGTGTACTACTAGTGCGATCCCCTTACGTGTACTCTAGTGCGATCCCCTTACGGGCACGCACTAGTAGTACACGTACGTGTACACACGTGTACTACTAGTGCGATCCCCTTACGGGTACGCACTAGTAGTACACGTACGTGTACGCACGTGTACTACTAGTAGTGTGCTACCCTTACGTGTACGCACTAGTAGTACACGTACATGTACTACTAGTGCGTACACATACGTGTCAAACGCACTGTCCAACTGGTTCCGTAGGGGTACGTGTGAAACGCACAGTACCTGTTTGTGGATTTCAAAATTACATAGGGGACACATAAGGGACAAGTGTCAGGCCATAAATGCATGTTGGTTGTCATGGATAACGAGTTTTCAGTTGAAATTTGTCCATCAGGTGTCCTGGAAAAGTCAGTTGGCCACAAAATACAATGTTGCAAAGTGGTTGTTGACTTGACATGATGTTAAAATTTTGAACGATGCAAATGCTGTCACTGGTGTATGTTTAAAGGGATTGGAGTAAACGTACAATGCGAATGATTCAGACCAATCACTATGTACTCCTCAAAATGAATGCCCTTCAGCAAGACAGATATAAGGCAGCCAGAACCCATGAGAGGGCACTTGCCTGCACAACTTTAGAGTCGACAACACTGCTGCTGTCTCTGCTTCCTCTGGCCATGTCACATGCTGTGGAGAGGGCCCAGCCATTCACCATGGAGGAGAATGAAGCCTTGCTGGACACACTCCTCCCACAGTACACCAGCCTGTATGGGAGACCAGGGGAGCAGGTGAGTGCTGACTCCACTACCTTTGCCTATGCACCTGTTGTGCGACAGTCAATATAGTGTCCAGGTGGGACACACATGCAATGTTGTTTAGAGTGTGTCCCAGGGGGGCATGCTTATGGCTCTCATGCAGAGCATGATGTAGTTCCTGTGTGCACTCCTCACTTGCATAGTGCTTACAGTGACTTTCACTGCATAGTGCATGACACATTCAGCCTGGCAAATCCTTGGTGGCTTTTTTTCCTGTTGTCCTGAGGTGATTCAGTGGTCCCCCCGGTGTGACAGGTGACTGTACCCACACATGTGTATGAGTTGAGTGGACCTGTGGTGAGAGTGTTCAAATGATGTGTACGGCCTCATGGACATTAATGTGTGTGAATGTTCCTTGTCATGTGGGTGAGTGTCTATGTGAAGTGTTGCACCACAGCTGCATGGTGGAGGCAACAGATCTACCCATCTGATGTGACAAGTAAGCCGTGCTTTGTGTCTGACTTGCAGAGCTAGCACGACACCTGTGACTCCCCACTGGCAAATGGCACATATGCAGAGTGAGGGTTGTATCCGCTGTTGTCAATGACAGGCGAGTGATCTGTGCCTGGGTGTGTCTGTCTAGTCTGCTGAGGGTGCGTCAGTGGAGTGGGACATGTGACTGCTTGGCACGTGCTGGCCATCATCCTGCTGTTGCAAGTGCTTCACAGTGTGTGGCATGATCAGTGAGTGTGTTGCACCCCTCATGCCACCTGTTGACTTTCAATGCCATGTAGTGCATTGGCGCTTGCACACAGGGCTATTTCTTGTTGTGAATGAGGCAATTCATGTCAGCATCCTATGCCTTGTTCAACATTTCAAAGATGTTCTAATGTGTATCTCTGGGACATGGAGCAGGTGTATTGATGTTGTGTCACTTTGTCATCCTGACAGGTAACTGCCTACGAGAAGGGGGTGATCTGGAACAACGTCGTCAGGGGCGTGAGAACCGCGGGGGAGCGTAGTCGGCAGCTGCCACAGGTCTGCAAGAGGTGGCAGGACATCCGGTGCTTGTCCCGGCGGATCGCCCGGGTCCAGCTGGTGCTCGACCTTCCTCGCCCCCACGGCGGCCACCGATGCCTGACCCCCCACATGAGACGTGTCCTGGCGGTGGTCTTCCCTGACCTCGATGGGCAGTTACAGGAGAGACTGCAGCAAGGAGGGGGTAGGTACATGGCTTTTGGTCGTGTTATGTGTTGCCAGCTTTTGAAAGTGCTCTTTCGCATGAATACACTCCCAGAGTTGATATGTGCAGTGCATTTTCTGTTCCACAATGTCACCTGGGGCTCTTTTTCATCCCTTCCCCTCCTTGACATGTGTCCTCTGGTCTGTGTGTAATCACATTTGCACATGGTCATCTAGGGTGCCAGTGAATCTAAGTGCACATAGCCTTCTGCATCATGTTGGAGGGTGGTCTGTGACTTGTGTTGGTACCTTGCCTGTGCCATGACCTGTTCACTATGTTGGGGGTCCATATTTGTTGTCACTGATAATGATTCTCAACATAGGAGTGTGAGCTTTCAACTGAACCCCCTTGCAGCATGCACGCCCAATGTTGTGGCCTCAGACATGATGTGCATGAGTGGGAGATATGCATAGTGCCATGACGGTTGAACATGGTACAGTCAGCTCATTCCAGGACCACGGAGCAGTGTGCCCACTACAGTCCCCTGAGACACCCTGGCCTCCTAATCATGTGTGTCATTCAACACTGTGCACATTCACTGTGGGTTCAGCATAGGTCTGCCTCTGTGGCATTGTTACCTGGCCTAGTTTGTATTTTTCAAATATTTGCTACATGTGTCCACTGGACAGGGATACACCATTTTGCCTGTGCATACTCACACTGGGCAGTGACTGTGTGGCTATTCACAACAATCTGTTGAGGTTGTTTGTCACAAATATGTGTTGCCAGCCCCACGAGGTGATGTGGTGTCAATTAAGCAAGTTTTCAAGCACAGTTATTGTAACCCTGAATAAGAGGTGTCACTTCTTGATCTGTATCAGTCACATTGACTCAGGTATGGGGGGGTTGTGCGGGAGGGGCATACATGTGCAACCCTGATTTTTCATTGCCAGGTCTGACTTGTGTGTGAGAATTGGCTGTACAGAAAATCCCCGTGCAGTGCACCTGTGATGGTGGCCAGTGCTTAATGTTCGTGCTTTGCAGCCTGTGTCAGGTTTTTTAGAAACATGTATCGTGCTTGTAGGAGAGTAGGGTCTGCTATCCTATGGTCACCCCAAATTTTTGCTTTTTGCTTCACTGGATTTTGACATATTGAGGCTGTGGGCCTGCTATTCAGACCCCCAGCCTGCTGTTCTCTCTAACTAAATTGACACTCTGCACCCTAGGTGCATAACCAATTGGAATTGGATCACCCTGTGAGCCCCTGTACCAGTGTACACTAGGTACCCAGGGCATTGGTGTATCTAAGGCCTGCCAGGGGCTGAAGCATGTATTATGCCACCCCAGGCTTGGCCTAACAAATTTGACACAACTGGCTGATCACTCAGCTGGGGTAAGTTGGTGTAACCACCTCTTACTTAGGTGTAGTATACCTATACCTAACCTTAAATGGGACACATGTTAACCTATAAGTCACTCCTATGGCAGGCCTTAATAATCCTGAAGGCAGAGTGCTTGGTTCCATGTGAGATGGTGCTCTGGCATGAGCTGAGCCTGTCTGCAGTGGTCGGAACAACTTCCTTCTACCGTTTCCAGATATCGTCATACCATATACTCTTAAGTGCATTATGAACCTCGCGGTTAAATGCTATCTGTGGTTTGGCTTTATCAAAACATGTCGAGTAAGGTGTCATACGAATTGGAATACTAACCCCTCGCCAATTCTGGCGACGGAGTTAGCATTCCACCCTTCTAGAGGGACACGACATGTACAGTACCTGAAACCCGGGTAAAATCAGACATAGCCTCAGCTCCACAAAATGGATGCTGCCACCACAGACACAAGTCTGCCCTCCTGCTGCTGGGAGTCCTTCCAGCTTGGGAGACGTGGACAAAGGGTTTCCTGCCAGGGGAGGTGCGAGCACCACTCCAGACAGGATTTTGTGTATTGGTCAGGTAGGGCTTGAAAGAAACCAGACATGCCTGAGGCTCACAAGGAGCCTTGGTGCATATGCCAGTTCAATCCGGTCCTGGGGCACACCAGCCCCGGACCTGGGGTGACCTGGACAAAGGATTGGGGGTGTAACCACCCCCCTTCCTGGTCCCACCCTTAGGGAGGGACCTAGCAGGTAGTCCGGCCCCTAGAATCCGCTTAAAGGTAGGAGCTGTGTCCTAAGACTTCAGACATCCTGGAATCAACTTAACCACAAGAAGAAGACGGGAACTTCGATGCTCTGCTGCACAGAGGACTGAAGGAAATCTCCCCTATGGTCAGGGAGTGACCATCTTGCTAACACAAGCACCAACCAGCTATTGAACGTCTGCTTTGCCGCCGCCTCCAGCCGGAGCCCGAGCCCAGAGCCCGACAAGACCTGGACCTCCAGACCTCTCACAGCCCGATCCACAGTCCCTGCAAAGAAGGAACCCGTGGAGGCACCGAGACACGTGGAGCCAGCCATCTTGGAAGACCGACGACAAGCTGCAAGCGCAACGACAGAGGCTCCCTCCAAGTTGTGCTTTGGGTCCTTAGAAGCCCAACCATCGAGCAGCATCTGCACCAAAGGTGAGCCCTCCAGCATCTCCACGATCTGCGTGGGGCCCCTCTGCACTTTGCATCTCGACGCGCCTGCCCGGTCCCTGGCCCGTTGGCTAGTGGCCATTTTGGCGACGAACTTTGAAATCAACGATGCTGGTCTGGTTGCTCCAGACTGGCCCTAGCTGCTCTGCAAAAGAGCAGCCCCTCTGACCTTGCTGGTCAGAACAATCAGCTTTCTTGAACCTCCAGGACTCCTGCCTTTGCCAAGGCTTGTTTGCTTCTTTTGAGTCACGGACACCGCTGACAGCGAGAGCCTGCGTGGGACAGCTCGTGACTCGACTCCTGGACATCGTCAACCTTCAGGGACCACGTCGCTGCGGAGACAAGCTACACCTAACCACCTGTTTGCACCCGACATCGCCTGGTACCTACCTGGTGCCACGCCGGTCACTGGCTAGTGACTGTGAACACTGTCCCCTCTGCTTTCAGGTCTTCTACAACTCCGATCCACCCTTGGATCCAACGCAGCTCTTCTGGACCGACCGCCTGCTGCATCTTTGTCATCAGGCTCCATTGAATCGATAGAAGAAACCCGACGCACTTCGAGACCTATGCACCCGCTTCCTGTGGGTGAGGTAAAGCTGGCACTCCGGTGCCCAAGTGTAGAGAATCATCTCTAGTGTCTGTGTTTCAAATCTTAAGATCGTAGTCCACCCAGAAGACCCTTTCTGCAGTAACTTTCTAACTTTTACGCACCCATTGAAAACCTATGGGAGCACGCGTGTGACTTTCCTCACTGCACGCGCAACCCGTGGACCTCCTGGTCACTAACTGAAGTTAGCTCCTTGTAGGCCCAGCGATTCTAGAGGCCCTAGGCCTTTTCCCTTTCCTGTTCGTGGTACTTATACCACTATTTTAAAATATGGTTTGAGTGGCCACCAGGGCCCATCCATATAAAGTGCAACTTCTGTATATTATAACGTTGTCTTGTTTAACGAGTTGTGCTCCTGTGCTCATAAAGAGTCTAGGGGATACTTTGAGAAATAAATACATATATATTTTGAATATATATCTGTGTGGTGTCCTTTCATTGGTATAAAGGGGGGTTGCAATTGGTAAAACAGCCTGCTAAACACGCTTTAACGAGTTTAGCCTCAAAGACTGCTTAGCCTACGCTACCACTAGGGCAGCTAGTCCGAAAAGGTTTAATTACAACCACACCATAAGGGTTGCTTGGCATGGTACAAGGTGGTCACTTTAACTAGTGAACATCATATACCAGGCCAACTTCTCACAGTGCTCATACATTTTTTGCACCTGTGTGTGGTTCAGATGCAACATAGTTTTGACTTTGTGTGCTGGCATCTGTGTGTACATTCTGGCTTGCCATGAGGGTGTCCTCACAGTACAGCTAGGCTTTTTTTCAACCCAATTGCAGGCCCATTCGCTTATGCATTGTCCTGGGTGTGGACATGTGTGCCACTCAAGACAAGATGACAGGCAGTAGGTCATATGTGTAGCCAACTGTGTAATCAGGTGACGGATGGCCATGTGACAACTGATATAATTCAAGTTGTTACTCTTAAACAATTGTACCTTGGACACTCACAGCACTTGTCAACAGTTCTTCATGTTTTAAATGTGGTCATTTGATGATTTGTGTTAAGAACACTGATGTGCCTGCATGAAAGATGTCTCCCAAGCAAGTGCACACCAAACGACATTTCCCCTTTCATGGAACACGCTGGCACCTTTTCAAAGAAGCCACTGTTGGAATTAAATGGTGTTGCAGATTCTGCATATACATGTTCCCACAGTGGTCTTGATTTTGTGAGACTCCTTTGTTGTTGGTGATACAAACTCACGAGTGTCAAGACATCAAGACCTCCGTGGGCACATGTATATTTACTTTCTGCAACACCATTTATTTCTAACTGTGGCTTCTTAGAAAAGGTGTCAGCTTCTTCAATGACAGGGTAAATGTACTTTTGTGTGCAATGCCTTGTGCGACATATTTCATCCAGGCACATGAGTATTGTGAGTCCCAAGGTAACAACATTTTTTTGTTTTGTGTTCCAAAATACTTACAGGTCTCTGAGTGTGGTGACACCTTGAGTATTGAGGTGTGTTAGTTTACCTTGGGTGCACCACTACTTTTTCTTTCAGGGTAAACAAGAGGTGGCATGACTTCATTGTATTGCTGTGCTCACCGGTTCACAGACACTAGCTTCTCAGTGTATTTCTCATTCAAGTTGTGGCCTGGTGTGTTCTTTTTTTTCATGGTGTCCAAGTGGCATAGTGGGTCTACCAACTGGGCAGTACAGGGCATACATATGTGCGGAGTAATGTAGCTGTTACTCATGATGCATTGCCGGATATGCACTGTGACCAATTGTTTTGTGCTCATGTGTCAGATGTATACAGGTGACTGATGCATTTTGGTTTCTTCTCCTTGCCCACAGCATCATCAACCGAAACCGAGGGAGACACCTGCATGGACCTGGAGGAGGGACCCAGCAACAGTGCCGCCAGTGCTGTGGAGTCAGCAGGAGCCAGTGGCACGGAGGGCGAGGGGAGTCAGTTTGAGGACCTGTCTGGAGCCGAGAGCAGCTATGACACCGACGGGTCCGAGGCTGAACTCCCTGAGGAGGCGGAGGCTGCAACAACAACTGGCAGCATCCCCACATCTGTCCCCGCCTCCTCCATTCCCATCTCCGCCCTCCCAGTTGCTCCCGTCCCTCCTGTCCGTGCAGCATCCCACCATGTCTCCTTCGTGCCAGGCACCGCACCCCCAGCCCCTGTCACCCTTGCTGCCCTCAGTGAAGAGTCTGTGGACATACTGCGGGAGTTGCAGGTTGGGCAGGCATCGATGCTGAATGTCCTCCATGACCACACTAGACTGCTCACACAGGTGGTGTCGTTCATGGAGGGCATGTCAGCAACGATGTCTGACCAACGCAGGGTTCTGCGGTCCATGGACTCTTCACTGACGGCAGCAGTTACTGCCCTGCAGCGCTCTCTCCTTCTACCCCAGACTCATCCACACTGCCCTCTCCCATGCCTGCCCAACGTACACCCAGACAGTCACAGGCACGCACCCTAACAGACACAGCCAGCCCACCCCCAAGTAAGGCACAGCGCACACATCCTGGCATGCACACTCAGGGGGATGGAGGCAAACCCACAGGGTCTGGGGGAAGACAACAGACATGCAGCCACAGTCATAGTCTGCAGTCCTCACAACCCAGTTCCTCCAAAACCACTCCCCTTAGCTCCCCTGCCAAACTGTCACCCAAGGACATCTACATGGCTGATCTGGCCCTCACCCCCACAGTGACACCACCCCACAAGCGGGCGAGGAAGTCCCTGGGCAGGGGAGCTGAGTCTCCCCCATGTCCACCCCCTCCCCAAAGAGCGCTGCACCCCATCCCTCGGCCACCACACCCTCCGTTGGCCCTGGGGTATCTTCAGGTGCAGGGATTACTCTGGAGGCCCTAGCAGAAGTGTGCAGCACCGTGCTCACCTCCACCTTTGGCGCTGCCCCACCCCCTGTGGTGGAGACGTCCAGCCCTGCACCCACCACACCTACCCAACCCCCTCCTGTCCCTGCGGTGCCTGGTACTGCCACAGATGATGCCCCCCCCGGTCGACAAACCTTGAGGTTCGTTTGTGCAGGCAAGGTAGGGGTGGACGCGGTTCCCTACGTCCACCTTTGTACTCGAGAAATGGACTGGCCATTGGCCTTTGTACATAGTCTTATTAATTTATTATTTTTCTGTGCTGAATAAAGCCTTTTCTGTTACTTTCAACACTATTGCATTTCAGGTACTTGATGTTGGTGATGAGGCTCATGAAGTTGGTGTTCAGGTAATGTGTTAGGGTTATGAGATATATTTTTGTATGATGGTCATGAGGTGGACCATGGTATCTGTGTGCCATCACAATGTCTGTGCAAATAATCATTAGTAGTGTGTGTTCATTTCCTTTGGAGACATTGTCCCAAGGAGTGTTCCTTCCTCTGTGGCACCTGACATCGTCCCTGCAAACAGTTGCACAATTGTTGTGCTGACCTGTGTCAACATTTCCTTTGTTGGTGACGGATCCCTTCAACAATGGCCATGCCTGCTCACTGATGTCTCCTGCTGAATCGTCTGTGCCATCCTTGCCAGTCACTGTACTTGTGTTTTGGGTATGTAGGAATGGCATCAGGGACCAATTGCCCCTTTTCAGCACTGTGCATGTGTGTAATCACGGCCTAACACACAAATGGCACGTGTAATGCAGGGTATTTGGGCACCTGACTCACAATTGTGGGCATTGTATCTAGTGGCATTTAACCCTATTCCTTCCATGAGAGACAATATCTTGGTGGCTGGACCAGCACCTGGACATTCCTATCAGTCCTGGGATGTGCGTGACAGTGTGTGTTCCCTTTGGCTATCTTAGTTTTGTATGCAGTTACATGACTATACAGTCTGTTGGCATGAAATCAGGGTGTGTATTGGGCTGCATCCACCATGGGTGGGTATGCATGTGTTATATGTCCTCACACCCACATGTGGTGTGTCATGCAGTGTGTGAAAGACATCCATACTCCTGGGAGTGGGACATTGCTGGGAGTTCTCTGCACTCACCCCTCATATGTCTGTCCACTGCTGGGAGTCATATGCACCCACCCCTCATATGTCTGGACACTGCTGGTAGTGATATGCACCCACCCCTCATATGTCTGTCCACTGCTGGGAGTCATATGCACCCACCCCTCATATGTCTGGACACTGCTGGTAGTGATATGCACCCACCCCCATATGTCTGTCCACTGCTGGGAGTAATATGCACCCACCCCTCATATGTATGGACACTGCTGGTAGTGATATGCACCCACCCCCATATCTCTGTCCACTGCTGGGAGTCCTCTGCACCCACCCCTCATATGTCTGGACACTGCTGGTAGTGATATGCACCCACCCCCATATGTCTGTCCACTGCTGGGAGTCATATGCACCCACCCCTCATATGTCTGGACACTGCTGGTAGTGATATGCACCCACCCCCATATGTCTGTCCACTGCTGGGAGTCATATGCACCCACCCCTCATATGTATGGACACTGCTGGTAGTGATATGCACCCACCCCCATATCTCTGTCCACTGCTGGGAGTCCTCTGCACCCACCACTCATATGTCTGGACACTGCTGGTAGTGATATGCACCCACCCCCATATGTCTGTCCACTGCTGGGAGTCATATGCACCCACCCACACACACCCTTGGAGCTGTACACTGCTGGCCTGGACCTACACACACACCAATATGATGTTAACATGCTGGGCCAGTCCTCTAAGTCCACATTCCTGGCGTGTGTACGCCTCGTATCCAAAGTTTACTGATGCCGTAGGGGTACGTGTGGTACGCACCGTACCCACGCATTCATGCGTGGGTATGGTCCGTACCTGAGTTGTAATGGTGCCGTAGGGGTACGTGTGGTACGCACCGTACCCACGCATTCATGTGTGGGTACAGTCCGTACCACTGTTGTAATGGTGCCGTAGGGGTACGTGGTACGCACCGTACCCACGCAAAATGCGTGGGCACGGTCCGTACCTGTGTTGTAATGGTGCCGTAGGGGTACGTGGGGTACGCACCATACCCACGCATTCATGCGTGGGTACGGTCCGTACCTGAGTTGTAATGGTGCCGTAGTTTAACGTGTGGTATGCACCGTACCCATGCATTCATGCGTGGGTACGGTCCGTACCACTGTTTTAATGGTGCCGTAGGGGTAAGTGTGGTACGCACCGTACCCACGCATTCATGCGTGGGTACGGTCTGTACCTGAGTTTTAATGGTGACATAGGGGTACGTGTGGTACGCACCGTACCCACGCATTCATGCGTGGGTACGGTCCGTACCTGAGTTGTGATGTTGCCGTAGGGGTACGTGTGGTACGCACCGTACCCACCCATTCATGCGTGTGGTACGGTCCGTACCACTGTTGTAATGGTGCCGTAGGGGTACGTGTGGTATGCACCGTACCCACGCATTCATGCGTGGGTACGGTCCGTACCACTGTTGTAATGGTGCCATAGGGGTACATGTGGTACGCACCGTATACGTCCACTTCCGTTGTTATGGTACGCAGGGGTTGCTGGACACGCCCCCCCAAGTGACCAGACCCTGGTGGTAATGTATGGCCTCCATATTATAGGTTTGGGTTTGAGTATGGGGTATGTTTCCTGCCCGTCACCCCCACCCTGGCCCCTGTGTGTTGTTCTCACCTTCTGCGGCGTATGCGTCAGGTGCGGTGCACCAGGTCGTAGGCCAAGAGGACCGGGATGACACGTACGATGGGGTTCATGGCGTGTACGTCGCGTACCGGGTCTCCGTTGCGTATCGATTCTGCTTTCCCGGCTGTTTTTCGCTCCCGTAATCAAAGAGACATACGGAGTGATGTAGGGACGAATCATACTTGCTGGGCCGGAAAACGCTGCTTAAATGCGTCCGGACGTCGCGTACAAGCAGTTCCGGATCAGAATCGTAGATTTTTTTTTTAGCCGTATGGTCTTTTGTACGATTCGTACAGAAAAAGGCTTTCTCTACGAATCGTACTTCCTAGGTTGTAAGATGAGTTTACCTGGTACGAGTCGTACGGAGATTACGCTCCGTACAACTATTCGTACAGCATTTTTACAGGATCGGAATCGACCCCTTTGTGTTTGTTTCAGTGACTTTTCCTGGACCCCACAAAGTCGCCTGCAGCCTCAACACAAAGGGTCCCCCGACAGTGACAGGCTCTAACTCAGATGATCCAACATAAAAAGGGACCCCAGCATCCTCGGCCCTCTGGCCTTGTGGTGCTCACCCAATGGTATCTCGACCTCCCCCAGCCCTTCAACTTACCTGCTCAACCAGTGGTCACCTTCAACCAGCCTCCAGGTCCAAGCCTGCAGTCTCTTTGTGCGACCAACAATCTCCATTGAAACGCATTAGGTTACTGATGCTGATTTGGCACCCTGCACCCAGATGCCCCTATGTTACTGGTGGCGTAGCTTTGGTGCTCCCTTGTGGCATAACAATTTCTCCCATAGGATTTCATTGCATTTACAAACCTATTGCATATAAAAAGTCTATCCACTTCTATTGCAAAGTTTTACTCTTCCAATCTGATTCTACAAAAAGTACTTATAATACTGCAAAGCATGTTCTACTACCTAGCAAAACAATTCTGACTGCATTTGAAAAGTATTACTACCTTTGAAATTGTTACTTACCTGCAACTGAGTTCCTCTTGGTTCCAGAAATAAAACACCAAAGTAATATCTTTTTATACAAAACAATTGGTCTGGATTCAGTGTGTGCTATCATTTATTGCCTGAGTGTGTACAATAAATGCATAACACAGCCCTAGTGTAAGCCTTTTGGGATCCAGTGGACTCTGTGCACACTATACCTGATTTTGGTATGGTATATACAGAGCCAGCTTCCACAGCGGGTCAGGTCAAGGTGGACAGTAGAGTCAATGTGAGCTGTGAGGCAGGCCAAGGCCCAGATGCCAGTCGGAGCAGAGAAGAGGTTGGTCTCTCAGAACTGGTGCAGTAAGAGGCGCCATCCTTCGTGCATCGCGGATGCAATAATGAAGTCAGACAGCGTGGGTTCAAGCCTCGGATGCTCACCAGGCACCTGTTCAAAGTCCTAACTGGTGCGGGCGTTATGTTACGCTGCCGCAATCTCTATGAAAAATATCTACCTAATATTTGCAGCTTACTTGTGTGGAAGCGCTCAGTGCTTAATTTGAGCCGGTGCTTTCCAGTGCTCAGCACCGGCACTTAATTGCTAGCACCGGGGCTTATGACAAGCTACCATGTGTTTTTTTAACCTAATGTTAATTTACTGTTCAAACCATGCGTCATGTATGCTCTTTTCCCATTTGATTGCATAACACAGAAAGGTTATAGACGTTGCTAAGCTCAGGTTTTAGACGACAGTATTTCCTTTTACTTTGACCTTGTTCTATTTCCGGGTCATTGAAGACAGAGCTACACACAGTAAAGAGAGAGAGAGATGCGACCAGTGCAGTGAGGGGTTACTCTGCTTCGGGACTGGAATGAAGTATGGCGGACCAAACTACATGGGTAAGAAATACTACCAGCACGGGTTTGGCACAGCTAGTGAAGGTTCTAGCAGCTTTTGAGTAGCGGCTCATCATACAGGTGCATCTAGGAGCAAAGACTGCAGCATGAAGGGGCCAGAGGCAGAGCCTGGCAGTCACCAGCTGGCGCTCCTTCTGTTTCTAATCTGCTGCTACTGGGGACCCGGCGAATGCAGGGCAGGGCCTCTGAGGACGAGGCAGCCAGCTCTCCTAGCTCTGGGCGCAGGTGTCAGGCGTGGAGGAACTATTGGGGTTGTTCTGTCTGGACTTCCGTCAACAGCAGCAGGGAGAATGTCAGCCCTGAGATCTGCAGAGCCCGGAGGAGGCTTTGGATTTGCAACAGCTGCAGGGGGAGCTTCTGGGGATAGGCGAGGCCGCGGCGCAAAGGGTGCACCACTTGCAGGAACAGCCCAAGATCCCAAATAATGCAAGGGCAGTCCATCATGTGCAAGGGAAGGCACGTAGGGCAGTCTATGCACAGCAGAGAGGTGGGCACCAAAAACAACCTGCAGAGATGCCAGGAGGGCGAGCAGGGCCTGAACAATCTGCAAAACATTCAGGATGAAGGGCAACAGCACCTGGGTGAGGATGGCAAAAGGGCCTCTTTACCATCCCACTGGACTATATCATCCGCACCAAACACTCTGTAGCCGCCGAAACCACGTTTCTGGCCACCTGAGGGGGTGTGTTGACCTGGCATCAGTGCATGGGGGCATGCTGTGAAGAGCCATATTGCTCTATGGCGGAGCTGTCCACCTCTTCAAGCCACCAGCATGCCCCAGCATTGAGCTGCTATGTCTTTGATTGCATGTACCGGTGCCACAGTGTCTGCACCTTCTCATTACACTGTGGCTAAAACAACTTTACCAGCTCCCAGGTAAATGAGAGTGTGAGTGCTACCCGCCAGAGAGGGCCCACCAGCAACGCCCTGCAGAGTCTGGCACTGACAGCAGAGCAGGAAGTAAGCGCAACTTGGCATTAGATGATTACAACCATAGCAATTTTTAGCATTTTTACTTTTCTTGATTTGATCTCAAACAACTTAAACAGTTTTTAGGCCCGACATTTCAGCAGAGCTGTTGCTAGACATTATGTGATCAGTTAAAAAAAGAGAGCTTTAAGAATCACTACCAGGAGAGGGGCTTTGGCTCCGCACATATGTTGGTAGCCGGAGTACATGTTTTGATTGTGCAGAATTTGTGTTCTTCCACAAAAATGCCTGCCCTTCAAGCAGCTGTGCTCATTGTGTTTCTTTATGCATAATAATGATAATGTACAGACTTTTATTTTTTTATCTGGCAGCAGCACAGATAGGAGGAAGGCAATCATTAGCTTAAGACCTCAGAGTGAAGTTTTGTGTTTGAGAGCCCAGGGATACACTGGACTACATGGAATTTTTGGTCTACCTTCACAGTTCAAAGGGTGCTTGACCCTATGTGATTAACAATAAAGAGCTTTCAGAGTCCTACTGAGACAGGGGCTAAGGCTCCATCCACATATTGATACCTCGGCAGGCCTCTAAAAATCATAACCTGCAGGTCTGGTAACTTGAATAATCTACTCGACCTAACTGTAATGCACTTTACCCATAAACTGATCTCATTTCGTCATCCTATGCAAATATTTTATTTTGCAGAGACCCTTTTTTCTTTATTATCACATAGGAGAGCACCTCAGTCAATAAGGGAGACCCTCCATCCCCTTTTTCCTCGAGGGTGCCTATCTCAACCACTTCAAAGGAACCCTATTATTAAAGCAGCGGAGCACGCACCACTATCCCAACTTCAGCTCTGTGGGGAACATCACCTACCACAGTAGACTACCTAGGGTTGCAGGATAGATTATTTCACAGCCATGTGCATTATGGAGCTGTGTTGGACATTTAAAGTGGTATCAGAGCTCATGTGGCTTCATTTGGATTATACATGGTAGTTGTTAGTAGACATTTGGGCTATGCTTGGGCACTAAAGCCAGTGTGTGGGCTGTGAATTTGGAGATATCAGAGTGCATATTATGACTGTGTAAGCCTAATGCACCTGGACCCTGGACCTTTGACGGACAAGACCCAATATATATCATGGAATTACAGGGTATTACACCTGACTTTCAGAAGTGCTAGTCGATGGTGTGGATGGAGCCAATAAGGTAAGTGGGCGAGGCCAGTGGAGGAAGTGGGTAGAGCCGTGGATGTGGGTGTGGTCTCATTAAAATATATGAGCACCTACACCTAATATTTTACAAATTAAGCACTGGAAGCGCTCCTGGTCTGATGGCCGCCGTATTGGTGCAGGCTGGAGACCAAGTCAGGATGTGGGGCTGCCGCTTCCTTCACTGTGCAGCAACTCCACCTTTCCTTACCAGTGGGGTACGATCAGGTACAGTGCACGCCACCATCGGTGCTGTTCGACGTGCTTCGGGGTCGCCTCAGTGGTGCAGGGAGGCCTCTTCAGTATGCTGCGCTGACTAAAGGAGGGGTTTCACGCCCCAGGAGGCCCGGCAAGGCGTCTGCCTTGGAGATCACACTTGTTGTACCCAGTAATTCACGGCTTGGATTAAGCTCGATGGCGCCAGATGTAAAGAGATCTGTAGGGTGTGGCGCAGAGGCTCAGTGGATCAGATCGACACGTCCATGATGGTTGGCCACGTCTCTAATAGTCCACTCTTAATCTTATGGGCGCAAAGACCAGTGTTTTCTTAGAGGCCAAGGGGAGAAAGGCGAGGAATTTAAAATAAAGATTTGATCAGAGAGAAGCATGTTTCAGCCGTTTACAATACTTGTGGTCGAAAAGACAAAACATTATCAATGTCATTAACTATAACAGGTCCAGTTAGGTTTCGTGGGCCCAATTCACAGAACTAACTTAAGACAAAATCCTAAACTTACTACCATTTTGGTATTCACAGAAGGCACATACTCATTTTGGTATTCACAGAAGGCACTTACTCATTTCGGTATTCACAGAAGTTAGGAGTCCTAACTTTAGGACTCCTAAATGCCTTCTGTGAATACTGAAAGTCTTAAAGTTAGGATTTTTCTCAGTTTAGGAGTAGTAAAGTTAGGACTCCTAACTTTATGACCCCTAAATGCCTTCTCTGAATACCGAAAGTCTTAAAGTTAAGATTTTTCTCAGTTTAGGAGTAGTAACGTTAGGCCTCCTAACTTTAGGACTCCTAAATGCCTTCTGTGAATACCGAAAGTCTTAAAGTTAGCTTTTTTCTCAGTTTAGGAGTTGTAAAGTTAGGAGTCCTAACTTTACTACTCCTAAACTGAGAAAAACTTTAAGACTTTCGGCGTTCACAGAAGGCATTTAGGAGTCATAAAGTTAGGACTCCTAACTTCTGTGAATACTGAAATGAGTAAGTGTCTTCTGTGAATACCAAAATGAGTAAGTGCCTTCTGTGAATACCAAAATGGTAGTAAGTTTAGGATTTTGTCTTAAGATAGTTCTGTGAATCGGGCCCCTTTTAATTAAATCTTTTCTTAGTCTGGGATACCTATTGGCACAAAGCAGCAAGTCTTAACTCAAAGGAAAACAAGTTTAAAGTATTAATTAGTACCAAAACAGTCAATAAGTAAGAAACAGAACACAATAAAACCCCCACTCCAATTTATAAAAATAGAATTCAATTTTATCTTCAAATAGACATAAAAAACAACAAAGATCAGATGGAGGGAGCCCGAGTTATTGTTTTTTACATTTTTCAAAAGTCACGTCATCTCACTCTCTGAGTCTCGAACGAGAGAATCCGTGGCAAAGTCAAAGTTTCAGGCCAACCGTTATGGAGCAAGGGCTGTATGCAGTGGTCGAGTTGGTCCCAGACAAGATTTAGCTTTGCACTTCAAATCTTTTTTGTTTCTTTTTCTCACCGGCAGCCAGGTACACAGAGCCCTCTGAAGCTTTAAGATTAAATTTAGTTTGACATCAACGGACAGGCGCAGTCTTGCGGTCTGTTTCTCAACGGCGTTAAAAGCTACCCACAAACTGGCAAATAGTGGTTTTCTGTGCTCAAAGGTTTTAGATTTTAGCTTTGGCTTACAAGTTGTAATTCTGGAAAGGGAGGAGAAAGAGTGCACCATAGCACCAATCAAGGGTCCAGGAAATGAGAGTCACATCTTTGGAGCTAGGACTTGATCTTACGGGCTACATCAGGGGAGTCCATGGGCACGTCCAGTGGCAACTGGCTAGCTGGGCACTAGGCAGATGCAGAATTATTTAGCTTTTATGGCCCTGAAGCTTTAAAGGAAAATCCTCAGCACTTTAATAACTCACATCGGACTGCTAAGTTTATATGGCTGTCCATGATTTATGGGAGCTTTTACTGTAACCTAATCGCCCACCTTAACCAGGTTTCTTCACAGCTTTCCTCCTTTCCACATACACCTTTCTCTCATTCACTTTATTCTTTTCTCTGCATCTCCACTCACCATCCCATTACATATCACAGAATTCCTTTCCCTCATTCGTCCATGCTAGACATAGTATAGTATTCCCCTTTCTCCCTCCAAATAAGTCAAATGGCACTCTTCCTGTTATACCATGTGGTGTACCTCTAATCCTCTAAACACTTTCTTAACTGCCACCTTCCAATCAGGCCTGGGCTTTGCAAAATGGAACTTAGCGTCATCTATGGAATGTACCATTGTAGGCACACTTGCACTCAGTGTACTTTCACAACACACTTACCCTCCAGTACTGTTACCTCCATGCATTGTACCACTACAGACACACATGAATTCAGCACTGCTCCATACTAGCCTTTCTGTATTGTACCATGGTGTGCTATTTACATACGCACTCCGCCAGCACAGAAATACTCACTCACCATATGCGCACTGCACAACACTTCACTCTTCATGTATAGTTCTTCATGCAAGCACACATACACTCAGCACATGCTTTAATTGTGCACGCACTGCACAGCACTACATCTTTCATGTTATGTATTCCTCGCATGCATACATACCCTCAGTACATGCGCTAATCCACAATTACTACATAGTGCTGCCCTATCGCTGTACCCTTCCCAGCACACATTAATCCAGTCACTACTCCTGCGCTGTGCAGAACTCCACATCTACCTGATGTAGACCCAGGGTGAATTAAGCACATATCAGCAGAACTTTAAAAAGGTGAGTGAGCTTGTAGATCTCACTCCAGTTACACAGAGTAACA
Source organism: Triturus cristatus (assembly GCF_964204655.1). Lineage (NCBI taxonomy): Eukaryota > Metazoa > Chordata > Amphibia > Caudata > Salamandridae > Triturus > Triturus cristatus. Next base: position 51,944,356 of record NC_140583.1, on the reverse strand, counting down.
AGTATTTGCAATGGAATAGGTCTCACATTCACGCGAGTTTGGGCTATTGGCCCTGTAAATGACAATGCCTTTTATTTATGTTTTGGGTTTTAAAACAGAAATAATAGGCATTGTCATTTACAATACTAATAGCTTAAACTTTGACAAATGCAATACCTATTGCATTGCAATAAAGGGCCTTCTCAACCGCTTGTTAGATTGTAAATATCAAAGGAAGAAACCGGCCTGTGACGTCTTCAGAGTAGTGATAAATGGTGCAGTGAAGAAGATGTGTAAGTGTTTCAAATTACATGCACACAAACTGTGAAGTGAGAGTTGCATATGATCCAAGCTATAAACAATTACAAAGTGCTCCAACACCATTTCCTCCGTGATTACACTGTCGTGGCTCAGGAGGAAGAGCGGAGGCTATTTCCTGCCCTCTCCGTGATTTGAGTGTGCAGTGAGGCATTGCATAATGTCATTGCTATCTTTGGCCTAATAAAAACACTCCAGGTGTAGTAGGGCCCTGGCTTCACCTCTTGGTGCAGGGTGGGCTGTGCTTTATGGCAGGCATGGTGGGAGGGAGGGAGAGATGGTCTCAGCTGCAGCTCTGGCTGTGTACAGTGCCCCTGCTATTACTAGTGAGCATGAGGCGCTGAGTTGGTGGTATTGGTATTTGTGGTGGTGGTATTGGTGGTGGTGGTGGTATTGGGGGTGCTGGTATTGGTGGTAGTGCTGGTATTGTGGTATTGGTGGTGGTGGAATTGGTGGTGGTGGTATTGGTGGTGGTGCTATTGGTATTGGTGGTGGTATTGGTATTTGTGGTGGTGGTACTGGTATTGGTGGTGGTGGTACTGGTATTGGTGGTGGTGGTTTTGGTGGTGGTATTGGTGGTAGTATTGGTGGTGGTGGTGGTATTCGTGGTGTTGGTGGTGGTGATGGCATTAGTGGTAGTGGTTGCATTGGTGGTGGTGGTATTGGTAGTGGTGGTGGTATTGGCTGTGGTGGTATTGCTGGTGGAGGTATTGGTGGTATTGGTGGTGGTGATTGTAGTGGTGGTATTAGTGGCGGTGGTATTGGTGGGGGTGGTATTGGTATTAGTGGTGGTATTGGTATTAGTGGTGGTGGTATTAGTGGTGGTGGTATTGGTGAGGGTGGTATTGTTGGTGGTGGTATTGATGGTGGTAGTGGTATTGCTGGTGATTTGGGAGCTAGTGGTGGTGGTGATATTAGTGGTGGTGGTGGTATTGGTGGTGGTATAAGTGGTGGTATTGGTGGTGGTATAAGTGGTGGTATTGGTGGTGGTATTGGTGGTATTGGTGGTGGTGGGACTGATATTGTTGGCAGTGGAATTTGTGGTGGTGGGGGTATTGGTATTGGTATTGGTAATGGTATTGATATTGGTGGTGGTGAATGGTGAATGGTATTGATGGTGGTATTGGTGGTGGTGATGGTGGTAGTATTGGTATTGGTGGTGGTGGCATTAGTGGTATTGGTGGTGATGATGGTATTGGTAGTGGTGGTGGTATTGGGGGTGGTATTGGTGGTGGTGATGGTATTGCTGGTGGTGGTACTGGTGGTGGTATTGGTAGGTGTGGTGGTATTGGTGATGGTGGTAGTATTGTTGGTGGTGGTATTGTTGGTGGTGGTATTGGTATAGGTGGTGGTGGGATTGGTATTGGTGGTGGTGGCATTGGTGGTTATGGTACTGGTATTGGTGGTGGTGGTGGTATTGGTGGTGGTATTGATGGTGGAATTGCTGGTGGTGGGATTGGTATTGGTGGTGGTGGTATTGGTGGTGATGGGATTAGTATTGGTGGTGGTGGTACTGGTATTGGTGGTGGTGGTATTGGTGGTGGTGGTATTGGTGGTAGTGGAATTGGTATTGGTGGTGGCAGTGGTGGTATTGGGTGTGGTATTGGTGGTGGTATTGGTGGTTTTATTGGTGGTGGTATTGGTGGTGGTATTGGTGGTGGAATTGCTGGTGGTGGGATTGGTATTGGTGGTGGTGGTATTGGTGGTGATGGGATTAGTATTGGTGGTGGTGGTACTGGTATTGGTGGTGGTGGTATTGGTGGTGGTGGTATTGGTGGTAGTGGAATTGGTATTGGTGGTGGCAGTGGTGGTATTGGGTGTGGTATTGGTGGTGGTATTGGTGGTTTTATTGGTGGTGGTATTGGTGGTGGTATTGGTGGTGGTATTGGTAGTGGTATTGGTTGTGTTGGTGGTGGTGGGAATGGTGGTGGTGGGATTGGTATTGGTGGCAGTGTTACTGGTATTGGTGGTGGTATTGGTGGTGGTATTGGTGGTGGTGGTATTGGTGGTGGTGGTGGTATTGGTGATGGCATTGGTGGTATTTGTCTTGGTGTTGGTGGTATTGGTGGTGGTGGTGGTATTGTTGGTGGTGGTATTGGGGGTGGTAGTATTGGTGGTGGTGGTATTGGTGGTAGTGGTACTGGTGGTATTGGTGGTGCTGGTATTGGCAGTATTGGTGATGCTATTGGTGGTGGTGGTATTGGTGGTGGTGGTATTGGTATTGGTGGTGGTACTTGCATTGGTGGTTGTGGTGGTGGTATTGGTGGTGGTGGTATTGGTTGTGGTGGCATTTGTGGCATTTCTGGTGGTGATGGCATTAGTGGTGGTGGTTGCATTGGTGGTGGTGGTATTAGTAGTTGGGGTGGTATTGGTTGTGGTGGTATTGCTGGTGGGGGTATTGGTGGTATTGGTGGTGTTGGTATTGTTGGTGGTGGTATTAGTGGTGGTGGTATTGGTGGGTGTGGTATTGGTGGTGGTGGTATTGGTGGTGGTAGTGGTATTGGTGGTGGTGGTATTGGTGGGGGTGGTAGTGGTGGTATTGGTGGTGATGTTGGTATTGCTGGTGATTGTGTTGCTAGTGGTGGTGGTGATATTGGGCGTGGTGGTGGTATTGGTGGTGGTAGTAGTGGTGGAATTTGTGGAATTATTGGTGGTTGTGGTGGTATAGGTGGTGGTATTGGTGGTGGTGGTGGTGGTATTGGTGGTGGTGGGACTGTTATTGTTGGCAGTGGTATTTGTGGTGGTGGAATTGGTGGTGGTGTATGATATTGGTGGTGGTATTGGTGGTGGTGATGGTGGTAGTATTGTATTGGTGGCATTAGTGGTATTGGTAGTGGTGTGATTGGTATTGGTGGTGGTGGCATTGGTGGTTGTGGTCCTGGTATTGGTGGTGGTGGTATTGGTGGTGGAATTGGTGGTGATGGTATTGGTGGTGGTGTTGGTATAGGTGGTGGATGTATTGGTGGTATTTGTGGTGGTATTGGTGGTGGTGGTATTGCTGGTGGTGGTTGTATTGCTGGTGGTATTAGTGGAGGTATTGGTGGTGGTATTGATGGCGGTGGGATTGGTATTGGTGGTGGTGGGATTGGTGGTGATGAGATTAGTATTGGTGGTGGGGGTACTGGTAATGGTGGTGGGGTACTGGTAATGGTGATGGTGGTATTGGTGGTGGTGGTATTGGTATTGGTGGAGTCAGTGGTGGTATTGGGTGTGGTATTGGTGGTGGTATTGGTGGTGGTATTGGTGGTTGTATTGGTGGTGGTATTAGGGGTGGTGGTATTGGTGGTGGTGGTATTGGTGGTGGTATTGGTGGTGGTAGTGGTTGTATTGGTGGTGGTGGGATTGGTATTGGTGGTAGTACTGGTATTGGTGGTGGTATTGGTGGTGGTGGTATTGGTGGTTGTGGTGGTATTGGTGGTGGTGGTGATCGTATTGGTGGTGGTATTGGTGATGGCATTGATGGTATTGGTGGTATTGTTAGTGGTATTGGTGGTGGTGGTATTGGTGGTGGTGGTATTGGGGTGGTAGTATTGGTGGTGGTGGTACTGGTACTGGTGTTATTGGTGGTGGTGGTATTGGCAGTATTGGTGATGCTATTGGTGGTGGTGGTACTGGTGGTATTGGTGGTGCTATTGGTTGTGGTGCTATTGCTGGTGGTATTGGTGGTGGTGGTATTGGTGGTGGTATTGGTATTTGTGGTGGTGGTACTGGTATTGGTGGTGGTGGTACTGGTATTGGTGGTGGTGGTTTTGGTGGTGGTATTGGTGGTGGTGGAATTTGTGGTATTGGTAGTGGTGATGGCATTGGTGGTGGTATTGGTGGTGGTGGTGGTATTGGTGATGGTATTGTTGGTATTTGTGTTGGTGGTGGTGGTATTGTTGGTGGTATTGGTTGTGGTGGTATTGGTGGTGGTGGTATTGTTGGTGGTACAATTGGTGGTGGTGGTATTTGTGGTAGTGGTACTGGTGGTATTGATGGTGGTGGTATTGGTATTGGTGGTGGTATTGGTATTTGTGGTGGTGGTACTGGTATTGGTGGTGGTGGTAGTACTGGTATTGGTGGTGGTGGTTTTGGTGGGTGTATTGGTGGTGGTGGTATTGGTGGTGGTGGCATTCATGGTATTGGTGGTGGGGGTGGCATTAGTGGTGGTGGTTGCATTGGTGGTGGTGGTATTGGTAGTGGTGGTCGTATCGGTTGTGGTGGTATTGCTGGTGGGGTATTGGTGGTATTGGTGGTGGTGGTTGTAGTGGTGGTGGTATTGATATTGGTATTAGTGGTAGTATTGGTGGTGGTGGTATTGGTGGTATTGGTGGTGGTGGTATTGCTGGTGGTGGTATTGGTGGTGGTAGTGGTATTGGTGATGGTGGTAGTGGTGGTATTGGTTGTGATGGTATTGCTGGTGATTGTGGTGCTAGTGGTGGTGGTGATATTGGTGGTGGTGGTGGTGGTATTGGTGGTGGTATTGGTGGTGGTGGTTTTGGTATAGGTGGTGATATTGGTGGTGGTGGGACTGGTATTGTTGGCAGTGGTATTTGTGGTGGTAGTGGTATTGGTGGTGGTATTGGTGGTTGTGATGGTGGTAGTATTGGTATTGGTGGTGGTGACATTAGTGGTATTGGTGGTGGTGATGGTATTCGTAGTGGTGGTGGTATTGGTGGTGGTGTTGGTGGTGGTGATGGTATTTCTGGTGGTGGTATTGCTAGTGGTATTGGTGGGTGTGGTGGTATTGGTGATGGTGGTGGTATTGGTGGTGGTGGTATTGGTATAGATGGGATTGGTATTAGTGGCATTGGTGGTTGTGGTACTGGTATTGGTGGTGGTAGTGGTATAGGTGGCGGTTGTGTTGATGGTATTTGTTGTGGTGTTGGTGATGGTATTGCTGGTGGTGGTTGTATTGGTGGTGGTATTGGTGGAGGTATTGGTGGTGGTATTGCTGGTGGTGGTATTGGTATTGGTGGTGGTGGTATTGGTGGTGATGGGATTAGTATTGGTGGTGGTGGTATTGGGGGTGGAAGTATTGGTGGTGTTACAATTGTTGGTGGTGGTATTGGTGGTAGTGGTACTGGTGGTATTGGTGGTGGTGATACTGGCGGTATTGGTGATGCTATTGGTGGTGGTGGTATTGGTGGTCATGGTACTGGTGGTATTGGTGGTGGTGGTATTGGTGGTGCTATTGGTTGTGGTGCTATTGGTGGTGGTGGTATTGGTGGTGTTGGTGGTGGTGGTGTGGGTGGTGGCGGTATTGGTGGTGGTATTGGTATTTGTGGTGGTGGTATTGGTATTGGTGGTGGTGGTATTGGTACTGGTATTGGTGGTGGTGGTTTTGGTAGTGGTGTTGGTGGTGGTGGTATTGGTGGTGGTGGCATTTGTGGTATTGGTGGTGGTGATGGCATTGATGGTGGTGGTATTGGTTGTGGTGTTATTGCTGGTGGGGTTATTGGTGGTAGTGGTGGTGGTATTGGTGGTGGTGGTATTGATGGTGGTGGTATTGGTATTAGTGGTAGTATTAGTGGTGGTGGTATTGGTGGGGGTGGTATTGGTGGTGGTGATACTGGTGGTGGTAGTGGTTATGGTGGTGGTGGTATTGGTGGTGATGTTGATATTGCTGGTGATGGTGGTGCTAGTGGTGGTGGTGGTGTATGGTATTGGTGGTGGTATTGGTGGTGGTGATGGTGGTAGTATTGGTATTGGTGGTGGTGACATTAGTGGTATTGGTGGTGGTGATGGTATTCGTAATGGTGGTGGTATTGGTGGTGGTGTTGGTGGTGGTGATGGTATTTCTGGTGGTGGTATTGCTAGTGGTATTGGTGGGTGTGGTGGTATTGGTGATGGTGGTGGTATTGGTGGTGGTGGTATTGGTATAGGTGGGATTGGTATTAGTGGCATTGGTGGTTGTGGTGCTGGTATTGGTGGTGGTAGTGGTATAGGAGGCGGTTGTGTTGATGGTATTTGTTGTGGTATTGGTGGTGGTATTGCTGGTGGTGGTATTGCTGGTGGTGGTTGTATTGGTGGTGGTATTGGTGGAGGTATTGGTGGTGGTATTGCTGGTGGTGGTATTGGTATTGGTGGTGGTGGTATTGGTGGTGATGGGATTAGTATTGGTGGTAGTGGTATTGTGGGTGGAAGTATTGGTGGTGTTACAATTGTTGGTGGTGGTATTGGTGGTAGTGGTACTGGTGGTATTTTTTTGGTGATACTGGCGGTATTGGTGATGCTATTGGTGGTGGTGGTATTGGTGGTCGTGGTACTGGTGGTATTGGTGGTGCTATTGGTTGTGGTGCTATTGGTGGTGGTGGTATTGGTGGTGTTGATGGTGGTGGTATTGGTGGGGGTGGTATTGGTGGTGGTGATACTGGTGGTGGTAGTGGTTATGGTGGTGGTGGTATTGGTGGTGATGTTGATATTGCTGGTGATGGTGGTGCTAGTGGTGGTGGTGGTGTATGGTATTGGTGGTGGTATTGGTGGTGGTGATGGTGGTAGTATTGGTATTGGTGGTGGTGACATTAGTGGTATTGGTGGTGGTGATGGTATTCGTAATGGTGGTGGTATTGGTGGTGGTGTTGGTGGTGGTGATGGTATTTCTGGTGGTGGTATTGCTAGTGGTATTGGTGGGTGTGGTGGTATTGGTGATGGTGGTGGTATTGGTGGTGGTGGTATTGGTATAGGTGGGATTGGTATTAGTGGCATTGGTGGTTGTGGTGCTGGTATTGGTGGTGGTAGTGGTATAGGAGGCGGTTGTGTTGATGGTATTTGTTGTGGTATTGGTGGTGGTATTGCTGGTGGTGGTATTGCTGGTGGTGGTTGTATTGGTGGTGGTATTGGTGGAGGTATTGGTGGTGGTATTGCTGGTGGTGGTATTGGTATTGGTGGTGGTGGTATTGGTGGTGATGGGATTAGTATTGGTGGTGGTGGTATTGTGGGTGGAAGTATTGGTGGTGTTACAATTGTTGGTGGTGGTATTGGTGGTAGTGGTACTGGTGGTATTGGTGGTGGTGATACTGGCGGTATTGGTGATGCTATTGGTGGTGGTGATATTGGTGGTCGTGGTACTGGTGGTATTGGTGGTGCTATTGGTTGTGGTGCTATTGGTGGTGGTGGTATTGGTGGTGTTGTTGGTGGTGGTGTTGGTGGTGGCGGTATTGGTGGTGGTATTGGTATTTGTGGTGGTGGTATTGGTATCGGTGGTGGTGGTATTGGTACTGGTATTGGTGGTGGTGGTTTTGGTAGTGGTGTTGGTGGTGGTGGTATTGGTGGCGGTGGCATTTGTGGTATTGGTGGTGGTGATGGCATTGATGGTGGTGGTATTGGTGGTGGTGTTATTGCTGGTGGGGTTATTGGTGGTAGTGGTGGTGGTATTGGTGGTGGTGGTATTGGTATAGGTGGGATTGGTATTAGTGGCATTGGTGGTTGTGGTGCTGGTATTGGTGGTGGTAGTGGTATAGGAGGCGGTTGTGTTGATGGTATTTGTTGTGGTATTGGTGGTGGTATTGCTGGTGGTGGTATTGCTGGTGGTGGTTGTATTGGTGGTGGTATTGGTGGAGGTATTGCTGGTGGTATTGCTGGTGGTGGTATTGGCATTGGTGGTGGTGGTATTGGTGGTGATGGGATTAGTATTGGTGGTGGTGGTATTGTGGGTGGAAGTATTGGTGGTGTTACAATTGTTGGTGGTGGTATTGGTGGTAGTGGTACTGGTGGTATTGGTGGTGGTGATACTGGCGGTATTGGTGATGCTATTGGTGGTGGTGGTATTGGTGGTCGTGGTACTGGTGGTATTGGTGGTGCTATTGGTTGTGGTGCTATTGGTGGTGGTGGTATTGGTGGTGTTGGTGGTGGTGGTGTTGGTGGTGGCGGTATTGGTGGTGGTATTGGTATTTGTGGTGGTGGTATTGGTATCGGTGGTGGTGGTATTGGTACTGGTATTGGTGGTGGTGGTTTTGGTAGTGGTGTTGGTGGTGGTGGTATTGGTGGCGGTGGCATTTGTGGTATTGGTGGTGGTGATGGCATTGATGGTGGTGGTATTGGTGGTGGTGTTATTGCTGGTGGGGTTATTGGTGGTAGTGGTGGTGGTATTGGTGGTGGTGGTATTGGTATTAGTGGTAGTATTAGTGGTGGTGGTATTGGTGGGGGTGGAATTGGTGGTGGTGATACTGGTGGTGGTAGTGGTTTTGGTGGTGGTGGTATTGGTGGTGATGTTGATATTGCTGGTGATGGTGGTGCTAGTGGTGGTGGTGAAGTTGGTGGTGGTGGTGGTGGTGGTGGTATTGGTGGTGGTGGTATAGGTGGTGGTGGGACTGGTATTGGGGTGGTATTGGTGTTGGGATTGGTAGTGGTGGTGGTGCTGCTGGGATTGTTGGCAGTGATATGTGGGGTGGTGGTGGTACTGGTATTGGTATTGATATTGGTATTGGTGATGGTATTGGTGGTGGTGATGGTGGTAGTATTGGTATTGGTGGTGGTGGCATTAGTTGTATTGGTGGTGGTGATGGTATTGGTGGTGGTGGTGGTGTTGCTGGTGGTGGTATTGGCATTGGTGGTGGTGGTATTGGTGGTGATGGGATTAGTATTGGTGGTGGTGGTATTGTGGGTGGAAGTATTGGTGGTGTTACAATTGTTGGTGGTGGTATTGGTGGTAGTGGTACTGGTGGTATTGGTGGTGGTGATACTGGCGGTATTGGTGATGCTATTGGTGGTGGTGGTATTGGTGGTCGTGGTACTGGTGGTATTGGTGGTGCTATTGGTTGTGGTGCTATTGGTGGTGGTATTGGTGGTGTTGGTGGTGGTGGTGTTGGTGGTGGCGGTATTGGTGGTGGTATTGGTATTTGTGGTGGTGGTATTGGTATCGGTGGTGGTGGTATTGGTACTGGTATTGGTGGTGGTGGTTTTGGTAGTGGTGTTGGTGGTGGTGGTATTGGTGGCGGTGGCATTTGTGGTATTGGTGGTGGTGATGGCATTGATGGTGGTGGTATTGGTGGTGGTGTTATTGCTGGTGGGGTTATTGGTGGTAGTGGTGGTGGTATTGGTGGTGGTGGTATTGGTATTAGTGGTAGTATTAGTGGTGGTGGTATTGGTGGGGGTGGAATTGGTGGTGGTGATACTGGTGGTGGTAGTGGTTTTGGTGGTGGTGGTATTGGTGGTGATGTTGATATTGCTGGTGATGGTGGTGCTAGTGGTGGTGGTGAATTTGGTGGTGGTGGTGGTGGTGGTGGTATTGGTGGTGGTGGTATAGGTGGTGGTGGGACTGGTATTGGGGTGGTATTGGTTTTGGGATTGGTAGTGGTGGTGGTGCTGCTGGGATTGTTGGCAGTGATATGTGGGGTGGTGGTGGTACTGGTATTGGTATTGATATTGGTATTGGTGATGGTATTGGTGGTGGTGATGGTGGTAGTATTGGTATTGGTGGTGGTGGCATTAGTTGTATTGGTGGTGGTGATGGTATTGGTGGTGGTGGTGGTGTTGCTGATGGTGGTATTGCTGGTGGTATTGGTGGGTTTGGTGGTATTGGTGAAGGTGGTGGTATTGTTGATGGTGATATTGTTGGTGGTGGTATTGGTGGTGGTGGTATTGGTATAGGTGGTGGTGGGATTGGGATTGGTGGTGGTGTCATTGATGGTTGTGGCACTGGTATTGGTGGTGGTATTGCTGGTGATGGTATTGGTGGTGGTGTTGGTATAGGTGGTGGTTGTATTGGCGGTATTTGTGATGTTATTGGGGGTGGTATTGATGGGGTGTATTGGTGGTGCTGGTATTGGTGTTGGTGGTATTGGTGGTGGTGGTGGTATTGGTGTTAATATTGGTGGAGGTATTGGTGATGGGATTGGTATTGATGGTGGTGAGATTAGTATTGGTGGTGGTGGTACTGGTATTGGTGGTGGTGGTATTGATGTTGGTGGAATTGGTATTGGTGGCGACAGTGGTGGTATTGGTGGTGGTGGTATTGGTGGTTGTGGTTGTATTGGTGGTGGTGGTACTCCTGGTAGTGGTGGTAGTGGTGATGGTATTGGTTGTATTGGTGTTGGTGGTGGTGGTATTGGTGGTATTAGTGGTGGTGGTATTGGTGGTGATGGTATTGGGGGTGGTAGTATTGGTGGTTGTACAATTGGTGGTATTGGTGGTATTGGTGGTGGTGGGACTGATATTGTTGGCAGTGGTATTTGTGGTGGTGGTGGTATTGGTATTGGTATTGGTAGTGGTATTGATATTGGTGGTGGTGGTGAATGGTATTGATGGTGGTATTGGTGGTGGTGATGGTGGTAGTATTGGTATTGGTGGTGGTGGCATTAGTGGTATTGGTGGTGGTGATGGTATTGGTAGTGGTGGTGGTATTGGCGGTGGTATTGGTGGTGGTGATGGTATTGCTGGTGGTGGTACTGGTGGTGGTATTGGTAGGTGTGGTGGTATTGGTGATGGTGGTAGTATTGTTGGTGGTGGTATTGTTGGTGGTGGTATTGGTATAGGTGGTGGTGGGATTGGTATTGGTGGTGGTGGCATTGGTGGTTATGGTACTGGTATTGGTGGTGGTGGTATTGGTGGTGGTATTGATGGTGATGGAATTGGTAGTGGTGGTTGTAGTGGTGGTGGTATTGGTGGAGGTATTGGTGGTGGTATTGCTGGTGGTGGGATTGGTATTGGTGGTGGTGGTATTGGTGGTGATGGGATTAGTATTGGTGGTGGTGGTACTGGTATTGGTGGTGGTGGTATTGTTGGTGGTGGAATTGGTATTGGTGGTGGCAGTGGTGGTATTAGGTGTGGTATTGGTGGTGGTATTGGTGGTGGTGGTATTGGTGGTTTTATTGGTTGTATTGTTGGTGGTGGGATTGGTGGTGGTAAGATTGGTATTGGTGGCAGTGGTACTGGTATTGGTACTGGTATTGGTGGTGGTATTGGTGGTGGTGGTATTGGTGGTGGTGGTATTGGTGGTGGTGGTGGTATTGGTGATGGCATTGGTGGTATTTGTCTTGTTGGTGGTGGTATTGGGGGTGGTAGTATTGGTGGTGGTGGTATTGGTATTGGTGGTGATACTTGCATTGGTGGTGGTGGTATTGGTGGTGGTGGTATTGGTTGTGGTGGCATTTGTGGCATTTCTGGTGGTGATGGCATTAGTGGTGATGGTTGCATTGGTGGTGGTGGTATTGGTAGTGGTGGTGGTATTGGTTGTGGTGGTATTGCTGGTGGGGGTATTGGTGGTATTGGTGGTGATGGCATTGGTGGTGGTATTGGTGGTGGTGGTGGTATTGGTGATGGTATTGTTGGTATTTGTGTTGGTGGTGGTGGTATTGTTGGTGGTATTGATTTTGGTGGTATTGGTGGTGGTGGTATTGTTGGTGGTACAATTGGTGGTGGTGGTATTAGTGGTAGTGGTACTGGTGGTATTGATGGTGGTGGTATTGGTATTGGTGGTGGTATTGGTATTTGTGGTGGTGGTACTGGTATTGGTGGTGGTGGTAGTACTGGTATTGGTGGTGGTGGTTTTGGTGGGTGTATTGGTGGTGGTGGTATTGGTGGTGGTGGCATTCATGGTATTGGTGGTGGGGGTGGCATTAGTGGTGGTGGTTGCATTGTTGGTGGTGGTATTGGTAGTGGTAGTCATATCGGTTGTGGTGGTATTGCTGGTGGGGGTATTGGTGGTATTGGTGGTGGTGGTTGCAGTGGTGGTGGTATTGATATTGGTATTAGTGGTAGTATTGGTGGTGGTGGTATTGCTGGTGGTGGTATTGGTGGTGGTAGTGGTATTGGTGATGGTGGTAGTGGTGGTATTGGTTGTGATGGTATTGCTGGTGATTGTGGTGCTAGTGGTGGTGGTGATATTGGTGGTGGTGGTGGTGGTATTGGTGGTGGTATTGGTGGTGGTGGTTTTGGTATAGGTGGTGATATTGGTGGTGGTGGGACTGGTATTGTTGGCAGTGGTATTTGTGGTGGTGGTATTGGTGGTGGTATTGGTATTGGTGGTGGTGACATTAGTGGTATTGGTGGTGGTGATGGTATTCGTAGTGGTGGTGGTATTGGTGGTGGTGTTGGTGGTGGTGATGGTATTTCTGGTGGTGGTATTGCTAGTGGTATTGGTGGGTGTGGTGGTATTGGTGATGGTGGTGGTATTGGTGGTGGTGGTATTGGTATAGGTGGTATTGGTATTAGTGGCATTGGTGGTTGTGGTACTGGTATTGGTGGTGGTAGTGGTAGAGGTGGCGGTTGTGTTGATGGTATTTGTTGTGGTATTGGTGGTGGTATTGCTGGTGGTGGTATTGCTGGTGGTGGTTGTATTGGTGGTGGTATTGGTGGAGGTATTGGTGGTGGTATTGCTGGTGGTGGTATTGGTATTGGTGGTGGTGGTATTGGTGGTGATGGGATTAGTATTGGTGGTGGTGGTATTGGGGGTGGAAGTAGTGGTGGTGTTACAATTGTTGGTGGTGGTATTGGTGGTAGTGGTACTGGTGGTATTGGTGGTGGTGATACTGGCGGTATTGGTGATGCTATTGGTGGTGGTGGTATTGGTGGTCATGGTACTGGTGGTATTGGTGGTGGTGGTATTGGTGGTGCTATTGGTTGTGGTGCTATTGGTGGTGGTGGTATTGGTGGTGTTGGTGGTGGTGGTGTTGGTGGTGGCGGTATTGGTGGTGGTATTTGTATTGGTGGTGGTGGTATTGGTACTGGTATTGGTGGTGGTGGTTTTGGTAGTGGTGTTGGTGGTGGTGGTATTGGGGGCGGTGGCATTTGTGGTATTGGTGGTGGTGATGGCATTGATGGTGGTGGTATTGGTTGTGGTGTTATTGCTGGTGGGGTTATTGGTGGTAGTGGTGGTGGTATTGGTGGTGGTGGTGGCATTAGTGGTGGTGGTTGCATTGTTGGTGGTGGTATTGGTAGTGGTAGTCATATCGGTTGTGGTGGTATTGCTGGTGGGGGTATTGGTGGTATTAGTGGTGGTGGTTGCAGTGGTGGTGGTATTGATATTGGTATTAGTGGTAGTATTGGTGGTGGTGGTATTGCTGGTGGTGGTATTGGTGGTGGTAGTGGTATTGGTGATGGTGGTAGTGGTGGTATTGGTTGTGATGGTATTGCTGGTGATTGTGGTGCTAGTGGTGGTGGTGATATTGGTGGTGGTGGTGGTGGTATTGGTGGTGGTATTGGTGGTGGTATTGGTGGTGGTGGTTTTGGTATAGGTGGTGATATTGGTGGTGGTGGGACTGGTATTGTTGGCAGTGGTATTTGTGGTGGTGGTGGTATTGGTGGTGGTATTGGTATTGGTGGTGGTGACATTAGTGGTATTGGTGGTGGTGATGGTATTCGTAGTGGTGGTGGTATTGGTGGTGGTGTTGGTGGTGGTGATGGTATTTCTGGTGGTGGTATTGCTAGTGGTATTGGTGGGTGTGGTGGTATTGGTGATGGTGGTGGTATTGGTGGTGGTGGTATTGGTATAGGTGGTATTGGTATTAGTGGCATTGGTGGTTGTGGTACTGGTATTGGTGGTGGTAGTGGTAGAGGTGGCGGTTGTGTTGATGGTATTTGTTGTGGTATTGGTGGTGGTATTGCTGGTGGTGGTATTGCTGGTGGTGGTTGTATTGGTGGTGGTATTGGTGGAGGTATTGGTGGTGGTATTGCTGGTGGTGGTATTGGTATTGGTGGTGGTGGTATTGGTGGTGATGGGATTAGTATTGGTGGTGGTGGTATTGGGGGTGGAAGTAGTGGTGGTGTTACAATTGTTGGTGGTGGTATTGGTGGTAGTGGTACTGGTGGTATTGGTGGTGGTGATACTGGCGGTATTGGTGATGCTATTGGTGGTGGTGGTATTGGTGGTCATGGTACTGGTGGTATTGGTGGTGGTGGTATTGGTGGTGCTATTGGTTGTGGTGCTATTGGTGGTGGTGGTATTGGTGGTGTTGGTGGTGGTGGTGTTGGTGGTGGCGGTATTGGTGGTGGTATTTGTATTGGTGGTGGTGGTATTGGTACTGGTATTGGTGGTGGTGGTTTTGGTAGTGGTGTTGGTGGTGGTGGTATTGGGGGCGGTGGCATTTGTGGTATTGGTGGTGGTGATGGCATTGATGGTGGTGGTATTGGTTGTGGTGTTATTGCTGGTGGGGTTATTGGTGGTAGTGGTGGTGGTATTGGTGGTGGTGGTATTGATGGTGGTGGTATTGGTATTAGTGGTAGTATTAGTGGTGGTGGTATTGGTGGGGGTGGTATTGGTGGTGGTGATACTGGTGGTGGTAGTGGTTTTGGTGGTGGTGGTATTGGTGGTGATGTTGATATTGCTGGTGATGGTGGTGCTAGTGGTGGTGGTGGTGTATGGTATTGGTGGTGGTATTGGTGGTGGTGATGGTGGTAGTATTGGTATTGGTGGTGGTGACATTAGTGGTATTGGTGGTGGTGATGGTATTCGTAATGGTGGTGGTATTGGTGGTGGTGTTGGTGGTGGTGATGGTATTTCTGGTGGTGGTATTGCTAGTGGTATTGGTGGGTGTGGTGGTATTGGTGATGGTGGTGGTATTGGTGGTGGTGGTATTGGTATAGGTGGGATTGGTATTAGTGGCATTGGTGGTTGTGGTGCTGGTATTGGTGGTGGTAGTGGTATAGGTGGCGGTTGTGTTGATGGTATTTGTTGTGGTATTGGTGGTGGTATTGCTGGTGGTGGTATTGCTGGTGGTGGTTGTATTGGTGGTGGTATTGGTGGAGGTATTGCTGGTGGTATTGCTGGTGGTGGTATTGGTATTGGTGGTGGTGGTATTGGTGGTGATGGGATTAGTATTGGTGGTAGTGGTATTGTGGGTGGAAGTATTGGTGGTGTTACAATTGTTGGTGGTGGTATTAGTGGTAGTGGTACTGGTGGTATTGGTGGTGGTGATACTGGCGGTATTGGTGATGCTATTGGTGGTGGTGGTATTGGTGGTGGTGGTACTGGTGGTATTGGTGGTGGTGGTATTGGTGGTGCTATTGGTTGTGGTGCTATTGGTGGTGGTGGTATTGGTGGTGTTGGTGGTGGTGGTGTTGGTGGTGGCGGTATTGGTGGTGGTATTGGTATTTGTGGTGGTGGTATTGGTATCGGTGGTGGTGGTATTGGTACTGGTATTGGTGGTGGTGGTATTGGGGTGGTAGTATTGGTGGTGGTGGTACTGGTACTGGTGTTATTGGTGGTGGTGGTATTGGCAGTATTGGTGATGCTATTGGTGGTGGTGGTACTGGTGGTATTGGTGGTGCTATTGGTTGTGGTGCTATTGCTGGTGGTATTGGTGGTGGTGGTATTGGTGGTGGTATTGGTATTTGTGGTGGTGGTACTGGTATTGGTGGTGGTGGTACTGGTATTGGTGGTGGTGGTTTTGGTGGTGGTATTGGTGGTGGTGGAATTTGTGGTATTGGTAGTGGTGATGGCATTGGTGGTGGTATTGGTGGTGGTGGTGGTGGTATTGGTGATGGTATTGTTGGTATTTGTGTTGGTGGTGGTGGTATTGTTGGTGGTATTGGTTGTGGTGGTATTGGTGGTGGTGGTATTGTTGGTGGTACAATTGGTGGTGGTGGTATTTGTGGTAGTGGTACTGGTGGTATTGATGGTGGTGGTATTGGTATTGGTGGTGGTATTGGTATTTGTGGTGGTGGTACTGGTATTGGTGGTGGTGGTAGTACTGGTATTGGTGGTGGTGGTTTTGGTGGGTGTATTGGTGGTGGTGGTATTGGTGGTGGTGGCATTCATGGTATTGGTGGTGGGGGTGGCATTAGTGGTGGTGGTTGCATTGGTGGTGATGGTATTGGTAGTGGTGGTCGTATCGGTTGTGGTGGTATTGCTGGTGGGGTATTGGTGGTATTGGTGGTGGTGGTTGTAGTGGTGGTGGTATTGATATTGGTATTAGTGGTAGTATTGGTGGTGGTGGTATTGGTGGTATTGGTGGTGGTGGTATTGCTGGTGGTGGTATTGGTGGTGGTAGTGGTATTGGTGATGGTGGTAGTGGTGGTATTGGTTGTGATGGTATTGCTGGTGATTGTGGTGCTAGTGGTGGTGGTGATATTGGTGGTGGTGGTGGTGGTATTGGTGGTGGTATTGGTGGTGGTGGTTTTGGTATAGGTGGTGATATTGGTGGTGGTGGGACTGGTATTGTTGGCAGTGGTATTTGTGGTGGTAGTGGTATTGGTGGTGGTATTGGTGGTTGTGATGGTGGTAGTATTGGTATTGGTGGTGGTGACATTAGTGGTATTGGTGGTGGTGATGGTATTCGTAGTGGTGGTGGTATTGGTGGTGGTGTTGGTGGTGGTGATGGTATTTCTGGTGGTGGTATTGCTAGTGGTATTGGTGGGTGTGGTGGTATTGGTGATGGTGGTGGTATTGGTGGTGGTGGTATTGGTATAGATGGGATTGGTATTAGTGGCATTGGTGGTTGTGGTACTGGTATTGGTGGTGGTAGTGGTATAGGTGGCGGTTGTGTTGATGGTATTTGTTGTGGTGTTGGTGATGGTATTGCTGGTGGTGGTATTGCTGGTGGTGGTTGTATTGGTGGTGGTATTGGTGGAGGTATTGGTGGTGGTATTGCTGGTGGTGGTATTGGTATTGGTGGTGGTGGTATTGGTGGTGATGGGATTAGTATTGGTGGTGGTGGTATTGGGGGTGGAAGTATTGGTGGTGTTACAATTGTTGGTGGTGGTATTGGTGGTAGTGGTACTGGTGGTATTGGTGGTGGTGATACTGGCGGTATTGGTGATGCTATTGGTGGTGGTGGTATTGGTGGTCATGGTACTGGTGGTATTGGTGGTGGTGGTATTGGTGGTGCTATTGGTTGTGGTGCTATTGGTGGTGGTGGTATTGGTGGTGTTGGTGGTGGTGGTGTTGGTGGTGGCGGTATTGGTGGTGGTATTGGTATTTGTGGTGGTGGTATTGGTATTGGTGGTGGTGGTATTGGTACTGGTATTGGTGGTGGTGGTTTTGGTAGTGGTGTTGGTGGTGGTGGTATTGGTGGTGGTGGCATTTGTGGTATTGGTGGTGGTGATGGCATTGATGGTGGTGGTATTGGTTGTGGTGTTATTGCTGGTGGGGTTATTGGTGGTAGTGGTGGTGGTATTGGTGGTGGTGGTATTGATGGTGGTGGTATTGGTATTAGTGGTAGTATTAGTGGTGGTGGTATTGGTGGGGGTGGTATTGGTGGTGGTGATACTGGTGGTGGTAGTGGTTATGGTGGTGGTGGTATTGGTGGTGATGTTGATATTGCTGGTGATGGTGGTGCTAGTGGTGGTGGTGGTGTATGGTATTGGTGGTGGTATTGGTGGTGGTGATGGTGGTAGTATTGGTATTGGTGGTGGTGACATTAGTGGCATTGGTGGTGGTGATGGTATTCGTAATGGTGGTGGTATTGGTGGTGGTGTTGGTGGTGGTGATGGTATTTCTGGTGGTGGTATTGCTAGTGGTATTGGTGGGTGTGGTGGTATTGGTGATGGTGGTGGTATTGGTGGTGGTGGTATTGGTATAGGTGGGATTGGTATTAGTGGCATTGGTGGTTGTGGTGCTGGTATTGGTGGTGGTAGTGGTATAGGAGGCGGTTGTGTTGATGGTATTTGTTGTGGTATTGGTGGTGGTATTGCTGGTGGTGGTATTGCTGGTGGTGGTTGTATTGGTGGTGGTATTGGTGGAGGTATTGGTGGTGGTATTGCTGGTGGTGGTATTGGTATTGGTGGTGGTGGTATTGGTGGTGATGGGATTAGTATTGGTGGTGGTGGTATTGTGGGTGGAAGTATTGGTGGTGTTACAATTGTTGGTGGTGGTATTGGTGGTAGTGGTACTGGTGGTATTGGTGGTGGTGATACTGGCGGTATTGGTGATGCTATTGGTGGTGGTGGTATTGGTGGTCGTGGTACTGGTGGTATTGGTGGTGCTATTGGTTGTGGTGCTATTGGTGGTGGTGGTATTGGTGGTGTTGGTGGTGGTGGTGTTGGTGGTGGCGGTATTGGTGGTGGTATTGGTATTTGTGGTGGTGGTATTGGTATCGGTGGTGGTGGTATTGGTACTGGTATTGGTGGTGGTGGTTTTGGTAGTGGTGTTGGTGGTGGTGGTATTGGTGGTGGTGGCATTTGTGGTATTGGTGGTGGTGATGGCATTGATGGTGGTGGTATTGGTGGTGGTGTTATTGCTGGTGGGGTTATTGGTGGTAGTGGTGGTGGTATTGGTGGTGGTGGTATTGGTATAGGTGGGATTGGTATTAGTGGCATTGGTGGTTGTGGTGCTGGTATTGGTGGTGGTAGTGGTATAGGAGGCGGTTGTGTTGATGGTATTTGTTGTGGTATTGGTGGTGGTATTGCTGGTGGTGGTATTGCTGGTGGTGGTTGTATTGGTGGTGGTATTGGTGGAGGTATTGGTGGTGGTATTGCTGGTGGTGGTATTGGCATTGGTGGTGGTGGTATTGGTGGTGATGGGATTAGTATTGGTGGTGGTGGTATTGTGGGTGGAAGTATTGGTGGTGTTACAATTGTTGGTGGTGGTATTGGTGGTAGTGGTACTGGTGGTATTGGTGGTGGTGATACTGGCGGTATTGGTGATGCTATTGGTGGTGGTGGTATTGGTGGTCGTGGTACTGGTGGTATTGGTGGTGCTATTGGTTGTGGTGCTATTGGTGGTGGTATTGGTGGTGTTGGTGGTGGTGGTGTTGGTGGTGGCGGTATTGGTGGTGGTATTGGTATTTGTGGTGGTGGTATTGGTATCGGTGGTGGTGGTATTGGTACTGGTATTGGTGGTGGTGGTTTTGGTAGTGGTGTTGGTGGTGGTGGTATTGGTGGCGGTGGCATTTGTGGTATTGGTGGTGGTGATGGCATTGATGGTGGTGGTATTGGTGGTGGTGTTATTGCTGGTGGGGTTATTGGTGGTAGTGGTGGTGGTATTGGTGGTGGTGGTATTGGTATTAGTGGTAGTATTAGTGGTGGTGGTATTGGTGGGGGTGGAATTGGTGGTGGTGATACTGGTGGTGGTAGTGGTTTTGGTGGTGGTGGTATTGGTGGTGATGTTGATATTGCTGGTGATGGTGGTGCTAGTGGTGGTGGTGAATTTGGTGGTGGTGGTGGTGGTGGTGGTATTGGTGGTGGTGGTATAGGTGGTGGTGGGACTGGTATTGGGGTGGTATTGGTGTTGGGATTGGTAGTGGTGGTGGTGCTGCTGGGATTGTTGGCAGTGATATGTGGGGTGGTGGTGGTACTGGTATTGGTATTGATATTGGTATTGGTGATGGTATTGGTGGTGGTGATGGTGGTAGTATTGGTATTGGTGGTGGTGGCATTAGTTGTATTGGTGGTGGTGATGGTATTGGTGGTGGTGGTGGTGTTGCTGGTGGTGGTATTGCTGGTGGTATTGGTGGGTTTGGTGGTATTGGTGAAGGTGGTGGTATTGTTGATGGTGATATTGTTGGTGGTGGTATTGGTGGTGGTGGTATTGGTATAGGTGGTGGTGGGATTGGGATTGGTGGTGGTGTCATTGATGGTTGTGGCACTGGTATTGGTGGTGGTATTGCTGGTGATGGTATTGGTGGTGGTGTTGGTATAGGTGGTGGTTGTATTGGCGGTATTTGTGATGTTATTGGGGGTGGTATTGATGGGGTGTATTGGTGGTGCTGGTATTGGTGTTGGTGGTATTGGTGGTGGGGGTGGTATTGGTGTTAATATTGGTGGAGGTATTGGTGGTGGGACTGCTGGTGATGGGATTGGTATTGATGGTGGTGAGATTAGTATTGGTGGTGGTGGTACTGGTATTGGTGGTGGTGGTATTGATGTTGGTGGAATTGGTATTGGTGGCAACAGTGGTGGTATTGGTGGTGGTGGTATTGGTGGTTGTGGTTGTATTGGTGGTGGTGGTACTCCTGGTAGTGGTGGTAGTGGTGATGGTATTGGTTGTATTGGTGTTGGTGGTGGTGGTATTGGTGGTATTAGTGGTGGTGGTATTGGTGGTGATGGTATTGGGGGTGGTAGTATTGGTGGTTGTACAATTGGTGGTATTGGTGGTATTGGTGGTGGTGGGACTGATACTGTTGGCAGTGGTATTTGTGGTGGTGGTGGTATTGGTATTGGTATTGGTAGTGGTATTGATATTGGTGGTGGTGGTGAATGGTATTGATGGTGGTATTGGTGGTGGTGATGGTGGTAGTATTGGTATTGGTGGTGGTGGCATTAGTGGTATTGGTGGTGGTGATGGTATTGGTAGTGGTGGTGGTATTGGCGGTGGTATTGGTGGTGGTGATGGTATTGCTGGTGGTGGTACTGGTGGTGGTATTGGTAGGTGTGGTGGTATTGGTGATGGTGGTAGTATTGTTGGTGGTGGTATTGTTGGTGGTGGTATTGGTATAGGTGGTGGTGGGATTGGTATTGGTGGTGATGGCATTGGTGGTTATGGTACTGGTATTGGTGGTGGTGGTATTGGTGGTGGTATTGATGGTGATGGAATTGGTAGTGGTGGTTGTAGTGGTGGTGGTATTGGTGGAGGTATTGGTGGTGGTATTGCTGGTGGTGGGATTGGTATTGGTGGTGGTGGTATTGGTGGTGATGGGATTAGTATTTGTGGTGGTGGTACTGGTATTGGTGGTGGTGGTATTGGTGGTGGTGGAATTGGTATTGGTGGTGGCAGTGGTGGTATTGGGTGTGGTATTGGTGGTGGTATTGGTGGTGGTGGTATTGGTGGTTTTATTGGTTGTATTGTTGGTGGTGGGATTGGTGGTGGTAAGATTGGTATTGGTGGCAGTGGTACTGGTATTGGTACTGGTATTGGTGGTGGTATTGGTGGTGGTATTGGTGGTGGTGGTATTGGTGGTGGTGGTGGTATTGGTGATGGCATTGGCGGTATTTGTCTTGTTGGTGGTGGTATTGGGGGTGGTAGTATTGGTGGTGGTGGTATTGGTATTGGTGGTGGTACTTGCATTGGTGGTGGTGGTATTGGTGGTGGTGGTATTGGTTGTGGTGGCATTTGTGGCATTTCTGGTGGTGATGGCATTAGTGGTGATGGTTGCATTGGTGGTGGTGGTATTGGTAGTGGTGGTGGTATTGGTTGTGGTGGTATTGCTGGTGGGGGTATTGGTGGTATTGGTGGTGATGGCATTGGTGGTGGTATTGGTGGTGGTGGTGGTATTGGTGATGGTATTGTTGGTATTTGTGTTGGTGGTGGTGGTATTGTTGGTGGTATTGATTTTGGTGGTATTGGTGGTGGTGGTATTGTTGGTGGTACAATTGGTGGTGGTGGTATTAGTGGTAGTGGTACTGGTGGTATTGATGGTGGTGGTATTGGTATTGGTGGTGGTATTGGTATTTGTGGTGGTGGTACTGGTATTGGTGGTGGTGGTAGTACTGGTATTGGTGGTGGTGGTTTTGGTGGGTGTATTGGTGGTGGTGGTATTGGTGGTGGTGGCATTCATGGTATTGGTGGTGGGGGTGGCATTAGTGGTGGTGGTTGCATTGTTGGTGGTGGTATTGGTAGTGGTAGTCGTATCGGTTGTGGTGGTATTGCTGGTGGGGGTATTGGTGGTATTGGTGGTGGTGGTTGCAGTGGTGGTGGTATTGATATTGGTATTAGTGGTAGTATTGGTGGTGGTGGTATTGCTGGTGGTGGTATTGGTGGTGGTAGTGGTATTGGTGATGGTGGTAGTGGTGGTATTGGTTGTGATGGTATTGCTGGTGATTGTGGTGCTAGTGGTGGTGGTGATATTGGTGGTGGTGGTGGTGGTATTGGTGGTGGTATTGGTGGTGGTGGTTTTGGTATAGGTGGTGATATTGGTGGTGGTGGGACTGGTATTGTTGGCAGTGGTATTTGTGGTGGTGGTGGTATTGGTGGTGGTATTGGTATTGGTGGTGGTGACATTAGTGGTATTGGTGGTGGTGATGGTATTCATAGTGGTGGTGGTATTGGTGGTGGTGTTGGTGGTGGTGATGGTATTTCTGGTGGTGGTATTGCTAGTGGTATTGGTGGGTGTGGTGGTATTGGTGATGGTGGTGGTATTGGTGGTGGTGGTATTGGTATAGGTGGTATTGGTATTAGTGGCATTGGTGGTTGTGGTACTGGTATTGGTGGTGGTAGTGGTAGAGGTGGCGGTTGTGTTGATGGTATTTGTTGTGGTATTGGTGGTGGTATTGCTGGTGGTGGTATTGCTGGTGGTGGTTGTATTGGTGGTGGTATTGGTGGAGGTATTGGTGGTGGTATTGCTGGTGGTGGTATTGGTATTGGTGGTGGTGGTATTGGTGGTGATGGGATTAGTATTGGTGGTGGTGGTATTGGGGGTGGAAGTAGTGGTGGTGTTACAATTGTTGGTGGTGGTATTGGTGGTAGTGGTACTGGTGGTATTGGTGGTGGTGATACTGGCGGTATTGGTGATGCTATTGGTGGTGGTGGTATTGGTGGTCATGGTACTGGTGGTATTGGTGGTGGTGGTATTGGTGGTGCTATTGGTTGTGGTGCTATTGGTGGTGGTGGTATTGGTGGTGTTGGTGGTGGTGGTGTTGGTGGTGGCGGTATTGGTGGTGGTATTTGTATTGGTGGTGGTGGTATTGGTACTGGTATTGGTGGTGGTGGTTTTGGTAGTGGTGTTGGTGGTGGTGGTATTGGGGGCGGTGGCATTTGTGGTATTGGTGGTGGTGATGGCATTGATGGTGGTGGTATTGGTTGTGGTGTTATTGCTGGTGGGGTTATTGGTGGTAGTGGTGGTGGTATTGGTGGTGGTGGTATTGATGGTGGTGGTATTGGTATTAGTGGTAGTATTAGTGGTGGTGGTATTGGTGGGGGTGGTAATGGTGGTGGTGATACTGGTGGTGGTAGTGGTTTTGGTGGTGGTGGTATTGGTGGTGATGTTGATATTGCTGGTGATGGTGGTGCTAGTGGTGGTGGTGGTGTATGGTATTGGTGGTGGTATTGGTGGTGGTGATGGTGGTAGTATTGGTATTGGTGGTGGTGACATTAGTGGTATTGGTGGTGGTGATGGTATTCGTAATGGTGGTGGTATTGGTGGTGGTGTTGGTGGTGGTGATGGTATTTCTGGTGGTGGTATTGCTAGTGGTATTGGTGGGTGTGGTGGTATTGGTGATGGTGGTGGTATTGGTGGTGGTGGTATTGGTATAGGTGGGATTGGTATTAGTGGCATTGGTGGTTGTGGTGCTGGTATTGGTGGTGGTAGTGGTATAGGTGGCGGTTGTGTTGATGGTATTTGTTGTGGTATTGGTGGTGGTATTGCTGGTGGTGGTATTGCTGGTGGTGGTTGTATTGGTGGTGGTATTGGTGGAGGTATTGCTGGTGGTATTGCTGGTGGTGGTATTGGTATTGGTGGTGGTGGTATTGGTGGTGATGGGATTAGTATTGGTGGTAGTGGTATTGTGGGTGGAAGTATTGGTGGTGTTACAATTGTTGGTGGTGGTATTAGTGGTAGTGGTACTGGTGGTATTGGTGGTGGTGATACTGGCGGTATTGGTGATGCTATTGGTGGTGGTGGTATTGGTGGTGGTGGTACTGGTGGTATTGGTGGTGGTGGTATTGGTGGTGCTATTGGTTGTGGTGCTATTGGTGGTGGTGGTATTGGTGGTGTTGGTGGTGGTGGTGTTGGTGGTGGCGGTATTGGTGGTGGTATTGGTATTTGTGGTGGTGGTATTGGTATCGGTGGTGGTGGTATTGGTACTGGTATTGGTGGTGGTGGTATTGGGGTGGTAGTATTGGTGGTGGTGGTACTGGTACTGGTGTTATTGGTGGTGGTGGTATTGGCAGTATTGGTGATGCTATTGGTGGTGGTGGTACTGGTGGTATTGGTGGTGCTATTGGTTGTGGTGCTATTGCTGGTGGTATTGGTGGTGGTGGTATTGGTGGTGGTATTGGTATTTGTGGTGGTGGTACTGGTATTGGTGGTGGTGGTACTGGTATTGGTGGTGGTGGTTTTGGTGGTGGTATTGGTGGTGGTGGAATTTGTGGTATTGGTAGTGGTGATGGCATTGGTGGTGGTATTGGTGGTGGTGGTGGTGGTATTGGTGATGGTATTGTTGGTATTTGTGTTGGTGGTGGTGGTATTGTTGGTGGTATTGGTTGTGGTGGTATTGGTGGTGGTGGTATTGTTGGTGGTACAATTGGTGGTGGTGGTATTTGTGGTAGTGGTACTGGTGGTATTGATGGTGGTGGTATTGGTATTGGTGGTGGTATTGGTATTTGTGGTGGTGGTACTGGTATTGGTGGTGGTGGTAGTACTGGTATTGGTGGTGGTGGTTTTGGTGGGTGTATTGGTGGTGGTGGTATTGGTGGTGGTGGCATTCATGGTATTGGTGGTGGGGGTGGCATTAGTGGTGGTGGTTGCATTGGTGGTGATGGTATTGGTAGTGGTGGTCGTATCGGTTGTGGTGGTATTGCTGGTGGGGTATTGGTGGTATTGGTGGTGGTGGTTGTAGTGGTGGTGGTATTGATATTGGTATTAGTGGTAGTATTGGTGGTGGTGGTATTGGTGGTATTGGTGGTGGTGGTATTGCTGGTGGTGGTATTGGTGGTGGTAGTGGTATTGGTGATGGTGGTAGTGGTGGTATTGGTTGTGATGGTATTGCTGGTGATTGTGGTGCTAGTGGTGGTGGTGATATTGGTGGTGGTGGTGGTGGTATTGGTGGTGGTATTGGTGGTGGTGGTTTTGGTATAGGTGGTGATATTGGTGGTGGTGGGACTGGTATTGTTGGCAGTGGTATTTGTGGTGGTAGTGGTATTGGTGGTGGTATTGGTGGTTGTGATGGTGGTAGTATTGGTATTGGTGGTGGTGACATTAGTGGTATTGGTGGTGGTGATGGTATTCGTAGTGGTGGTGGTATTGGTGGTGGTGTTGGTGGTGGTGATGGTATTTCTGGTGGTGGTATTGCTAGTGGTATTGGTGGGTGTGGTGGTATTGGTGATGGTGGTGGTATTGGTGGTGGTGGTATTGGTATAGATGGGATTGGTATTAGTGGCATTGGTGGTTGTGGTACTGGTATTGGTGGTGGTAGTGGTATAGGTGGCGGTTGTGTTGATGGTATTTGTTGTGGTGTTGGTGATGGTATTGCTGGTGGTGGTATTGCTGGTGGTGGTTGTATTGGTGGTGGTATTGGTGGAGGTATTGGTGGTGGTATTGCTGGTGGTGGTATTGGTATTGGTGGTGGTGGTATTGGTGGTGATGGGATTAGTATTGGTGGTGGTGGTATTGGGGGTGGAAGTATTGGTGGTGTTACAATTGTTGGTGGTGGTATTGGTGGTAGTGGTACTGGTGGTATTGGTGGTGGTGATACTGGCGGTATTGGTGATGCTATTGGTGGTGGTGGTATTGGTGGTCATGGTACTGGTGGTATTGGTGGTGGTGGTATTGGTGGTGCTATTGGTTGTGGTGCTATTGGTGGTGGTGGTATTGGTGGTGTTGGTGGTGGTGGTGTTGGTGGTGGCGGTATTGGTGGTGGTATTGGTATTTGTGGTGGTAGTATTGGTATTGGTGGTGGTGGTATTGGTACTGGTATTGGTGGTGGTGGTTTTGGTAGTGGTGTTGGTGGTGGTGGTATTGGTGGTGGTGGCATTTGTGGTATTGGTGGTGGTGATGGCATTGATGGTGGTGGTATTGGTTGTGGTGTTATTGCTGGTGGGGTTATTGGTGGTAGTGGTGGTGGTATTGGTGGTGGTGGTATTGATGGTGGTGGTATTGGTATTAGTGGTAGTATTAGTGGTGGTGGTATTGGTGGGGGTGGTATTGGTGGTGGTGATACTGGTGGTGGTAGTGGTTATGGTGGTGGTGGTATTGGTGGTGATGTTGATATTGCTGGTGATGGTGGTGCTAGTGGTGGTGGTGGTGTATGGTATTGGTGGTGGTATTGGTGGTGGTGATGGTGGTAGTATTGGTATTGGTGGTGGTGACATTAGTGGTATTGGTGGTGGTGATGGTATTCGTAATGGTGGTGGTATTGGTGGTGGTGTTGGTGGTGGTGATGGTATTTCTGGTGGTGGTATTGCTAGTGGTATTGGTGGGTGTGGTGGTATTGGTGATGGTGGTGGTATTGTTGGTGGTGGTATTGGTATAGGTGGGATTGGTATTAGTGGCATTGGTGGTTGTGGTACTGGTATTGGTGGTGGTAGTGGTATAGGAGGCGGTTGTGTTGATGGTATTTGTTGTGGTATTGGTGGTGGTATTGCTGGTGGTGGTATTGCTGGTGGTGGTTGTATTGGTGGTGGTATTGGTGGAGGTATTGGTGGTGGTATTGATATTGGTATTAGTGGTAGTATTGGTGGTGGTGGTATTGGTGGTATTGGTGGTGGTGGTATTGCTGGTGGTGGTATTGGTGGTGGTAGTGGTATTGGTGATGGTGGTAGTGGTGGTATTGGTTGTGATGGTATTGCTGGTGATTGTGGTGCTAGTGGTGGTGGTGATATTGGTGGTGGTGGTGGTGGTATTGGTGGTGGTATTGGTGGTGGTGGTTTTGGTATAGGTGGTGATATTGGTGGTGGTGGGACTGGTATTGTTGGCAGTGGTATTTGTGGTGGTAGTGGTATTGGTGGTGGTATTGGTGGTTGTGATGGTGGTAGTATTGGTATTGGTGGCATTAGTGGTATTGGTGGTGGTGTGATTGGTATTGGTGGTGGTGGCATTGGTGGTTGTGGTACTGGTATTGGTGGTGGTGGTATTGGTGGTGGAATTCGTGGTGATGGTATTGGTGGTGGTGTTGGTATAGGTGGTGGATGTATTGGTGGTATTTGTGGTGATATTGGTGGTGGTGGTATTGCTGGTGGTGGTTGTATTGCTGGTGGTATTGGTGGAGGTATTGGTGGTGGTATTGCTGGTGGTGGGATTGGTATTGGTGGTGGTGAGATTGGTGGTGATGAGATTAGTATTGGTGGTGGGGTACTGGTAATGGTGGTTGTTAGAAATGGGATTTCTGGTTGGCTAGGGCTTGCGCCAAAGCCAGACAGAAACCACCACTCTAGTCAGGGCTGGGGAGTTACACGCCAAAGATAACCCCTGCTCACCCCCTTGGTAGCTTGGCACGAGCAGACAGGCTTATCCCTGAGGCGATGTGTAAAGCGTTTGCGCGCGCACCCAGCAACAACACCCAAGGCCCACCACAAAGGAAACTCCACACAAGGTATTCTATAAAAATAACCTTTGTATTATACACAACACATTAGATAAAAACACACACTCTACAATGTGCCAACAGGCACGGGCAGAATTTACAAGGGATTATATGTACAGGGGACAGGGCCACATGGACCACTGTCAGGAATTAGCACTCTTAGAACATAACACAAATTACCAAGTGTACATGTAGAACATAACCAGTATCCACTGGCGCAATAATGACCTCAGCGTCATCACACTAGCATCAGGTATAAAACCTATCCTGCATCTATCACAGGGGCATAAATCACATTATGCAATTCTCGCAAGTCTAACGCCTTAGACCTAGCCACCTAAGTATACCTACACTAGGGGCGTACATAACACAGGGAAGTACATTCTCCCTACCATCAACCTAAACAACGTAAAACAACCTCCTAGGCAGAAATCCTATCTAGAGGTATGAAATACAGGGAGCGCAAAATATACTATACACAGTACATTTCCCAACCCCATAAGCATGAACACAAGGTGCGCAAAACATACTACACCGTACATTTCCTAGCACCAAAAGCATGAACACAGGGTGCGCAAAACATACTACACCGTACATTTCCTAGCACCCAAATCACATCAGAGTCCAGGTTGCGCCAGAACCTAAACGTAGCAGCTGCCCACTACTTGCTGGGCAGCTGGGGACAAGCACAGGGCCTAAACGCTGCAGCTGGCACTAAGTGCTGCGCAGCTGGGGGAGGCAAATAGGAGGCATGGGCTCTCACTGGCCCCTGAAAACAAACTGCGCCAATCCTTGGAGCCCTCTAGGCTCTTGGAATACTGTCCAAACGTTGGAGCCACCTAGGCTCTAAAACGACATGTCCCCCTGGAGCACACTGGCTCCTGAAATCATTATGCCCCAGCGTTGGAGCCGTCTGGGGCTCTAAATCGACATACAGGCGCCCTCCGTTGGAGCCTCGTGGGCTCAAGAAACAATTAGGCTTGTGGGAGCCGGGTAGGCTCGAGAAACAATCGTGCCCAAGCGTTGGAGCCCCGCAGGCTCTGGAACCAACTTGCACCCAGGTGGGAGCCACTCCGGGCTCTGAAATAACCTTGCCCCCGCTGGAGCCACGCTCGGGCTCAAAGGCGACGTCTGGGGGCGTGGGAGCCATCTGGCTTTGAAAACGCTGTGCCTTCACTGGCACTCTCAACCTGTGCCACGACATGCCCCTCAAAGAATAGAAGCCGGGGCCCCTCTGGGCCCTGACACACAATTAGGCAGCATCGGTGGAGCGGCCCGCTCTCCTGGCGGGACCGCTCAGACCCCCGGACCAGCCCCTACTCACCGGAGCTTCTTCACCGGGACTTCTGCGGGCACGACAGGCGGCGGGCGGGGCTCTCTCTCGTCATGGGAGCCTCGCGCTGCTCCCGCACTTTACCCGGGCCCCCTCCTGGGACCCGGGACTTCTCAATGGAGCCTGCGAGGCTTCGGGACCTCGGGTTGCTGGAGAAATGGCCGCACTTCCGCTTCCGCTTCTGTCCAGCGGCCCCGCCCACAACCAGGCGGGCCGCGGACTCAGCGGTGATTTTTAAATGCGGCTCGGGCCGCGGCGGCGATTTTGGTTCCCAGCAATAGAACCTCGGGGTGGCACCCGCCAAGTAAATAATGATGAAGCGGGGTGGGCACCCGCTCCGGCAGCATTTCGGGGGAATCCTTACGAAGGGGATTCCCTCCACACGGACGGCAGCGCCTTGCTGCGGAGCTCCGTCGCTCCTACGGGGCAAAATAAAGCAATATAGCGCTCCCAGGGCGCTAGAAGCAGCCAGGTCTTGGACAGAGCCAGGAAACAGCAATCAACGGTTCCACAAGGTCCATCAGGCATCCAGGGGCTGGGCAGGGCCCAGGGAGGCAAACCTTCCCCTGGGCCCCAGCAGCAGCACGCCCCTGGTAGATTCAAGTGCAGAACAAGAACATTTTGTAAGGGGACACAGCCCCTTTTTATACACCAAATCCCTTTGTCTGGGTTCAGGGTGAGGGGGAAAACCAGTCGCAGCTGGTTGGGGAGCACCCTTGATGTGCTCAGCCCCTCACTCTATTCATTGGCAGGGCTAGGGTCGTCAGTCGCACCACAGGGGGCGGAGCCAGCAGTGTGTGGGGAAAACCCTGCCCTATTCAGGACCCAGGTGGACTCCTCCCACCCATCTAGCTGCTGATCTCCCCATTCACCACTGGGTGACTCATCCTGACACTGGGGAATCCCTAGCCCATCACATGACATGACCAGCCAATCACGCGACAGACACACTGCACACAGAAGTGCCCACTTCTAGAAGTGGCACTTCCACACTAGGTACATGCACGCCGCACACATCACCGCGCAGCATTCACTCCCACGAGTCCGCACATACCAAACTCGGGCCTGCACACCCCACGCATCAGGAACTACTAGGGACACATACATTCCCCATGCATTCCTATGGGAGGGCAGGCCTATCTCACCACATGCACTCAGAGCACGCACGCACTTTACCCTGGGACACAGGGAAAGTGCGCAGAGACCAAACAATTACCACACCAAGTCACCAATAAAAAGCAAAAAGTTCAGGGGTGAACCTGCCAGAAGGGCCAAGTCCAACAGTGGTGGTGGTATTGGTGGTGATGGTGGTATTGGTGGTGGTGGTATTGGTATTGGTGGTGGTGGAATTGGTATTGGTGGAGTCAGTGGTGGTATTGGGTGTGGTATTGGTGGTGGTATTGGTGATGGTATTGGTGGTTGTATTGGTGGTGGTATTAGGGGTGGTGGCATTGGTGGTTGTGGTATTGGTGGTGGTGGTGGTATTGGTGGTGGTATTGGTTGTATTGGTGGTGGTGGGATTGGTGGTGGTGGGATTGGTATTGGTGGTAGTACTGGTATTGGTGGTGGTATTGGTGGTGGTGGTATTGGTGGTTGTGGTGGTATTGGTGGTGGTGATCGTATTGGTAGTGGTGGTGGTATTGGTGATGGCATTGATGGTATTGGTGGTATTGTTAGTGGTATTGGTGGTGGTGGTATTGGGGGTGGTAGTATTGGTGGTGGTGGTACTGGTACTGGTGTTATTGGTGGTGGTGGTATTGGCAGTATTGGTGATGCTATTGGTGGTGGTGGTACTGGTGGTACTGGTGGTATTGGTGGTGCTATTGGTTGTGGTGCTATTGCTGGTGGTATTGGTGGTGGTGGTATTGGTGGTGGTATTGGTATTTGTGGTGGTGGTACTGGTATTGATGGTGGTGGTACTGGTATTGGTGGTGGTGGTTTTGGTGGTGGTATTGGTGGTGGTGGCATTTGTGGTATTGTTAGTGGTGATGGCATTGGTGGTGGTATTGGTGGTGGTGGTGGTATTGGTGATGGTATTGTTGGTATTTGTGTTGGTGGTGGTGGTATTGTTGGTGGTATTGGTTGTGGTGGTATTGGTGGTGGTAGCATTGTTGGTGGTACAATTGGTGGTGGTGGTATTTGTGATAGTGGTACTGGTGGTATTGATGGTGGTGGTATTGGTATTGGTGGTGGTATTGGTATTTATGGTGGTGGTACTGGTATTGGTGGTGGTGGTTTTGGTGGGTGTATTGGTGGTGGTGGTATTGGTGGTGGTGGCATTCATGGTATTGGGGTTTGGGTGGTATTAGTGGTGTTGGTTGCATTGGTGGTGGTGGTATTGGTAGTGGTGGTCGTATCGTTTGTGGTGGTATTGCTGGTGAGGGTATTGGTGGTATTGGTGGTGGTGGTTGTAGTGGTGGTGGTATTGATATTGGTATTAGTGGTAGTATTGGTGGTGGTGGTATTAGTGGTGGTGGTATTGGTGGTGGTGGTATTGGTGGTGGTAGTGGTATTGGTGGTGGTGGTAGTGGTGGTATTGGTGGTGATGGTATTGCTGGTGATTGTGGTGCTAGTGGTGGTGGTGATATTGGTGGTGGTGGTGGTGGTATTGGTGGTGGTATTAGTGGTGGTATAGGTGGTGGTATTGGTGGTGGTGGTGGTGGTATAGGTGGTGGTATTGGTGGTGGTGGGACTGGTATTGTTGGCAGTGGTATTTGTGGTGGTGGTGGTATTGGTGGTGGTATTGGTGGTGGTGGTGTATGGTATTGGTGGTGGTATTGGTGGTGGTGATGGTGGTAGTATTGGTATTGGTGGTGGTGACATTAGTGGTATTGGTGGTGGTTATGGTATTCGTAGTGGTGGTGGTATTGGTGGTGGTATTGGTGATGGTGATGGTATTTCTGGTGGTGGTATTGCTAGTGGTATTGGTGGGTGTGGTGGTATTGGTGATGGTGGTGGTATTGGTGGTGGTGGTATTGGTATAGATGGGATTGGTATTAGTGGCATTGGTGGTTGTGGTACTGGCATTGGTGGTGGTGGTGGTATAGGTGGTGGTTGTGTTGATGGTATTTGATGTGGTATTGGTGGTGGTATTGCTGGTGGTGGTAAGCATGAGGCGCTGAGTTGGTGGTATTGGTATTTGTGGTGGTGGTATTGGTGGTGGTGGTGGTATTGGGGTGCTGGTATTGGTGGTGCTGGTATTGGTGGTGTTGGTATTGGTCGTAGTGCTGGTATTGTGGTATTGGTGGTGGTGGAATTGGTGGTGGTGGTATTGGTGGTGGTGCTATTGGTATTGGTGGTGGTATTGGTATTTGTGGTGGTGGTACTGGTATTGGTGGTGGTGGTACTGGTATTGGTGGTGGTGGTACTGGTATTGGTGGTGGTGGTTTTGGTGGTGGTATTTGTGGTAGTATTGGTGGTGGTGGCATTCGTGGTGTTGGCGGTGGTGATGGCATTAGTGGTAGTGGTTGCATTGGTGGTGGTGGTATTGGTAGTGGTGGTGGTATTGGTGGGGGTGGTATTGGTATTAGTGGTGGTATTGGTATTAGTGGTGGTGGTATTAGTGGTGGTGGTATTGGTGAGGGTGGTATTGTTGGTGGTGGTATTGGTGGTGGTAGTGGTATTGCTGGTGATTTTGGAGCTAGTGGGGGTGGTGATATTAGTGGTGGTGGTGGTATTGGTGGTGGTATAAGTGGTGGTATTGGTGGGCGTATTGGTGGTATTGGCGGTGGTGGGACTGATATTGTTGGCAGTGGTATTTGTGGTGGGGGTGGTATTGGTATTGGCAGTGGTATTGATATTGGTGGTGGTGGTGTATGGTATTGATGGTGGTATTGGTGGTTTTATTGGTGGTGGTATTGGTGGTGGTATTGGTGGTGGTATTAGGGGTGGTGGTATTGGTGGTGGTATTGGTTGTATTGGTGGTGGCGGGATTGGTGATGTTGGGATTGGTATTGGTGGCAGTGGTACTGGTATCGGTGGTGGTATTGGTGGTGTTATTGGTGGTGGTGGTATTGGTGGTGGTGGTGGTATTGGTGATGGTATTGGTGGTATTTGTCTTGGTGTTGGTGGTATTGGTGGT